>NC_044036.1:212176781-212854682 GCF_901765095.1 Microcaecilia unicolor
GTGGAATGAAAATGGTAACGAATTCAAACATGCGTGGGATGTGCATAAAGGAATCCTGTGCATAGATGGATCCTCAGAAGCTTGCCAAATTGGGTGGCGGAGCAGTGGGGGAAGAGATGTTGTAGTTGGGAGGCGGAGTGGAGGGCAGACTTATACGGTCTGCCAGACCGGAGATGAGGCGGGACTGTGCTTGGGAGGTGGAAATACTGCTGGGCACTTGTACGGTCTGTGCCCTGAAAAAGGCAGTACAAATCAAGGTACGGTATACACATATGTTTATCTTGTTGGGCAGACTGGATGGACCGTGCAGGTCTTTTTCTGCCGTCATCTACTATGTTACTATTTCTGGGGTGGGGACTCATGTCGATGGGCTCCACACTCAGTAGTTTTGGTCCCTCCAGGAACCAGTCTTCGATCAACCTCCTGGAGTTGAGAGCGGTCTGGAACGCGCTAAAGGCTTTCAGAGATCGGGCTGTCCAATCAAATTATTCAAATTCAGACAATCAGGTTGCCATGTACTACAATCAACAAGCAGGGGGGCACCGGCTCTCGCCCCCTGTGTCAGGAAGCCATTCAGATGTGGCTTGGGCTCGCCGGCACGGCATGTTTCTCCAGGCCACCTATCTGGCAGGCGTAAACAACAGTCTGGCCGACAGGTTGAGCAGGATAATGCAACCTCACAAGTGGTCTCTCAAATCCTCAGTGGTACGTCAGATCTTCCAAGCGTGGGGCACCCACTTGGTGATCTTTTCGCCACTCGACTCAATCACAAGGTCTCAGTTATGTTCCAGACTTCAGGCCCTGGCAGACTAGCGTTGGATGCCTTTCTCCTACATTGGGGAAAGGGCCTCCTGTATGCATATCCTCCCATACCTTTGGTGGGAAGACTTTGCTGAACTCAAGCAGGATTGTGGAACCATGATTCTGATCGCTCCCTTCTGGCCACGTCAGATTTGGTTCCCACTTCTCTGGAGTTGTCCTCCGAAGAATCGTGGAGATTGGAGTGTTTTCCAACCCTCATTACGCAGAACGAGGGGCGCTTCTGCATCCCAACCTCCGGTCCCTGGCTCTCACGCCTGGATGTGAGAGCGTAGACTTTGCCTCCTTGGGTCTTTCGGAGGGTGTCTCCCGAGTCTTGCTGCTTCCGGAAAGATTCCACTAAAAAGAGTTACTCTTTTAAATGAAGGAGGTTTGCCATCTGGTGTGACAGCAAGGCCCTAGACCCTTGCTCTTGTCCTACACAGACCTGCTTGAACACCTTCTGCACTTGTCCGAGTCTGGTCTTAAGACCAACTCTGTAAGAGTTCATCTTAGTGCAATTAGTGCTTATCATTATCGTGTGGAGGGTAAGCCTATCTATGGACAGCCTTTGGTCGTTTGCTTTATGAGAGGTTTGCTTTTGTCAAGCCCCCTACAGTGTCATGGGATCTCAACGTCGTTCTCACCCAGCTGATAACCTCCTTTTGAGTCACTGAATCCTGCCATCTGAAGTACTTGACCTGGAAGGTCATTTTCTTGGTGGCTTTTACTTCAGCTCATAGATCAGTGAACTCCAAGGCTTGGTAGCCCATGCTCCATATACTAAATTTCATCATAACAGAGTAGTCCTGCCTCACCCCTAGGTTCTTGCCCAAGGTGGTGTCTGAACCAGTCAATTGTCTTGCCAACATTTTTTCCCTGTCCTCATACCCCCCTGCTGAGCGTCAGTTGCACACATTAGACTGCAAAAGAGCATTGGCCTATCTGGGCGGACAAGCCCCTTCGACAGTCCATCGAAATGTTTATTTCTTTGACCCCAACAGAAGGGGAGTGGCTGTCGGGAAACGCACCATTTCCATTGGCTAGCAGATTGCATTTCCTTCACTTATGCCCTAGCTGGGCTGACTCTTGAGGGTCATGTCACAGCTCACATGTTAGAGCCATGGCAGCGTCATTGGCCCACTTGAAGTCAGCCACTATTGAAGAGATTTGCAAGGCTGCGACGTGGTCATCAGTCCACACATTCACATCTCATTACTGCCTTCAGCGGATACCCGACGCAACAGTCGGTTTCGGCATCGGTACTGCAGAATCTGTTTGGGGTTAGAATCCAACTCCACCCCCCTAGGCCCATTTTTATTCTGTTCCAGGCTGCACTCTCAGTTAGATGTTCTAGTTGGTAGGTCAATTCTTGTTATGTCCTCGCCCCTTGAGGCCCAGTTGACTCTGTTTTGTTGTTGAGTGACCTGGGGGCTAGGGATACCCCATCAGTGAGAACAAGCAGCCAACTTGCCTTGGAGAAGCAAAAGATACATACCTGTAGCAGGTATTCCCAAGGACAGCAGGCTGATTGTTCTCACCAACCCGCCCTCCTCCCCTTTGGAGTTGTCTCTTCCCTTCTTCTCTGCTTTGTAAGACTTAGGGGCACGTTCACGCGATGGGTGGGAAGACGGCTGCGCATGCGCAGTGCGCGCACTCGTGCGCACGAGGGCTCTAGCAAGCTTTGTTACTAGAAGATTTCCGGACCTGGGTCTGCCGTCGGACGTCAACCCATCAGCGAGAACATCAGCCTGCTGTCCTCTGAGAATACCTGCTACAGGTATGTATCTTTCGCTTTCTGAAATCATGCACCAAATCAAATTAGGTTTTAACCTTATAGAATCCTGGCATCTGAATTCAGATTAAAACTCAATAGGGACAAAACTAAATTCCTGCTCATTGCTAACCCTTACAATCCCACTTTTCAACTCTTTACTATTAATCAAACTTCTTATTCTAATGACTAATCTAAAGGTCCTAGGCGTTACCATTGATCATCAGCTTCATTTGAGAATTATGCTTCCAAGGTCATTGTCAAATCCTTCATTACCCTCTGGAAGCTTAAACGTATCTGGCCCTTTTCCATATAGAACCCTCAGATTCCTGGTTCAATCTCTAGTTCTTTCACAGCTGGATTACTGCAATGCTATCCATTCAGGTTGTAAGGAACGGTCCTGAAAAGACTCCAAACTGTTCAAAATACAGCTGCTCGATTGTCATTACAAGTACCCCGTTATGAATGAGCCACTCCTTTGCTAATCAGATTACACTGGCTCCCCATTAAAGCTAAGTAATGTACCTTTATTTATCAATACTGCATGGTGTAGCTCCAGGCTATATGAATCACTTAATTGAAGTATCTTCACGTACAGCCTTCCCTGGAGTCAGGGATTTTCTCATACTCCATCCGCCGAACTTTCTACAAATCAGTATTCTCCACAGATTTCACCTATATTTAACTGCATGTTGGAATTCTCTTCAAAATCAATTCAATTTCAACCTAATTACACTCAATTTGAAAATCACTAAAAACACCCATCTCTGAGACCTGGTGGAAGGAGGATAACCAGTGGGACACAAATTATATCGTACTGATAGGGTGGACCAGAATGGGAGGAGTAACACTGTATATTAATGAAAGCCTTGAATCAAATAGATTGAAAATTCTGCAAGAAACAAAGACCTCTTGGAATCATTGTGGATCGACATTCCAAGTGTTAAGGGGAAAAGGACGGTGGTAGGGGTGTACTACCGTCCGCCCGACCAGGATGAGCAAACAGACGCAGTCATGTTAAAGGAAATTAGTGACGCTAATAAAGTAGGCAACGCAATAATAATGGGTGATTTTAATTACCGTAAATCTTGGAATATGTAGAATATAATCTCCACTGTCCTCAAAAATTCTACAACTGTTGAAGTGTTCAAAGGTGAATATGGACTCTCAAACATTAAAGATCGTAGAGAAAAAACCTCAGTATAACCGGACACTCCTTTTTTTAAAGGACACACCTTTTAGTTAGAGAGGGGACCTCATTAATCATAAGTCTTAAAAAAACTCCAACAGTGGAGTTTTTTTAAAGACTTATGATTAATGAGGTCCTCTCTCTACTACTACTACTACTACTTAACATTTCTAGAGCGCTACTAGGTTACGCAGCGCTGTACAGATTAACATAAATTGACATAAAGGTCAGTCCCTGCTCCAAGGAGCTTACAATCTAAAGGGCAAAATGTCAAGTAGGGGCAGTCCAGATTTCCTGAATAGAGGTATGATGGTTAGGTGCCGAAGGCGACATTGAAGAGGTGGGCTTTGAGCAAGGCTTTGAAGATGGGCAGGGAGGGGGCCTGGTGTATGGGCTCAGGAGTTTATTCCATGCATGGGGTTGAGGCAAGGCAGAAAGGGCGGAGCCTGGAGTTGGCGGTGGTGGAGAAGGGTACTGACAGGAGGATTTGTCTTGAGAACGGAGGTTACGGGAAGGAATGTAAGGGGAGATGAGGGTAGAGAGATTGGGAGGGCTGTAGATCGAGTGCATTTGTAGGTTAAAAGGAGAAGCTTAAACTGTATGCGGTACCTGATCGGAAGCCAGTGAAGTGACTTGAGGAGAGGGTGATATGAGTGTACCAGTTCAGGCAGGAGATAAGACGTGCAGCAGAGTTTTGAACAGACTAAAGGGGGGATAGGTGGCAAAGTGGGAGGCCAGTGAGGAGTAGGTTGCAGTAGTCAAGGCGAGAGGTAATGAGAAATGGATGAAGTTCAGGTGTGTGTGCTCAGACAGGAAGGCGAATTTTGCTGATGTTATAGAAGAAGAAGCGACAGGTCTTGGCTATCTGCTGGATATGCGCAGAGAAGGAGGAGGAGTCAAAGATGACTCCGAGGTTGCGGGCAGATAGATGGGATGATGAGGGTGTTATCAACAGAGATAGAGAGTGGGAGAGGAGAAGTGGGTTTGGGAGGAAGACAATAAGCTCGGTCTTGGCCATGTTCAGTTTCAAGTGGCGGTTGGACATCCAGGTCGCAATGTCGCTAAGCAGGCTGATACTTTAGCCTGGGTTTCTGCAGTGATGTCTGGTGTGGAGAGAAAAGCTGGGTATCATCAGCATAAAGATGATATTGAACCCATGGGAGAATTAGGGAACCCAGGAGGAAGTGTAGATTGAGAAAAGAAGGTGTCCAAGGACAGATCCTGAGGAACTCCAACAGAGAGCGGATGGGGGTGGAAGAACCCTGAGAATGTACTCTGAAGGTACGATGGGAGATATAAAGGAGAACCAGGAGAGGACAGTGCCCCGGAACCCAAGTGAGGACAGTGTGGCGAGAAGTAATTATGATTGACAGTGTCAAAAGCAGCGGATAGGTCGAGGAGGATAATGGAGTAGGACCTTTGGATTTGGCAAGGAACAGGTCGTTGCAGACTTAGATAGTGCCGTTTCCGTTGAGTGTAGGGGGCGAAAGCCGGATTGAAGTGGATCGAGGATGGCGTGAGAGGATAGAAAATCAAGGCAGTGGCTGTGAACGGCACGTTCAATATCTTGGAGAGGAAGGGTAGGAGGGAAATGGGCGGTAGTTGGAGGGACAGGTAGGGTCGTGATGGTTTTTTGAGGAGTGGTTACTACAGCATGCTTGAAGGTGTCAGGGACCGCTGCAGTGGAGAGAGAGGTTGAGGATATGACAGATGGGGGGGTGACAGTAGGAGTGATGGTGTTAGTAAGTTGGTGGGGATGGGGTCTGAGGAACAGGTAGTGCATTTCGAGAGGGAGAGAAGATAGGTGGTTTCCTCTTCGGGATATCGGGAAAAGAGGAGAAGGAGGCCTGGGTTGGTTGGTTGAGGGAGTGTGTTACAGGGTGAGGAGGAGGAGAAGATGCTTTGGAGGTGAATCGAGGTTGATTTTCTGCACCTTGTCGCGAAAGTAGTCCGCCAGTGCTTGAGGAGAGAGTGAGGGGGGGTGGAGCAGAGGGCACTTTGAGGAGGGGAGTTAAGGGTGGCGAAGAGACGACGGGGGTTAGAACTGAGGGAGTTAGTCAATTGGGTGTAATAGTCCTGTTGGCAAGGAATAGGGAGGACTGGAAGGAGGATAACATGAATTTATAATGAATGAAATCGGTGTGGGTGCGAGATTTCCTCCAGAGGCGTTCAGCTGATTGGGCGCAGGAGCGAAGGTATCGGGTGCAAGGTGTCAGCCAGGGCTGGGGATTAGTACGCCTCATGGGACGGGAGATGGGCGGTGCAAGGGCGTCAAGAGCAGAGGAGAGAGTCATTGTATGGTGGAGACAGCCTTGTCGACAGTCTCAGAGGACATGATAGAAGGGAGGAGATCAGAGATAGTAGAGGATAAGATGGGAGGGTCGACCGCCTGGAGATTCCTAGAAGTAGTGGTTAGTATTGGGGCGGGACTGAGGGGGAGGGTGATGAAGTGTGAAGGTGATCAGTTGATGGTCAGAGAGAGGAAGAGCTGAGGCGCAGAAATTGGAGGGTGAGCAGGTAGAAGAGAGGACGAGGTCAAGACAGTGGCCAGATCGGTGAGTGGGGGTGGTGGTGGAGCTCAGTAGGAGGTTGAAGGAGGGAGGTTAGAGTGAGGAATGAGAAGCGTATGAGTCGGAAGGGTTATCAGTGTGTATGTTAAAATCACCAAGAATGAGGGATGGGGATGAGGGCTCAAGAAAAACGGAGAGCCAGGCATCGAAGTCAGTAAGGAAGGAAGGGAGGGACTTATTAGGGGGGCGGTAAATGGACTGCAACTGAGTGGCAGCGGGTAGAATAGACGGATGGAGTGGACTTCTAAGGATGAGAAACAGTGAGACTGTGGCAGGAGGAGAGGTTGAAAACTGCAGGAGGACGAAAGTAATAACCTGCCACCTGCGGCCGCTGGGCGGGGAGAATGGGAGAAAAGATAACCACTGTGGCATAGGGCCGCGACTGAGGCAGAGTCATCAGGGGTGAGCCAGTTTTCAGTTAGGGCGAGCAGGTAAGGGAATGGGAGATGAAGAGATCATGGGGTGAAGGAAAGTTTGTTGCAGACCGAGCATGCATTCCACAGTGCACACGAGAAGGGGAGGGAGGAGGGGGGAGGAGGGGAATAGAGATGAGATTGGCGATATCGCGTGAAACTTTTGCATGGATGAAGCGAGGACGAGGACAGGTGTGGGGGACCTGGGTTGGGATTGATGTCTCCCGCGGATAGCAGGAGAAGGAGCAAGAGAGTGCAGAGGAGGGTGGGGGAGGTAGGGCGATGAAGGCGGCGAAGACGGGGTGCACTTAGGAGGAATGGGGAGGGGTTCATGGCAGGAAGGAGTGTTGAAGGTTGAGAGCTAGGAAGGAGGAGGAGGACAGTAGGGATGGTGAGGTGGGGACGGGGTGTAGGGTATTGGAGTAGTGAGCAGGACGGAGAGGACATGGATGGGCATGGTTGTGTGGTATGCGGCATGTGGAGGGGGAAAAGGTGGGGAGGTAGTGCAAGGAAGAAAATGTGTATGGGGCCATATGTAGTGACTGGTGTTTACGGGTTGCAGATGTAATGACAGAGGGTAGTTATGCAGGCTGGGAGCAAGCGGTTGTTGATGGGCCAAGCGAGCGGTTGAGAGGCAGACAAGCGGCAGGTTGGTTGATTGGTTCAGGCAGGCATGAGGAGGTGATAGGCCAGCAGGCAGGCAGGAGCAGGTGACTGGCTAGCAGGCAGGTTGATTGGCAAGCAGGCAGGCAGGCAGCAGGAGCAGGTACAGTGGGGGAAATAAGTATTTGATCCCTTGCTGATTTTGTAAGTTTGCCCACTGACAAAGACATGAGCAGCCCATAATTGAAGGTAGTTATTGGTAACAGTGAGAGATAGCACATCACAAATTAAATCCGGAAAATCACATTGTGGAAAGTATATGAATTTATTTGCATTCTGCAGAGGGAAATAAGTATTTGATCCCCCACCAACCAGTAAAGATCTGGCCCCTACAGACCTGGTAGATGCTCCAAATCAACTTGTTACCTGCATGACAGACAGCTTCGGCAATGGTCACCTGTATGAAAGACACCTGTCCACAGACAGCTCAGCGAATCAGTCAGACTCTAACCTCTACAAAATGGCCAAGAGCAAGGAGCTGCTAAGGATGTCAGGGACAAGATCATACACCTGCACAAGGCTGGAATGGGCTACAAAACCAGTAAGAGCTGGGCGAGAAGGAGACACTGTTGGTGCCATAGTAAGAAAATGGAAGAAGTACAAAATGACTGTCAATCGACAAAGATCTGGGGCTCCACGCAAAATCTCACCTCGTGGGTATCCTTGATCATGAGGAAGGTTAGAAATCACCTACAACTACAAGGGGGAACTTGTCAATGATCTCAAGGCAGCTGGGACCACTGTCACCACGAAACCATTGGTAACACATTACGACATAACGGATTGCATCCTGCAGTGCCCGCAAGTCCCCCTGCTCCGGAAGGCACATGTGACGGCCCGTCTGAAGTTTGCCAGTGACACCTGGATGATGCCTAGATGATTGTGAGAAGGTGCTGTGGTCAGATGAGACAAAATTGAGCTCTTTGGCATGAACTCAACTCGCCGTGTTGTTGGAGGAAGAGAAATGCTGCCTATGACCCAAAACACCGTCCCCACTGTCAAGCATGGAGGTGGAAATGTTATGTTTTGGGGGTGTTTCTCTGCTAAGGGCACAGGACTACTTCACCGCATCAATGGAGAAGGATGGGGCCATGTACCGTACAATTCTGAGTGACAACCTCCTTCCCTCCGCCAGGGCCTTAAAAATGGGTCGTGGCTGGGTCTTCCAGCACGACAATGACCCAAAACATACAGCCAAGGCAACAAAGGAGTGGCTCAGGAAGAAGCACATTAGGGTCATGGAGTGGCCTAGCCATCACCAGACCTTAATCCCATTGAAAACTTATGGAGGGAGCTGGAAGCTGCGAGTTGCCAAGCGACAGCCCAGAACTCTTAATGATTTAGAGATGATCTGCAAAGAGGAGTGGACCAAAATTCCTCCTGACATGTGTGCAAACCTCATCATCAACTACAGAACGTCTGACCGCTGGGTGCTTGCCAACAAGGGTTTTTGCCACCAAGTATTAGATCTTGTTTGCCAGAGGGATTAAATACTTATTTCCCTCTGCAGAATGCAAATAATTCATATACTTTCCACAATGTGATTTTCCGGATTTAATGTGATGTGCTATCTCTCACTGTTACCAATAACCTACCCTCAATTATGGGCTGCTCATGTCTTTGTCAGTGGGCAAACTTACAAAATCAGCAAGGGATCAAATACTTATTTCCGCGGTGGGAGAGTACATCAGCAGGACTGGAACAAGCTGGAATGGTTTGGAGCAGAAGAGAGCAGAGCAGCAAGATTGGAGCAGGCTGGAACAAGCAGACGGACTAGAATGAGCTGGATCAGGCGGACTGGAACACGCTGGAGCAGAGGACTGGAAAAGCAGGCTGGAGCAGATGGACTGGAGCAAGGCAGGGACGAAGCTGATCAGGCAGACTGGAGCACGCTGGAGCCGATGTACTGGAACAAGCAGGCTGGAGCAGATGGACTGGAACAAGCAGGGAGACGCTGGATCAGGCGGACTGGAACCCTGGAGCAGATAGACTGGAACACGCGAGTGGGAAGATGGATCAGCGGACTGGAACAAGCTGGGATCAGGCGGACTGGAACGAGCTGGGATCAGGCAAGATGGAACGAGCTCGGATCAGGTGGATTGGAGTACGCTGGAGCAGTAGGACTGGAGCAGGCTGGAGCAGATGGACTGGAACAAGCAGGGGGGAAGCTGGATCGGCGGACTGGAACAAGCTAGGATCAGGCGGACTGGAACAGGCTGGGATCAGGCGGACTGGAACGAGCTTGGATCAGGCGAACTGGAACGAGCTCGGATCAGGTGGACTGAAACACGCTGAGCAGCTTGGACTGGAACAAGCAGGCTGGAGCAGATGGACTGGAACAAGCAGGGGGGAAGCTGGATCGGCGGACTGAAACAAGCTGGGATCAGGCGGACTGGAACAAGCAGGGGGGAAGCTGGATCAGCAGACTGGAACAAGCTGGGATCAGGTGGACTGGAACGAGCTTGGATCAGGCAGACTGGAACGGGCTCGGATCAGGCGGACTGGCACACGCTGGAGCAGTTGGACTGGAACAAGCAGGCTGGAGCAGATGGACTGGAACAAGCAGGGGGGAAGCTGGATCGGCGGACTGGAACAAGCTGGGATCAGGCGGACTGGAGCAAGCAAGCAGGGAGAGGCTGGATCAGGTGGACTGGGGCAAGCTGGAGCAGCCGGGCTGCCCCCAGAGCAACAGAGCAGCCAAGGCGTTCATAGAAGTTGCCCCGCCTACAGATCCGCTGTGCCTACCTTGGATTGCCTTAGTCCCAAGGACTCGGTCACTGCGATGCGGGAAGGCCGCGCCACGCGGCAGGACGAGCAGCAGTGGGCGTCGGGCTGCCAGGCCTGGGAGTGTCGTGGTGGTGTGGTGGTCTCCTGAACCGCTGGGCCGGGGTCCGCGCAGGTCTACGCTCACCTATCCATAAGGGAGGCTGTCCACCGCCCCTGCCCCACATCACTCGGTCTGGGGTTGCACCACGAAGTCGGGCTCGCGCCACAGGGCTGCGGGTGAGCTCCCTCTTACACCACCTGGGTCACCCGGAGCTCTCACCCGATTCGGTCCCGGGCAGTTCCTGCCGGGGAGCGCGATGGCTATGGGTGAGCTCTCGGACTCCGCAAACTCGGCGCCTGGGCGGCTGACAGGCGAGACCATCTCGCACCGCTCTGGGAGTGATGGAGTCGACTCCCAGACCCGTCCACAACGTGGCTCACGGAGTCGGCAAACTCGGCCCCTGGGCAGCAGTGGTCAAGCCGACCTGAGTCTCTGGTTGTCCTGGGGGGATCGCACTGCAGCGGGAGCGCTGGGGAATCGATCCGGTCGACAGCGGAGCTCCTTACAGTGCGTCCTCCCAGTCGGCCATCTTGAAAAGGTGTGTCCTTTAAAAAGAGGAGTGTCCCGGTTATACTGAGGTCTTTTTTTCTCCACGATCTTTCATAGTTGAGAGTCCATATTCACCTTTGAACAGTTCAACAGTTGTAGAATTTTTGAGGACAGTGGTGATTTTAATTACCCCATATAGACTGGGTTAATGTAACATCAGGGCACGATAGGGAGGTAAACTTCCTTGATGAGATCAAGGACAGCTTTATGGAGCAGCTGATACAGGAGCCGACGAGAGAAGGAAAATTCTAGACTTAGTCATTTGTGGAATGCATGATGTTGGTACGGGAGGTTGACATCAGTGATCATAACATAAGTACATATAAGTACATAAGTAATGCCATACTGGGAAAAGACCAAGGGTCCATCGAGCCCAGCATCTTGTCCACGACAGTGGCCAATCCAGGCCAAGGGCACCTGGCAAGCTTCCCAAATGTACAAACATTCTATACATGTTATTCCTGGGATTTTGGATTTTTCCAAGTCCGTTTAGTAGCGGTTTATGGACTTGTCCTTTAGGAAACCGTCCAACCCCTTTTTAAACTCTGCTAAGCTAACCGCCTTCACCACATTTTACGGCAATGAATTCCAGAGTTTAATTACACGTTGGGTGAAGAAAACTTTTCTCCGATTTGTTTTAAATTTACTACACTGTAGTTTAATCGTATGCCCCCTAGTCCTAGTATTTTTGGAAAGCGTGAACAGACGCTTCACATCCACCTGTTCCACTCCACTCATTATTTTATATACCTCTATCATGTCTCCCCTCAGCCGGTCTCTTCTCCAAGCTGAATAGCCCTAGCCTCCTTAGTCTTTCTTCATAGGGAAGTCGTCCCATCCCCCGCTATCATTTTAGTCGCCCTTCGCTGCACCTTTTCCAATTCTACTATATCTTCTTGAGATGCGGCAACCAGAATTGAACACAATACTCAAGGTGCGGTCGCACCATGGAGCGATACAACGGCATTATAACATCCTCACACCTGTTTTCCATACCTTTCCTAATAATTCCCAACATTCTATTCGCTTTCCTAGCCGCAGCAGCACACTGAGCAGAAGGTTTCAGTGTGTTATCGACGACGACACCCAGGTCCCTTTCTTGGTCCGTAACTCCTAACGTGGAACCTTGCATGACGTAGCTATAATTCGGGTTCTTTTTTCCCACATGCATCACCTTGCACTGCTCACATTAAACGTCATCTGCCATTTAGCCGCCCAGGTCTCCCAGTCTCGTAAGGTCCTCTTGTAATTTTTCACAATCCTGTCGCGAGTTAACGACTTTGAATACTTTGTGTCATCAGCAAATTTAATTACCTCGCTAGTTACTCCTATCTCTAAATCATTTATAAATATATTAAAAAGCAGCGGTCCTAGCACAGACCCCTGAGGAACCCCACTAACTACCCTTCTCCATTGTGAATACTGCCCATTTAACCCCACTCTCTGTTTCCTATCCTTCAACCAGTTTTTTAATCCACAATAGGACATTTCCTCCTATCCCATGACCCTCCAATTTCCTCTGTAGCCTTTCATGAGGTACCTTGTCAAACGCCTTTTGAAAATCCAGATACACAATATCAACCGGCTCCCTTTGTCCACATGTTTGTTTACTCCTTCAAAGAATTGAAGTAAATTGGTCAGGCAAGATTTCCCCACACAAAAGCCGTGCTGACTCGGTCTCAGTAATCCATGTCCTCGGATGTGCTCTGTAATTTTGTTTTTAATAATAGCCTCTACCATTTTCCCCGGCACCGACGTCAGACTCACCGGTCAATAATTTCCCGGATCTCCCTGGAGCCTTTTTTAAAAATGGGCGTTACATTGGCCACCCTCCAGTCTTCCAGTACAACGCTCGATTTTAAGGATAAGTTGCATATCACTAGCAGTAGCTCCGCAAGCTCATTTTTCAGTTCTATCAGTACTCTAGGATGAATACCATCCGGTCCAGGAGATTTGCTACTCTTCAGTTTGCCGAACTGCCCCATTACGTCCTCCAGGTTTACCGTGACGTCAGTAAGTTTCTCCGACTCGTCCGCTTGAAATACCATTTCCGACACCGGTATCCCACCCAAATCTTCCTCGGTGAAGACCGAAGCAAAGAATTCATTCAGTCTTCTCCGCTACGTCTTTGTCTTCCTGATCTCCCCTTTTACCCCTCGGTCATCCAGCGGCCCAACCGATTCTTTTGCCGGCTTCCTGCTTTTAATATACCGAAAAAATTTTTTACTATGTTTTTTTGCCTCTAATGCTATCTTTTTTCATAATCCCTCTTGGCCTTCTTTATCTGCGCCTTGCATTTGCTTTGACACTCCTTATGCTGCTTCTTGTTATTTTCAGACGGTTCCTTCTTCCATTTTCTGAAGGCGTTTCTTTTAGCCCTAATAGCTTCCTTCACCTCACTTTTCAACCAGGCCGGGTGTCTTTTGGACTTCCGTCTTTCTTTTCTAATTCGCGGAATATGTATGATCGGCTTTGAAATTTGCATTCAAAGAGGTAAACATAGGAAGTCAAATATGTTAGCGTTTAACTTTAAAAAAGGAAGCTATGATAAAATGAGAAGAACGGTAAAAAAAAAATTAGAGGAGCGACTGAGAGGGTAAGAAACCTACAACAGGCATGAATGCTGTTCAAAACCACCATCCTGGAGGCCCAGGCCAAACATATTCCACGTATCAGAAAAGGAGGACGGCAGGGGCGTAGCCACGGGTGGGCCTGGACGGGCCCAGGCCCACCCACTTGCCCTCCAGGCCCACCCATCCAAATCCTTCATCGCTGTCGCTGCCTTTTCTCCCGCGGCTTCCGGGAGGCAGCGATCAGCGTTACCTGTCAGTGCCTGCCCTGAAATTATGCTTCTCTTCTCCTCAGGCTTCGGTCCGCTCGTTTCTTCGCTCGTCGGCAGCGCTACGCTGCGCTGCTATTCAAACAGGCAGCTCCGCTCCTCTCTGCCATGTCCATCCGGCCCTACTAAACAGGAAGTGCATCAGAGAGCCGGATGGACGCGGCAGAGAGGAGCGGAGCTGCCTGTTTGAATAGCAGCGCAGTGTAGCGCTGCCGACGAGCGAAGAAACGAGCGGGGCGAAGCCTGGGGAGAAGAGAAGCATAATTTCAGGGCAGGCACTGACAGGTACGCTGATCGCTGCCTCCCGGAAGCCGCGGGAGAAAAGGCAGCGACAGCGATGAAGGATTTGGATGGCGGGCCTGGAAGAGTAAGTGCTGGATATGTGGTTGGTTGGTTGGGGGGGAAGGATACTTTGCCAGAGGACAGAGTCAGACTTGTAGGATGAAGGGGATTAGAGGGAAATGGGAAGGAAGAGAGCTGCTAGAGGTGGGAGGAAGGGGGCTGGAGAGCTTCTGGAAGAGGGATGGAAGGAGAGAGCTGCTAGACATGGGAGGGAGAGGAGGAAGGGGTTGGAGAGCTGCTAGAACAAGGGAGGAAGAGGAGGAAGGGACTGGAGGGAAGGGAGAGAGCTGCTGGACATGGGAGGAAGAGAAGGAGGGGACGATGGAAGGGAGAGAGCTGCTGGAGGAAGGGGAGGGGGGGGACTGAATGGAAGGGAGAGAGCTGCGGGACATGGGAGGGAGAGGAGGAAGGGGCTGGAGAGCTGCTGGACAAGCTAGGAGAGGAAGAAGGGACTGGAGGAAAGGGGAAGAGCTCTGACATGGGAGGAAGAGGAGGATGGGGACGATGGAAGGGAGAGAGGTGCTGGACATGGGAGGGAGAGAGGAAGGGTTGGAGAGCTGCTGGACAAGGGAGGAAGAGGAGGAAGGGACTGGAGGGAAGGGAAAAAGCTGCTGGATATGGGAGGAGAGAAGGAGGGGACAATGGAAGGAGAGAGCTGCTGAAGGAAGAGGAGGAGGTGAGTCTGGGTGGAAGGGGAGAGAGCTGTTAGATGTGGAGGAAGAGGAGGAGGGGATCTGGATGGAAGGGAGAGAGCTGCTGGACATGGGAGGAGAACGGAGCGAAGGGAAAGAACTGCTGGTACAGCACAAGGAGGGAGGGAAGGAAACAGAGATACCAGACCAAGGAGATGAAGGAAAAGGAATATTAAACCTACAGCTTGAGGGAGGGAGGCAAGGAAATCAAGCAACCAAACCAGATGCTGGAAGAGGAGGTGAGTGAGAAGAGAGAAGCTGATGGGTAGGGTCAGAGAGGGTAGAAATATATTGGCACTGGGGACAAAGAGAGGGGAGAAGATGGACAGAGTAATATAGGGACACAGAGAAAAGGAGATACTAAACATGGAGGAAGATAGAGGTACAGAGATGGAAGAAGATGGAAGGATGGCAGAGAAAGAGGGAAACAGATGGAAGGATGGCAGAGAAACAGGGAAAACGGATGGGTGGGAGGAGAGACACTGGATGGAAGGATGCAGAGAAGAAGGGGAGAGACTGAAGGATGTGGAGAAGAGAAGGGACACTGAACAGAAAAGGGTAGAGAGATAGACACTGGTTAGAAGGAGGTAGAGAAGACATTAGATGGAAGGATCAGGAGAGAGGGTAGATGGGTAGATGGATGGGGAGAGAAAGAGGGGAAGACGCTGGATGGAAGGTTAGGGAGAAAGAGTGACACTGGATGGAAGGATGCAGAAAGAAAGAGGGGAGACTATTGGATGATGGGGAGAGAGAGGGGAGACACTGGAAGGATGGGGAGAAAAAGAGGAGAGCTGCTGCATGGAAAGGGGGAGTAGTGAAAGATTGGAGAATAAGAGGAAGGGGCATGGGGAGAACAAGGATGAGAAAAAGATGAAAAGCCATAAGTAGATGAAGGAAATTAAAGAATGGATAGTAAGAATGAATTAAATCTGGACACAGAGAGAGGCAGAAAAATATTGAAGAAAGCAAAGAAAAGGAGAGAAAATGACAAATGGCCAGGAAACCCTGGCAGAAGAGTTAAACGAAAGAAAGCAGAATCTAGAGACACAATGAGACAAAGTAAATGGCCATACAACAAAGGTAAAGAAAATAATTTTATTTTTAATTTAGGATAAAGTAATATGGTGTTAATAAAGTTTCAGAGACCAATACTTCCTTCCTTAGGTCAGGAGAGGATACCGTAACAGCATTATACTGACCTGAGGCAGGAGGTTTTGGCCTCTGAAAGCTCACTGAAAAGGATTAGTAAATTGTCTGAAATCGGATGCACTGAAAAGCAGCACTTTACCCTGTGTGACAAATGCATCTGAGTGTGACTAAATTTTGCTGGGGGGGGGGGGGGGGGGGGGTACAGAGAAAATTTTGTGCCACCCACTTTGGGTTCAGGCCCACCCAAAATTGGCAGTCTGGCTACGCCACTGGAGGACGGAAGACAAAATGACAGCCAGCATGGTTAAAAACTGAGGTAAGGAGGCTATTGGAGCTAAAAAGGAATCCTTCAGAAAATGGAAGAAGGAACCGACTGAAGAAAATAAGAAGCGGCATAAGGAATGTCAAGTCAGATGCAAAACGCTGATAAGAAAGGCAAAGAGGGATTTTGAAAGAAAGATAGCGTTAGAGGCGAAAACTGATAGTAAACATTTTTTTAGATACATTAAAAGCAGGACACCGGCAAAAGAATCGGTTGGCCTGCTGGATGACCGGGGTGTAAAAGGGGCGATCAAGGAAGACAAAGAAATAGCAGAAAAATGAAATGAGTTCTTTTGCTTCAGTCTTCACCCAGGAAGATTTGGGTGGGATACCAGTGCCGGACAAGGTATTCCAGGCTGACGAGTTGGAGAAACTAAATGAAATATCTGTAAACCTGGAAGACGTAATGGAGCAGTTCGCCAAACTGAAGAGTAGCAAATCTCCTGGACCGGATGGTATTCATCCCAGGGTACTGATAGAACTAAAAAATGAGCTGGCAGAGCTACTGTTAGAGATATGTAATTTATCTTTAAAATCAAGCGTGGTACCTGAAGATTGGAGGGTGGCCAATGTAACGCCAATATTTTAAAAAGGTTCCAGAGGACATCCAAGAAATTATAGACTGGTGAGTCTGACGTCAGTGCCGGGCAAAATGGTAGAGACTATTATAAAGAACAAAATTACAGAGCACATTCAAAAGCATGAACTAATGGGACAAAGTCAACATGGATTTAGTGAAGGGAAGTCTAGCCTCACCAATCTACTACATTTCTTTGAAGGGGTGAACAAACATGTGGATAAAGGTGAGCTGGTTGATATTGTGTATTTGGATTTTCAGAAGGTGTTTGACAAAGTACCTCATGAAAGACTCCAGAGGAAATTGGAGAGACATGGGATAGGAGGTAGGGTTCTATTGTAGATTAAAAATTGGTAGACAGATAGAAAACAGAGAGTAGGGTTAAATGATCAGTATTCTTAATGGAGAAGGGTAGTTAGTGGGGTTCCCCAGGGGTCTGTGCAGGGACTGCTGCTTTTTAACATATTTATAAATGACCTAGAGATGGGAGTAACTAGTGAGGTAATTAAATTTGCTGATGACACAAAATTATTCAAAGTCGTTAAATTGCGGGAGGATTGTGAAAAATTACAAGAGGACCTTATGAGACTGGGAGACTGGGCGTCTAGATGGCAGATGACGTTTAATGTGAGCAAGTACTAAGTGATGCATGTGGGAAAGAGGAACCCAAACTATAACTACGTCATGCAAGGTTCCACGTTAGGAGTCACGGACCGAGAAAGGGATCTAGGTGTCATCATTGATAATACGTTGAAATCTTCTGCTCAATGTGCTGCTGCGGCTAGGAAAGCAAATAGAATGTTGGGTATTATTAGGAAAGGGATGGAAAACAAAAATGAGGATATTATTATGCCATTGTATCGCTCCATGGTGTGACCGCACCTCGCGTATTCTTTTCAATTCTGGTCGCCGCACCTCAAAAAAGATATAGTGGAATTGGAAAAGGTGTAGAGAAGGGCGACAAAGATGATTCAGGGGATGGGACGACTTCCCTATGAGGAAAGGCTGAAGAGGCTGGGGTTCTTCAGCTTGGAGAAAAGGCAGCTGAGAGGAGATATGATAGAGGTCTATAAGATAATGAGTTGAATGGAATGGGTTAATGTGGAGCATCTGTTTACGCTTTCCAAAAATACTAGGACAAGGGGGCATGCGATGAAGCTGCAGTGTAATAAATTTAAAACGAATCGGAGGAAGTTTTTCCTCATTCAACGCATGGTTAGACCAGGGGCGTAGCCAGACAACAGATTTTGGGTGGGCCTAGGCAAGAAGTGGGTGGGCACCAAGTGTTATCCCCCACCCCACCACCAAAAAAATATCTCAGCTGGTGAGCAAGCACTTCTTTCCACCTTGGCAGTCTGCAGCAGGCATACGCTGAAAACAGCATGAGCGTTTTTGTTACCATCAGGGGGAAGTCTTCAGCTCACGGAGCTTGGGAACCCCACCAGCTGCCACCTGTAGCTACACCACTGGGTTAGACTCTGGAATTCATTGCCGGAGAAGGTGGTTTGGGGCAGTTGGTTTAGCGGAGTTTAAAAAAGGTTGGATGGCTTCCTGGAGGAAAAGGACATAGAATGTTATTGAATGGATGTAGGAATAATCCACTATTTCTGGGATGGGCGGGACGAAATGCTTGTTCTTTTGGCCGCTGTCGGAAACAGGGTCCTGGGCTCGATGGACCCTTGGTCTGTCCCAGCATGGCGATGCTTATGTCTTATATACCTGCAATAAACGCACCTTGAGCACGGTTTATGCCCTCCCCCATTCACATCCTGCAACCTACTATTACCCCTTTGATGTTGTTGTAATAACTTCCCTGTGTTTTTTGCCCTAGTATAGGCAAATAGTGGATGCTCCTTGAAATTAAGTAAAGATAGTATCGACCAGTGTTTTTTTTTATTATATGTTTTACTTGGCCTGTCTGCGTGGAGTATGGTAATATGCACATGAGTACATCCCGTTGCTCTTTTTGTTTTGCTTTTGGTTTTAAGAACCCATGTTGGTGTGTGCTTGAAGCTCTTTTTTGTGCTTTCTTAATCAGCTTGTGGGGGTACCCTCTAGCTTTTAACCGGTGGTACATTTCCTTTGCCTTTATTTTGAAATCGTCCTCCGTACCACATAATTTTCTAATTCTCAGAAGTTGACCTGTCGGAATGCCCGTTTTTACTGCATATGGATGAAAACTCTTGAATTGTAATAAAGTGTTGGTGTCAGTAGGTTTTCGGAATACTGTAGTATTACATTTATCATAGGTGTTTGTAATCGTGATATCTAAATAATTAATTAATGAGCCCCCTATCGTTGATTCAAATGTAATGTATTGATCATATCCATTAATGTAGCAGAAGAACTCTTCTAGTTGTTCTCTGTTCCCTGACCATATCATAAATATATAATCAATGAATCTTTTCCACACTTATATGCTTGCTAAATCTGCTATTATATACAAACCGGCTTTCAAAGTTAGCCATATATAAGCAAGCTATAGTTGGCGCTACTGTTGCCCCCCATTGCAATGCCATGCTTTTGAATATAATATAGATCTTCATAGCAGAAAACATTTTTATCACTATTTTAGCCATTTGATTTAACAAATTGATTTTGTCCATTGATAAGTCCATTTGGTTCAAATGTATGGCGATCAAATCTAGGGCACTTTGATGTGGAATTTTGGTGTATAGAGACACCACATCCATAGAAATCAATTGTATGGATTCTCCCTGTATATCTATATCCTGTAGCATCTGAATCAAGTTAGCCGAATCTCGTACAAAAGACTCTATGTTGTGCAGAGTTGGCTACAAGTAAAAATCTAAATATTGGGATAAAGGCTCATTTATTGAATTTCTACTAGATACTATCGGGCGCCCTGAGGGGTTATTCGAGGTCTTGTGGATCTTTTGTACAAAGTAAATATGTGGGGTTGTAGGATGTTTTTTGAATAATTATTGAAATTCTCTCATTGATGCACGTCATCTGCCATCTAGACGCCCAGTCTCCCAGTCTTGTAAGGTCCTCTTGTAATTTTTCACAATCCTCCCACAATTATCCACTCCCACCTTTAAAATTTGATAAATTTCCTCCTGATTTTCCTTGGTGGGGTCATAGTCCAGTTCCTGATAGAATTCCTGATTGTGCAACTGCCAGTGGGCTTCCTCCCTATACCTTGTTTTATCTTGAATTACAGCCCCTCCCCCTTTATCTGCCTTCTGAATTATTATAGTCTGATCCTGCATTAATTCCTCCAGAGCTCCTTGTTGTGTTCTGGTTAAATTGCATGGGTTAAATACTTTTTTCTTCTCCATTATTGCCAGATCCTCTAGTACCAATTGAGAAAATGTTTCAGTAGTAGCTTCTGGGGGCCCCGGTGGCATCCATATAGCTGGTAATTTATGACATGACAGAAACGTACCGTATTGTTCTTTTCCCTCTTCCTCTTCTATACTCGGGCTATTTAATTCTTCTTGTTGTTTGAAAATTGCCTTCAATCTTAATTTTCTGAAGAATTTTTGTAGGCACTGTCTTATCCTAAATGCATTGTATGAATTAGTGAGATAATGAGAAGCAAAGCACCATGAACAATATATCACCGGGATCCAACGGGGATGACAGATCTGAGACTTTTTTAGAAGGCACTGCCGAAGGACCACAGACAGCCTAGACGACATCTCTGCCATGACAAACAAGGAATCGACGCCCAGCAAGGACCAACAAAGAGTAATTTTTAATTTATCATCAAGAAAGCTCACGAATGCACAAGAGGAAGTATTAAAAATGGGATTGTCCTTTGTACCCTCTAATTCATACGATGTATTTAGGATGAGACAGCGCCTACAAAAATTCTCATTTGTGAGTGTACTACATGACGGCTGTGCAGGGGAGGGAAAACACGGACTAACCAATTGGCTTGAACTTTTTTATGTCATCACCTCTCCTGTGCTTGCACCCTCTGCCCATTCCCATCCCCACCCCCACTCCGTATGTTCTGTCCTCAGGTGGCCTTGGAAGACATGTCAGACAGGAAAATTGTGGATGATTACCGTCTGACCTGATCAGCTATATATGAGCTATATGAGGAGATACGAGCCAATATTGACCCACCCATGACAAGATCTCATGCAGTACCTGGGCTGGTGAAGCTGCTGGTTGTTCTGCAGTTCCTTGCCACAGGGACATTCCAGAACGTGATAGGGGGTAATAGCGGTGTGGACCAAGGTACAGTTTCAAGACATTTACATAGGTAGTAGTTATCTAATCTGTCCCCCCCCCATGTCCTCTTTCTCCCCCCCCCCCCCCATTGCATTTCCACTCAATGGTGCCCACCCTCCCCCTTTGTTTCTTCCCTTTTTCTGATTTCCATTATAGTGCTATGCACTTGTATTTATTTTTGGAACTGTACACCTTTCTGGCCATGGTTGGACAATAGAGAGTTTAGAAAGTGCAAGAAAGAAAGACAGAATACATCACATACATTATGCCCCCCCCCCCCCGCCCTTACTCTACATTGCAGGTTCTGCGTGCCCTGAAAAGATGTGTTCGCCGGCACATTAAATACCCTGCGGGGGAAGAGGAACAGTGGAGGATTAAACAGGACTTTTTCAAGATCGCTGGCATGCCCAACATCCTGGGGTCCATTGACGCACTCATGTTGCATTCACCCCGCAGATGGATCAAGAAATCCAGTACCACAATCGCAAGATGGGATACTAGCTGAATGTCCAGGTGCTCTGCGATGCTAACGTGAGGATCCTTAATGTTGTGTCATGCTTTCCCGGGAGCTGCCATGACTCTTATATCCTGGCAAACAGTTTGCTTGGGCAAAAATTTGTGTAGCAGGATTCGGAAAAGGGTGGTTGCTTGGTGAGTACGTTTGTCTTTTAACAGATGTGGCAGGGGTCCAGATGAAATGCATATGCAACCCTCTATAAAAAGTGGCACTAGACTTCAGGGAAGGGCCTTTGATTTTGATAGTGGGAGGCACTGATACTGTGTTCTCAGTACTAATGTATTGCTGTGTTCCAGCAGGGGATGCCAGACATGGGTCCAAACCATGGCTATTGACCCCGCTCACAGTGCCCCAGATGGAGGCAGAGAAGCATTACAATGAGTCACACATCTCGATAAGGTGTACTTTTGAGCGGACCGTCGGGGTACTGAAGAGCCAGTTCCATTGCTTGCATCTGTCAGGAGGATCCCTTCAATATGCCCCTGATAAGGTGGCAGACATTGTGACTGTGTGCTGCATGCTGCATAACATCGCACTGAAGCATCGACTCGAGATCAATATAGTAGTGCCTCCAGAGGTGGACATAATCCCCTTGGACAGAGGGTCAAATGTAACCAAGGTAAATACGGTGCGACAAAAGCTGATCCAGGAGTACTTTGCCAGAGTGTCATGGCCTGTGGAGTCAGCTACCACTTGTGCAGTACAGTATCATATATGTAATGCAATTAAGGTAGATAATGGGCTAACCAAGAAGACATATATGCAGTGTTTTTATTAACCACAGCTTATATTTCATTGAGGAGAGAGACCATCTGTATGAAAAGGTTTAAATATTCATTTATTTAATGCAATGCAATAAAAAGTAAATAAAAGACAAACCCCTCGTGTTTACTGTGTCCAATATTGCATATACCTCTTTATGTTTCAAACAGTATAGTAGTTCAACAAAAATCTGGCATTCTCTGTGTTACTGTCACCTTTATTGAGGGTGGTGATCCAGGAACAGAATACAACAATGTAGAATATATACATCATAGCTATCCAACAAAAACCTACTTCCCAAAATGTACAATCAAGATGGTAAACCTGAACACATAACACGGACAATATTTTTGTTTAAAAAAACAGGGAGATAGTTGACCTTCAAGGTGTTCCACATCGATTGTCATTCAGGACTGCCTGATCTGACTGTTTCACTGCACCTTGGAGTGGAGGAGTAGCCTAGTGATTAGTGCAGCGGACTTTGATCCTGGAGAACTGGGTTCGATTCCCACTGCAGCTCCTTGTGATTCTGGGCAAGTCACTTAACCCTCCACTGCCCAGGTACAAATAAGTACCTGTATATACTATGTAAACCGCTTTGAATGTAGTTGCAAAAACCACAGAAAGGCAGTATATCAAGTCCCATTTCCCTTGAAAGAAAGAAAGAATGAACAATTAGGAGTCAATGTTGCAAACAGAATGGTGGAGCCAACATGTTTCCTGTGAGGGCACAAATACACATGTATTGGTGGTTTCTGGAGGAGGGGGGGGGGCAGCGTGGCATATCAAACTATTCACAATGTACCATAGCTGAGGACAGAAGGGCAGAGGGTACGACAGCACGTGGTGACAGAGGATAGCTTGTTGTCCTGGCTGTGAAGAGAAAAAAAAAAGCAAGGGTTAAAAGTGCACATTATGGGTGGGTTGGATGGGTGGGAAAAGCGAAGATACTTACCTGTAGCAGGTATTCTCCGAGGACAGCAGACTGATTGTTCTGACATGTGGGTCGGCGTCCACGGTGGCCCCAGGAACGGAGATTTTTTTCTAGTAAAATCTAAAGAGCTTTGTGACAGCCAGCAAAGCGCGGGACAGATGCACTGCGCATGCGCGGCCATCTTCCTGCCTGCGCGCGACTGTTCCCGCCTCAGTTATATCAAAAGCAAATAAAAAATAAAAACAACTCCAAAGGGGAGGTGGGTGGGTTGCTGAGAACAATTAGCCTGCTGTCCTCAGAGAATACCTGCTACAGGTAAGTATCTTCGCTTTCTCCGAGGACAAGCAGGCTGCTTGTTCTCACATGTGGGGTATCCCTAGACCCCAGGCTCACTCAAAACAAGAAAGAAGGTCAATTGGGCCTCACAACGGTGAGGACATAACAGAGATTGACCTACGAAGAAATAGCTAACTGAGAGTGCAGCCTGGAACAGAACAAAAAATGGGCCTAGGGGGGTGGAGTTGGATTCTAGACCCGAAACAGATTCTGCAGCACCGACTGTCTGAACCGACTGTCGTGTCGGGAATCCCGCTGAAGGCAGTAATGAGATGTGAATGTGTGGACTGATGACCACATCGCAGCCTTGCAAATCTCTTCAATAGTGGCTGACCTTAAATGAGCCACTGACGCTGCCATGGTTCGAACACAATGAGCCGTGACATGACCCTCAAGAGTCAGCCCAGCTTGGGCAAAAGTGAAGGAAATGCAATCTGCTAGCCAATTGGAAATGGTGCGTTTCCCGACTGCGACTCCCTTCCTTTTGGGATCAAAAGAAACAAACATTTGTGCGGACTGTCTGAAGGGGCTTGTCCGCTCCACATAGAAGGCCAATGCTCTCTTGCAGTCCAATGTATGCAACTGACGTTCAGCAGGGCAGATATGAGGACGGGGAAAAAATGTTGGCAAGACAATTGACTGGTTCAGATGGAACTACGATACCACCTTCAGCAAGAACTTAGGGTGAGTGTGGAGGACTACTCTGTTATGATGAAATTTGACATAAGGAGCATGCACTACCAAGACATGAAGCCCACTGACTCTACGAGCTGAAGTAACCACCACCAAGAAAATGACCTTCCAGGTCAAATACTTCAGATGGCAGGAATTCAGTGGCTCAAACGGAGGTTTCATCAGCTGGGTGAGGACGACGTTGAGATCCCATGACACTGGTGGAGGTTTGACAGGGGGCTTTAACAAAAGCAAACCTCTCATGAAGCGAACAACTAAAGGCTGTCCAGAGATAGGCTTACCCTCTACACGATAATGAAAAGCACTAATTGCAATAAGATGGACTCTTACGGAGTTGGTCTTGAGACCAGACTGACAAGTGTAGAAGGTATTCAAGCAGTATCTGTGTAGGACAAGAGCGAGGATCTAGGGCCTTGCTGTCACACCAGACGGCAAACCTCCTCCATTTAAAAGAGTAACATCTCTTTGTGGAATCTTTCCTGGAAGCAAGCAAGACTCAGGAGACACCTTCAGAAAGACCTAAGGAGACGAAATCTATGCTCTCAACATTCAGGCCGTGAGAGCCAGAGACTGGAGGTTGGGATGTAGAAGCGCCCCTTCATTTTGAGTGATGAGGGTTGGAAAAAAGAACCCGAATTATAGCTACGTCATGCAAGGTTTCATGTTAGGAGTTACGGACCAAGAAAGGGATCTGGGTGTCGTCGTCGATAATACACTGAAACCTTCTGCTCAGTGTGCTGCTGCGGCTTGGAAAGCGAATAGAATGTTGGGTATTATTAGGAAAGGTATGGAAAACAGGTGTGAGGATGTTATAATGCCGTTATATCGCTCCATGGTGCGACCACACCTTGAGTATTGTGTTCAATTCTGGTCGCCGCATCTCAAGAAAGATATAGTGGAATTGGAAAAGGTACAGCGAAGGGCGACTAAAATGATAGCGGGGATGGGATGACTTCCCTATGAAGAAAGACTAAGGAGGCTAGGGCTTTTCAGCTTGGAGAAGAGACGGCTGAGGGGAGACATGATAGAGGTATATAAAATAATGAGTGGAGTGGAACAGGTGGATGTGAAGCGTCTGTTCATGCTTTCCAAAAATACTAGGACTAGGGGGCATGTGATGAAACTACAGTGTACACCCAACACGTAATTAAACTCTGGAATTCGTTGCTGGAGAACGTGGTGAAGGCGGTTAGCTTGGCAGAGTTTAAAAGGGGGTTAGACGGTTTCCTAAAGGACAAGTCCATAAACCGCTACTAAATGGACTTGGGAAAAATCCACAATTCCGGGAATAACATGTATAGAATGTTTGTACGTTTGGGAAGCTGGATTGGCCGCTGTCATGGACAGGATGCTGGGCTTGATGGACCCTTTATCTTTCCCAGTGTGGCATTACTTATGTACTTATGAAAACACTCCAATCTCCACGGTTCTTCGGAGGACAACTACAGAAGAAGAGGGAACCAAATCTGACGCGGCCAAAAGGGTGCAATCAGAATCATGGTTCTGCGGTCTTGCTGCAGTTTCAGCAAAGTCTTCCCCACCAGAGGTATGGAAGGATATGCATACAGAAGGCCTGTCCCCCAATGCAGGAGAAAGGCATCTGATGCTAGTCTGTCGTGGGCCTGAAGTCTGGAACAGAACTGAGGGACCTTGTGAGTGAGCTGAGTGGCAAAAAGATCCAACAAGGGGGTGCCCCACTCCTGGAAGATCTTGCGTACCACGCCCGAGTTGAGCGACCACTCGTGAGGTTGCATTATCCTGCTCAATCTGTCGGCCAGACTATTGTTTACACCTGCCAGATGCGTGGCCTGGAGAAACATGCCGTGACGGCGAGCCCAAAGCCATATCTGGACGGCTTCCCGACACAGGGGGCGAGATCTGTTGCCCCCCTGCTTGTTGATGTTGTACATGGCAACCTGGTTGTCTGTTTGAATTTGAATAATTTGATTGGACAGCTGATCTCTGAAAGCCTTGAGAGCGTTCCAGATCGCTCGCAACTCCAGGCGATTGATCTGAAGACCTGATTCCGGGAGGGACCAAGCTCCCTGAGTGTGGAGCCCATCTACATGAGCCCCCTACCCCAGGAGAGATGCATCCGTGGTCAGCACTTTTTGAGGCTGAGGAATTTGGAAGGGACGTCCCAAGGTCAAATTGGATCGAATTGTCTACCACCGAAGTGAATTTAGAAAATTGGTGGACAGCTGGATCACATCCTCTAGATTCCACGCAGCTTGATACCACTGGGAAGCTAGGGTCCATTGAGCAGATCTCATATGAAGGTGTGCCATGGGCGTCACATGGATTGTGGAGGCCATATGGCCTAACAGTCTCAACATCTGCTGAGTTGTGATCTGCTGAGAAGCTCTGGCCCTGGAAACGAGAGACAGATGGTTGTCTGCCCCCATCTCGGGAAGATAAGCCCGAGCTGCCTGAGAGTCCAGCAGAGCTCCTATGAATTCTAGTTGTTGGACTGGAAGAAGGTGGAACTTTGGGTAATTGATGACAAACCCTAGTAGCTTCAAGAGTTGAATAGTCATCTGCATGGACTGTAGAGCTCCTGCCTCTGAGGTATTCTTCACAAGCCAATCGTCTAGATAAGGGAACACGTACTCCTAGCCTGCAACTATTGCCAGGCATTTTGTAAAAACCCTGAGCGCAGACGCGAGACCAAAGGGTAGCACACAATACTGGAAGTGCTGTGTTCCCAGATGGAATCGCAGATACTTCCTGTGAGCTGGAAGTATCAGAATGTGAGTGTAAGCATCCTTTAAGTCCAGAGAGCATAGCCAATCGTTTTTCTGAATCATGGGAAGAAGGGTGCCCAGGGAAACCATCCTAAACTTTTCTCGGACTGTGTGGAATATCAGTGTCGGAGAGAATCAAGATGGCTGCCGCGCCGGTTGATTGTTGAGACGCTCTTCTGCCTATGAGGGAAACTAATTCTTCTTTTCTAATTGAAAATGCCCCATACCAAACGAAAAGGAGTTTTGAGACTGGTACCTCCACCCACCTCAACTTCTTCACCTGCTCAGATGTTTCTTGAGCATTTCTTTTCCGGCGCCACCAGATTGCAGCGAGGAGAGGATCCCATAGCGGGGGGAGCCGGAGGAGCAGAATCCCCGCCAGGAGAGGAAGTCTCCTTATCACCACCATCCACCTCGTTCATCCCTCCAAGCCCGGAATCGAGAGCGACCCTGGTGGGAAACCCCATTGGCTCTGATGATGCGTCGATAGGGGCGACAGTGGAGGACCCAGGCATGCAAATGGTGACTCGGGGTTCTGTGGGAAGCTCGCTTACCACAGTGCAGACCTTGGAGGTGACCCTACAAACCCTGAAGGTGATGTTAGACCAGATTGCTGCCACGCTACAGAAAACGTCAGGTGATGTGGTTAACTTAAATACTAAATTTGAAGAATTGCAGTTAAGAATGATCTAACGACGCAAGTCCAATCTATAAAGAAAGAAGTTGAAACCTTAAACTCCTTTAAAAATGTAGTAACAAAAGACTCTTTGGACATTAGAAATAAAATGGAACAACTCAAAAATTTTAACAGGCGCCTAAACCTCCGTTTACTCAACTTTCCAATTATAGCGGGGAAAACTCTAATTAATACTTTTCGGAAATACCTAATGGAAATCTTGAATATTCCTCCTGAGGCTATACCTCCGCTAAATAAGATCTACTATATTCCTTTTAGAAATGGAACTCAAGGTCCTGTTAAAGATAATCTCGACTTACAAAATATTTCTGATATCTTAGAGCAATCTTCGGACATAATAATGAACAGAGCTACAGGGATTGTATCACTCGTTTTTGAGCAAGATTATAACACCATCTTAAGACTTTACTTTAAAAACCTTAAATCACAATTTTATGGTGCTAAGGTTTGGGTATACCCTGACGTTACTAAGTCAACCCAGCAAAAAAAGGAAGCAATTTCTTGCCTTAAAACAAAATACAATTGACATCGGTGCTTCCTTTTTTCTTGCTTATCCGTGCAAGTGTGTAGTAAAGCTGGATCAAACAAAATATACATTCTTTTCACCGGAACAGCTAAAAGTGTTTATAGAGATGAAGAAAGTGAAGTGAAAAAGTAATGAAGCACTGGGAAATGCAGCCTACACTTATGAGACTATTTGTTATTTAATCTTCTCTAACTCTTTTCTCTCCCTTACCATTATTGTGGTCTAAGAAAGGCTTTAAAATATTAATTTATGTATAAATGCTCCAAATAGAGATTTTCTTTATAGTGTTAAAATACTTTGTAAGTATGCTTGGAACATTACTCTGTTATTTTAATTTTGCCTGTATTTCTCTACAAGGTTATCTTTGTTTAATATTTGTTAAAAGCATAAATAAAAAAAAACAAACTTTTCTCGGACCAGGAATTTGTTCAGGGCCCTTAGGTCTAGGATGGGACGCATCCCCCTGTTTTCTTTTGCACAAGGAAGTACCTGGAATAGAATCCCAGCCCTTCTTGCCGAAGTGGTGTCGGAGTTCCATCTGAACCAGTCAATTGTCTTGCCAACATTCTTTCCCCGGCCTCATACCCGTCCTGCTGAACGTCAGTTGCATACATTGGACTGCAAGAGAGCATTGGCCTTCTATGTGGAGCGGACAAGCCCATTCAGACAGTCCGCCCAAATGTTTGTTTCTTTTGATCCCAACAGAAGGGGAGTGTCTGTCGGGAAATGCACCATCTCCAATTGGCTAGCAGATTGCATTTCCTTCACTTACGCCCAAGCTGGGCTGACTCTTGAGGGTCATGTCACGGCTCATAGTGTTCGAGCCATGGCAGAGTCAGTGGCCCACTTGAAGTCAGCCACTATTGAAGACATTTGCAAGGCTGCGACTTGGTCATCTGTCCACACATTCACATCTCATTACTGCCTACAGCAGGATACCCGACGAGACAGTCAGTTCGAGCAGTCGGTGTTGCAGAATCTGTTTGGGGTTTAGCATCCAACTCCACCCCCCTAGGCCCATTTTTATTCTGTTCCAGGCTGCACTCTCAGTTAGTTGTTTCTATTTAGGTCAATCTCAGTTATGTCCTCGCTGTTGCGAGGCCCAATTGACCAATGTTTGTTGTTTTGAGTGAGCCTGGGGGCTAGGGATACCCCATCAGTGAGAACAAGCAACCTGCTTGTCCTCGGAGAAAGCGAAGTTACTTACCTGTAGCAGGTATTCTTCGAGGACAGCAGGCTGATTGTTCTCACAAACCCGCCCACCTCCCCTTTGGAGTTGTATCTTTCCTTGTCTTTGCTTTCTACTTGACTGAGGAGCATGCTCGCGCTACGGGCAGGAAGACGGTCGCGCATGCGCGGTGCACGCTAGCAAACTTTGTTGCTAGGAAGATCTCCGATTCTGAGGCTGCCGTCGGACGTCACCCATCAGTGAGAACAATCAGCCAGCTGTCCTCGGAGAATACCTGCTACAGGTAAGTAACTTCGCTATACACTAGGCATGGGAAATACTTACTATTGAGAGAAGGCCTGGGACACGAGGGAGGGACAAGGAGGTGGATGGTAATCCTGGAGGAGAAAAAAAGGTTAAATGTGCAAATTATGGGTGGGTTGGGTGGTGGTAAAATATGAATACACTAGGCATGGGAGATACTTACTATTGAGAAAAGGGCTGGGACACAAGGGAGGGACAGGGTAGTGGCTGGTAATCCTGGCTCTGAGGAGAATAGAAACAAGGGTTAAAAGTGCACATTATGGGCGGGTGGGAAAATATTAATACACTAGGCACAGGAGATACTTACTATTGAGAGAAGGGCTGGGACATGAGAGGGGAAAAAAAGAACACACGTATTAGACGAACACATTATGTCAAGGGGGGAATAATATGTGTGCATGGGACACAAATATATAGAGGGACTAATAAGGAAAATGTACCATTGGCACTGTGAGAATTGCCTGCGTTGTCATCCCGCAAGCCTTCGTGCCTCAGCTCCTGGCAGAGGCCCTGAAAGAGCATCTTCATCTGCTGCTGCTGCTCATGAAAATGCCTTTCTACTCACTCACACAACTCCAGGAGATGGTTGTTCACTACCTGCTCGCAGCCAAGGGTGGGCAACACAGCCTCCTCCAGGGGGGTCAGATTCAATGCGCAGCGAGGACCCCCCTCCCATACCCTTTGCATGCTTCCACTGCTTTCGTGCTTTGGATTTGACAAGACCCCTGAAATCTTGCCACCGATGCTTGTACTGCTCAACAGTATGCCTCTCTGCACACCAAGGGCACTTACTTCCTCTGCTATCTTCTTCCAGATTTGATTTTTCTGTCCTACAGAGAGCCGCGACTTTTTAAAAAGGCAGCCAAACTCTTCACGGACATGATACACCAAAACTTCAAGTTCTTCCTTAGTGAATTTCGGTGCACGCTTCCACTTCCGAGTAGCATCAGGGTCCCCACTTTGGACAACTGTTTCCATCTCCTCATTTCAGGGCATACCATGATCTTCCATACCTTCCTGAAAAAAAGCTCTCAGATGTTAGCAGGAGGGAAAATGCAAGAACAAACCACACTTACTACCTGCCCCCGCAGAAAAATAATTTGCCTCCTTTCTCTCATCTCCTTGCCAATTATATCCAGCAGTTCTCTCCTTGCCCCTCTCCCTCCCCATCCTGCATATCTCTCCTTGCCCCCTCTCCCCCCCCCAATCCGGCATTTCTCCCGTCACCCCATCCCTCCCATCCGGTGGGCAAACCCCCATGAAAAAATGTTGGCAGTCCACAGAAAAGACTGTGAACAGTGTCACCCCTCTCCCTCCTGACCCTCAACCAATAATTAAAACAATTCACACTCACCAACAAAAATGTGAAAGCACACAGAAAAGCACGATGCAAGCAACATGGCATGGCATCTGTCAGCAGAATGATTTAAAAAATTGTGCACGCGTCGGGCCTATAAGGTTCTGCTTATGACTGACGTCTATGTCACATGCATATGACACAAATCTATGATGCAATCTTTTAGACATGCATACAACAGCTGCAGCACTTGCCGTGTGCTTAGCAAATGGCTATTGTGTTTGCAATCCCGCTAACGTGGATTTCAACAGGTTAGCGGGACTTTAATACATCAATCTTTGTATTACCGTGTGGCTCATTTGCATGCAATTTTTTTTTAAGCATTGGTTGTTTTTTCAAAATCGGTAACTTCTACCATGGACCTTTATGTTTTGGTTCTTTAACATCACTTTCATGCATCAGGAACTGGTTAAGTGGAAGGAGACAGAAGGTAGTGGTAAATGGAACTCACTTTAAGGAAAAAGGATGTTACCAGTGGTGTGCCGCAAAGTTCAGTCCCGCCCTCGCGCAATGATGTCAGAAGAAGGCGGGACACTGACAGGAAATGAAGGGAAGGCTGACGGCCTTTCACTACGGCAGCTGCGACGGAGGCAGGGGATGAAGGAGAATCGCAGAGTGGGTATAGATGCCGAGCAGGGGAGCGAAGGGAATCGCGGGGTGGGGATGGATGGATGGGGCAGCAGGGGAGCGAATGGAATCACGGGATGGCTGGAGGGGGGCAGGGGAGCGAAGGGAATCGCGGGGTGGGTATGGATGGCTGGAGGGGGGGACAGGGGAGCGAAGGGAATCGTGGGGTGGGTATGGAGGGCTGGAGGGGGGGACGGGAGTGAAGGGAATCACAGGATGGGTATGGAGGGCTGGATGGGGGCAGGGGAGCGAAGGGAATCACGGGATGGGTATGGATGGCTGGAGGGGGGCAGAGGAGCGAAGGGAATCGCGGGATGGGTATGGATGGCTGGAGGGGGGGCAGGGGAGCGAAGGGAATCGCGGGGTGGGTATGGATGGCTGGAGGGGGGGGCAAGGGAGCCAAGGGAATCGTGGGGTGGGTATGGATGGCTGGAGGGGGGGGCAAGGGAGCCAAGGGAATCGTGGGGTGGGTATGGATGGCTGGAGGGGGGGCAGGGGAGCCAAGGGAATCGCTGGACATGGATGGAGGAGAGGGAAGGGAAGAGTGAGAGATGAGATGAGGGGAAAGGAAGAGAGGAGAAAATCTGCACATAGATGAAGAAAATAGGCAGAAGCTGGATCCACTGGACGGTGAAGTCTGCGGAGGACCCAGCTTTTACTTACAGATGTAGGACAAGAAATGAAGAAGAAAGGCGGAAAGTAAAGAAATAAATGGAAAGGAAGCCCTGGAAACGGAGTTAAAGGAACAGATAGAGAGCAGCAGAATCAGAGACTGGGACCAATATGGAAAGAAAAACAGTCACCAGACAACAAAGGTAGAAAAAATCTTTTTATTTTCATTTTAGTGTTTGAAATATGTCCAATTTGAGAACTTACATCTGCTGTCTTACTTTGCACTGGGTATACTGGAGCTGTAACAGCTTACAGAAATTATTTCTAAGGAAAATATCACGATATTTTTTTCTCCTATACTAGTATAATATTTTCAATGATGTATGTTTATATGCGCCATAGCTGGTATAAGGGGTGTGGCTAATGTGGGTGTGGCCACCATAGGGGTGGAGCCATATGTGGTGACCCAACCCATAATGAGTACCGGCACCTTTTTTTCCACAAGAAAAAGCACTGACGGTAGATACCCTTGATGGTATGGATAACATGTGGAAGACCTAGCGAGTTCCAGAGCTTAACTATTCTTTGAGTGAAAAAATATTTCTTCCTATTTGTTTTAAAAGTATTTTCAAGTAATATTGAGTGTCCCATGGTCTTTGTACTTTTTGAAAGACTGAAAAATTGATTCACTTTTACCCATTCTACACCACTCAGGATTTTATAGACCTCAATCATATCCCACTTTAGCTGTCTCTTTTTCAAGCAGAAGAGCCCTAACCATTTAGCCTTTCCTCATATGGGAGAAGTTCCATCCCTGTTATCATTTTGGCCACTCTTCTTTGAACCTTTTCTAATTCCGCTATATCTTTTTTGAAATACGGCGACCAGAACTGAACACAATATTCAAGGTGAGGACGCACCATGGAGTGGTAAAGAGACATTATAATTAGAGATGGTCATCGATTAAGAATTTTAATCGTGCAATCAAAATGTTTTACTTGTGGGCTTGATTGCGGTTAATCATGGCATACATTTTGGACACATGCTTTTCAATTTATTTTTAATGTTGAACCAATCATCCTTTTGAACAAATGCTCAGCATGGCTGATTATCCTTTACCAAAACAAACCAGAAACCAGAGTAATTTAAGTATTCAGAGAGATATATGAGTAGAAAGTCCTTAAATGCTGAAAAACTAATATGTAAAACAATTTTTAAAAATGTATAATGTGAAGGAGAGATTCTCAGAGTATTAACTCATCCAAATGGATAGGTGCCCATGCTATTCAATTAGGGGTGGGCAACAATTTAAAATTGTAAACAAAATTAATCATGGTATTAAAATTTTTAATCACATGATTAGTCGAACCTCTGAACAGGATGGCTTGGTACTGGTAAATTCCCAATGCATGGACATTTTTTAAACCTGCTGAATATAATGAAAAGTTGCATACACACACTTCCTTCCCACAGCACATTGCTCCCCCTCTCCTCCATACAGGTACCTACCTTTATCCTTTCCTGTTGCATCCTTCCCCTTCAGCTCCCCTTCTGCTGGTAAACCTCTTACCCCTGTCACATATAATCCTATTTCTCTCCTCTCCTCCTGCTGCTCCCCAAAGTACAGAAGTCCAGCATTCCCTCCCCCCCCTGCATTTATCACATTTATCTGGTTCTTCATAGGGTCTCCGGCAGCGATTCCCACATGCTGTTTGGAACTGACGCCAATATCTTCCCTCTATTTTACGTTATGCCAACAAGAAATAGGATAGGCAGGGGAGAAAGCAAAGTTGGGCAAGAGACAGGAGTTAAAAATCCTGATCATGATAAAAAAATTTAATCGCAGTCAGAATTGTAACAAAAAAAAATGTAAGCGCATTAATAGTGCACTAAATGCCCACCCCTAATTATAATATTTTTGGTCTTATTTTACATTCCTTTCCTAATAATTCCTAGAATTCTGTTTGCTTTTTTGGCTGCTGCCGCACACTGGTCTAAAAACTTTAGCGTATTGTCTACAATGACACCTAGATCTTTTTCTTGAGTGCTGACTCCTAAGGTGGACTCTAGCATTAGATAACTAAAATTCAGATTATTCTTCCTAATGTGCATCACTTTGCATTTTTTCTATATTTAATTTTGTCTGCCATTTGGATGCCCATTCTTTCAGTTTCCTAAGGTCTTCCTGCAGTTTTTCCACAATCTGCATGTGTTTTGACAACTTTGAATAGTTTTGTATTGCACTTCCCCCGACTTGCCTGTTTTCCACCTGCCCCCTTCAAGGTGACGTTACTTCCTAGCTGTTACTTAAAGAACTTTACTGCAAGGTGCTGGTGCGTGCCAAAGGAACACACACAAAGAGCAGGTCCTGCTCCTTGGAGTGCCTCTGTGGTGCTTTCTTCTCTTTTTCTTATTTTGTTCCTCTGCTTTGTTCCGTGACTTTTCTTTTTCCCTTCCATTATTATAACCCTCTGCTGCTTTCACTGCAAGTGTTGCTATTCCCTCCCTTATCCACCCACATCAAGCGTCTTCTTTTTCCTCTCGTCTCACCAATCATTATCTGACTCCCCTCCCATCTTGTCTGCCTCCTTTTCCTTCCTCTTCCAAACTTGTCCTTTTGCCTTATCAACTCAAAATTGGTCTCATTAAAGTTCGCTATTAGACATAAAGCTCACCTTCTTGCACCACCAGCTCAATTTTCTCTGCACTACTGAAACCTGGTTTCGACTGGGTGATACAGCAGTGCTTCTGGAGGCATGCCCCCTGGCTTCCTCTGTTTGCACATGCCTCATCCTGCCCGTCATGATGATGGCATTGCCTGTTTTTTCTCCTCTAAGCTCCTCGTGACTCCTTGTCCCTTTAAGGTGTTGTCCATCTCAGAGGGTCTCATTATTGTATTTTCTCTTCCCCTTCTCCCATTTCTTCCTTTCACTTGTCTATCAACAACCCCCCCCCCCCCCCGACTCTTTCCCTTAATGAACTGCTTGCTTTCACTTCCGAGTGTGCTGCTCTTTAGTACTTGCTACTACTCTTGGGTGATTTCAATCTTCCACCTTCTGACACAACCTCTTTATTCATTTCATTTGCGCCAATCATAGGTCTCAAGCAACACATTCACCTCCCCAATCACAGTGCTGGTAATACTCTTGATCTTCTTTTCACATCTACTGACCTCATCCTCAGTCCCCAAACCATAGCATCCTTGCCCTATCCCTGGACTGACCATCTTCTGCTCAGCTTCGCCTTCCCCTTCCTTTACCTCCATCTCCTCTCCCGTCTTTCCCACCCGTGTCGTTAATGAACGTGCCACCACCCTTGTTGTAGCCAACTCCCTTGAAGATTTCTCTTCTTCATCAGATTCTTCCATGCTCCCACATCAGATGTGTGACTTCCACTCCTTTCTTTTCTCCATCATTGATTTTCATGCCTCTGTCAAAATTTCATACTACCCCTTGGTTCGTCCCCTGCCCTCTGTCAGCTACATCCACACAGCTGAGCACCACTAGCATAAGATCTGCTCTTCCTCCCCCCCAGTCTCTTCTGCATTTGATATAAGGAATACCACATTGCGCTTTAGCGCACTAAAAAGGAATATTTTGTCAAGAGGGTCTCATCTGCCCTGAATCAGCCTCATGCCCTTTTTTGAATTTTCCACACTATTTCTCCTGCATCATCTGTTTCTCCCAACTATGACCCCTCACTTCTTCTTTTTGACTCCCTTGCACTTGCCTTGCAGGAGAAGACTTCTTCTCTGCAACAATCACTCCTGTCATCAACCTCCCCTCCATTCCTCTGTCCCATCTCCCTCTCCTATTTCTCTCTCTTCAACCTGGTCCTCTTTTAACTTACCTAATCACGCTTCACTGTCATGTATCATAGCTTCTCTTAACTCACCCTCCTATTCTGCCGATCCCTGCTGCATTAGTTAAAAGGCTTTCAACCCAAATGATTCCTCACCTCATCCCCCTTCTTCATCACAGTCTTTTTGAGGATCTGGTTCCCTCCATTTGGAAATGTGCCCTAATCCACCCCTCCTCACTGTACAATTTACATCCCATCTCTACTCTCCCGTTCTTCTCAAAAGTGTTAGAAAAGGTTGTTCTTATTCAGCTCGAACAACAAAATTGAGCACACAAATGTTCTCCACCCCATAGTCAGGCTTCCATCACCACCACAGCACAGAAATGCTTCTACTAGCTCTTCATGACTCTATCCATGTCTCACTTGATAACCGTCACTCAGTAGTTCTGGTCTCTCTTGATCTCTCCTCTGCCTTTGATTTGGTTGATCACTCCCTACTTCTCTGCCATCTTAGCTCAATTGGTATCATAGGCACAGTACTCTAGCTACCTCTCCGGGTGTACCTACCAGCTCACATTTAACCACACCTCTACAGCCACTTTTGGCCTCCAATCCGGTGGTTCCCAGGGTTCTATCCTGGCACCCTCTCTATTCAACATCTTTCTCTCTCTGCTTCTGCCTGTCATACAAGACTATGGATGCACACCATTCTGTTATGCAGACGACATTCAGATTCTCTGTCGCATCACTGACCCATCCTGTTCCATCGCTCTCCTCAAGGAATGTCTGACTAGAGTCTCCGCTTGGCTTAAAATGAATCTCCTTTTTCTTAATGTTACAAAATGTGAATCTATCTGTTTTCTTTCCTCACACAGAACTATCACTTCTCCCCCCCCCCCCTTGAGAAATCAGTCCTTACCTTTTAAAGATTCTGTTAAGATTAGGCATTATCTTTGACAATACGCTCACTTTCAAACCACAAATCAACTCAATTATCCAGGCACCATTCTTTTCTCTCCACTGTATTCATTCAGTACGCCCCTTCCTTCCAATTTCCCTTCTTTGTCCACTTATTTTAAGTACCTTCAGCTCATTCAATATGCATCAGTCAAGATGCTCTACAGTGCACACCATTTTAACCATGTTACCCCACTGCTTAAGCTTGAACACTGACTTCCAGATACTGCATGTGTCATTTTTAAACTTCTCACTTTGGTTTACAAATTGCACTCACCCTCTGCTCATCTTAAACTTCTCATCCCCTACCCTTTGTTCTACTGATCACAATCTTCTCCAGCTGCCGTCGCCCTCAGAACTTCATCTCATCTCTGTGCTCTACTGCCTTCCACTTCATTTGGTCCAAAAATGTGGAACAACCTCCCACTTCACATCAGGAATCAATCAACTCTCTCAGCATTTCAGAGATTGCTCAAATCTCATCTGTTTACCCAAGTTTTTGGTCTAGTTTCTTTCATAGTAACATAGTAACATAGGCAGGGCAGGGTGAAAATGGGACTTGGGGTAGTTTAAAACAAACTCTAGTAGTTCTATCACCTGAATAGTCCTCCGCATAGACTCCTGAGCACCATCCTCTGACGTGCTCTCACCAGCCAATCGTCGAGAAGAGAGTACATGGACTCCCAGTCTATGTAGCGATGCTGCAACTACAGCTAGACATTTGGTAAATACTCTGGAATCTGACACGAGACCAAAGGGCAACACACAGTACTGGTAGTGATGAGTTCCCAGCTGAACCAGTGGAAGTATCAGGATCTGTGAATCCTTTAAATCCAGAGATTATAGCCAATCATTTTCCTGAATCATTGGGAGAAGGGTGCCCAGGGAAACCATCCTGAACTTGTCTTTCACTAAGATGTGACGCATCCTCCCCGTCTTCTTCTGCACAAGGAAGTAAGTACCTGCAATAGAATCCCTGCCCTTCTTCCCCTGGTGGAATGGGCTTAACTGCATGGGCCTTCAGAAGGGTTGAGAGTTCTTTTGCAAGTACCTGCTTATGCTGAGAGCCAATTTAGGGCATGTCCAAGACAGACTATTTGGAGAACCCAGAGGTTGGAGGTTATAGATGGCCACCTCTCATGAAAAAACCAGCCTCCCCCCTCCCCCCCCAACCGGCAAGTCATCCAGAATGGACACTTTGATAGCAGTTCGTCCCTTGCTTTGGTTAGGGAGCAGCAGGGGCCTTAGGTGCACACTGTTGATGGAAACGAGTGAGCTAGAGCTGAGCCTGAGCAGGGTGGCAAAAAGATGCGGTGTACCTACGCCTCTGAGAGTACAGTAATAGGCACTCCTTCTCAACTTGCCAAAAGACATCCTAGATGAGGAGGCAGACGTAGAAGGTGCTCGCCGGGAGATAGAAGAGATGGTATCAGTATGCTTCTTGGTCAGCGACCTCCTCAACCTTCTCTTCAAAAAGGTTATCCCCCCAGCATGAGGCATCCACAAACCTCTGCTGAACCACTGGCTCCAGGTCAGAAACATGCAGCCATGAGAGTCTGAGCATTGCTATACTTTGGGCAGAGATCTTAGATGCCACATCAAAAGCGTTGTATGAGCCCCTGACCAAGAACTTACGACACACCTTCTGCTGCTTGGCCAACTAGCACAGTGACTCAGCCTGCTTCAGTGGAAGACAGTCCAAGTCTAGCATCTTGTGAACAGAATCCCGCCAGCAGACCCTCATGAGGAGCTGGTTTGACTGGATTTGTCTAAAGAGAATCCACTGACGTGGAGAACTCCAATAGTTTAAAAATCATTAAATTTTGTTTATTCTGAAAGTCAATTTTTTGGTCCTGTCATTGGTTAGCCAGGCTCATATTCCCACCTTTTTGACTGAATTTGTGACATGAACATAGAGGTGTGGAACATCTTCCTCCCAAAAGAGTCCAAAGTTCTAGTTTCTCTGCCTGGGGGTGCCAAAACAGTCTGTAGAACTCCTGGCTCTTTTGAGGGCGGATTCCACCACCATGGAATGAGGCAACTGGAGCTTATCAAATCCAGGTGTGCTGTGGTTGATACACATAGTATTGATCTTCTTGCGCACTACCAGGACTGACAGAGGGGGCTCCCAATTCCGAATGAGAACTTCCTGGAGTACCTCATGGAGAGGGACAGTCACAGCCTCTCTAGGTGGAGACTCATAGTCCAGGACTTTGAGCATCTTGGCCATGGGCTTGTCCTCCACCTCTAAAGGAAATGGAATGGCCTCAGCCATTTCCTTGACAAAAAAGGGAAAAGAAAGGCTCTCTGCAGGGGATTTTCTCCTTTCAAATGGAGGGGAGGGTTCAGAGGGGATGCCATAGGAGTTATACTCCGAAAAGTACCTTAGATTCTCCTCTGACTCCCATAAGCGCTCCTCATCGGTGTCTGTCAAAAGTCCTCCAGGGAGGGCTGAGACCGAGCCTGCCTCGACTTAGAGGAAACATGTCCTCGAGAAGGGCATCGAGGAGTTGGCTCCCACCTCGACTCCGGCGAAGCTTCCTCCACTGAAGTCAAGGGAGTGCCAGCTTGGGTGACAGTCAACACCGGGGCCACACAGAACACGGCATCGGAGGCCGCACCGCAGGCTGAGGGCCATGCAGGGCTGCAATGGGAGGCAGGGTAGGCGCAAGCATCCCTGATGCAAGAGACCATTCAGCAGCTAGGGAAGCAAGGCTTGGATGCGCTCATCCAAGACGAACACCAGAAAAAACTGGAGGGGCCAGCTCAGAGACAGGTTGCAGGACTGGCAGGGTCGAGATGGGTGCTGGGTCCTGGCTGCTGGGTGACCAACGCATTCACACCTCCTGAATGGAGGTGGAGCGATCCTCCCAGCACTGACGTTTCTCAGGTGCCGAATCCCTCTATGTACCGGAGCTCCCTGCACCGTGCGTAGAGGATGATTAGTGCCAATGCTTCTTGGCCTTCACCCGTGCTGATGAGGACAACGTCAAATCCTCATGTTGCCTCAGGGTCAGGTCCAACGCTGGATGGTCCCGGGGCCCTGCATAGCAGTCAGCATCGAGACAGGTGGCGACCCACTAGATGCACTACTCCCAGTGTCCACAGGTCTAGCAGCAGCTATATGTACCGACACTCCCAATGCCAGTGCAGTACTTGAAGTTGATGCTGACGCCGCCAAACTCAATGCTGAGGAATCGGTCCAGGCTCCATAAATCCTCTTGCATTTTGCCTCTCTGGCAATCTGGGTCTGCTTCTTCATGCAAACACAGAGGACAGAGTTAGCAGGGATATGGTCAGGCCCTAAACACTGAAGACACCAAGAATGGATGTCCTTGCCAGAGATGGTCCGATTGCAACGGGTACAGCGCTTGAAGCAACTGGGAACATGAGTGGACATGGACAGAAAAACCTCCCCCAAAAAAATCAAACAAAGCAATGGGGCCAGAAAAAGGGACAAGGCACCAGAGAAAAAAGAACGGGAAAAAACCCGGCCAAAGTCAAGGCCTAAACGTGGCCTAATGATGAGGAAAACAAAGCAATCTTAAACTTGGGAAAAAAAGAAACTAAAACAATAAGGGAAGAAGGAGAAAAGAAACTCGAACACGGGTGCTGAAAAATTACTGAGAAAAAAAAAAACATGGAAAGGCACAAAAACGCTCTTCCCAGACTGTGCTGTGATGAGCAGCCACAAAATGCAGCCACTTCCCACCGCGGTAAAAAAAAGAACTGCTAGATCTGTGCAAAATAAGATAAAAGTGGTGTATGATTTTTTGTGTGTGGATGGTTATGATGTGTTGTGTGTGTTAGAATCATGGTTACATAAGTCAGAACAGGTAGTTGCTTAATGTTGTCCCCCTGGGTATAAGTGGGAGTAGGCTTGTCATTATAGGAAGAGAGGTGTAGTGGGGGGGGGGGGGGGGGTTAGCGAAATTTTGCAGTTTGTTATGGTGGGGGTAGAAGTGAATAAATTGGGTGAATGTGTGGTGGTTCAAAATCGATTTATTGTTCTGTGTGTGGTGTCCTCCTGGGATATGTGAAATTGAAGGTTTTCCTTTTTTAAGATTTTTAATGGGATTGTCTGTAAATTTTTATGTTTGTTGAGTGATTTCAATGTTCCTTTTTGTGCTGATTGCTCTGCTTTTTTGCAGAAAGATCATGTGTTGTTTTATTATTTGTCTGTTTTTCAGTTAGAAGAGATGGTTCAATTACCAATTCATCAAGCAGGGCATGTCATTGATTTAATTTTTTTGGCACCAGTTATTAGATCTAATTGGAGTGGAAGAATGGAGATTAGTCCTGTAGGTTGATCTGATCATTCTTTGCTGACTTTTTATTTAAGTTTAGCAGAGGTGGTAGAACAGAGAAGTTGTAGTGATCAGACAATTATGGTTCTTCATTATTTTGAGGTGGTTACCAAATCTGGTGATTGATGAATCTTTGTCTTTGGAAGAAAGTGTGGAGTTATGGAATGCAAAGTTATGTCAGGCATTGGAGGCAGTAGCCCTAAGAAACAGATTAAGTTGAAACAAGGATATAAAGCTTGCCCGTGGAGATCAGATGCTATAATTCAAGATGTGAGCTTAGACAGTCTGAGAGATGATGGAGCTTCTGGTGAGGGTGATGATCTTGAGAGTTATAGGATTCAGTTGAAGGAATATCTTGCTCTTTGTGCAGCAGAAAGGAATGCTTACTTTAAAAAGAAGGAAGAAGGCACATTAAATAGGCCTAAAGAGTTATATGAAACAGTGAGGAGTTTGCTCGATGGTCATCAGAACTCAAGTATAGATGTAGGTCCAAAAGCAGATTATGCATGTTAAATTATATTTTGATATAAAGTTGGAAGAAAAATTATTGACAGGAAGGAGGTTTCAGATGATACTTTTGGATGGTGGACGGATTTTGAGGTTTTGGAAGCTGAGGAGGTACAAAGAGTTACTGCAAAGATAACACCTACAAGATCTCTTGAGGATCCTTGTTGCTCTAAGTGTGCTTAGGCAGTTGGTGAATGCTGTTGCAACATTGTTAATAAATCTTTATCAGAGGGTTTTTGTCCTGATGACTTTAAATGAGCAACAGTTAAACCGGTATTGAAGAAACAGGGGTTAGATGTTTCAGTTATGAGTAATTTCAGACCAATTTCGGTCGTTCCCTTTTTGGGGAAGGTATTGGAAAAAAACTATATTGTATAAATTGGTGGAGTTTAGGGTTGGTTGTTTGGATGTCTGTCAGCTTGGCTTTCGTAAAGCTCATGGAGTTGAGTCTTTATTGTTATCCACAGTTGATGAATTAAGGAGAGGATCTGATAAAAATGTTTGTTTCTGTTTAATATCCCTAGATATTTCGAGGGCTTTTAATTCTGTGAATGCCAGATGTTGCTATCTAAACTATGTAAGCTAGGGATGAGGGATGAAAGAGCAAGTGTTTAACTGGTTTGCTTCCTCCTTAGTACATAAGTACTGCCATACTGGGACAGACCAAAGGTCCATCAAGACCAGCATCCTGTTTCCATTGAGAATACCGACCATTTAACCCTACTCTCTGTTTTCTATCTTTTAACCAGTTTTTAATCCACAATAGAACACTACCTCCTAACCCATGACTCTCCAATTTCCTCTGGAGTCTTTCAGGAGGTACTTTGTCAAACGCCTTCTGAAAATCCAGATATACAATATCAATCGGCTCACCTTTATCCACGTTTGTTCACCCCTTCAAAGAAATGTAGTAGATTGGTGAGGCAAGATTTCCCTTCACTAAATCCATGTTGACTTTGAGGGGCATTTTCGAAAGAAATGTCCAAGTTGCGATTTGGACATCCTTGCAAAATTGTGAAATCCAGGGACTGGGAAACCCATATTTCCGAAAAAAGATGGATGTCTATCTTTCATTTCGAAAATACTGTTAGAGACGTCCAAACCCTTAAATTTAGATTTAGATTTGGATGTCCCTAGAAATGGACGTTTCTGAGTTTCAGTGATTTTCGAAACCAAAGACGTCCATGTCAAAAACGTCCTAATGCAAGCCATTTAGGCATGGCAGGAGTCAGCATTTGACATGCCAGGACACCAACCGGGCACCCTAGGGAGCACTGCAGTGGATTTCATAAAATGCTCCAAGGAACATAGTTCCCTTACCTTGTGTGCTGAGCCCCCCAAAACCCCACTACCATAGCCCTTACGGGTGAAGGGGGGCACCTATATATGGGTACAGTGGGTTTGAGGTGGGTTTTGGAGAGCTCGCTGTTTCCTCCACAAATTTAACAGGTAGGGGGGTATGAGCCTGAGTCCGCCTGTCTGAAGTGCACTGCAGTACTCATTAAAACTGCTCCAGGGACCTGCATGCGCTGTCATGGATCTGAGTATGACATCTGAGGCTGGAAAGACATATTTTTAAAGATGTTTTTTGAGGGTGGGAGGTCATCCCCGATTCTCTCCGGTGGTCATCTGGTCATTTCGGGCACCTTTTTGTGCCTTATTCGTAATAAAAAACACATCCGGTGAAAACATCCAAGTGTTTGTCAGGGATGTCCTTATTTTTTTCGATTATGGGTCAAGGACGTCCAAGTTTTAGGCACGCCCAAGTCCCGCCTTCGCTACACCTCCGACACACCCCCTTGAAATTTGGACGTCCTTGCGACGGACTGCAGTTGGAGACATCCAAAATCGGGTTACGATTATACCGATTTGGACATCTCTGGGAGAAGGACGTCCATCTTCCATTTTATGTTGAAAGATGGACGTCCTTCTCTTTCGAAAATTAGCCCATTTGTCTCAATAATCCATGCTTTTGAATATGCTCTGTCATTTTGTTCTTTATAATAGTCTCTACCATTTTGCCCGGCAACGACTTTAGACTCACCAGTCTATAATTTCCCAGATCTCCTCTGGAACCTTTTTTTAAAAATTCGGCATTACATTGGCCACCCTCCAGTCTTCCGGTACCACGCTCGATTTTAAGGATAAATTACATATCACTAACAATAGCTCCGCAAGTTCATTTTTCAGTTCTATCAGTACTCTGGGATGAATACCATCTGGTCCAGATTAGCTACTCTTCAGTTTGTAGAACTGCCCCATTACATCCTCCAGGTTTACAGAGAATTCATTCAGTTTCTCTGACTCGTCAGCTTCGAATACCATTTCTGGCACTGGTATCTCTCTCAAATCTTTCTCAGTGAAGACTGATGCAAATAATTCATTTAATCTTTCCGCTACGGCTTTGTCTTCCCTGATCACCCCTTTTACTCCTCGGTCATTTAGCGGTCCAACCGATTCTTTTCCTGGCTTCCTGCTTTTAATATACCTAAACAAATTTTACTATGTGTTTTTGCCTCCAACACAATCTTTTTTTCGAAGTCCCTCTTAGCCTTCCTTATCAGCGCTTTGCATTTGACTTGACATTCCTTATGCTGTTTCTCATTATTTTCAGTCGGTTCCTTCTTCCATTTTCTGAAGGATTTTCTTTTAGCGCTAATAGCTTCCTTCACCTCACTTTTTAACCATGCTGGCTGTAGTTTGGTCTTGCGTCCTCCTTTTTTTAATACGTGGAATATATTTGGCCTGGGCTTCCAGGATGGTGTTTTTCAACAGCATCCACACCAGATGTAAATTTTTTACCCTTGCAGCCGCTCCTCTAAGTTTTTTTTTTTCACAGTTCTTCTCATTTTATCATAGTCTCCTTTTTTAAAGTTAAATTCTAATGTATTTGATGCCCTATCTTCCCTGTTTGGTGATATCTTTGAAAGATACCTTATCTCGAACCATGCACTTTTGACAGACTGTCGGCCTTCCCCCAGTTTCTAGTTTAAAAGCTGCTCTATCTCCTTTTTAAATGCCGATTCCAGCAGCCTGGTCCCACCCTGCTTAAGGTGGAGCCCATCCTTTCAGAATAGGCTCCCCCTTCCCCAGAATGTTGCCCAGTTCCTAACAAATCTAAATCCCTCCTCCCTGCACCATCATCTCATCTAAGCATTGAGACTCCGGAGCCCTGCCTGTCTCTTGGGCCCTGCGCATGGAACGGGTAGCACTTCAGAGAATGCTACCCTAGAGGTTCTGGATTTGAGCCTTCTGCCTAAGAGCCTAAATTTGGCTTCCAGAACCTCTCTCCCACATTTTCCCATGTCATTGGTACCCACATGTACCAAGATAGCCGGTTCCTCCCCAGAACTATCTAAAATCCTATCTAGGTGACATGTGAGGTCTGCCACCTTCGCACCAGGCAGGCAAGTCACCAGGCGATCCTCACATCCACCAGTCACCCAGCTATCTATATGCCTAATGATCGAATCACCAACTACAACAGCTGTCCTAACCCTTCCCTCCTGGGCAGCACTTGGAGACATATCATCGGTGTGAGAGGATAGTACATCCCCTGGTGGACAGGTCCTGGCTACAGGAGTACTTCCTACTTCACCAGAGTGATGCTCTCCTTCTAGGAGACCTCCCTCCTCCAAGGTAGCACAGGGGCTACCAGACTGGAGGTGGGACTTCTCTACAACATCCTTGTAGGTCTTCTCTCTGTACCTCTCTGTCTCCCTCAGTTCCACTAAGTCTGCTACTCAAGAGAACGGACATGTTCTTTGCATTGGGTACACACATATGACATCTCACCAACTGGGAGATAGTCATACATGTGACACTCAATGCAAAAGACTGGACAGAACCCCTCTCGCTACTGAACTGCTGACTTCATCTTAGTATTTTTGAGTTTTTCAATAATTTAAAACTTGCTACAGTATTAAGGATATTAGCCTCATACAAAAAATGTATTTTTGTTTATATAGTATATTGTATGATTTATTTAGTGTTTCCTTCTTTTAGATGGTAATGAAATGTATTTAAAACTCTGTAAGAGCACTCCTTGCTTGTGTCATGCTTGTCAGGAAAAGTGAGCCCTTGGGCCACTGCCCAGGAGCGGCAGCGGCAGGAGAATCACCCAAATAGGAGACAAGGCAGAACACAGACAGACAGGTACAACCCGGACTGCACAGTGGAGCGGCAGCGGCAGGAGAATCACCCAAATAGGAGACAAGGCAGAACACAGACAGGTACAACCCGGACTGCAGCGGCTGGGCTGGAACAGAAGCAAAAGCAGCAAGCAGGAGACTAGTCCACGAAACAAGCAGAGTCTTACTGGCAGGCAGCAAAGCAGCAGGGAAACCAGGAACCACACAGAGTCAGTAGGATGGCTGCAATCAACAGGAACCCGGGAATCAAGCAGGGTCTTGGGCAGGCAGCAATCAGAAGAGCAAACCGGGAAGCAAGCAGAGACTTGGGCAGGCAGCAATCAGAAGGGCAAACCAGAAAACCAGCAGAGTCAAGCAGGAACAGAAAGTAGCAAGGAAAGCACAGCAATAAACACTCACAGAAGAAGACTCTTCTGAGGACCTCTGTTGAAAGGCAAACTAGAAAGCTTCCAGGTGGTTAATAAAAGCAACCTACAAGGGAGTTCACCAGGTACGGGTACTGCTTAGTTCCAAAAAACTCCCAAAACAGTCTGGAAGGCTGGAAGATCTGGACCGGACTAGAATACCTTCTGGAACATGGGAAACAGCCAGCAGTCAGTCCACAGCAGCCACCAGGTCTAACCACCAGGGGGCGAGGTGAATGAGAGCATGAAACATGGGCACAATCATAACAGTACCTCCCCCTCAAAGCCTCCCCGGACTTCTCGGGAGGTCTGGATTTCCGTGGATATTTTTGGTGGAATCTGCTGGCGAGTTTAGATGTATAATGAACGCCCATAGCACTAGGCGCAGGTCGTGAGATGGTCAGTTGAGGGCAAGGCTGGGCTTTGTCAACAGAGCTGGATCGAGTGCCCAGCGCTAGAGTAGGGCTAAAGGCCATGGTTTGCTGTGAGCTATACTTAAGATCCTTAGACTTCCGAATCTCAGGACTGTCCTGAACCTTAGGACCTGGGACCTGTCTTCTAGGTAAGGTGCGAGACAACCAGCCTTGAGGAGTTTTCTTAGAGCCTCCGTTAGCTGGAATCTGGGGGTTGGGCACATTGCGGGCTCCAGCTTGGAACTGACTGCTCTGGGGTAAAACACAAGCGCAGGTCAGACCAACTACAGAAGCATTAGAGTCCAGGGAGTCACTAATATCCGTCCAAGCATCTGAGTCTTGGTCTTGCTGTTCGCCGACAGTACTATCGGTGTCAGGGATAAGACAAAGTTTTCTGCAAGACTCACCCCAGTTCAAAATCTCACCCCTTCCCCAATCTAAGATCGGATTATGTCTCTGGAGCCAAGGTAGGCCCAATACAATGGGTCGCATTGCTGACTGAAGGACGTAGAGAGAGATGTCCTCCCGGTGATCGGCAATACACAAACTCACCGGAACCGTTTGGGTGCTTACATATCCCTGGATGCACCCAAAAACTAAAAAGAGCGTAATAGTCTTAGATAATTCTTGTGTAGGAATGTTAAGTTGTTGAACAAGAGACTCGGCTATAAAATGCCCACCAGCCCCGGAGTCCAGAAAAACCTTGGTAGCCTCCTTTCTGTGCCCTTGATCGAGCACCGCTGGTATTAGAAGTTGGGTACACAGAAAGTCAGAAGGTCAGCTGGTTATAGTGCCTGTAATCAGACCCTGATCCAAACGCCTGGGTTTAAGTGGACACTTGGCTGCATAACGACCTATCTCACTGCAATACAGGCAAAGGTTAAGGGTCAGACGCCTTTGTTTCTCATGCATTGTGAGTGAAGTATGGCCAAGTTGCATGGGTTCAACGGGTGGCTGGGGAGAAATCTCTGAAGTACTAGGCGTCCGTGGCTCATACCGATGACTAGGTGTCTTCATAACTATCCTCCCGGAGGAGCACCGCTCATGGCTACGCTCCTGAAATCGAATATCAATCATAGTACACAGCCCAATCAAGTAATCTAATCTGGTAGGAAGTTCATGTCCGGCCAATTCATCTTTAATTTGGGGTGCCAATCCCTGCCAGAAGGTCGCGACCAGACTCTCATTATTCCAGGCCAACTCAGAAGCCAGAGTGCGGAACTTAATAGCATAGTCACCCAGGGTCTGTGTTCCCTGCTTTAAACTCAACAGTGCAGAAGTAGCAGACGTCACCTTCCCGGGCTCTTCAAAAACTCGTCTAAACTGATCCAGGAACCCTTGGAGATCATGAAGCACGAGATTCCCCTTCTCCCAGAGAGGGGATGCCCATGCTAGCACCTGCCCGGACAGCAGTGACATAATATAAGCTATCCGGGTTCTTTCAGTAGGAAAGTCTTGAGCTTGAAGTTCAAATGTTATTGCACACTGGTTGAGAAAGCCCCAACAATCTTTAGGATTACCATCATATCTCAGGGGTGACTTAAGACGGATCCCTGACGTGACAGCAGCTCTTGCCGGTGTTGGATCTAGACTCAAAACTTGAGAAGGGGCTGTTCTCATAGACGCCGTCATAAGGTTCTCCAGCTGGCTTATCCAGGCCTCCAAGGTATGGAGGGCATTGCTCACCTGTGAGAGCTGCCGAGTGTGCTCCTGGAGCGCCTGCAGGGCGGTTGATCCCTCCGAGCTCATGGCCTTGCAATCTGTCACGCTTGTCAGAAAAAGTGAGCCCTTGGGTCACTGCCGAGGAGCAGCAGCGGCAGGAGAATCATTCAAACAGGAGACAAGGCAGAACACAGACAGACAGGTATAACCCGGACTGCAGCGGCTGGGCTGGAACAGAAGCAAAAGCAGAAAGCAGGAGAATAGTCCACGAAACAAGCAGAGAGTCTTACTGGCAGGCAGCAAAGCAGCAGGGACACCAGGAACCACACAGAGTCAGTAGGATGGCAGCAATCAACAGGAACCCGGGAATCAAGCAGGGTCTTGGGTAGGCAGCAATCAGAAGAACAAACCGGGAAGCAAGCAGAGACTTGGGCAGGCAGCAATCAAAAGGGCAAACCAGAAAACCAGCAGAGTCTAGCAGGAACAGAAAGTAGCAAGGAAAGCACAGCAACAAACACTCACAGAAGAAGACTCTTCTGAGGACCTCTGTTGAAAGGCAAACTAGAAAGCTTCCAGGTGGTTAATCAAGGCAACCTACAAGGGAGTTCACCAGGTACGGGTACTGCTTAGTTCCAAAAAACTCCCAAAACAGTCTGGAAGGCTGGAAGATCCGGACCGGAATACCTTCTGGAACATGGGAAACAGCCAGCAGTCAGTCCACAGCAGCCACCAGGTCTAATCACCAGGGGGTGAGGTGAATGAGAGCATGAAACATGGGCATAATCGTAACAGCTTGTTACCCTAATTACAATAACGGACTGTAAATGAAGAGTTGTCCTAGGGGTGTGTGGGAAGACTAAACTAGATCCTGCAGTGCCTGCTAGAATCTATCTGTTAATGCTGTGGTACAAAGTTCAAGTTTTAAAAAGTAAGGGAAATGACTATGGAGATTAGTTGACAAAGTTTGCTTTTTTATATTTTTATTTTGCCTATCACTAACCTACAATTTCTCCTTTAAACCCCAATCTTTAAGTTCCCAAAGCACAAAGCAAAATAGTGTTCACTTACCAGAGAAATGTCCTCTTCTCTCAGAACTTCTCAAAAAGAAAGTTCAGTGGGACCTTTCCTCTTAATATAGTTTTGAATCTAAAGGGCTTTTTAAAAACAGGGTCTTTGAAGCTAACTCAGCAACCTATGCAAATATTCTACTTCCCCAGACCTTAGCTAACACCTAATTGAGGTCACTGGACGTGCTACCTCTCCAGCAACTAACGAACAGAAAATAACTGTCTTTTAGAAGAGCTTTTGGCTGTTAAGTTTCTACGTCTGGAAAAGGTTTCAGTTTAAAACTATGGGAAAAGGGTTGTACACTATTAGGCATATTTTCAAAGCACTTAGCCTTCCAAAGTTCCATAGGTTACAATGGAACTTTGGAAGGCTAAGTGCTTTGAAAATATGCCTATGGCAACTAGTTAATAATGCTTGCTTTTCTCTCTCTCTTTTTATTCCCCCCTTAATACTTAACTAGATCCTGCAGTGCCTGCTAGAGTCTATCTGTTAATGCTGTGATACAAAGTTCAAGTTTTAAAAACTAAGGGGAAAGACTATGGAGATTAGTTGATAAAGTTTGCTTTTTTATATTTTTACTTTGCCTATAACTAACCTACAATTCCTCCTTTAAACCCCAATCTTTACGTTCTCAAAGCACAAAGCAAAATAGTGTTCGCTTACCAGAGAAATGTCCTCTTCTCTCAGAACTTCTCAGAAAGAAAGTTCAGTGGGACCTTTCCTCTTAATATAGTTTTGAACACCTAAGGAGACTTTTTCAAAACAGGCTCTTTGAAGCTAACTTAGCAACCTATGCAAATATTCTACTTCCTCACACCTTCATTAACACCTAATTGAGGTCACATGCACTCCCAGTCTGCGTAGAGACGCTGCAACTACCGCCAGGCATTTTGTAAACACCCTGGGCGCGGAGGCAAGCCCAAAGGGCAGCACACAATACTAAAAGTGCTGTGTTCCCAGACGGAATCGCAGATACTTCCTGTGAGCTGGAAGTCTAGGAATGTGAGTGTAAGCATCCTTTAAGTCCAGAGAGGAAAGCCAATCATTTTTCTGAATCATGGGAAGAAGGGTGCCCAGGGAAACCATCCTGAAATTTTCTCTGACCAGATATTTGTTCAGGGCCCATAGGTCTAGGATGGGAAGCATCCCCCCTGTTTTCTTTTGCACAAGGAAGTACCTGGCGCTGAGAAGGGTGGAGAGTTCCTTTGCAAGTACCTGCCTGTGCTGGAAGCTGAAAGACTGAGCTCCCGGTGGACAATTTGGAGGTCTGGAGATCAAATTGAGGGAGTACCCCAACTGGACTATTTGAAGAACCCACCGGTCGGAGGTTATGAGAGGCCACCTTTGGTGAAAAAACTTTAACCCTCCAACCGGTAGATCGTCCGGCACAGGTATGTTTATGGCAGCTATGCTCAGCTAGAGCCAGTCAAAAGCCCGTCCCTTGCTTTTGCTGGGGAGCTGCAGGGGCCTGTCTGGGCGCACGCTGTTGACCTGAACGAGCGCACTGGGGCTGAGCCTGAGAAGGCTGTCGGGAAGGTGGATTGTACCTACGCTTAGCCTTCGCTCGAAGCACGTCACCAGTACTCCTCGGTACCAACGAGGACGTGGAATCCACACGCCTCCTCGAGGTCGGGCCTGACCGTAGCCTTCGAGACAGGTGGAGACCCATTCGACGGCTCACTACTTTAAGCTATAGGAGAGGTTTGGACAGCCATTACCTGCGCTCCCGATGTCGATGCCATCCCCGGTGCCGATGTCGAGGAATCAGTCAGAGCTCCGAAAAGGCGGTCCCGAAGAGCTCTTCTCGACGCCTGTGTCCGCTTTTTCAAGCTAAGACACAACTTGCAAGTGTCTGGGCAATGGTCAGGCCCAAAGCACTGGATGCACCAGGAGTGCGGGTCAGTGCCCGAGATCGATCGCTGGCACCGAGCACACTTCTTGAAGCTGCTGGAAAGCTTTGATGACATCAGCGGAAAAATCGCGGCAGCGAAGTCAAACGGCTCGATTGTGCCAACTTAGGGCACAAAAAAGGAAAACCGCGGCCGGGCGGCCCAAAAGGCCGCAACGGAACCGAAAGGATACTTATAAGGGCAAAACTAAGGAAAAAGAGGGATTCTTCTTTTTTTTTTTAAATAGAAAATAAAAAACAAGAAAAAAAGCGACTAGAAACAAGAAAAAAGCGGCAACAGCACGCGAAAAAAGCGCCTAAGTCTTTCCTGGGACCCAAGGGAGAGAGACCACAAGCAGCCACTCTCCATCGCGGAAAAGAAAAAACTGAGGCGGGAACGGATGCGCGCGGGGGAAGATGGCCGTGCATGCGCAGTGCGTCCGTCCCGTGCTTTGTTGGCTGTCGCACAGCTCTTTTAGATTTTACTAGAAAATCTCCATCCTGGGGCCGCCGTGGACGACGACGACCCACATGTGAGAATAAGCAGCCTGCTTATCCTCGGAAAAATTGGATATACATAGGATCTCTAAGGGAGTGACAGGGAGAGTACATAGCATTGATGGGCAGGCTGGATAGGCCATATGGTCTTTATCTGTCTACATTTTTCTCTGTTTCTCCTTCTACCAGGTCACAGGTGCGTATTATATCTACTTTTTCATTTAGTGCTATACACTCTAACTATCCCATCTTTTTTTTTTTTTCCAATTCTTTTTTTATTGGTATAGATTTATCTTACATTACACGAAGATAGATAATAAAACAACATTACACATCATGTCTGGTTTACTTGTCTAACATCTGAAACTATCCCTATACCTTCCCATCCCAACCTCCCCCTCCCCCCTCCCCCCCTCCCGTATCATGGTGGTGCTTCTTGCTGTTCCTTAAATTGTTCATAGGACTGCCATAATTTGCCAAAGGGTCCCATTCTTCCTCTTCTGATAGCTGTCAGTTTGGCCATTTGATACAGAAAGTCCACTCTCTGCAACACTTTTTGCATATCCGGCGACTGTTGTTTTTTCCAATTTCTTGCTATAGCAATTTTTGCCGCGACCAGATATTGTGTCGCCAGTCTATGCTGCACCCTCGTCGTTGAGCTCGGCTTGATATGGAGCAAACAATTTTCGGGCTTGCATGGGAAGGGTTGCTGAATCACTTTAGAAATTATTGTGATAATTGCCTTCCAATAATCCATTATTCTGGGGCATTCCCACCAGATGTGCATAAATGTTCCCTTCTCTCCACAGTTTCGCCAACAGTCTGCTGATACCTCTGGGTATATACGATGCAATCTCTCTGGCGTATAATACCACCAGTAATATATCTTATATCCATTCTCGATTGCACTCTGAGCCAAAGATGGCTTAAAGAGATACCTATATCCTCTCTTCCAGCAGTCTTTAGTTATTGTGGTTTGCAATGCTGTTTCCCATCTATTCACATACATTGTTTGGGGGTCAGTATGACTTAACAAAGCTAGATATAGACGCGATATGCTCCCTCTACCCCCGCCCTTCTCTAATGCATTTTCTAGAGATGTTTTCCCCAGTTCCAACTCTTCTCGTGCCTTGCTAAGGATATAATTACGGATACAACAGTAATATACTTGATCTCTGGCTTGCAGCCCGTATTCTTCCTGCAATATTGGAAAGTCTACCACTTTGTCCTCATCCCATAATTGACCTAAATTGTAGAGCCCTGCGCGTGCCCATTGTTTATAGCTAATTTCTGACCCTCCAAGCGGAAACCCAGGAGCCCTACCTATTCCTGTCTTGTGAAAGTATTTTCTTTCAGGAAACCATTTCCTCCTAATTTGATGCCATGTGGTTAAAATGTGCCTAATTCCTATGGGCGCCCTTCTACCTAAACTCCCAAGCTCCTTTTCCAAAGACCATAGAATGTCTCCTATTTCTCTCATTCCCAACCATGCTCTCTCCCAATGCAGCCATTTCTTGGTAACCGCCGGGTGCCAATCGGCTAAATTAACTATCCCATCTTAATTTTTAAGTTTCTTGCATTTATATAGAGACATTTCAAATTGCGTTTTTGTTTGTATCTACAAGCTGCTTTATTTACACCTTTATAACCCGCCTATATCTAAAGCTTACACTACACATGCATAATCAATATTCATTAAAAATCCACAATACAAAAATATAAATAAAACCAACTAGAAGTCTACTGCCCAAACACAAAATCTATATATAGAAAACAAATCTAGAAGTTGACAGGGATAATCTGCAATCTTTAGTCTTCTGTCTCTTGAAAGACTCCTGGTTTTCTTTTGCCTTTATTGCAAGCAACTTCTCTATTGGGATGTCCTAATTAATTTCCCTGTTTATTTTTTTTATTATGTCTGACAGAAAAGTGTCTATACATAATCATGTGCCTCGCGACAGGATTGTGAAAAATTACAGAAGGACCTTACAAGACTGGGAGACTGGGCGGCTAAATGGCAGATGACGTTTAATGTGAGCAAGTGCAAGGTGATGCATGTGGGGAAAAAAGAACCCGAATTATAGTTACATCATGCAAGGTTCCACGTTAGGAGTTACGGACCAAGAAAGGGATCTGGGTGTTGTTGTCGATAATACACTGAAACCTTCTGCTCAGTGTGCTGCTGTGGCTAGAAAAGCGAATAGAATGTTGGGTATTATTAGGAAAGGTATGGAAAACAGGTGTGAGGATGTTATAATGCCGTTGTATCGCTCCATGGTGCGACCGCATCTTGAGTATTGTGTTTAATTCTGGTCGCCGCATCTCAAGAAAGATATAGTAGTATTAGCGAAGGGCGACTAAAATGATAGCGGGGATGGGACGACTTCCCTATGAAGAAAGACTAAGGAGGCAAGGGCTTTTCAGCTTGGAGAAGAGACGGCTGAGGGGAGACAAGATAGAGGTATATAAAATAATGAATGGAGTGGAACAGGTGGATGTGAAGCGTCTGTTCACGCTTTCCAAAAATACTAGGACTAGGGGGCATGCGATGAAACTACAGTGTAGTAAATTTAAAACAAATCGGAGAAATTGTTTCTTCACCCAACGCGTAATTAAACTCTGGAATTCGTTGCCGGAAAACATGGTGAAGGTGGTTAGCTTGGCAGAGTTTAAAAAGGGGTTAGACAGTTTCCTAAAGGACAAGTCCATAAACCACTACTAAATGGACTTGGGAAAAATCCACAATTCCAGGAATAACATGTATAGAATGTTTGTACGTTTGGGAAACTTGCCAGGTGCCCTTGGCCTGGATTGGCCGTCGTGGACAGGATGCTGGGCTCGATGGACCCTTGGTCTTTTCCCAGTGTGGCATTACTTATGTACTTATGTTTTCATCTTTATTTTTATTTCACATAGCAGGTTGCTGTTTCACAAGCAACACATTAAGATGACCTTTCGCCACATATATATATTAGGCTCTCACAGAAGGGTTTGCACCATGCCACGAGTTCATGAGCATTGTGTGCTCACATTTGATGATTTCACAAATTCGTTTCAGTTTTTCAGGTTCCTTTGACCAGTTTGGACTCTCACGGTGCTTTTTAAAGACCTCTAGATAACCAATTCCCTGTTGGGTAAAGCATAGGTACTTATCTGTAACAGGTGTTCTCTGAGGACAGCAGGCTTTATATTCTCACAAGTGGATAATGCCGACCCACATCGCCAGGTCCACAATAGTCTAACGAGAGCTTTGTGGAGTATGAGACATGCTCCACCACACATGCATGCCTTTCCACCCGCCAAGAGAACGCGGTCTCTTCAGTTTAATACACCAAAAAATAAAGTAAAAAAACTATGAAGGAGACAACTCCAAGGGGAGGTGGGAGGGACTGTGATAATATAAAGCCTGCTGTCCTTGGAGAACACATGCTACAGGTAAGTACCTGCACTTTCTCCGAGGAAAAGTAAACTTATAATTCTCACAAGTGGGGAATTCCTATCATCCAGGCTCACCAAAAAACAACAAACATTGGTCTACTGGGCCTCACAACAGCAAGAATTTAACACAGATTAACCTGAAACTATATAGAATCTGAATGACAGTGCAGCCAAGAACAGAATAAAACAGGCCTAGGAGGGTGGAGTTGGAGTCTAGATCCCAGATTCTGCAACACTGTCTGCCCTTACTGTTGCATCGAGTATCCTGCTCAAGGCAGTAATGTGATGTGAATGTGTGGGCTGACGACCAGGTCGCAGCTTTGCAAATTTCTTCAATGGAGGCTGACCGCAAGTGGGCTATCGACGCAGCCATGGCTCTGACATTATGAGCCAGCCTAGCCTGGGCATAAGTGAAGAAAATGCAATCTGCCAATCAGAAATGGTGCGTTTCCCGATTGCAACCCCCATCCTGTTGGGATCAAAAGAAACAAAAAGCTGAGCAGACTGTCTTTGGGGCCTTCTCCGCTCCATGTAGTAGGCCAAACCTCTCTTGCAATCCAAGGTGTGAAAGCTGCTTTCGCCAGGATAGGCATGAGGTCGGGGAAAGAATGTTAGCAAGACAATCAACTGGTTCAGATGGAACTCCGACACAATCTTTGGTAGGAACTTAGGGTGCATGCAGAGGACTACTCTGTTGTGATGAAACTTAGTATAAGGTGCATGCACTACTAGAGCTTGGAGCTCACTGACCCTACGAACTGAAGTAACAGCCACCAAGAAAATGACCTTCTGGGTCAAGTACTTCAGATGGCAGGAATTCAGTGGCTCAAAAGAAGCCTTCATCAGCTGCGTGACAAAGATGTTGAGATCCCATGACATAGGTAGAGGGTTGACAGGGGACTTTGACAAAATCAAACCTCTCATAAATTGAACTAGAGGCTGTCCAGAGATGGGCTTACCTTTCTACACGCTAATGATAAGCACTAATTGCATTAAGGTGAACCCTTATGGAATTGGTCTTCAGACCAGACTCTGAAAGGTGTAACAGGTATTCAAGCTGGGTATGTGTACCACAAACAAGGGGATCTAGGGCCTTGCTGTCACAACAGGCATGTAAGCCCATCCACATGAGCTCCCCATCCCAGGAGAGATGCAACCGTCGTCAGTTCATTTTGTGGCTGACAACGGATGCATCTCTCCTGGGAAGTCCCAGAGTCAAATTAGTTTGAATGGTCCACCACTGAAGGGAGTGTACAAGCTCTGGGGATCACTTGGATGACATCTTCCAGACTCCTCGTGGCTTGATACCACTGAGAAGCCAGGGTCCATTGAGCTGACCACATGTGAAGACGTGTCATGGGTGTAACATACACTGTGGAAGCCATGTGGCCCAACAATCTCAACATCTGCTGAGCTAAGACCTGCTGAGAGGCATGAACTTTGGATGTGAGTGCAAGAAGACTGCCAACTCTCATGTCCAGGAGGTAGGCTCGTACTATCCGAGTATCAAGCAGGGCTTCTATGAACTCCAATCACTGGACAGGAGAAGATGGGCCTTGGGGTAGTTTAAAATGAATCCTAGTAGCTCGAGCACCCAAATAGTCATCCACATGGACTCCTAAGCACCCTCCTCTGAGGTGCTCTTCACTAGCCTATCGTTGAGATACAGGAAGACATGGACTCCAAGTCTGTATAGCGACGCTGCAACTACCGCTAGAAATTTGGTGAATATCCTGGGAGCTGACGTGAAGCCAAAAGGCAACACGCGGTACTGAAAGTGATGTGTTCCCAGCCAAAATTGAAGATATTTCCGGTGGGCTGGAAGTATCATGATGTGAGTATATGCATCCTTTAAGTCCAGAGAGCATAGTCAATTGTTTTTCTGAATCACTGGGAGAAGGGTGCCCAGGGAAACCATCCTGAACTTTTATCGGACCAGGAATTTGTTCAGGGCCCTTAGGTCTAGGATGGGATGCATCCCCCCATCCTCCATTTGAAAGAACAGCACCTCTTAGTGGAGTCTTTCCTGGAAGCCAACAAGACCCAAGAGACACCCTCGGACCCAAGAAAGCGAATTCTAGGCTGTCAACATCCAAGCTGTGAGAGCCATAGACTAGAGATTGGGATGTGGAAGGGACCCCTTGTTCTGCATGATGAGGATCATAAAACACTCCAATCTCCACTGTTCTTTGGAAGATAACTCCAGAAGAAGAGGGTACCAGATCTGCCATGGCCAGTACGGCATGATCAGGATCATGGTTCCATAGTCTTGCTTGAGTTTCAACAAAGTTTTCCCCACTAGAGATATGGGAGGTTACAAAAGACCTGTCCCCCGAGGAGGAAGGCATCTGACGCTAGCCTGTCATGGGCCTGAAGCCTGTAACAGAACTGAGGGACCTTGTGGTTGAACTGAGTGGCAAAAAGACCCACTGAAGGGGTGCCCTATGCTTGGAAGATCTTGCGGGCTATGCCCAAATTGAGAGACCACTCGTGAGGTTGCATTATCCAGCGCAGTCTGTTGGCCAGGGTATTGTTTGTGCCCGCCAGATAGGTGGCTCGAAGGAACATGCCATGTTGGCGAGCCCAATCATCCAGATGGCCTCCTGACACAGAGGGCATGATCCAGTTCCCCCTGCTTGTTGGTGTAACATTGCAACCTGAATGCCAATCTCTGAAAGCCTTTAGAGCGTTCCAGATCGCCAGGAGCTTCAAATTGATCTGAAGATTCATTTCCTGGGAGAACCAAGCTCCTTGCATGTAAGCCCATCCACATGAGCTCCCCATCCCAGGAGAGATGCATCCGTCGTCAGTTCATTTTGTGGCTGACAACGGATGCATCTCTCCTGGGAAGTCCCAGAGTCAAATTAGTTTGAATGGTCCACCACTGAAGGGAGTGTACAAGCTCTGGGGATCACTTGGATGACATCTTCCAGACTCCTCGTGGCTTGATACCACTGAGAAGCCAGGGTCCATTGAGCTGACCTCATGTGAAGACGTGTCATGGGTGTAACATACACTGTGGAAGCCATGTGGCCCAACAATCTCAACATCTGCTGAGCTAAGACCTGCTGAGAGGCATGAACTTTGGATGTGAGTGCAAGAAGACTGCCAACTCTCATGTCCAGGAGGTAGGCTCGTACTATCCGAGTATCAAGCAGGGCTTCTATGAACTCCAATCACTGGACAGGAGAAGATGGGCCTTGGGGTAGTTTAAAATGAATCCTAGTAGCTCGAGCACCCAAATAGTCATCCACATGGACTCCTAAGCACCCTCCTCTGAGGTGCTCTTCACTAGCCTATCGTTGAGATACAGGAAGACATGGACTCCAAGTCTGTATAGCGACGCTGCAACTACCGCTAGAAATTTGGTGAATATCCTGGGAGCTGACGTGAAGCCAAAAGGCAACACGCGGTACTGAAAGTGATGTGTTCCCAGCCAAAATTGAAGATATTTCCGGTGGGCTGGAAGTATCATGATGTGAGTATATGCATCCTTTAAGTCCAGAGAGCATAGTCAATTGTTTTTCTGAATCACTGGGAGAAGGGTGCCCAGGGAAACCATCCTGAACTTTTATCGGACCAGGAATTTGTTCAGGGCCCTTAGGTCTAGGATGGGATGCATCCCCCCATTCTCTTTTGCACAAGGAAATACCTGGAATAGAATCCCTGCCCTTCTTCCCCTGGTGGAACGAGTTCCATCTCATGGTCCTTCAGAAGGGTGGAGAGTTCCTCTGCAAGTACCTGTCTCTGCTGAGAGCAGAACAAATAAGCTCTCGGTGGGCAATTTGGAGGTTTGAGATACCAATTGAGGGCATATCCTAGACGGACTATTTGAAGAACCCATCGGTCGGAGGTTCTTCAAATAGTTCTTCAAAAGAGACCACCTTTTGTGAAAAAACTTCAACCTCCCCATGACTGGCAAGTCGTCTGGTACAGACACTTTTACTGTGGCTATGCTCTGCTGGAGCCAGACAAAAGCTCATCCCTTGCTTTGCCTGGGGAGCAGCAGGGTCCTTTGGCACACGCTGTTGACATGAACAAGAGCGCTGGGGTTGAGCCTGAGTAGGCTGGCGAGAAGGGTTGTACCTATGCCTAGGATAGTAATAGGAACTTCTCCTTGGTTTGCCAAAAGTCCTCCTAGATGAGGAGGCTGATGGAGAAGGTGCCCAACGGGAGAGAGAAGAGATGGTATCCATGTGTTTTTAGATTCGGCCTGCGAACTCCTCAACGTTCTTTCCAAAAAGGTTATCCCCCTGGCATGGGGCATCCATCAACCTCTGCCGAACAGAATGTTCCAATTCAGAAACACGCAGCCATGAGAATCTGTGCATTGCTATACTTTGAGTGGAGATCCTGGATACCACATGAAAAGTGTCGTAAGTGCCCTTGGCCAAGAACCTTTGACACACTTTCTGTTGCTTGACCAATTGGCAAACTGATTCGGCCTATTCCAGAGGGAGTGTGTCAGCGAGGTCGGACAACTTGCGCACCGTTTTGCAAAGTGGATGCTCGTGAAGAGCTGGTATGACTGTTATCGGGAAATGAACATTGAAGGCTGGTACATCTTCCTCCCAAAAGAATCCAGGGTTCTAGCTTCTTTACCTGGGGTCTCTTTTTAGAGCAGATTCCACCATCATGGAATTGTGAGGCAACTGAGGCCTATCAAAACCAGGTGCACTGTGGATCCGGTACATGGAATCAATCTTCTTGGGCATGACAGGGACTGACAAAGGGGACTCCCAGTTCCTGAAGAGGACTTCCCTGAGTACCTCATGGAGAGGTGAGGTTACAGTCTCCTTAGGAGATGTGTAGTCCAGGACCTCGAGCCTCTTGGCCCTGGTCTCATCCTCCACTTCCAAAGGAAATGGAATAGCATCAGCCATTTCCTTAACAAAAGATGGAAATGAAAGGCTCTCCGGAGGATACTTTCTCCTTTTAGGTGTAGGGGAGGGTTCAGAAGGAATTCCATAGGACTCATCCAAGGAAAAGTACCTTTGATCCTCCTCTGAATCCCATGAGCGCTCCTTTTCAGTGTCGGACAATACCTCCTGATGGGAGTGTTGAGACCGAATCTGCCTCGACGTGGAGGAACCATGTCCTCGAGAGCGGCATCAAGAAGTCGGCTCCCATCTTGACTCCAGCGAAGCTTCCTCCACCGACGGCGAGGGAGTACTGGCTTAGGTGACAGTCGACACCGGGGTCGCATGCGGCATCGGAGGCCAAACCATAGGCTGAGGGGCCAAGTGGGGCCACAACGGGAGGTAGGATAGGCGCAAGCACTACTACTACTACTACAACTACTATTTAGCATTTATATAGCGCTACAAAGCGTACGCAGCGCTGCACAAACATAGAAGAAAGACAGTCCCTGCTCAAAGAGCTTACAATCTAATAGACAAAAAATAAAGCAAGCAAATCAATTAATGTGTAGAGGAAGAGGAGAGGAGGGTAGGTAGAAGCGAGAGGTTATAAGTGGTTACAAGTCAAAAGCAATGTTAAAGAGGTGGGCTTTCAATCTAGATTTAAAGATGGTTAAGGATGGGGCAAGACGTAGGGGCTCAGGAAGTTTATTCCAGGCGTAGGGTGCAGCGAGACAGAAGGAGCGAAGTCTGGAGTTGGCAGTAGTGGAGAAGGGAACAGATAAGAAGGATTTATCCATGGATCGGAGTGCACGGGAAGGGGAGTAGGGAAGGACGAGTGTGGAGAGATACTGGGGAGCAGCAGAGTGAATACATTTATAGGTTAGTAGAAGAAGTTTAAACAGGATGCGAAAACGGATAGGGAGCCAGTGAAGCAACCTGAGGAGAGGGGTAGTATGAGTAAAGCGACCCTGGCGGAAGACACCCCCAATGCCGATGAACACCATTGCACGAGACCATCTAGCAGCTCTGGGAGCAAGGCATGGATGTGCTCATTGAGTGCTGACACCAGGAAAAGCTGAAGTGCCAGCTCAGGCTTGATCGCAGAACTGCTGGGGTCAATACAGGAGCAGGGTCTTGGCTCATGGGAGACCGACGTGTCGGCACCTACTGTATGGAGAAGGAGCAGTTCTCCTGGTGTCGACACTTCTCGGGTGCCGAATCCTTCGATGCCCCGCAGGTCCTGGCACCATGAATCAAGGGCAACCGATGACGATGCTTTTGGCCTTCTCCCAAAACATGTCACCGAGGATCCTTGGTGCCAAGGACAATGTCGAATCCACAAGTTGCCTTGGGGTCGAGTCCGACGATGGACTGTCCTGGGGGCCCTGCACAGCAGGAGGAGACCCACTCGATGCTTCACTGCTCCCAGAGTCTAAGGGTCTAGCAGCAGTCATGCTTACTGACGCTCCTGATGCTGGTACAATGCTCGATGTCAATGCCAAAGTCGAGGAACCGGACTTGGCTCCAAAACTCCTCTCTCATTGAGCCTCTCTGGAAACCTGGGTTCTCTTCTTCACGTGAAGACAGAGAACAGTTAGTGGGGTTATGGTCAGGCGCAAGACACTGTGGACACCAAAAATGGGTGTCTTTCCCAGAGACTGTCCAATTGCACCGAGTACAGCGCTTGAAGCCACTGGGAATCTTCATGGACACGGAAAGAAAAAACTTCCTTGGATAAATTAAATGAAGCGATGGTGCTTGAAAAAGGGGCAATGAATGGCAAAAAGAAAAGGGAAAGTTCCCAGCCGAAGTCAAGGCCTAAAAGCAGCCTGATGATAACGGAAATAAAGAAACTTCCGGGCAAAATCATGAATACTTAAAGGAAAACTAATAGGCCAGAGGTTCCAGAACAGGAACAGTATTTTCTTTTCCATGTTTTATTTTGTTTGATTTCTATTGAGAACAGGAACACAAAGGATGAAAAAAACAAATGAAAAACAGCTAAAATGCACAAAAAAAAGCTCTCTAGGCCTCAGCGACGTGGAGACGCTTAAAAAAACATGCCCTCTCCTCACTGCAATAGAAAAAGAACTAAGACCGCACTCTCGTGCTCCACAAAGCTCTCGTTAGACTTTTGTAAATTCTGGATCAGCATCACCCACTTATGAGAATTATGCACCTGCTTGTCCTGGAGAACTCTTCTATTTACTTGATTTTGGATACAATTACTGCCAGGTCAGTGACCATCTGTTCCATTGTATTCAGCACTGATTTTATATTTTGGTATAGTATGTTTATGTTTTTTTACAAAGCCACGTTTATTGTTTCAGTATTTCTTGTAATGCCATTCTCATTTTAATGAACACTTATGCTGAACCACTGGTTAATTTTTTTATGCGCTTTTAAATTCCTCATGTGCCTTTATATGTATATGTAATTACTATTATATTGTTATTACTGTATTTTATTGTAGACTCCTGATGCAGGCACTCTGTGCCAAAATGGTGTCATGTCGAGTCTTTTATGTTATGATCTACAATTTTGAAAAAGAGTATTTTATATAAAGTACTATTTTATTTTCAAGTCCCATTGTGTATTGAGCTTCCTTCCGTTTCACACTACTTTGCTGCTTGATTGACAGTATTCTTCACAGTACCTTGCTCCTGCAAACCATGCACTCCTGAGCCAATGTCTGCTCCTTCACCAGTTCTTGTTTTCTGTGTTTTTTCCCCCCTTGAATTACAGGATGGAGTTGAGAATTTATTTTTAATTCAATGATTATTTTGAATATTGCTTTGTTTACAAACTGTATTGATACAATGCAATTGTGGTCATAGGAGACAACTTTTCAAAATTATTGGGGGTGCTAAGCCCAGTGGAAATAACCCCTCTCTGGACACGTACAAGGAATGTTCTCAATACTGGGGGTGCTCAAATACCCAGAGTCGGCTCCAATGATTGTGTTTTGTGAAGGACATCAAGCCTAATAAAAAAACATAAGTAACGTAGTTTTGCATAGAGCAAATGTTAACTTCTGACTGTGGTCTGAAAACTGATACAGTTAGAGGGCCCCTATCTATCTCCCCAGTGGCTGTTTAGAGATGGGGAAAAACCATGGTCACGGTTTGTTTCGGAGTGCCTTTATATTCATTCCTTTTAGTCCTAACTAGTTACTCGTTTCCATAAGACCCGTTACTAAAACAAACAGATCAACCCAACCGAGAACCTCCACAGAACACCACCCAATATGCGTACCATAATGGGTCAAGTTTCCCAATAACGCAAATAGCGCATTCATTACAGAACACCACAAAACTTACGCTATACAAATACACTAGTCAGATTCCTTCGTAAAGACTTTACAGTAACCACGCAGTTACCAGTCTCTTATTTCTGTTACTGTCTCCGTTACTAGGACGCGACGTACCACGCTGCAGATCTTGCCAAAACAACGTTCCCCAAAACTACTACTGACTAATCACCGAGCAAATCAATCATTTGAAAAGACCAATCGGCATTCGGCAGTGAATTTCAGAGGCAGATGAAGGTTTTTTTTTTTTTTTTGACAGCAGGACTTAACAAGACCACCTGACCTAACCAATGAAAAAAAAGCTGGCGCGGATGAGGTGGCACTACTACCTTGATTGTCAGCGTATTGACGAATCGGATGACGATTTGTAAAAACCTGATTGTAAGAGGCCAATAGAAAGTCAAGCAAATCGAATCAGTGGGTGTGCACAATGTGTGTCTCTATATAGAGCAATGCGCAGCCTGTTAGTGTTAGTGTATGCGCTAGTAACCGTTTTTGTTTAGATTATTCTTGGTTTGGTCGATACTTTTTTTTTCATTAATAGCATCATGAGAGAAATTGTTCATCTCCAAGCTGGTCAGTGTGGTAATCAGATTGGTGCTAAGGTAGGTTGTTGTTGTCTTAGTATTTTAGCGTTTAGATACTGTGTTTTTATTTCCTTACGTGTTGTTAGTATTAGTGATTGTTGAAAGCGATTTGTGTGTCTGGAAAATAGAGACGGAATGGATGTGGGGCTTTTTTGGTGGGCCAGGGGAATACCGATGTTTCCTATCTTTGCCACAGAAAAAGGGTAGATCTAACTTGTTTTACGTTAAAATCATTTTTTCTGAGCGCCCTTTTATTTGGTGAGTGTATGTTCATAGGAGCCAACTTTTCAAAATTATTCGGGGTGCTAAGCCTAATGAAAATAACCCCTCCCTGGACGCGTACAAGGAATTTCCTCAATATTGAGGGTGCTCAAGCACCTACAGAGTCGGCTCCAATGTGTATGTTGAGTGTCTCGAAGTCGTGTTTTCAATATTCATGGAGTGTACTGTTGAAAGGGCCCCACCCGTCTGCTGTGGCGTCGCATTGCAGTAGAAATAGAGGTCTCTTTCTGGGTTTAACGGTTCGTTCGCGCGCTGTCTAGAGGTTGTCTTAAGGGGGGGGGGGGGAGTTTTTACAGTTGTTACTCGTGTAAGGTCTAGATCTCTTGAAAGAAGCTTCTCGACGACCATGGAGAGGGGGGTTTGGTAGCAGGTATTCTGTTGCCGGTGGTGGTTTTCAAGTAACTTCTTTACCTGGTAGGCGCAGGTTTTGAACCTTTAAAAGCGCGCTGAAGTTAAGGTGCTACATTCCCGCCTATTGTGGGGAACGTTACCTTGGGGGAGGTGGCGGCGGTGGCAGCAGCAGCAGCAGCAGCATTGTGATAGTGTGTGTGGCTGGCCTGTTTTATGTTCTTTCGTAAGTAAACTCGGTGGTGTTTTGTCTGCTGTAAGTATTAAAGGAATATAGTATTTCTCGGTTTATTTTATTGTCCGTAGCTGTACCTGTTAAACTTAGACTGAAAGGTAGATTTTTTTTTTTTAAGGTACTGGTGACTTTTCCAAGAAAGCTAAAGGCCTCATAGGTAGTACCTAAGAAATTTGAGAGAACCAACTTTAAGGATCATCCCTTCACTCCGGATTTATACCAACTAAAGCTGTAACTACAATCAGTCCTATGTTTCTTTTTCAGTTTTGGGAAGTGATCAGTGACGAACACGGAATTGACCCTACTGGTACTTACCATGGAGATAGTGACCTTCAGCTGGAGAGGATTAATGTTTATTATAACGAAGCTACAGGTAAATGTTAACTAATATAATCCAGCCTGTTCTTTAAGATTTTATTTAGTCAATATGTAGACTTGGCACAGTGGGTACTAACATGCTTGAACTTGCTAGAAAGGGCTGTTTGTTATTCTAACTCTTACCGTTCAGTAAATCCAGACTGCCCCAATTTGACTGCCCCGATCGGACCGACTGTTCACTTGTCCTTTAGATTGTAAGCTCTTTGAGCAGGGACTGTCTCTTTTTGTTAAATTGTACAGCGCTGCGTAACCCTAGTAGCGCTCTAGAAATGTTAAGTAGTAGTAGTAGTAGTAGTTTGTTATTTTACAGGTAAATGCTAACTAATATAATCCAGCCTGTTCTCAAAGATCACTGTGGGTACTAACATACTTAACTCTTTCAGGTGGGAAGTATGTCCCTCGTGCAGTGTTGGTAGATCTTGAGCCTGGAACAATGGATTCTGTGCGATCTGGACCTTTTGGGCAGATCTTCAGGCCTGACAACTTTGTATTTGGTAAGTGGGGCTGTTTTGGTTTTTGAGAGCTTTGTAAAACCTAAGTACCAGGTTGCTATAGTACCTTCAAATTGGACCCTGAAGTCTTTCTTGGCTAGCTTAACAGCAAGGACATCCTGTTTCTGCTTGTATGATGCAGAAAAAGCATGTATCTTTCTAAGACTCAAAACTTAGACTGGAAAATAAAACAAGCTATACTCCATTGCATCCTTATAGCATGTGTTGGGGTGCTGCTTTATTTTTTTTTTCTCAAGAGCATATTGTCTTCTGTTTAGCCACCCATCTACTTATCTCAGCTTACTTTCCTTGTTATTAACAGCAGATGAATCCATTAACTGATGGGTTGTATCCACCTACCAGCAGTTGGAGATACAGCACTGAAAAACCAGTGCTCTTATCTCCCAGCAGGTGTGGATGTCGCTTGATCAGCTCCTGGAATTCTGCCTGGGGTGGCTCCTGTGCTTTGCCAGTAGAGCAGGGGTGTTGTGGCTGGTGGTGCCCACTTTGAAGGTATACTTGGTTTTGTTCTCTGTCCCTGCTTTAACCCACCCCCCTCTCCTCCCAGAGTCTCTCACTTGCTGCCTGCCTCCAACTTTCCTCAGTGTTTAAAAAAAAAAAAAAAAAACCCAACCAAAACGTGCTTTTACAGCGTGACTGTTCTTGAGCCTTTCTCCAGAGATTCTGGTTCAGTGCAGCTTGACCAGAGCTCGTTGACTCAGTCTTCTGAGGTGAGTGGTGCCCAGCTCATATGGGGAGGTTCCCACAGACAGTGTTTTGTGCGGGGTAAGTTTTGGTGCAAAGCCACCATTTTATTTCTATATTTCTGGGCGGGTGATGGCTGCTGAAGGCGTTAAGCGCTGCTCTCGATTGTGGTAAACGCGGAGCTTTGCAGTACATGCTCCCTAGATGCTAGTATGGGCATGGAGAGCGGTGATTCTTTTTGCTCAATGGAGCTGGCAGCAGGCGCCATTTTGGGAGCGACGCGTGTCTTGGCCCTTATGGCTGAGGAGTCTGAGTGCAGGGGGACGCCTCATTCTGAGGCTGCTACAGGAGCTTCTTCCCCTGCTTCTCCTAATTTGGGGGTGGAGGGCTAGGGTTTCTCCCCTGAATGTGTGCTGCTGATGTAGAAGGCCTTTATGTTAAAAAGGACTCTGTTGGAGGTGCCTGACACTGCGTTGCGGGCTGTATTCCCTCCAGGTTTTGATAGTCCAGTGTTGGCTCCTGAGTTTCCTGCTTACCCCTAGAGTTGGGACTGACACTAAATGTAGACAGGTAAATTCCCTGTCTGGTGGCGCATCTCTCTCCCCCCCCCCCCCCCCCCCCCCCGGTCATTGTGGGGAGTCTGGTAGGCCCTCATGGATGGATGATCCAGATGAGGGTCCCTGTTTGCAACAGGATTTGGATGATCCTAAAGCAGTACAGATTTTCCACTACGGCGAGCTGACAGTGCTCATTTTTGACGCCTTGCAGGCCCTTTCTATTGAAGACCGAGCCAAGGGCGATGCCTCGGTTAATCCTAGGATAGCTAGTACCAAGAAGCCACCTCGGGCTTTTCCTGTGCATCATCCAAGAGCTTATTTCAGCTCAATGGTCTTACCCTGATGGGCCTTTGAAGGTAGCCAGGGCTATGAGTCGGCTTTACTGAGTGAGGATCACTTGGCCCCTTTTGGGTGCCTAAAGTGGATGCGTTGGTCATGGCCATGACTAAGACCACTCTCCCGGTGGAGGGAGGGGTTGCTTTGAAAGATATGCAGGACCAGCAGCTAGAATCCACACAAGTGGTCCTATGAAATCTCAGGCCTTTCCTTAAGGTGGCAATTTGCAGTTCCTATGCAGCTCGTGCCTGCCTTTCCTGGTTACAGCAGGCGGTTGATCAGCCTGAGGATGGTGCGGGTTCACTGTCTGAGGTTGGTCCACGTATGGAGTCTGCCCTATCGTTTTTGTCTGATGCCCTTTATGATCTGGTCAGAGCTTTGGCTAAGCAGATGTCTGTGGCGGTGTCTGCCTGCGTTCTTTGGCTGCAGCATTGGGCAGCTGACATAGCCTCTAAGCAGAGGCTGGTGAGGTTACCCTTTCGGGGCCTTCTGTTATTTGGAGAGGCGGTAGAGGAGACCTTGCAAGTCTTGCTGCACCTCAGAGCGGTGGTTCCAGTGCCTCCCGCCAAATGTGGCAGCGGTCGCTACTCCATTTATTTTATGGTCCATCGGAAATCCTCTTTTTACGAAGTCAACAAGGCCCTAGGAGTGCGACACTTTCACATGGAAACCCTGCGCTCCGTCATTGCCGCAGTACAGCCAGGAGAGTTTCTCACGTCTCTGGACCTAAAGGAAGCTTACTTGCACATTCCTATTTGGCCGCCTCATCAGCGGTTTCTCCAGTTTGCGGTTTTGGGCCTGGCCACAGCTCCCCGTACCTTTTTGATGGTGGTGGTAGCTGCCTTTCTCAGGCGAGAGGGTATCAGAGTTCACCCGTATTTAGACTGGCTCATCAGGGCGGATTCGGCAGACGAGCCAACTCGCCACGACCAGAGTTATAACTGTTCTTCAGACTCTGGGCTGGGTGATCAACTTGCCCAAAAGTCACCTGACCCCTCTGTCTCTCGAGCAGTTGGGGGTCCGGTTCGACACGGCTATGTGTTTGTCTTCTCGGCCACAGGCAGTGCAAGCTTCAGAATCAGGTCCGTCTGCTCCTGTGGATGCCTCGCCCTCGAGCTTGGGACTTCTTCAGCTCCTGGGGTCGATACGGCCACCATGGAGGTGGTTCCTTGGGTAAGAGCTCACATGAGGCCGCTGCAGATTGCTCTGCTTCAGCAGTGGTCTCCAACGCAGACTCGTGGCTCACTGCGGCCCGGCACAGTATGGATTGGTGGCTCTCCGACAGGTTGCTGTGACAGGGAATGCCGCTTGCGCTTCCTTCTTGGTGTCTGGTGATAACGGATGCCAACCTTTTGGGCTTGGAAGCTATGCTCAGGGTCAGTGGACACCCATGGAAGCGGGATGGTCCATCAATCGCTTGGAATTGAGTGATTATTTCAGGCTCTGCTAGCCTTCCACAAGACTCTGAAGGGGCTTCCTGTCCGGGTGCTGTCGGACAACACGACAGCAGTGGCCTACATCAGTCAGGGCGGCACTCAATGCAAGGCCTTGGCCGCGAAGGCTGCTCAGATTTTCCACTGGGCCGAGCTTCACTTGGATCTGCTGTCCACAGCTCACATAGTGGTCAGAGCATCGTGCAAACCGACTTCCTCAGCAGACATCAAATCGACCCGGCGGAATGGGAACTGGCAGAAGTTTTTCTTCAGATCTGAGCCAAATGGGGGGGCTCCCGGTTTGGATCTAGTGGCGTCAAGTGCGAACGCCAAAGTCCCTCGCTTTTTCAGCAGAAGGAGAGAGCCTCGCTCGGCGGGGTTGGATGCTCTGGCTCAACACTGGCCTTCCGGCCTCCTGTATGTGTTCCCTCCTTGGCCCTTGATAGGGCGAGTCCTTCTGAGGCTTCGACTGCACTGAGGATTGGTGATCCTCGTTCCGGATTGGCCAAGGTGTCCGTGGTACACAGACCTTCGGTTGCTGGTGGAGGCTCCACTTGCGTTGCCTTTAGTGCTGAGCCAGTGACTATGGAGGATCCCTGCCGATTTGGTTTTACGGCCTGGCTCGTTGGTCCTGGATTTTTTTTTTTTTTTTTTTTTTGGCAGGACGGCCTACAAAAAGGCCTGACTTACAATTCCCTTCGGGTTCAAGTGGCAGCGTTGGCATGCTTCCGAGGGAAAGCCTCTGGCTTGTCCCTTGCTGTTCATCCGGACCTTGTCCAATTTCTCAGAGGGGCACTTCGGCTCAGTCCTGTTCGGTCGCAGTGTCCAGCCTGGAACCTGGGGTTGATGTTGAAGGCTCTCCAGCGTTTGTCTTTTGAGCCGCTTAGGTGAGTTTCTGAGAAGGATGTGACTCTCAAGACAGTCTTTTTGGTGGCCATGACATCATCTAGACACGTATCTGAGCTCCAGGCGCTTTCATGTCTGGATCCTTTTTTGCAGTTCTTGGAGTTGGGTTACGGTACGTACAGTGCCTTCCTTCCTGCCTAAGGTAGTTTCAGCGTTTCACCTGAACTAGCCCATTTTTCTACCTTTTTTTTTTTTTTTTTTTTTTTTTCTTCTAGGGAGGACTTTCCGGATTGCTTTGGGCAATTGCGTCTTTTGGATGTTTGCAGGGCTCTGTTGCAGTATCTACAGATGTCAAATGACTTCAGGACTTCTGATCATCTTTTTGTAGCAACAGGTCCTCGACGCGGGTATACGGCGTCTTAAGGCCACTATAGCCCGTTGGCTCAGGGAAGTCATTTTTTTCTTTTCTGCTTTCAGGACGGTCTCCTCCTGAAGCGTTTAAAGTGCATTCCACGAGAGTGATTTCCTCCTCGTGGGCTGAAATGGGTGTCCTCTTTCTTCAAGAGATCTGTCGTGCAGCTACTTGGGCTTCTCAGTTCTTGTTTGTACGGCATTATAGGCTGGATGTGGCAGCGAAGCAGGATGCGCGTTTTGGAGCGCAGGTGCTTGCTCGTGGAGTTGCCTGTTCCCACCCTACATAGGGAGTGCTTTTGTACATCCCATCAGTTAATGGATTCATTTGCTGTTGATGACAAGGAAGGGACAATTAGGTTCTTACCTTGGTAATTTTTTCTTTTCTTTAGTCACAGCAGATGAATCCATGATCCCTCCCTGTCTGACTTTGTTTTTGTTCAGATCCTTCATGCAGATATTGTATTGCATCAGAAGGAGTTGAGGATCAGTTCTCAAGAGTTTCTACATGCTGTTCTATTGCAGGAGGTTGAGAATGTCCCTCCTTTGGTTATTGCTCTGGTTCTGTGGCGTTTGTTCACTGTGAGGAAAGTTTGTGTTATTTTACCTTTCTTTCTCAATCTGCTTTGGAAGTTTCATATACTGAAGGCAGAAGGGGCTAGCCGTCCAAGGGTCATTTTGTTTCTTCAGTGTTCTCTATCTCCACCTGCTGGTAGGCGGATACAACCCACCAGTTAATGGATTCATCTGCTGTGACTAAAGGAAAGAAAATTACCAAGGTAAGAACCTAATTTTCCCATTGTCCATATCTACTATAATAATTTGCACCTCCAATGTTCTGAAGCCACTGAAGTGAAGGGTTCGTAACATTCGTAAGCTTGTTAGGGTCGTAAGTTTGTCACTATCTGACTGTCCCGCCCTCATGTCAAAACGTAATGACGTCGAGGGCGGTACAGTGAGAGGGAAGGGCATGCTGCAGAGTTGCCAGGCAAAGGAACGCGACGTCACACGCATGATGGTGTCGTTGTCCCCCCCCCCCCCCCCCCCTCCAATTTTTAAGTCCTCTTCACTTACCAAGTCAGGGTTACCGTGGCTGGCAGCAACGGTAAAATGCGTGCAGGCTCGGCCCTTCTCTCTCAGCTGTGGTCCCGAAACAGGAAATGATGGCTGGACCACAGTTGAGAGAGAGAAGGGCCGAGCCTGCACGCATTTTACCACTGCTGCCAGCTGTGGTAACCCTGACTTGGTAAGTGAAGATGAGTTTTTTAAAAATTGGAGGGAGGGGGGGCTCCTGGCATACACTCTAAATCTTGCACATTCACTCTCGCTCTCATACACACTGCTAGGAAAACCTTGCTAGCACCAGTTTCATTTCATTGAAACGGTCCTTTTTTTTTTTTTTTTTACTAGTGTGTGTGTGTATGTATGTGTGTGTGTATGTATATGTATATGTATATATATATATATATATATACATATATGTATATGTATATATATATATATATATATATATACATATATGTATATATATATATATATATATATATATATATATATATATATATATATATATATATATATATATATATATATATATATATATATATGGTTCCTCCACTATATGGTAAGCTGAGTGCTAGAAAAGTATTAGTATCAGCATTAGACTTCTTTGTGTGCTTATTAGATATGTGTTGTTGGCATAATACTAATCTGTTACATGTTTAACAGCACTAAAATTCAAATTTTTGATACTGTTGGTAGTCCACTTATGTTCGTATATGCTGTTTTAAATTTACCTCGTTCAGTTTACTATTATGCTGTTAATGTTAAACTACCTACTGTACATCGCTGTGGTTAATCCCAATAAATATTGGAACATTAATTTAGAGAATGGGAAAACAGTAAATGTTAATGAGCTCTGAAGGGATGCCTTTACTAAAATACAGTGGAGTATGGTGGGATGGAGGAAGTAGCTTCTAAATATAACTTCCATATCATCATGCTGATCAATCCATAGACTGGTGGGTTGTGTCCATCTACCAGCAGGTGGGGAGAGAGAGCAATCCTTTTGCCTCCCTATATGTGGTCATGTGCTGCCGGAAACTCCTCAGTATGTTCTCTATCTCAGCAGGTGGTGGTCACACACAGCAGCAGCTCTGGCTAGGTCTCCAAGCCTAATCTTTAGGTTTTGTTGAGTACCTGGGGTTGAGGGCTCTTCTTGAGCAAGTGCAAACCTGGTGGCGCCAGGTCCCTCCTTTTCTCCCCCTTCCCGCTGGCTCCGTTAAAAAAATAAAAAATTTTGGACGTCCTTAAGGGCGTTTATTTCGATGTTTATTGCAGCTACTCACTGGGACACCAGGTCGTTACAGCTCGGAGCGAGAAGCAGGTAATTTTTACCTTTTTATAGCGGGCAGGGGGTTCCCCGATTGATCTCCACGTGGCCTATGGCGTCGGAGGGCGAGGGCGTGAAGAATCGCTCCCCAGACCGCGTGTGCGCTTCTAGCGGGGATGCGGGGGTTTTAAAGTCTGATTCGCCCTTGTTTGGAGGCCGGTCAGTGTCCCGGGTCTTCCTGCAGCGCGGCGGTTTTTCCCTCCATAAATGCCCATCCCCCGCTGCTCGCCTCCGCCATCTTGGCCGGCCACTCTGCTCGGACGGCTTCTTCTTGGGCCGCCCTTGAGCTGGGAGACGTTCATGCCATGGCCGCCCTTGATTTGGGCGACGGCAAAAAAGCGGCTAAAGTTAAGCACCGTTCTTCCCGCGCGGCTCCTTTGCGGAGTGTCGCGCCGGACGCCATCTTGGATGCGCAGCATGTTGCTCCCCCGCTCTTGCGAGCGCCGGTTGAGGGTGCGTCTAGGGCTGTGGCCCAGGCTGCGGAAGTGCACAGTCTGGGGGGTTTCTCCCCCGAGTTTATTTTGCTGCTGCATCAGGCCTTCCTTATGCAAAACGCTGCCCCTTCTCCCTTGTCCGATAACGGGGTTGAGGCCCCCGGAAGTAAACGCACTCGGGTGGATTCCCAGGCCTTAGAGGACGCTGTTTCCTCTGATGTAGATGAGGGCAGGGTATCTGAGTTCTCCCAACGGTCCTTTGGGGATTCCTTGGAGGAGACGGATTCCTGCTCGGATGGAGCGGATGACCCCTCTGCAGCGCGGGTCTTTCGCTCAGAGGATTTGCCCAACCTGTTACTGCAGGCCATGAGCATTTTGAAGATTTCCTCGCCAGAGGACGTCTCTCCCTCAGCCCCTGTTGGCTCTGCCATTATGCTGGGGACGAAGCGCCCGCCTAGAACCTTCCACGTGCATGATGCCATGCACACCTTAATTTCGGCTCAATGGGATGTCCCGGAAGCGAGCCTCAAAGTGGCTAGGGCTATGTCCCGCCTCTATCCTTTGCCTGAAAGTGAACGTGAGGCCTTTTATTTGGCCTACCGTGGATTCTTTAATCACTGCGGTGACTAAGAAAACGGCGTTGCCGGTGGAAGGTGGCACAGCCCTAAAGGACGCTCAAGACAGAAGATTGGAAGCGGCTTTAAGGTCGTCCTTCGAGGCGGCTGCCTTAAGTTTGCAGGCCTCAGTTTGCGGCTCCTATGTGGCCAGGGCGTGCCTGACGATGGTGCAGCGGGCTTCCCCCTCGGATCCTACCTTGAGGGCTGACTGGCCGGCCCTGGAATCGGGCTTGGCTTATTTGGCAGACTTACTGTATGATGTCTTGAGAGCCTCGGCTAAAGGTATGGCTCAGACAGTCTCTGCGCGGCGCTGGCTTTGGCTGAAACATTGGTCTGCGGACCACGCCTCTAAGTCCTGCCTGGCTAAGTTGCCTTTTAAAGGCAAGCTGCTCTTTGGGGTCGAGCTCGACAAAATCGTGACCGATCTCTGCACGTCTAAGGGCAAGAGGTTACCAGAGGTCAGGGTTCGGGCCAGTGCTCGCCCCGGTATCTCCAGAGGACGGTTTCAGGAAGCCCGTCGGTACCGCCCGGGCAAGTCGGGCTCCTCTGCCCCCTCTTCCTTCAAAAGGAACTTCTCCCCTAAGCAGCATTCCTTTCGCAGAGACCGCCGTCCCGGAGGTGCGCCCTCCGGTCCTCCCCCAGGGTCTTGTACCCAATGACGGGGCCCTGGTCCATGGCCCAGTGCAGATTGAAGGACGCCTGTCCTCGTTTCTGGGCGAGTGGACCAGGGTAACTTCAGACGCTTGGGTTCTGCAAGTCATCAGAGACGGCTACAAGCTAGAGTTCTGCCGACCCTTAAGAGACGGGTTTGTACTCTCTCCCGGCAAGTCTCCGGTCAAAGCTGTGGCAGTGCAGCAGACCTTGGACAACCTGATTCACCTGGGTGCGGTCGTTCCGGTGCCAGAAAATCAGATTGGCAAGGGACGTTACTCCATTTACTTTGTGGTACCAAAGAAAGGAGGTTCTGTCCGGCCTATCCTTGACCTCAAAGGGGTCAATCGGGCCTTGAAAGTGCGGTACTTTCGCATGGAGACTCTCCGCTGTGTTATAGCGGCAGTGAAGGCAGGGGAGTTCTTGGCTTCCTTGGACATCAAGGAAGCGTACCTGCATATTCCCATCTGGCCTCCTCATCGACGCTTTCTGCGTTTTGCAGTCCTGGGCCGACACTTCCAGTTCAGAGCCCTCCCTTTCGGGTTGGCTACTGCTCCGCGGACCTTCTCCAAAGTAATGGTGGTCATCGCGGCCTTCCTGCGAAAGGAAGGAGTACAAGTCCATCCTTATCTGGACGACTGGTTGATCCGAGCCCCCTCTTATGCAGAGTGTGGCAAAGCTGTGGACCAGGTGGTTGCTCTTTTGAGCTCCCTGGGGTGGATCATCAACTGGGAGAAGAGCCAGCTGCGCCCGACTCAGTCCCTGGAGTATCTGGGAGTTCGATTCGACACCCAAGTGGGCAGAGTGTTCCTGCCAGACAATCGGATTGTCAAACTTCAGGCTCAGGTGGACCAGTTCCTAGTAGCCTCTCTTCAGGCTTGGGACTATGTGCAGCTGTTGGGCTCTATGACGGCCACGATGGAAGTAGTGCCCTGGGCCAGGGCTCATGAGACCATAAGTACATAAGTAGTGCCATACTGGGAAAGACCAAAGGTCCATCTAGCCCAGCATCCTGTCACCGACAGTTGCCAATCCAGGTCAAGGGCACCTGGCACGCTCCCCAAACGTAAAAACATTCCAGACAAGTTATACCTAAAAATGCGGAATTTTTTCAAGTCCATTTAATAGCGGTCTATGGACTTGTCCTTTAGGAATCTATCTAACCCCTTTTTAAACTCAGTCAAGCTAACCGCCCGTACCACGTTCTCCGGCAATGAATTCCAGAGTCTAATTACACGTTGGGTGAAGAGAAATTTTCTCCGATTCGTTTTAAATTTACCACACTAGCTTCAACTCATGCCCTCTAGTCCTACACTACACTACCACTACAACACACTCTGCTGCAGCGCTGGAGTCCGATGTCGGAGGATTATGCTTTGCGCCTTCCCTTGGACCCAGCAGTGCGCAAGGCGCTGAGCTGGTGGCTGCAGACAAGTTGTCTGCAGGAATGCCTCTGGTGACCCCAGAGTGGATTGTCGTCACGGCGGACGCCTCTTTGTCGGGCTGGGGAGCCCACTGCTTGGGAAGGACAGCGCAGGGGCTCTGGTCTCCTGCAGAGGCAAAGTGGTCTATCAACCTCCTGGAACTCAGAGCCATTCGGTTGGCGCTTTTGGAGTTCATCCCGGTACTGGCATTGAAGCCAGTACGGGTCCTGTCGGACAATGCCACGGCTGTGGCCTATGTCAACCGCCAGGGAGGTACCAAGAGCGCCCCTCTAGCCAAGGAGGCCATGAATCTATGCCAGTGGGCGGAAGCGAACCTGGAACAGCTGTCAGCGGCCCACATTACCGGAGTCATGAATGTCAAGGCGGACTTTCTCAGTCGCCATACCTTGGATCCCGGAGAGTGGCAGCTATCTGCTCAGGCGTTCTTGGACATCACGAAGCGCTGGGGCCAGCCGAGCCTAGATCTGATGGCGTCATCGGCCAAGTGCCGCGCTTTTTCAGCAGAGGACGGGACCCTCGATCCCTGGGAGTAGATGCTCTTCTCCAACAGTGGCCGACACAGGAGCTTCTCTGTGTCCCCGCCCTGGCCCATGTTGGGCAGGGTGCTAGACCGGGTGGCAAAGCATCCGGGCCGGATAATCCTGGTGGGTCCGGACTGGCCCAGACGTTCCTGGTATGCGGACTTGATCAGGCTCTCAGTGGATGATCCTCTGCGGCTGCCAGTGGAGCAGGGCCTGTTGCATCAGGGTCCCGTGGTGATGGAGGATCCCTCCCCCTTTGGTCTTACGGCCTGGCTATTGAGCGGCAGCGTCTGAGAAAGAAGGGCTTCTCAGACAAGGTCATCGCCACTATGCTGAGAGCGAGGAAGCGCTCTACTTCTACTGCTTACGCCAGGGTTTGGCGTACCTTTGCAGCGTGGTGTGAAGCAGGCTCACTTTCTCCCTTCACTGCTCCAATTTCTTCAGTTTTGGCGTTCCTGCAAGAAGGTCTGGAGAAAGGCCTGTCGCTCAGTTCCCTTAAAGTCCAGGTAGCGGCTCTGGCTTGCTTCAGGGGCCGCCTGAAGGGTGCTTCCCTGGCTTCGCAGCCAGATGTGGTGCGCTTTCTCAAGGGAGTTAAATCACCTGTGCCCTCCTCTGCACTCAGTGGTGCCTGCGTGGAATCTCAACCTGGTGCTAAGAGCCTTGCAGAAGCCGCCTTTTGAACCCTTGTCAAGGGCGTCTCTGAAAGACCTGACATTGAAAGCAGTCTTTTTGGTGGCTATCACTTCAGCCAGAAGAGTTTCCGAGCTCCAGGCACTCATGTCGAGAGCCCTTTCTGCAGTTCACTGAGGCAGGAGTGACTATTCGCACAGTGCCTTCCTTCCTGCCCAAGATTTTCTCGCTTCCATGTGAATCAGCAGCTCTGTCTCCCTTCCTTGCGTAGGGAGGACTACCCAGAGGAATACTCTGCTCTCAAATATCTGGATGTGAGACGAGTCTTCATCAGATACTTGGAAGTGACCAATGATTTCCGGAAGTCGGATCATCTGTTTGTCCTGTTTGCAGGTCCTCGTAAGGGTCTGCAGGCTGCTAAGCCTACAGTGGCAAGATGGGTCAAGGAAGCCATTGCAGCGGCTTATGTGGCCGCGGGGAAGGTGCCGCCTATCCAGCTGAAGGCTCACTCCACTAGAGCTCAGGCGGCCTCGATGGCAGAGGCCGGGTCCGTCTCCTTGGAAGAGATTTGCAAGGCGGCAACTTGGGCATCGGCCCATACCTTCTCCAGGCATTACCGCTTGACTGTGGCTGCTCGGGCGGAGGCCCGGTTTGGAGCTTCAGTGTTGCGGTCAGGGATTTCAATGTCCCGCCCTGGGTGAGTACTGCTTTGGTACATCCCACCAGTCTATGGATTGATCAGCATGATGATATGGAAGGTAAAATTATGTATCATACCTGATAATTTTCTTTCCATTAATCATAGCTGATCAATCCATAGCCCCTCCCAGATATCTGTATTGTTTATATTCTGGTTGCATTTCAGGTTCAAGTTTAGTCTTCAGTTCCTGTTCAGGAGGACTTCGTGTTCAAGTTTTTCAATGGATTCTTCAAGAGTTGACGAATTTGTGTTACAGTGAGCTGCTGCATTCCTCTCCCCTCCGTTTTACGGGGCTGGATTGAGACTTAAATTCTGCCGGCGCTCCCTCCCGCTTTGTGCGGCAGTAGGGCAGCTTTGTACCCCTCCCGCTTCGGCGGTGTTAGGGTCAGTCAGCTCCTCCCGTGGTTGCGGTTGCAGGATAAGCCAGATCCCCCCGCATCGGCGGGGTGGTGTTCCTCCCCCGCTCCGCGGGGATGAGCTGGATTCCCCTCCCCCACTTGTGTGGGGATGAGCTGGGTTAATTCCCCTCCCCCGTTTCGGCGGTGGTGAGCTGGGCAGTGTGTTCCTTTGTGGGTGTAATTCTCTAAGTGCTGAGTCCTGCGGATGGAGCTTGGATATCGACATACTGAGGAGTTTCCGGCAGCACATGACCACATATAGGGAGGCAAAAGGATTGCTCTCTATCTCCACCTGCTGGTAGATGGACACAACCCACCAGTCTATGGAGTGATCAGCTATGATTAATGGAAAGAAAATTATCAGGTATGATACATAATTTTACCTTGGATGTAGTAATTCCTGCTGAAACTCTTTCAGCTGGGGCAGGGGGTGGAGGATGAAGACAGTATAACACTGACAGCTTTTTTTTTTTTTTTTTTTCCCCCCCCTCCCTCTCCCCCTTTCTAGGTCAGAGTGGTGCTGGAAACAACTGGGCAAAAGGTCACTATACAGAAGGTGCAGAGCTTGTTGATTCGGTGTTGGATGTTGTGAGAAAAGAAGCAGAAAGCTGTGATTGTCTCCAGGGTTTTCAGCTTACACATTCTCTGGGTGGAGGTACAGGCTCTGGTATGGGTACCCTCTTAATTAGCAAAATCCGTGAAGAATACCCAGACAGAATCATGAACACTTTCAGCGTTGTGCCATCTCCTAAAGTATCTGACACTGTTGTAGAACCATACAATGCCACCCTTTCGGTGCACCAACTTGTAGAAAATACAGATGAGACCTACTGTATTGACAATGAAGCACTGTATGACATCTGTTTTAGAACCTTGAAACTGACCACACCAACATATGGGGATCTGAACCATTTGGTATCGGCAACCATGAGTGGTGTCACAACATGCTTGCGTTTCCCTGGTCAGCTTAACGCTGACCTACGTAAACTAGCAGTAAACATGGTTCCCTTTCCACGTTTGCACTTTTTTATGCCTGGTTTTGCCCCACTTACTAGCCGTGGTAGTCAACAGTACCGTGCCTTAACAGTACCCGAGCTCACACAGCAGATGTTTGATGCAAAGAACATGATGGCTGCTTGTGACCCTCGTCATGGGCGTTACCTTACTGTGGCTGCTGTATTCAGAGGCCGTATGTCCATGAAGGAGGTGGATGAACAGATGCTTAATGTGCAAAACAAGAACAGTAGCTACTTTGTTGAATGGATCCCCAACAATGTTAAAACAGCTGTTTGTGATATCCCACCCCGTGGCCTAAAAATGTCTGCTACCTTTATTGGTAACAGCACAGCCATCCAAGAGCTGTTCAAACGTATTTCTGAGCAGTTCACAGCTATGTTTCGCAGAAAGGCCTTTTTGCATTGGTACACAGGGGAGGGTATGGATGAAATGGAGTTCACAGAAGCAGAGAGCAACATGAATGACTTGGTATCTGAATATCAACAATACCAGGATGCTACTGCAGAAGAAGAGGGTGAGTTTGAAGAAGAGGCTGAAGAGGAAGTAGCATAAACTGCATTAGCTCTCTTGTAAATTATGCTGAAACTGAACGAACTTTATTCATGTTGAAATGTTGTTGTTGTTGTTGGTCTTCATGTTCACTTGATGTTCCCTGTCCTCTGTGGCTGCCATACAGACTTGACATCACATTAAAAGCATATTTCATAGCACCTTGCCTTTGTCTTCTTAAGATGGGGTTTCAAAATGGATTACGCTTGTATGCCTTCTGACAGCACTTGGTAAATGAAGCTCCGCATTCATCTCTTAAGCCTTTGGGGGGATTTTTAAAGGTTGTGATGGTTAGTATTTGTAAATTAGTTGATCTTATCATACTGTTAGTGATTAAGGTTCAGTCAATATAAATCACTCTTAACTCTTTGTATGAGGAGCCTTATGGATCTTGCCTGAATTTTTCACTTATTTAAGTAGAGGAGTGTGGTAGCCGTGTTAGTCCACTCTTAAGGTTATCAATAGAAATCAAACAAAATAAAACATGGAAAAGAAAATGATACCTTTTTTTATTGGACATAACTTAATACATTTCTTGATTAGCTTTCAAAGGTTGCCCTTCTTCCTCAGATCGGAAATAAGCAAATGTGCTAGCTGATAGTGTATATAAGTGAAAACCATTCAAGCATTACTATGACAGTCTGACAGGCTTTGATGTCCCCATGCATACTTCCTACCCACCCCCATCATTGATATTCTAACAGGATGGGTGTGGATAGGTGAGGGGAGGGTGATCAACAGAGACATACAGCTTTATGGTTTATAATTCAGTATGCAACATTAAAAACATGTTATGCACCCTCTTAAATTCCATTTACTGATTTCACTAGCCCTTTACAGTAGTATGGATTTCAGAGTTCAAAATGACAACCAAGTTTCGGTAGAAAGACTAATCTACTTACAGTGGGGTTTGAGTAACGTGTTAATCTCATGCAACTGAGTAAAATTGGACACAGTGCATTTAAATGTTTTAAGTGCAGAGAGATGTAAGGGAGCCTTTTGATGTGTTATGTAGTTCAAGGAGATGAGTGCACACACCAGTTGGTTTGTTTTTTGTATACGTTAAGGACCCATATATAATGTAGGGGACAGGCTGTTTTCTTGTCAGATACCTCTGAGGTCCCATTCTCTCCTCTTCATGGGGGGGGGGGGGGGGGGGGGTCTGGTTTTGTCTTCAGCACCTCTTTCCACTGCATCTGATAGCATAGCAACTAAGACTAGGTAACTCCATTGCTGGCTCTGCACAGTATGGTGCATCTAAGGCCAGGGGTTGTTCCCCTGCCCCCCTTGGTGGTTCCCTGAACAGATGATAAGTTGGGTTTGAGTTTCTACACTATAAGATCTGGTACTAAGTATTGTCTGATGCCTTTTCACCCTTGGTCAACAGGAGCAACTACTTCAATACAGTGAGTAACAGGAACATGGAAAGGACTGACTTGACCAGCTCCCTCTCATTCTCATAGTGCTATGCCAAGTTTGGGGGGGGGGGGGGTGGGGGGGAGGGACTGATCACCCTCCTACCTCCTATAATGCCTGGAGGGAGGGGGAATAAGCAACCAAGGAGAAGCTAAGTAGGCTGCTGCAAGCTGTGGAACTAAGTCAAAACTGGAATTCCCTACATTGAGCTGTGGCCTGGACAAGAAAGGAATATGGTTTGATCAGAGTTTTTCCAAGTATATATTTAGCATACGTCTCTTCCCCTTTTTTTCCTATCCAATAGGCAAGTGTACAGCCCCAGATCTCTACTGAGCTAAATAACTTAGCAGGCAACTTCACACAATGGGGCAATGGTGAGCAGTCTGCAAAAACTAGCTGTCTGCTCCTTTGTACAGATGAAACTTTTTAAGCCTAGATTGCACTTGTGATCTATAAAACAAATGTGTTGCAACTTGAATCCAGTTAAAACAGGACCGCCAGGAGCTTTTTTTTTTTTTTTGCTTCGTTTTAAGCAATACATGCTGGTTTTACATTGAGCCCTTCCTAAACCTTTTCCCTGCATGCAAGGAACTACAGATTGACCTTGGCAGTATTTGGGGTGCTAGAGCATTTTGACTTGAGCAAGAAGAGGAGATTGTCTAATGCATATTGCCTAGATTTTGAGGGAGGGAGGAGCCAGAGAAATATAAAAGCCTATGGACCTAGAGTAGGAGGATAATTGGGGTTAGAAAGCAGTTGCTTGAGGACTTGTATTCTGGTGGGTGGGGGGAAGCTGTTTCTAGTGTGCCATTTTAGGCATGTAGCTACCCTCTATTCCCCAGCTGATTTTTCACACTGGAAGTGTCAGAGGAGGTGGTAAAAGAAGCCTGCGATCCTTCAACATTGAGTCATGTGCTGTGTATTCTGCAAGGCCTTCTGGAAGATGGTGCTGGAAGGCTAGGGTAGCCTGGATGGTGGTGTGAGAGGACATGGTGCATGCTGTCATAACAATGGCTCCAAGGACAAGCAGGCCAGTTAATTTTCTCATGTGGGGTGATGTCATCCATGGTGGCTGGTGCAGAGTGCTGCCTAGTGTACTGTTTCTTTAGTTCAATCATTTTTTCTTGATGATCAACAAAATACAGAAATTAAACAGTTTTCTATTTAGAATCAGTATGTAACACCAACTTGTCAAACTACACAGAATGCTTCTTTGCTTTGTCATCGTGAATTTATATTTCCTCCCTCCCATTCCCTTATCTTATGGTTCAATCTACTCATTAAACCTCCGTTTAGGCTATAATTCTTATATATCGCATAAAATCCACTGATACTGCAGTACCCACAAAGAACACAATAGAAGAACATGTCGGTGACTATGTACTGCAACACCGACTGCAAAATAGCCCTCTTTAAAAAGCCTTCCCTTGCTCCACCCTCCCCCTCCCAGTTATCCCCTTTATTAAATTATACAACAAATCTGTACCAACACATCAACTGACTCCTAGCTCCCTCTCGCTGAACTTCCCAGGCTACTCCGTAGCCTGTTAATCTACTATTCCATATCATCAAGCTGATCAATCCATAGACTGGTGGGTTGTGTCCATCTACCAGCAGGTGGAGATAGAGAGCAAACTTTTGCCTCCCTATATGTGGTCATGTGCTGCCGGAAACTCCCCAGTATGTTCTCTATCTCAGCAGGTGGTGGTCACACACAGCAGCAGCTCTGGCTAGGCCTCCAAGCCTAATTTTTAGGTTTTGTTGAGTGCCTGGGGTTGAGGGCTCTTTTGAGCAAGTGCAAACCTGGTGGTGCCAGGTCCCTCCTTTTCTCCCCCCTCCCGCTGGCTCCGTTAAAAAAAAAAAAATTTTAAACGTCCTTAAAGGCGTTTATTTCGACGTTTATTTAAACGTCATTGCAGCTACTCACTGGGACACCAGTTCGTTACAGCTCGGAGCGGGACAGCAGGTAATTTTTACCTTTTTATAGCGGGCAGGGGGTTCCCCGATTCTTCTCCTCGTGGCATATGGCGTCGGAGGGCGAGGGCGCAAAGGGTCGCTCCCCGGTTCGCTTGAGCGCTTCTAGAGGGGATGCGGGGGTCTTACAGCCTGATTCGCCCTTGTTGGGTGACAGTCTCGTGACCGATGAATGTCCCGGTCCTTCCTCCGGCGTGGCGGTTTTTCCCGCCATAAACGCCCATCCCCCGCTCCTCGCCTCCGCCATCTTGGCCGGCCACGCGGCTCGGACGGCTTCTTCGTGGGCCGCCCTTGAGGTTGGAGACATTAATGCCATGAACGCCCTTAATTTGGGCGACGGCACAAAAGCGGCTAAAGTTAAGCGCCGTTCTTCCCGCGCGGCTCCTTCGCGGAGTGTCGCGCCGGACGCCATTTTGGATGCGCAGCATGTTTCTCCCCCGCTCTTGCGAGCGCCGGTTGAGGGTGCGTCTGGGCTGTTCCCAGGCTGCGGAAGTGCACAGTCTGGGGGGTTTCTCCCCCGAGTTTGTTTTGCTGCTGCATCAGGCTTTCCTCATGCAAAACGCTGCCCCTGCTCCCTCGTCTGGTAAAGAGGTTGAGGTTCCCAGAGGTAAACGCTCTCGGGTTGATTCCCAGGCCTTGGAGGACTTTGTCTCCTCCGATGTAGATGAGGGCAGCGTGTCTGAGGTCTCCCAACGGTCCTTTGCGGATTCCTTGGAGGAGACGGATCCCCGCTCGGATGGAGCGGATGACCCCTCTGCAGCGCGGCTTTTTAGCCCAGAGGATTTGCCCAACCTGTTGTTACAGGCCATGGACACTTTGAAGATTTCCTCTCCGGAGGACGTCTCTCCCTCAGCCCCTGTTGGCTCTGCCATTATGCTGGGGACGAAGCGCCCGCCTAGAACCTTCCACGTGCATGATGCCATGCACACCTTAATTTCGGCTCAATGGGATCTCCCGGAAGCGAGCCTTAAAGTGGCTAGGGCTATGTCCCGCCTCTATCCTTTGGCTGTGAGTGAACGTGAGGCCTATCTGTGGCCTACCGTGGATTCTTTAATCACTGCGGTGACTAAGAAAACGGCGTTGCCGGTGGAAGGTGGCACGGCCCTAAAGGACGCCCAAGACAGAAGATTGGAGGCGGCCTTAAGGTCGTCCTTTGAGGCGGCTGCTTTAAGTTTGCAGGCCTCAGTTTGCGGCTCCTATGTGGCCAGGGCGTGCCTGACTATGGTGCAGCGGGCTTCCCCCTCGGATCATTCCTTGAGGGCTGATTGGCCGGCCCTGGAATCGGGCTTAGCCTATTTGGCAGACTTGCTGTATGATGTCTTGAGGGCCTCAGCTAAAGGCATGGCTCAGACAATCTCTGCGCGGCGGTGGCTTTGGCTGAAACATTGGTCTGCTGACCACGCCTCTAAATCCCGCCTGGCTAGATTGCCTTTTAAAGGCAAGCTGCTCTTTGGGGTCGAGCTGGACAAAATCGTGACCGATCTCGGCACGTCTAAGGGCAAGAAGTTACCAGAGGTCAGGGCTCGGGTTAGTTCTCGTCCCGGTACCCTCCAGAGGACGGTTGCAGGAAGCCCGTCGTACCAGCCCGGGCAAGTCGGGTTCCTCTGCCCCCTCTTCCTTTAAGAGGAATTTCTCCCCCAAGCAGCATTCCTTTCGCAGAGACCGCCGTCCCGGAGGTGCTTCCTCCGGTCCTCCCCCAGGGTCCTCGTACCCAATGACGGGGCCTTGGTCCACGCCCCAGTGCAGATTGGAGGACGGCTGTCCTCGTTTCTGGGCGAGTGGACCACAATAACTTCAGACACGTGGGTGCTGGAAGTCATCAGAGATGGCTACAAGCTAGAGTTCTGCCGACCCTTAAAAGACGGGTTTGTACTCTCTCCCTGCAAGTCTCCGGTCAAAGCTGTGGCAGTGCAGCAGACCTTGGACAACCTGATCCGCCTGGGCGCGGTCGTTCCGGTGCCAGAAAGTCAGCTGGCAAGGGACGTTACTCCATTTACTTTGTGGTACCAAAGAAAGGAGGTTCTGTCCGGCCTATCCTCGACCTCAAAGGGGTCAATCGGGCCTTGAAAGTGCGGCACTTTCGCATGGAGACTCTCCGCTCTGTTATAGCGGCAGTGAAGGCAGGAGAGTTCTTGGCTTCCTTGGACATCAAGGAAGCGTACCTGCATATTCCCATCTGGCCTCCTCATCAACGCTTTCTGCGTTTTGCAGTCCTGGGACGACACTTCCAGTTCAGAGCCCTCCCTTTCGGGTTGGCTACTGCTCCGCGGACCTTTTCCAAAGTAATGGTGGTCATCGCGGCCTTCCTACGAAAGGAAGGGGTACAAGTCCATCCTTATCTGGACGACTGGTTGATCCGAGCCCCCTCTTATGCAGAGTGCGGCAAAGCTGTGGACCGGGTAGTTGCTCTTTTGAGCTCCCTGGGATGGATCATCAACTGGGAGAAGAGCCAGCTGCGCCCGACTCAGTCCCTGGAGTACCTGGGAGTTCGATTCGACACCCAAGTGGGCAGAGTGTTCCTGCCAGACAATCGGATTGTCAAACTTCAGGCTCAGGTGGACCAGTTCCTGGGAGCCTTTCCTCTTCGGGCTTGGGACTATGTGCAGCTGTTGGGCTCTATGACGGCCACGATGGAAGTAGTGCCCTGGGCCAGGGCTCATATGAGACCACTTCAACACTCCTTGCTGCAGCGCTGGACTCCGATGTCGGAGGATTATGCTGTGCGACTTCCCTTGGACCCAGCAGTGCGCAAGGCGCTGAGCTGGTGGATGCAGACAGACAAATTGTCTGCGGGAATGCCTCTGGTGACCCCAGAGTGGATTGTCGTCACGACGGATGCCTCTTTGTCAGGCTGGGGAGCCCACTGCTTGGGAAGTACAGCGCAGGGGCTCTGGTCTCCTGCAGAGGCAAAGTGGTCTATCAACCTCCTGGAACTCAGAGCCATTCGGTTGGCGCTTTTGGAGTTCATCCCGGTACTGGTGTGGAAGCCTGTACGGGTCCTGTCGGACAATGCCACAGCTGTGGCCTATGTCAACCGCCAGGGAGGTACCAAGAGCGCCCCTCTAGCCAAGGAGGCTATGTATCTTTGCCAGTGGGCGGAAGCGAACCTGGAGCAGCTTTCAGCGGCCCACATTGCCGGAGTCATGAATGTCAAGGCGGACTTTCTCAGTCGCCATACCTTGGAGCCCGGAGAGCGGCAGCTATCTGCTCAGGCGTTCTTGGGCATCACGAAGCGCTGGGGCCAGCCGAGCCTAGATCTGATGGCGTCATCGGCCAATTGCCAAGTGCCGCGCTTCTTCAGCAGAGGACGGGACCCTCGATCCCTGGGAGTAGATGCTCTTCTCCAACAGTGGCCGACACAAGAGCTCCTCTATGTGTTCCCGCCCTGGCCCATGTTGGGCAGGGTGCTAGACCGGGTGGCAAAGCATCCCGGCAGGGTAATCCTGGTGGGTCCGGATTGGCCCAGGCGTCCCTGGTATGCGGACTTGATCAGGCTCTCAGTGGACGATCCTCTGCGACTGCCAGTGGAGCGGGGCCTGTTACATCAGGGTCCCGTGGTGATGGAGGATCCCTCCCCCTTTGGTCTTACGGCCTGGCTATTGAGCGGCAGCGTCTGAGGAAGAAGGGCTTCTCAGACAAGGTCATCGTCACTATGCTGAGAGCGAGGAAGCGCTCTACTTCTACTGTTTACGCCAGGGTTTGGCGTATCCTTGCAGCGTGGTGTGAAGCAGGCTCACTTTCTCCCTTCACTGCTCCAATTTCTTCAGTGTTGGCGTTCCTGCAAGAAGGTCTGGAGAAAGGCCTGTCGCTCAGTTCCCTTAAAGTCCAGGTAGCGGCTCTGGCTTGCTTCAGGGGCCGCCTGAAGGGTGCTTCCCTGGCTTCACAGCCAGATGTGGTGCGCTTTCTCAAGGGAGTTAATCACCTGCGCCCTCCTCTGCACTCAGTGGTGCCTGCGTGGAATCTCAACCTGGTGCTAAGAGCATTGCAGAAGCAGCCTTTTGAACCCTTGTCGAGGGCATCTCTGAAAGACCTGACGTTGAAAGCAGTCTTTTTGGTGGCTATCACTTCAGCCAGAAGAGTTTCCGAGCTCCAGGCACTCATGTCGAGAGCCTTTTCTGCAGTTCACTGAGGCAGGAGTGACTATTCGCACAGTGCCTTCCTTCCTGCCCAAGATTGTTTCTCGCTTCCATGTGAATCAGCAGCTCTGTCTCCCTTCCTTTCGTAGGGAGGACTACCCAGAGGAGTACTCTGCTCTTAAATTTCTGGATGTGAGACGAGTCATCATCAGATACTTGGAAGTGACCAATGATTTCCGGAAATCGGATCATCTGTTTGTCCTGTTTGCAGGTCCTCGTAAGGGTCTGCAGGCTGCTAAGCCTACAGTGGCAAGATGGATCAAGGAAGCCATTGCAGCGGCTTATGTGGCCGCGGGGAAGGTTCCGCCTATCCAGCTGAAGGCTCACTCCACGAGAGCTCAGGCGGCCTCCATGGCAGAGGCCGGATCCGTCTCCTTGGAAGAGATATGCAAGGCGGCAACTTGGGCTTCGGCTCATACATTCTCCAAGCATTACCGTTTGACTGTGGCTGCACGGGCGGAGGCCCGGTTTGGAGCTTCAGTGTTGAGGTCAGGGATTTCTATGTCCCGCCCTGGGTGAGTACTGTTTCGGTACATCCCACCAGTCTACGGATTGATCAGCTTGATGATATGGAAGGTAAAATTATGTATAATCATACCTGATAATTTTCTTTCCATTAATCATAGCTGATCAATCCATAGCCCCTCCCAGATATCTGTACTGTTTTTATTCTGGTTGCATTTCAGGTTCAAGTTTAGTCTTCAGTTACTTCAGAAAGACTTCGTGTTCAAGTTCTTCCTTTACTTGGATTCTTCAAGAGTTGAGACGAGTTTGTGTTACAGTGAGCTGCTGCATTCCTCTCCCCTCCGTTTTACGGGGCTGGATTGAGACTTAAAATTCTGCCGGCACTCCCTCCCGCTTCGTGCGGTTGTAGGGCAGCTTTGTACCCCTCTCGCTTCGGCGGTGTTAGGGTCAGTCAGCTCCTCCCGCGGTTGCGGTTGCAGGATAAGCCAGATCCCCCCGCATCGGCGGGTGTGGTGTCCCTCCCCCGCTCCGCGGGGATGAGCTGGACGGATTCCCCTCCCCCACTTGTGTGGGGATGAGCTGGGTTAATTCCCCTCCCCCGTTTCGCCGGTGGTGAGCTGGGCAGAGTGTCCCTTCGTGGGTGTAATTCTCTAAGTGCTGAGTCCTGCGGATGGAGCTTTGATATCGACATACTGAGGAGTTTCCGGCAGCACATGACCACATAGAGAGCAAACTTTTGCCTCCCTATATCTCCACCTGCTGGTAGATGGACACAACCCACCAGTCTATGGATTGATCAGCTATGATTAATGGAAAGAAAATTATCAGGTATGATTATACATAATTTTACCTTAAGCAAGAGGAGCTTACATTGCGGTTGCCGGAAATAAGATTCAGGCAAGGCCCTCCCTGAAACAGTCTCCCTAGTTACCAACACAGCGCTGTACCTTGGCTCTGATGGCCCACCACCATGACTATGGATCCAATGGGACCTTACGCTACTACCACCCTCCTCTTCCTGTTAACCTATGGTCCCCTTTCACAATAGGGAACCCTCTAGCTTGCAAGAAGAAAATATGAGAGAAAAAAGAAAAAAAATATATATATATTATATAATCAGAAACACTAAATAAATTATAGTAATAATAAATAAAAATGTTTCAGAGCCTATTTAATATTAAACTCCGTGCCCTAGGTGACAGCGACTGTATATATGGTTCCCAAATATCCAGAAATGCCTTTCGTCTCTTGGGGAAGGATCCCACCCCCCTACGCTCCATAACCATGATCTCATGAAACTTGTTCCTCCAATGCCAGTATTCTGGAGATTTCTCACTCTTCCATGCGCCCATAATAATTTTTTTCCCCACTATGCTGGCCTTGCGTATTAGCTGCTGAGCCCCTCTACCACAAATTCTGAATACTTCGTATTTGTCCAAAATTATTCCCAGGGGTGAAAACGGAATCGTGTGCATCACCAGGGATTCCAGATATCTGAATATCTGTTTCCAAAAGATCTGAATCATGCTGCACTTCCAAAGAGAATGAAAAAACGTGCCTTCTCCCCGTTTGCACTTGGAACATAACGGGTCCTCGACACCTCCAAATTTAAACACTTGGTTCTTAGCCATATATGCCCTAAAATTTATTCTGTATTGGCATTCCCGCAATCCTGCATTTACAGAAATCTGCGGAATGCGAGATATCAATTTCCGAAAATCCAACTGTAGCTGTGGTTGCTCCAAATCCACCGCCCACCTCTGGCCAACTTGTCCCATGTCCTTTTCACCCTCTAGCTCTCCAAGAGCTTTCTGTAATCCCGATACGGACAATCTATCTCCGAGGATATCCCCGAAAAAAGCTCTTAATCTACGCCCATGACCTCCCTCCAGCTTACTGGGCTCCAAGGATCTAACATAGTGTGTCAACTGATGGTATGCAAATAGATGTGTCGGGCTAATGCCCACCCCCAGTGCTCCCAGAGATAAAATCCTCCCTCTAGAGTCCAAAACGTGTTCAAGTCTTGTGATCCCCAGCTCTGCCCATCTGCGAAATGTTGGACTGTCAGAACCTGGTGTAAACTGTAAATTCCCCTGTAATGGAAGTAAGTCAGAGGTATCTGCTCCCAGTCCCCACAGCCCATTGAGGTCCCTCCACACCTTTCTCAGTGGGCCCAGTAGTACGCTATTGCGCACATGTTCTGGTAGTTCTCTTCTGGCACAATGTAACAAGTAATACAGATGAGTTGGCCTAAAGAAATCAAATTCCATATTACGTGGTGTGTAATCTTGTCTCCCCAACATCCAATCTCCTAGGTGTCTCAACAAACACGCTTGATTGTATCTCCGCAAATTCGGAAGCCCCAAACCCCCCTCCCTCCATGGTCCAAAGAGACATTGCAATGTTACCTTGGGCTTCGCATCTCTCCACACGAACTTCCGCAGGTGTCTATACAACTGGCGGAGATCTTTTTGTCTGAGTCGCAAAGGCAACACCTGAAATGCATACAGCCACTTGGGAAATTCCACCATTCGAAACAGGTGAACTCTCCCATGTAAAGTGAGCGGCAGAGTCCCCCATTGACCCAACCGACCCTTCATCTTATCTAATAAATTTGTGTAGTTCAGTTGATATAATTTGGTCGTGCTCATTGCGACTCTCACACCTAAGTACGGGAGGAAATCCATTGCCCATTTAAGCGGGAACCCAGACTCCCACTCCCTCTTTACACTTGCGTGTGCTGTTAGTGCTAAGGATTTAGAGTAGTTAATCCGGAGACCCGCAAAATCCCCATACTCCTGGAACAGTTCCAATAGGGCTCTCAATGAACGACCCGGTTGTGTAAGATGGACTAATATATCGTCCGCAAAAGCAGAAACCTTGAATGAAGAAGCACCCCAGGTCACCCCCCTCCACCTCTGGGTGGGACTTGATCTCCCTAATCAAAGGGTCCAATGCGAGCACAAAAAGCAGAGGGGACCAAAGGGCACCCCTGCCGCGTGCCCCTCCTGATTTTGAACAATGAAGATTGCTCCCCATTCACCCATATAAACGCCCTGGGATTGTAGTAAAGCGCCCCCACAGCCTCTCGAAACATACCTTCTATACCAACTCTTTCCATCACCTGGAACAGAAAGTTCCAAACTACGCGATCAAAGGCCTTCTCTGCGTCAAAACTGACCAACAGAGAAGGCCTTTTCCCGGCCTCCACAATTTCAAGAGACGTCAAAAGAGCCCTAACATTCCTCCCCACTGATCTACCCTTCACAAACCCGACTTGTGGGGAAGCGATCAAGTCTGGCAGTACTCTAGACAGTCGATTCGCCAGAATCTTAGCATAGATCTTAACGTCACAGTTTAGCAATGATATGGGTCTATATGACCCTACTTCTAATCCATCCTTTCCTGGTTTCTTTAACACTATCACTTTCGCTATGTTCATGGAGTCCGACATCTCTCCTGTATTGGCCATCTCATTATATAAATTTAACAGGGGAAGTGTCACCTGCTCTTGGACTATCTTAAAGTAGGCCATAGTAAAACCATCTGGCCCCGGTGCTTTTTGTATCTTACTTTGTTGGAATGCCAACATCACTTCACCTTCCGTAATTGGGCCATTTAGATATAACTTTTGTGAATCCGATATCCGGGGCAGGGTGTGATTAAGTAAATAAAGCATACTATCTGGCACTATATCTGTGGGCTCCCGATATAAACATTCATAATATCTTTTAAAGTGCTCCGTTATATCTTTAGCTGTCCTAAGAAGTCGACCTCCCTCTTCCCTTATTTCCAAAATGCTCTTATTACCCCCTTCCCTTCCTAACAATCTACCCATCAACGCTCCTGCCTTATTTCCATGGATAAAGTATTGGTATTTATAATACATATGCGATTTCTTCGCCCTCTGATGGAGCAATTCATTCAAGGCCTGCTGTGTAGCTAGAAGAGCACCTTTCCCTTCCGGTGTCATTTTTACCCCACATCTTACCCTTTGTAAACGGATTTCTTTTTCCAATCTAAGAATCTCCTTATCTCTCATCTTTTTGACCCTGGCCCTATAAGCTATGATCTCACCCTGCATCACTACTTTGGAGGTTTCCCAGTATAAACGAGGTTGGTGTTGATGATCCTTGTTGTGGTCCGCAAATTCCCTCCATTTCCCATCTATGTACTCCTTAAACTTAGAGTCCCAAAACAATTCCAATGGGAATCTCCAGCCTCCCCTACTCCCCACTTCCCCTAACCCTTGCATCTGCAGCCAGATAAGCGAATGATCCGATATTTCACACGGACCTATCTCTGCAACTGATACTTTAGAGAAGAGATCTCTGGAAATGAACAAGTAATCAATTCGTGACTGCGTGAGGTGTGCTCTAGACACATGTGTGTAATCCTTCTGGGTGGGATGTAAAACCCTCCACGCATCAATCAAGTCCAGTGTCTTACAGAGAAAAGGCAGGCCCCAAGCAGCATGACCCAAATTCGGAGCTTGCACACCCGTTTTATCCATCTGAATATCATATACTAAATTAAAGTCTCCACCAAGTATGACATTTTTCCCTTGGTAAGGACTCAGCAGCTCTATAAGAGTTTTGTAAAATTTGCGATCCCAAACATTAGGTGCATAAACATTGCAAAAAGTGTATGTGACATTCCCCATCTCCACTTCTGCCAGCACAAATCTACCCTCTGGGCTCCGTTTAACCCTTTTAATCTGAAATTGCAGGCCCTTACGAAACATTATAAGTACTCCCCCTTTCTTGCCTACCGCCGGTGCGCCCACTACCTGTTCTATACAACCTTTCTGAAACTTACTATGTTCTGATGTCGTCAGATGTGTTTCTTGTAAGAACACTATATCCGCCTTATGACGCTTCATGGCTTGTAAGACTTTGGTACTTTTGATGGGTGATGAAATCCCCCCCACATTCCATGATATTACTTTAACCATGCCTCATTAGTTCCCAAGATTCCCAATTAAACTTGATTTTTAACACTGGTACAGGTCACACCCCCCAGCCCCTGGGCGTGCCCTCCCTCCGATATAGAACTGAGAATGTACCACAACGCTGCAACCCAAGTCTGCTCTGATAAAATTATAAGAAAGGAGAAAAAAACAAACAAAAACAAAACACACAAATCCCCGCATCCCTCGTCTGCTGTATCCCCCCCCCCCCCCCCCCCCACATACCAAAAGTGTTACTTGGGTCCTCTTTGAGAACCGGTCATGTTCCCGCCCCTCCCCTCACCCCGCGACATCTTGCACCATACAGATTTATATTACCCCTACATAACACACATCTCCCCCCTCTCAGAAATGAATGACACTCAGTCTCTCACTCCTCATTCTAGAACATACATTCAACCTTCATTTATATTGTTCAATATAGCTGCTTGTTTATGTCACAGCCATCTTCTTCTTATGCACGTGCTTCAGACCAATCTACCTGTCCCTTTTCCAATCAATGCACTGGACTGCTTCTGGAGTCCACCGCTGCACCACTCTCCTCTGGGTGAATCGTCATCCACTTTACAAACTCCTTCGCCTCCTCTGGGGAAGTAAAAAAATGTAGCATGCCATCATTCTGGACTCTCAGCTTGGCGGGAAATAATAGAGCAAAACGTGCTCTTTTCTCATGTAGCTGCTTGCAGACCTCTGAAAACCGTCTACGCTGGGCAGTCACCGCTGCCGAAAAGTCTTGGAAACATAGAACAGTTGATTCTTCATATTGAATCCTTCCCCGCTGTCTCCAGGCACGCAAAATTTCCTGCTTATGATCATAATTCAACACTCTGCAAATCACGATACGTGGTCTCCCTTCCCCTTGTCTTCGCTGCCCCAGACGATGCGCCCTTTCAATCTTAAAGCAGTTCTCCAATTGGTTCAGGGCAAGTACCTGAGGCAGCCATTTTTCCAGGAACCCCCGAAGATCTACCTCTCTCAGGGACTCCAGCAGTCCCACCAGCCTTAGGTTGTTGCGTCTGGACCTATTCTCTAGGTCCTCAATTTTTGCCTCCAGACTTTCCAACTTTTTTTGCATAGCGCTTTGGGCTGCCACTTCCTGTGTAGTTTGATCTTCTACATCTGACAGGCGCTGTTGGAAGCCTGCCATATCTGTTTTTAATCCTTCGAGTTTCCCGTCCATCTTTTCTATTTGGTCAGAGATCCGCTGCAGTTTTCTATCGACCGACGCCTCCAGATGGCTCGAGACTTCTGCTGCGATCTCCGCCGCCCAGACTGATCCAACCGATTCTCCCGAGGAGGCCGCGTCCGCCATTTTACCCTCTCCCACGCGGCTCCTTGTCCCGTCCTTTCTGTTCGCTTTTGTTGTCATAGCAGCTTAAACAGAAATCGCCGCTGATTTACACCACCGGGAGGTTCACACTGCTCGATCTTCACTTTTTTGAAGGTTTTATCGCTGATTTTGATGTCGCTAAGGGCAGATGTTAGCGAGGGTCCGCGGAGTCTAACATGCGGCGTCCTCCCCTTAGCCTAGCATCACGTGACCTCTCGTGTACTGTTTCTTTAAAAGCTTAAGGTAGCACTCACACTGTGCGTGCGCAGGGCCAATTGGTATTTTTTTCATCTGTGGTGAGGGTAAGATGCATCTTTTGCGACTCACCTAAGTGTCTTTTTTTTTTTGACTGTTGCTAGTGCCTTCTACTGCAGAGTATAGAGAATTTTGTTCTTTACTACTACTATGTGACATTGCTAAAGCGCTACTAGGGTTACGCAGCGCTGTACAGTTTAACATAGAAGGACAGTCCCAGCTCAAGGAGCTTACACTCTAAAGGACAAATGTACAGTCAGTCAAATAGGGGCAATCAAATTGGGGCAGTCTAGATTTCCTGACTAGGTTAGGTGCCGAAGGCGACATTGAAGAGGTGGGCTTTGAGCAAGGATTTGAAGATGGGCAGGGAGGGGGCTTGGCGTAAGGGCTCAGGAAGTTTATTCCAAGCATAGGGTGAGGTGAGGCAGAAAGGGCGGTGGTGGAGAAGGGTACTGAGAGGAGGGATTTGTCCTGTGAGCGGAGGTTACGGGCGGTCTGAAATACAAATCAATGCATGCATCTACCTTTTCCTACACGAGCACGCAACTCTGGAACGCGCTGCCACGTAACCTGAAAACGGTCTATGAATTCACCAATTTCTGCAAACTATTGAAAACCTATCTCTTTGACAAGATATATCACAAAGATCAGCATGTGTAACTGTATAATTTAACATGTATAACTGTATAGTCTTAAAACTTCCTGACTGTCTTTCAATGTTTTATGTCTTTCTGCTCTAACGCCCTCATGTATTTCACCACCATGTAACACAAAACCCTCTGTAAACCAAATGTACAGTGGGGGAAATAAGTATTTGATCCCTTGCTGATTTTGTAAGTTTGCCCACTGACAAAGACATGAGCAGCCCATAATTGAAGGGTAGGTTATTGGTAACAGTGAGAGATAGCACATCACAAATTAAATTCGGAAAATCACATTGTGGAAAGTATATGAATTTATTTGCATTCTGCAGAGGGAAATAAGTATTTGATCCCCCACCAACCAGTAAGAGATCTGGCCCCTACAGACCAGGTAGATGCTCCAAATCAACTCGTTACCTGCATGACAGACAGCTGTCGGCAATGGTCACCTGTATGAAAGACACCTGTCCACAGACTCAGTGAATCAGTCAGACTCTAACCTCTACAAAATGGCCAAGAGCAAGGAGCTGTCTAAGGATGTCAGGGACAAGATCATACACCTGCACAAGGCTGGAATGGCTACAAAACCATCAGTAAGACGCTGGTCGAGAAGGAGACAACTGTTGGTGCCATAGTAAGAAAATGGAAGAAGTACAAAATGACTGTCAATCGACAAAGATCTGGGGCTCCACGCAAAATCTCACCTCGTGGGGTATCCTTGATCATGAGGAAGGTTAGAAATCAGCCTACAACTACAAGGGGGGAACTTGTCAATGATCTCAAGGCAGCTGGGACCACTGTCACCACGAAAACCATTGGTAACACATTACGACATAACGGATTGCAATCCTGCAGTGCCCGCAAGGTCCCCCTGCTCCGGAAGGCACATGTGACGGCCCGTCTGAAGTTTGCCAGTGAACACCTGGATGATGCCGAGAGTGATTGGGAGAAGGTGCTGTGGTCAGATGAGACAAAAATTGAGCTCTTTGGCATGAACTCAACTCGCCGTGTTTGGAGGAAGAGAAATGCTGCCTATGACCCAAAGAACACCGTCCCCACTGTCAAGCATGGAGGTGGAAATGTTATGTTTTGGGGGTGTTTCTCTGCTAAGGGCACAGGACTACTTCACCGCATCAATGGGAGAATGGATGGGGCCATGTACCGTACAATTCTGAGTGACAACCTCCTTCCCTCCGCCAGGGCCTTAAAAATGGGTCGTGGCTGGGTCTTCCAGCACGACAATGACCCAAAACATACAGCCAAGGCAACAAAGGAGTGGCTCAGGAAGAAGCACATTAGGGTCATGGAGTGGCCTAGCCAGTCACCAGACCTTAATCCCATTGAAAACTTATGGAGGGAGCTGAAGCTGCGAGTTGCCAAGCGACAGCCCAGAACTCTTAATGATTTAGAGATGATCTGCAAAGAGGAGTGGACCAAAATTCCTCCTGACATGTGTGCAAACCTCATCATCAACTACAGAAGACGTCTGACCGCTGTGCTTGCCAACAAGGGTTTTGCCACCAAGTATTAGGTCTTGTTTGCCAGAGGGATCAAATACTTATTTCCCTCTGCAGAATGCAAATAAATTCATATACTTTCCACAATGTGATTTTCCGGATTTAATTTGTGATGTGCTATCTCTCACTGTTACCAATAACCTACCCTTCAATTATGGGCTGCTCATGTCTTTGTCAGTGGGCAAACTTACAAAATCAGCAAGGGATCAAATACTTATTTCCCCCACTGTATATTCACTGCTATTTCCAGTATCCATGATGAAATGTAAGCCACATTGAGCCTGCAAATACCATAAAATACCATAAATACAAATACCATAAAATAAATAAACGTAAGGGGCGATGAGGGTAGAGAGGTAATGAGGGGCTGCAGACTGAGTGCATTTGTAGGTTAGAAGGAGAAGCTTGAACTGTATGCGGTACCTGATCGGAAGCCAGTGAAATGTCTTGAGGAGAGGGGTGATATGAGCATATCGGTCCAGGCGGAATATAAGACGTGTTCTTTCCTATTTGTGATTTATCCCCCCCCCCCCCCAACCTTAGTTTTGTCCTGGTTTAAGTTTCTTTATATTTTTTTTCAGCTCACAAGGCCCTCTTAGGTTTGGGCATTTTCTATAGTTGTTTGGTTTAACTACAGTTTTCCATATCATTGAAGGTTCCCAGTAGCTTTTAAGTGCTGTGCTCAGTGCAATTGGACTATCTCTCAGGCTGACGCCCATTTCTGATGCATCCAGTGTTTGGGACTAGACCATAATTCTACTAACTATTCTTTGCATATTCAAAAAAGAACTCGGGTCCTGAGAGGCTGAAAGAGAAAACTTTTGGAGCTGTGTCTGAATCATCGACGGCGCTTGCGCTGCCATTGGGAGCATTGGTCCCTATGGCTACTAGACCTCTATTGGACATTGAGAGTGGATGTGTGGTGAGTAGGTCATCACCTGCCTTGACAACGGCCACTGTGCAGGGCCCCTAGGACCGGTCAGCATCCGACCCAACTCCAAGGAGATGGGAGGATTCAACGTTGTCCTTGGCACTGAGGGGTCATCTTTGACTCCTCTCTCTCTGCACATATTCAGCAGACTGCTAAAACCTGTTTCTTTCTCTATAATATCACCAAAATTCACCCTTTCCTTTCGGAGCACACTACCAGAACCCTTATCCACACTCTTACCACCTCTCACTTAGACTATTGCAACTTGCTTCTCACAGGTCTCCCACTTGGCTATGCTCGTATTAGCCCTCTCCTTAAGTCACTTCACTGGCTCCCTATCCGTTTCCGCATACAGTTCAAACTCCTCTTATTGACTTACAAGTGCATTCATTCTGCAGCTCCTCAGTACCCCTATACTCCTCCCCTGGAACTTCATTCACTCGGAAAATCTCTTATCTGCACCCTTCTCCGCTAACTCAAACTCTAACATCTTGCTGTACCGTGTGCCTGGAATGGACTTACTGAGCCGGTAGCTCAAGCTCTGGCCGTCTTCAAATATAGGGTAAAAGCCCACCTTTTTTATGCTGCTTTTAACTGCTAACCCTTACTCAGTTGTTCAGTACCCATATTTTATCATTTCCACCTTAGTAATTCCCTTATTTGTCCTGTTTGTCCTAAATAGATTGTAAGCTTTGTCGAGCAGGGACTGTCTCTTCATGTTCAAGTGTACAGTGCTGCATATGTCTAGTAGCACTATAGAAATAAGTAGTAGTGAATTAGTGGCCTGCTGTCTTCAGAGAATACCTGCTATAGGTAAGTAACTTCACTTTCTAGTTGTGGGGGAGTGGCCCTCAAAGATGTGCAGGATAGGAGAGTGGAGTTGCTCCTCAAGCAGGGTTTGAGCTATTGCTTCCTGGGTTCCCATTGCTACATGTGCAGGGATATGTGGTCTGGGTCCGCCTGTGCAGTGCATGCCCTTTATGACTTGGTGCAGTAGTGGAGTGGAGAGTTCTCAGACCCCAGCATTGGGATGCAGACTATGCCTCCAAACTGAGATTTAGTAAGGTTCCCTTCAAAGATGATTTCCACTTTTAGGGAGGTTCTGGAAAATATGGTCAGGTGTTTAGAATAGGCCAGGCTGTAGAAACTACCAAAGGACCAATCAAGGGGGGCAGGTACATTGCACCAGAAAGACTAGAGCCATTTCAGGGTTGGGAAGCCACTTTCCAGGGCTGTTGATTTTAGATGCGAGTCACTTCAAGAAGTTGCAGCCTTCTTGAGGTGCCAGCAGACAAGGGGGTGAGAGGCAACCTCAGGGGCAAAAGGGTCCCAATGCATTTCAGCAGCCATGTTCTGATGAGCCATGGGAGGTCCAAGATTCTGTCTGAATCTTTTTGCCTCTAAATCATGTAGGCAGTAAGGTATGGGTATGGTTGAAGTTGGCAAAGCCTTTTGCGGGTGCCTTCATTGTTTTCCCTTGGCCACAGCTTGTCTTATGGTCTCTGAACAAGTGTTTTACCAGCGTGGACAACTTCAGAGCAGTGGTGCCAGTTCCTTCGGTGGAACAGTTGCGGGTAGCACTCCATTTACTGTGTGGTACCCAAGAAAGGGGAAACCTTTCAGCTGATTCTAGACCTCAGGAGCATCAATGCAGCTGTCTGGTCCTACAGGGAAATCTTAAGGGCTGTGATAGCACTGGTCGTTTTCAGTTCCTTGGGTGTGAGCCACTGCAAAGGTCACTCTTGTGCGGGTGGTTCTCCATCTTGGAGGATTATGAAGGTTTCTGCAGCTGAGCAGGATCTTTGGAGTGGTGGTAATGTTCTTAACATCTGCGCAGAAGAATGCCCTTTGAAACTCCATGATGCTGATGATGGATGCCAGTAATCACTAATAGGGTGCCCACTGTCAGGCCCAGATGCTACAAGGAGAATGGACCTGGCAGGAAGCAAACTGGCCAGGAAGAGATTTGAAGCTTGGTGGTGCATCTCACTGTTGGCCTTCCAAAAGAGGTTGAAGGGAACAGCAGTGAGAGTCTTCTCCGAGGACAAGCAGGCTGCTTGTTCTCACGACTGGGTGACGTCCGCGGCAGCCCCCACCAACCGGAAAAAGCTTTGCGGGACGGTCGGCACGCAGGGCACGCCCACCGCGCATGCGCGGCCGTCTTCCCGCCCGTGCGCGACTGCTCCCGCCAGTTCCTTTTTTTCCCGCGTCTGGAGAGAGTCGTGTCTTCGCCGCTCTCTCTGTTTTCAGCCGCCGGAAAGCCGTTCGCGTTTACGCGACTCGTCTAATTTCTTTTTCGTTTGTTAGTATTTAGTCACCGCGTGCTCCGGATTTCTTTTTTCAAAAAAAAAAAAGTAGGAGCACGCGCTCCCTTTTCCCTCGTTTCTAGCGGGGGCGTCGCGTTGCGGCCTAGTGGCCGCACGGTCGATTTTCTTTTTCGAGGTGTGATTTCTGCCACCATCGACGACTTTAACTTCGCCGACGCAATTTTTCCGTCGATGTCCTCGAAAGTCCCGAGTGGATTTAAAAAGTGTGGTTGGTGCAGCCGGCCGATCTCGCAGACCGACACCCACGCTTGGTGCCTCCAGTGCCTCGGGCCGGAGCACAATATCAAGTCGTGTTCTCTGTGTCTCGGTCTCCGGAAACGGACTCAAGTTGCGAGGCAAGTTCTACGGGACCGTCTTTTTGGAACTTGCGCCGGCCCCTCGACGTCGACCTCGACGGCATCGGTATCGACGCCCGGTCCTTCGGTACCGGTATCGATGCCCGAGAAATCGGCACCGATGGCATCGACCCCAGGAGAACAAGTCCCGTCGGCACGCCGGTCCTCCGGTGAGGGTAGAGGTGAGAGGCCGCGTGGGCAGTCGGCCCCGGTCACTCCCTCAGCCCGTGGCCCACGGGACCGAACCCTGTCTGACCCGGTTCCTCGAGACCGAGGGGGATCGTCCTCCTCCTCCTCCATACCACCCGGCACCGGTGACGGGCATCGCAAGAAGACTAAGAAATCAGGATTTCGTTCAAATCACAGCACCAAAACTGTTCTAGTGTCTGCAATGAACTCATTTAAACAAGCAATTGCAATGGGCAACAACATACTCCTCTTACAATTCGACATGTCCAGTGCCTTTGACATGGTTGACCATGAAATACTACTACATATACTAGAATACTTCGGATTAGGAGGCACAGTTCTCAAATGGTTCAAAGGATTCCTGACCACAATATCATACCAAGTAACAATGAACGCGGACAGATCACCACCATGGATACCTGAATGTGGAGTACCCCAAGGATCCCCCCTCTCACCAACCTGATGATGATACCTTTGGCTAAACTTCTAGCAAATCAAAACCTCAACCCCTGCAGATGATGTCACGATCTCCATCCCGTTCAGACACGATCTAAATGAAATCACCAACGAGATCAACCAAAGCCTCCAAATAATGCACACCTGGGCAGATGCTTTCCAGCTGAAACTAAATGCAGAAAAAACACAATGTCTTGTTCTCACCTCACAACATAACACAAAAAACTTCTCCACCATAACCACACCTTACTGCTCTCTGCCTGTTTCGCAAAGCTTGAAAATTCTAGGAGTCACCATTGATCGAAACCTCACTCTCGATGCCCACATGAAAAACACAACGAAAAAGATGTTTTATTCCATGTGGAAACTCAAAAGAGTAAAACCGTTCTTCCCGAGATACATATTCCGCACCCTGTTACAGTCAATGGTAATAAGTCATCTTGATTACTGCAATGCACTGTATGCAGGCTGCAAAGAGCAGAACATCAAGAAACTCCAAACTGCCCAGAATACTGCGGCCAGACTCATATTTGGAAAAACTAAATATGAAAGCGCAAAACCCTTAAGAGAGAAACTTCACTGGCTCCCACTTAAGGAACGTATTGCATTCAAGATCTGCATGATGGTACACAAAATCATTCATGCAGACGCCCCAATCTACATGCTAAACCTCGTGGACCTACCTCCCAGAAACGCCACAAAATCATCTCGCAAATTTCTCAACTTGCACTTCCCCAGCTGCAAAGGACTAAAATACAAGCTGATACATGCTACCACCTTCTCTTACATGAGCACGAAGTTATGGAATGCACTACCTAGAGACCTGAAAACAACCAACGAAACAACTATCTTTCGCAAATCCCTCAAGACATATTTTTTCAACAAAGCCTACAATGAAAACCCAGAACCTCACTAATCCACTTCTGAAAACCCACCGTCTACTATTCCTAATAAATTCCTTCTTTCTTCTCTCTACTTTCTTCCCTTAATTAACTTCTGCACAACAATAATTGTACCTGACATCCAGGATTGACTGTGTTAACAAAAATATGTAAGCCACATTGAGCCTGCAAATAGGTAGGATAATGTGGGATACAAATGCAATAAATATAATATAATATAATACCTTGAGATCCTGGTTTATAAGGGATATGGGTCTATATGAACCCACCACCTCCATGCCTTTCCCTGGCGTTGGCAGTACCGTGATATAGCCATGGTTCAGCTTAGTTCCCAAAGTCTGGGATTCGCGTATGTCATCACACATACTTACAAAGGCAGGTATACATTGATCTTGTAATATTTTATTGAATTCTGTCCCCAACCCATCCAGACCGGGAGCTTTAGCTAGTTTTAACTGCTTTATCACTGCCTGTACTTCCTTTCCTGCTATGGGGGCACTCAGCTGTGCTACCTGTTATATGTTTAGTCGCGGCAACTGCAGATGCCTAAAGAATTCTTTACAACTTTGACTGGAAAAGGTTCCCGAATCATATAGTGATGTATAAAAACGCAAAAACTCTCCCTGTATATCTGTTTGCGAAGTAATACTTTCTCCCTGTGCTCCTTTCAGCTTTGCGATATAGTGTTTCCCGGTGTGTTGTCGCACCAAGGAGGCCAGCAGTTTTCTGGTCTTATTCCCCCACCTATGAAGACCATACTTGTATAGCTTTATACTGAATACAGCATGCTCGTTAAGTAAGTTCTGCATCTCCTTTCTGCATTCCAGATATAGTCGCCTATTCTCCTTCACCTGGCGCGACATGTACCATCTGCGAGCCTCCCCCAGCCTTCGCCTTGCTGCTATGATATCCTGATTCCTGTTCTTACGCTGAGCTGCTACATATGCAATTATCTTTCCCCTAAGGACTGCCTTTGCGGCTTCCCATTACACTCGTGGCCCTACATCCTCCACCCGGTTCTCAGCCACATAATCTGCCCATGCCGCCACCAGGTATTCCCTGAACTCTATACTCTGATATAATACTGGGTTCATTCGCCAGCGAGCTGGTCGAACATTGACCTTCCATTCGAGGTCTACCCAGTCTGATGCATGGTCTCAAATCACCACCTTTCCAATTGTGGCCCCTTGTGCTCTTCCCAGCAGGGTCCCCGATATCAGAACATAATCTAAACGCGTGTGAGTCTGATGTGGGTATGAAAAAAAGGTGAAATCCCTCTCCTCCTCATGTAATAGGCGCCAAATGTCTACCATTGCCATCTCAGCACTCATATAGTTAACTCCCTTATTTGAGTGATCCTTTAAGGGTTCCCGTGGGGGCTGACAGTCAACAGTAGGATCACTTGTAATATTAAAATCTCCCCCCTCTATTAGAGGGTAGTCGTCAAACATGGCTAACTTACAACGGATGTGTGTGAAAAATTGATGTGAGTATATATTCGGAGCATAGAGGCTACACAGTACAACATGGGCACCCTGTAAATTGCCCGTTACCACCACCCATCGTCCCTCTGGGTCCTGCACTATTTCGTGAAGCGTGAACGCTAAAGCCTTGTTTATCAGCACTGCCAATCCTCTGGCGATCATTATATGCCACAAAGTACACCTCCCCGACCCAGTCTCTCCTCAGTTTAACATGCTCTGCCTTATCCAAGTGGGTTTCTTGTAATAGTGCTATATCTGTCTTAAGTCTTTTTAAGTATTGTAGGAGCCTTGTCCTCTTAACGGGAGAGTGGATCCCATCAACATTAAGAGTTACTACCCTCAGCGTCACTAAAGCCAAATTTCTACTTGCTTTTTAATTCTCAAAAGAGTCATGTTTCTGATAGTCGGGAAGGCCTCCCAGCCAAACCCTCCCGCCAGCTCCCTGTTCTTCCATGTCCTCTGCCCTCTGTCCCCTATGCCACAGCTTCTGGTACCTAGAGACCCGCTTCCCTCCCCCCCTCTCCACCCCTCACCCCTCTTCCCTCCCGTTCCTTGTGTCACTATCTGATCCCCTTCCCGTCCCACCTTACACATCTTCCGCTTCCCTTCTTCCCCCATTCCGCTCCATCCTCTCTATGGTCCATTCGTCCCCATCCATCCCCTCACTCTGCGTGCCAGTCAATCCCCATGGTCTCCCAATTACCATTACATCTTCTCCTCCACCAGGTAACACAAGCACACATCGTTAACCTTAATAGGGGGGAGTCCCAAATCTCTACCTCGCCACCTCTCCCTCCACTAGTCTGTTCCCCTCTCTCTCCTCCCCCTCATTCCATTTCCTCCTTTACTGAAGTTACTATTGAGGAAACTACACTTCTCCTTTCTTCCTCAAAATGTACCACCTGTTCCTCTGATCCCATTCCCACCCACCTTCTTAATGCCATATCTCCTGCTCTTATTCCTTTTATCTGTCACATTCTCAACCTCTCACTTTCCACTGCGACTGTCCCTGCTGCCTTTAAACATGCTGTGGTCACACCTCTCCTTAAGAAGCCTTCACTCGACCCTACTTGTCCCTCTAATTACCGACCCATCTCCCTCCTTCCCTTTCTCTCCCAATTACTTGAGCATGCTGTTCACCGCTGCTGCCTTGATTTTCTGTCCTCACATGCTATTCTTGACCCACTACAATCTGGTTTTCGCCCTCTCCACTCAACCGAAACTGCGCTTACTAAAGTCTTCAATGACCTATTACTGGCTAAATCCAGAGGTCTCTATTCCATCCTCATTCTTCTTGATCTTTCCGCTGCCTTTGACACTGTCAATCACAGCATACTCCTCGATACCCTGTCCTCACTTGGATTCCAGGGCTCTGTTCTTTCCTGGTTCTCTTCCTACCTCTCCCTCCGCACCTTCAGTGTTCACTCTGGTGGATCCTCTTCTACTTCTATCCCTCTGCCTGTCGGCGTACCTCAGGGTTCTGTTCTTGGTCCCCTTCTCTTTTCTATCTACACTTCTTTCCTTGGTTCATTAATCTCATCCCATGGCTTTTCCTACCATCTCTATCCTGATGACTCCCAAATCTACCTTTCTACCCCTGATATCTCACCTTGCATCCAAACCAAAGTTTCAGCGTGCTTGTCTGACATTGCTGTCTGGATGTCTCAATGCCACCTGAAATTAAACATGACCACAACCGAGCTTCTCATTTTTCCCCCCCAAACCCACCTCTCCACTCCCCCCGTTTTCTATTTCTGTTGATGGCTCTCTCATTCTCCCTGTCTCCTCAGCTCGAAACCTTGGGTCATCTTTGACTCTTCTCTCTCCTTCTCTGCTCATATCCAGCAGATCGCCAAGACCTGTCGTTTCTTTCTTTACAATATCTGTAAAATCCGCCCCTTTCTTTCCGAGCACTCTACCAAAACCCTCATCCACACCCTTGTCACCTCTCGTTTAGACTACTGCAATCTGCTTCTTGCTGGCCTCCCACTTAGTCACCTCTCCCCTCTCCAATCGGTTCAAAACTCTGTTGCCCGTCTCGTCTTCCGCCAGGGTCGCTTTACTCATACTACCCCTCTCCTCAAGTCGCTTCACTGGCTTCCTATCCGTTTTCGTATCCTGTTCAAACTTCTACTAACCTATAAATGTACTCACGCTGCTGCTCCCCAGTATCTCTCCACACTCGTCCTTCCCTACACCCCTTCCCGTGAACTCCGCTCCATGGATAAATCCTTCTTATCTGTTCCCTTCTCCACTACTGCCAACTCCAGACTACGCACCTTCTGTCTTGCTGCACCCTACGCCTGGAATAAACTTCCTGAGCCCCTATGTCTTGCCCCATCCTTGGCCACCTTTAAATCTAGACTGAAAGCCCACCTCTTTAACATTGCTTTTGACTCGTAACCACTTGTAAACACTCACCTCCACCTATCCTCCTCTCATCCTTCCTATACACATTAATTGATTTGATTTGCTTACTTTATTTTTTGTCTATTAGATTGTAAGCTCTTTGAGCAGGGACTGTCTTTCTTCTATGTTTGTGCAGCACTGCGTACGCCTTGTAGTGCTATAGAAATGCTAAATAATAGTAGTAGTATAACACAAAGTAAGATACAATAGATCGCATATCAACATTGCTTGTGACCTCCCCTCTACTCCCCAAACTTCTTCTGAGACCAACCATCCCAGTCCTCCCTTTGCTTTCCCCCAACATTCGGAGAAGGCCCCTTACTAAATATGCATTAATAACAAAACTTTTAACCAATCTAACTCAACTCTTTAGGCTATTGTTTGTTCAGCCAACACATTAACAGTTCAGCAGCTTTCACCACCTCCTCGTTTCACCGATTCGAGCCCCAGTGATGAAGTGCGATCCAATTTTGCTATTACATAAGTACATAAGTAATGCCACACTGGGAAAAGACCAAGGGTCCATTTAGCCCAGCATCCTGTCCACGACAGCGGCCAATCCAGGCCAAGGGCACCTGGCAAGCTTCCCAAATGTACAAACATTCTATACATGTTATTCCCGGAATTGTGGATTTTTCCCAAGTCCATTTAGTACGGTTTATGGACTTGTCCTTTAGGAAACCGTCTAACCCCTTTTTAAACTCTGCCAAGCTAAGCGCCTTTACCACGTTCTCAGGCAACGAATTCCAGAGTTTAATTACGCGTTGGGTGGGTGAAGAAAAATTTTCTGCAATTTGTTTTAAATTTACTACACTGTAGTTTCATCGCATGCCCCCTAGTCCTAGTATTTTTGGAAAGCGTGAACAGACGCTTCACATCCACCTGTTCCACTCCACTCATTATTTTATATACCTCTATCATGTCTCCCCTCAGCCATCTCTTCTCCAAGCTGAAAAGCCCTAGCCTCCTTAGTCTTTCTTCATAGGGAAGTCGTCCCATCCCTGCTATCATTTTAGTCACCCTTCGCTGCACCTTTTCCAATTCCACTATATCTTTCTTGAGATGCGGCGACCAGAATTGAACACAATACTCAAGGTGCGGTCGCACCATGGAGCGATATAACGGCATTATAACATCCTCACACCTGTTTTCCATACCTTTCCTAATAATACCCAACATTCTATTCGCTTTCCGAGCCGCAGCAGCACACTGAGCAGAAGGTTTCAGTGTATTATCGACGACGACACCCAGATCCCTTTCTTGGTCCATAACTCCCAACGTAGAACCTTGCACGACGTAGCTATAATTCGGGTTCTTTTTCCCCACATGCATCACCTTGCACGTGCTCACATTAAATGTCATCTGCCATTTAGCCGCCCAGTCTCCCAGTCTCGTAAGGTCCTTATGTAATTTTTCACAATCCTGTCGCGAGTTAATGACTTTGAATAACTTTGTGTCATCAGCAAATTTAATTACCTCGCTAGTTACTCCCATCTCTAAATCATTTATAAATATATTAAAAAGCAGCGGTCCTAGCACAGATCCCTGAGGAACCCCACTAACTACCCTTCTCCATTGTGAATACTGCCCATTTAACCCCACTCTCTGTTTCCTATCCTTCAACCAGTTTTTAATCCACAATAGGACTTTTCCTCCTATCCCATGACCCTCCAATTTCCTCTGTAGCCTTTCATGAGGTACCTTGTCAAACGCCTTTTGAAAATCCAGATAATCGATATCAACCGGCTCCCCTTTGTCCACATGTTTGTTTACTCCTTCAAAGAATTGAAGTAAATTAGTCAGGCAAGATTTCCCCACCAAAAGCCGTGCTGACTTGGTCTCAGTAATCCATGTCCTTGGATGTGCTGTGTAATTTTGTTTTTAATAATAGCCTCTACCATTTTCCCCGGCACCGACGTCAAACTCACCGGTCTATAATTTCCCAGATCTCCCCTGGAACCTTTTTTAAAAATGGGCGTGACTTCCGGTGGAGCTGCGAGCCAAGATGGCCGCTATATGGTAAGCTCCTGCAGGCAACGACCAGGAATCCTATTGATTAAGACGCCAAAACCCCAGAAAAAGATAGAGTGGATAGATATTATGGAGTAGAGCACAAAGAGATTAATTGAAAACCGCGGAGCCGCTTGATAAAAAAAACGGCGCGGTGTGAAAAACGGCGATCGCACACCCGACAGCCAACACGTGGAGCCGGGGTCAGAGACGGCTAGAGAGAAGCCGGAAAAGAATGGCGGACCCGATGCAGGCGGGATACCTGGAAGATTGAGAAATAACAGGGTCTTGCCGCTGCGCTCTGGAACGAGTGACTGGAACCGCAGATAGGAGCAGCCAGATACAGGAGCGGCGGAGTCAGTTACGAAGTGGGGCGAGAGGAGCAGAGGATAAGGCAACGTACTATCTGGAGGAAATGGCGGAAAGATAACGGGCAGAGAAGCAAGGGGAGACAAAAGTAAGGAATACAGCATCAGTCATTGTGAATAGAAATATATTAATTGCAGCATAAAGAGACGGAGGCATACTCAGTACAGAGACAGAGAATAACAATAAAACAGTAGCCAGCACAAATAAACCGAGATAATCTACTGCAGCTGAGACATTGGGACAAAGAACAGTATTAAATCAGTTAAATAGACTGTAACTGCTCTGTGTATTGCTGTATGGCGACCAGAAGCTCCAGAAAAGAACCGGAGAAGAACAAGAACGGCAGTGCAAAGATGGCGGACAAAAATTCCCCACCGTCACCATCAGTAAGCTCTGTTTGGGCCACGGAAATTGTTACGGAGGTAAAAATGGCGGTGGAGGAAACCATGAACAACAAATTACAGCAAATAATAGATAAGCTTGAAGGAATGGATCAAAGATTCACCACATTTACCACTGAGTTCCAGGAGATTCAACAGCGATTGGGAGAGGTGGAAACCTCCTCACAGGAGACATCGAAATCCATTGAGCATCTACAAGCAATGGTGACAACCTTGGAAGATAAAGTGGACGACTTGGAGAATCGATCTCGAAGGAATAATCTTCGGCTGGTGGGCATACCAGAATCAATACCAGAGGTGGAACTGAGAGGCTTTTTGGAGCCATGGCTCAACAAGATTTTGATTAATCAAAGTACCGCGGGACCAATAAAGATAGAACGTGCACACCGCCTGGGCCCAAGAAAAGAGACTAATACAAGGCCGAGAGTGGTCATATTGCGAATGTTACACTACCAACACAAGATGGATGTGTTAATAGCTTTGCGAAAAGGAGAGAAGCTGGAGGTGGAAGGACATAAGATATTGTGTTTTCAGGACTACTCTACTAGAGTTTCTCTCCAGCGTAAGCAATACTCGCAAATATGTGGGCGGTTGCACAAAATGCAGATAAGGTTCAGTCTATTGTATCCAGCAAAATTGAGAATCCAGCACAATGGTTCAGTCAGATTCTGCGACACGGTGGAAGCGGCTCAAGCATTTGTGGACCGGCTGGAGGAAGAAAGACCAAGAACGTCGAGAAAAACCTGAATAAAGTGTGCTGGACAATGAAAGAGAGACTGGTAAAACAGAAAGAGGTCGAGCAGTAGTGGTGAGAAGACCAGTGACTATTTGATGCAGAGCTATAATGTTTTGATGTTGTTGTTGATATTGTTTGCAAAGTTAACAAGGTACAATGAAAGGGGAGGGGTCAAATCACATACAAATAAGGATAAGATTGGAGGGATTCCTGGTCGGAAGCACGGAAGTAGAGCACTATAGGTGCTAATAAGAATTTGGGGCAGATGGGTAGTAGGGGGGAGGGAGAGGTAGGGGGGAAGGGGAAAGAGACAATAAGGACCAAAAACTTCATGGTTATCAAGGAGCAGGGGAATGCAGGCGAAATAGCAGGTGATACACGAGATGAACACCCATGTGGAAACAGGAACAACTACAGGGGGGGGGGGTATAGGCTGGGATGCTCTCCCCACTTAATTAGAGGAGGAATCAAGGTAATAGTACAGCTAACATATGACACTACCTAATGGCTCTTAAAGTAGTGACATGGAATGTGGGAGGTATTTCTTCGCCGATAAAAAGGCAGAAGGTACTCCAAGCACTCCATAGGCAAAAGGTATCAATAGCATTACTACAAGAAACGCATTTAAATGCTAAAGAACATGAGAAATTATGCCGTTGGTGGGTGGGCTCATATTATGAATCTCCAGCGCAAGCAAAAAAAGCAGGAGTCCTAATTCTAATCAAGAAAGGGGTGCAAATAAATACACACAAAATAATAGCTGATGATGCGGGAAGATTTGTAATAGTGCATTTAACTATAGAATGTCAACCAGTGGTTGTGTGTAATGTATATGCTCCTAACACGTATAACAAAGCTTTCTATAAAAAACTTTTGCATTATTTAACAAGTTTTGAAGGAATACCCCTATTAATTGGGGGAGACTTTAATGCAGTAGTGGATCCCACACTGGATAGATCACAGGGGGGAAGAAGAGGGATAGGGTCAGAATCAAGAGGGCTGGATGTGTTGAGTGAGGTCCTGGACCTGGTGGATGTGTGGCGAACATTACATCCCGTAGAGCGTGACTATACTCATTTGTCTCGTGCACATGCCACCATGTCGAGGATTGATTACTTATTTATATCGCGTTCAGTGTTTACTAAAATACGCAGTGCAGAAATAGGCCCCATTAAAATATCAGATCATGCGATGGTAATGACAGAATGGGAGCCGATGGAGAGAGAGGGCAGACAATTCCAGTGGAGGTTCCCTATTTGGCTATACAAAGATAAGGGATTTCGAGACTTTATAACTAAAAAATATAAGCAGTTCCAAGATACCAATCAGGCCCATACAACAACTCCTATACTTTATTGGGACACAGCAAAGGCAGTACTCAGGGGAGAGATAATTGCATACACTAGCCATCAAAAAAAGGCAAGGGAGAAGGAGCAGACCTGGCTAGAGAAGGAGATAACAAGGGTAAGACGGGAATATGGACGCCAACATACTGTCATATTAAAAGCCCAACTATTAGAACTGCAGCAAACTCTTAATGAGAGACTTCATAGAAAAGCCCAATACAACTATGGTTCCTATAGATATAAATTATATAAATGTGCAAATAGAGGGGGAAAGATGTTGGCCAGATTAGCAAACCCCAGGCAAGGACCACAAAAAATAAATGCACTATATCAAGCCAATGGAACTTTGGAAAATAAAGATGCCCAAATAAACAGAATTTTGCAGGAATATTATAAAAAATTATACGATGTCCCAGACCCACCTCCGATGAATAGCGGAATGTATCTAGAGGGACAAAATCTTCCGAGAATAGATGTAGAGAGCCAAGAAATGTTAAATGCCCCCACAATGGAAGATGAAGTAGCATGGGCCATACAACAGGGGCCATTGGGGAAAGCCCCGGGACCAGATGGATATAGAGGAGAATTCTATAAAATGATGAGGGACGAAGTAGTCGAACCAATCACATCGATGTTTAATGCCATAGTGAAAGAAAAGCAAATGCCCATTTCCCTGAGAACAGCTCAGATCATTGTGCTCCCAAAACCTGGACGAGATCCACAGAAGCCAGAATCATATAGGCCAATTTCGCTGCTTAATTATGAGGCTAAGCTGTTCGCCAAGGTTTTGGCGAATAGATTATCGCGAATTTTGCCAGATATTATTGAGGATTCACAGGCAGGATTTGTACAGGGTCGAAATATCACAAAAAATGTGAGAAAGATATTGGTAACTTTAGAGGCGGTAGCGGAGCGGGCCACGCCGTCGGTGTTGGTAAGCTTCGACGCCGAAAAAGCATTCGACAGGGTGGTATGGGACTTCTTGTTTGGAACATTGGATGCGTATGGAATAACAGGATTTTTTCAGGAGGCGATTAGAGCATTATACCATCTTCCACAAGCCCAAGTGTGGGCAAATGGAGTATTATCTCCTCCATTTCCCATTTATCGGGGAACACGGCAGGGATGTCCATTATCGCCTTTATTATTTGTATTAACATTAGACCCATTGATTAGGAATATTCAGCAAACACCAGATGTACAGGGATTTAAGATGGGCACGGAAATTTTTAAAATAGCAGCATTTGCTGATGACTTATTAGCACATGTGACTCAGCCAGAGGAATCAATACCAGCTCTCATTGAATGTATGGCAGAATATGGTGACTTCTCGGGTTTTAAATTAAACCTAGAGAAGTCGGAGGCTATGCAGAGGGAGGGAGCCCACATTAGAGAATGGCATGGACAATTACCGCTTAAATGGGCGGAGGAATCGTTCAGATATCTGGGAGTGCGTTTGACCATGGATATTAGTAAAATATACAAAATCAACATAGAAAAGCTGTTGCAAGACACAAGTAGCTCGCTAGAAAGATGGAATCATTTGCCCCTGTCATTAATAGGTAGAATCAATATATTTAAAATGATTATATTCCCACGATGGCTCTATATATTGCAGGTAATGCCATTACATATATTGGGTAAAGATATCAGAAAGTTAAACAGAATAACCCGAAAGTTCCTCTGGGGAGGGAAGAAATCAAAAGTTAGGTTTGAATATCTGTATGATGGCTGGAAGCAGGGGGGAGTGGGATTACCCTGTATAAAACGATACAATCAGGCTTGCCTGTTGCGACATCTTAGGGATTGGTTGCTCAATACAAACCAGTATACGCTGACCAAATGGGAGAGAATACTATTTGAGCCTTGGCACCTAAACTTTTTATTGCAGGCTAAAACAAAAAATTTACCATTAAACCTCCGAAAAAGTATATTGTTACGGCCAATGAGAAGTATATGGCGATTGCTCATGCAGATGTGGAAGCAAAACCCCAATGTTAGTGATCAGCTTCCATTAAAAGGAAATGGGGATTTTCCACCGGGAATGGAAAAAGGTATATTCGATAGGTGGTCAGGGGTGGGGATCACTTTGCTTGAACACCTAGTGAATGAGGAGGGAGGGATATATGGATTCCAGGACATGCAGCAAAGATTGCTCTTAACAAACCAGGATCATTATTCATATAGACAGCTGCATCATTACTGGAGTAGCATGGCTCAAGAAGCAATAGGTACGAAGCTTGGCTGTCGGCTGCGTGAATTCTTAAAAGGAGATGCAGATGGACAGGTATCAATATCAAGTTTACATAGAGCTTTAGTAGCACTACAGCCTCCCCGTACATACGAGATACTTAAAGAGGCATGGAGCAAAGATCTGGGTTATGAATTGAAAGGAATAAATTTTGCAAAATTGATAAAAGATATACCACACCAAGTAGGTGGGGCAGAATTACAGGAGAGTCAATACAGGGTGATACACAGGGGGTACATAACACAAAATCAAGCAGCAAGAGCGGGCTGGACAGATGTAGATCAGTGTTCTAAATGTCATAGAGAACGTAATACCTTTATGCATGCATTCTGGAAATGTGCTCGAATAAAACAATTCTGGAGAATGATACAGAATTATATGGAACATCTTATAGGGCAGAGATTGCTCCCCTCTTGGAGAGGAGTGCTGTTGAACAAAAGGGATGCATATGGGATAGCAAACAGCCATGTAGAACTATTTTTATGCAAGGGATATGCAGTGGGGAAAAAGTGTATACTTAAATATTGGATGCAGGAAGACCCACCATCCTTTTGGTACTGGAGAAATAGGATACATGAATTAATGCTTTGGGAGGCTAGGACGGCTGTTGGTAATCCAAAAAAAAGAAAGGAGTTTATAAAAATATGGAGTAAATATTTGCAAAACATATCCCACAAAGCACGAAGTGCGGTGTTAAATAGACTTGGAGCGCCTTAACATTTGAGATGTTCAAGAGATGAGTATATCCAGAGGTATACGGATATAGTCCTGTAATAGATAATGGAGAAGAATAGAAGATATGAAGTAAAAAGATTATTGTAAAGGTATCATCACCCCTGGGGAGGGGAGAAAATGATGATAGAAAAATACTGATGATACAGCTAAGATGTATGTAAACAACAGTAACCTATTATTAGGTTAATGAAAGGTTTGAAATTATGGAATGTGTGTACAATGTTTATTGTCATCAATAAAAACCGTTGAAACATAAAAATGGGCGTTACATTGGCCACCCTCCAATCTTCCGGTACCACGCTCGATTTTAAGGATAAATTGAATATCACTAGCAGTAGCTCCACAAGCTCATTTTTCAGTTCTATCAGTACTCTAGGATGAATACTATCCGGTCCAGGAGATTTGCTACTCTTCAGTTTGCTGAACTGCACCATTACGTCCTCCAGGTTTACCGTGAAGTCAGTAAGTTTCTCCGACTCGTCTGCTTGAAATATCATTTCCGACACCGGTATCCCACCCAAATCTTCCTCGGTGAAGACCGAAGCAAAGAATTCGTTCAATCTCTCCGCTACGTCTTTGTCTTCCTTGATCGCCCCTTTTACCCGTTGGTCATCCAGCGGCCCAACTGATTCTTTTGCTGGCTTCCTGCTTTTAATATACCGAAAAAATTTTTTACTATGTTTTTTTGCCTCTAATGCTATCTTTTTTTCGTAATCCCTCTTGGCCTTCTTTATCTGCGCCTTGCATTTGCTTTGACACTCCTTATGCTGCTTCTTGTTATTTTCAGACGGTTCCTTCTTCCATTTTCTGAAGGCATTTCTTTTAGCCCTAATAGCTTCCTTCACTTCACTTTTCAACCAGGCCGGCTGTCTTTTGGAGTTCCGTCTTTCTTTTCTAATTAGTGGAATATGTTTGGCCTGGGCCTCCAGGATGGTATTTTTGAACAGCGTCCATGCCTGTTGTACAGTTTTTACTCTCTCAGTTGTCCCCCTAAGTTTTGTTTTCCACCGTTCTTCTCATTTTATCATAGTCTCCTTTTTTAAAGTTAAACGCTAACATATTTGACTTCCTGTGTATAGTTACTGATCATATTATGATCACTGTTATCAAGCGGCCCCAGTACCATAACGTCCCTCACCAGATCATGCGCTCCACTAAGGACCAAGTCTAGAATTTTTCCTTCTCTTGTCGGTTCCTGCACCAGCTGCTCCATAAAGCTGTCCTTGATTTAATCAAGGAATTGTACCTCTCTAGCGTATCCCGATGTTACATTTACCCAGTCTATATTTGGATAATTGAAGTCACCCATTGCCCATTTTGTTTGCTCCTCTGATTTCTTTTATCATTTCTGCGTCTACCTGCTCATCCTGGTGAGGCGGACGGTAGTACACTCCTTTCACCGTCCTTTTCCCTTTTATACATGGAATTTCAACCCACAATGATTCAAAGGTGTGATTTGTGTCCTGCTGAATTTGTAATCTATCTGAGTCAAGGCTCTCGTTAATATACAGTGCTACCCCTCCACCAGTCCGGTCCACCCTATCCCTACGATATACTTTGTACCCCGGTATGACAGTGTCCCACTGGTTATCCTCCTTCCACCAGGTCTCTGTAATGCCTATTATATCCAATTTTTCATTTAGTGCAATATATTCCAACTCTCCCATCTTATTTTTTAGACTCCTAGCATTTACATATAGACATTTCAGAGTATGTTTGTTGTTCCTATTTGCAGGTTATCAGCTATCTCTTCTTATTACCATATCCTGGCGAGCCCAGCTTTTCCTCTCATTCCCAGATCTTTAAACCATGCTGTTTTTTTTGCCTCATTTTCAATAGCTCGGCAATGTCTTTTCCTAAGGCACTGCTATTTGCCCCTGCTGTCCATTTAACTTAGCCTGGCGTCCGCCTAGCTGTGCAACTCAAGTAGAACCCGTACTTCGCATTCCCAGCGCCTCGTCCTTTTCTCTCCTGTCAAACTTCTTGATGACCTGTTTTTTTGAATAGTCCCCAGGGCCTATAATGTCCAGGTACCACCTACACGCTCAATTTTTCCTCCAAAGCCACGCTGCTCACTTCAAGGCATCCCCCCTCAATAACACTCCGTTAAATCTTGTCCATGAATACTTTAAGATCCAAGGGGTCAGTGAATAACAGAGTCTTATCATTGTGTGTTACACGTACCTTCGCAGGATACAACAGCGCAAATCTTATCCCCTTATCATGTAGGATCTTGCAGTGTTGTCCCATTCGTCGCCTCTGTTCTGACACCCGGGCCGAATAATCTTGAAATAAAAGAATGCGTGCACCTTTATAATCCACAGTTTTAGCCACTCTGTATGCCCGCATCAGCCGTTCTTTATCAGAATAGTCCAGGATTTTAGCTACGACTGGTCTCGGTCGCTGGTCTGCCTCTCTAACTGCTCCCACTCGGTGTATCCCCTCCACCCGCAGCTGGCCTTGCTGATCCTCCATCTTGAGGTATTCTGGCAGCCATCTTGCAATGAAATCTCTTAGGTCTCGGTCCTGCACTGTGTCCGGGAGTCTGATGATCCTAATGTTGCTGCGCCAACTTCTGTTTTCTAGGTCGTCAGTGAGCTGGGGGAGTTTCTGTGTCAGCGTCTCCATTGCTGCCATCCTGCCTTCGATCACCTCCAATCTGTCCTCTTGTCGGCTTATTTGTTCCTCCGCCTGTTGAAGACGTGTTACTTGTCTTTCCAAAGTTTCATTTATTGTATCCACTGAGGTTTGTAGCTTCGTCAATCGATCATCTGAAGATGGCCGGGAGCTGCCTTGTCAGTTCTCGGATAGCTTCTTCCTGCAGCGTTACTACTATGGCTGGGGCGCATACCGTTGCCATTTTGGGAAGGGAGGCTGTTGCACGGTCTCGTGCAGGCCGTGGTGTTTTCGCCGGCATAGCACCTCACCCCTCAGTACTCAGGTCTCAGGCTCTTTCCCCAAGCACTGCACTCCTTCCCCTTTCTGACCGCATACAACTTGTCTCGATGGGGTAGAGAAAACTTGAGAAAATCGCTGAAAATGTCGGCGTATGGAGCGGAGCATGGCTTACGAGCGTCCTCTCAGCCTGCCGGCATCATGTGACCCCCCATTTTAATTAATTCTTTCTCCTTTCTATGATAAATTTTCATGGCCCACGGCATTTTTATTTGCAGCTGATTATGAGGCATATTTTCAAAGCACTTAGACTTACAAAGTTACATAGAGGGGCATAATCGAACGCGAATGCCCATCTCCATGGGCGACTATCTCCAAGAATGGGTATGTGAAGGGGCGGGACAAACCGTATTTTCAAAAAAAATGGGCGTCCATCTTTTTTCCGATAATACAGTTTGTGCCAGCCAAATGCATCGGATTTGTGCGGATTTGAGCTGGGCAGTATCGTTTTTCAGCGATAATGGAAACTGAAGGTGCCCAGCTCAAAAACGAACAAATCTAAGGCATTTGGTCATGGGAGGGGCCAGGATTCGTATTGCACTGGTCCCCCTCACATGCCAGGACACCAACCGGGCACCCTAGGGGGCACTTGTAACAATTAAAAAAAAAGGTTAACTACCTTTGAAGTCCATAGCTCCCTTCCCTTGGGTGCTGAGTCCCCCCAAATCCCCCCCAAAACCCACTCCCCACAACTCTACACCATTACCATAGCACTTAGGGATGAAGGGGGGGCACTGTGGGTACAGTGGGTTTTGGGGGCAGTTTGGAGCGCTTCCATTTACCACCACAAGTGTAACAGGTAGGGGGGGGATGGGCCTGGGTCCACCTGGCTGAAGTCCACTGCACCCACTAACAACTGCTCCAGGGACCTGCATACTGCTGTGATGGAGCTGGATATGACATTTGAGGCTGGCATACAGGCTGGAAAAAAAAAGTTTTTAAAGTTGTTTTTTTGGGTGGGAGGGGGTTAGTGACCACTGGGGGAGTCAGGGGTGGTCATCCCCGATTCCTTCCAGTGGTCATCTGGTCATTTAGGGCACTTTTTTGGGACTTGTTCGTGAAAAAAAAGGGTCCAAAAAAAGTGACCCAAATTCGAACTAAAACGCCTTTCTTTTTTCGATTATCGGCCGAGGACGCCCATCTCTCCTCGGCCAATAAACACGCCCCAGTCCCGCCTTCACCATGCCTCCGACACGCCCCCGTCAAATTTGGCCGTTTCTGCGACATTGCAGTTGAAGACGCCCAAAATCGGCTTTCGATTATACCGATTTGGGCGCCCACGGGAGAAAGACGCCCATCTCCCGATTTGGGTCGAAATATGGGCGTCTTTCTCTTTTGAAAATAAGCTGGACAGTACCTTATGGACCTTTGTAAGTGTTAAGGGCTTTGAAAATGAGCCTCTATAATTTTCTGAGCCAGAATGAGTGCCGAGATGTAGCTTTGCGATTATAGCACAAGACTGACAACCACGAACCCTGATTTGGGTCCTGCTGCTGCTCCTAATGATCTTGACTAGATTGCTTGTCCCTTCATGGCCTCATGTTCAAGCTTACTTTGTGGGCTGTGTAGGGTAGGGTTACCACATGTTCTCTTTTAATAGGACATGTCCTCCTTTTAGACTTCTTCAGATATGTCCTCTGAATTTTTTAATTTTTAGGAAACTATCCTCTTACGTATCTATGATCATCAAACCTAAGCACATAATGAGAGAAACCATTTCTGGCCTATTAAGTCATTCTCCGAGAACAAGCAGGCCATTAATTCTCACAACTGGGTTGCCTGGTCCAGGTTTTATAACAAATTCTAAGAGCTTTGTGGAGTGTGAGACACCGTGCCTTCCCGCCTGCCGCAAAGGTGCGGTTACCACAGTTGTTTTTCTACCACAGTCTCTTCACGTCCAGTTTGGAAGAGCTTCTTTTGGTGCCTTTTCATTTGGAAGTGGAGGACAAGCCCAGGGCTAAGAAGCTCGAGGTCCTGGACTAAAAATCTCTTCCTAGGGAGGCTGTGACTGTCCCTATCCAGGAGGTACTCAAGGAAGTCCTTGATAGGAACTGGAAGTCCCCTCTGTCGGTCCCTGTCCTGCCCAAGAAGATTGACACCCAGTATAGGATCCACAGCATACCTGGGTTTGATAGGCCTCAGTTGCCTTTTTGGAGAGAAGGTTGAGTAGGTCACTGACCAAATCAAAAAGTACACTGATACCATCTCTTCTGTCTCCCGCCGGGCATCTTCTGCATCAGCCCCATCAGCTAGGAGGTCTTTTGTCAAGTCAAAGAGGGGTGCCTATTACTCACAGAGACGTAGGTATGCCACTTCTTCTCGCCAGCCTGCTCAGGATCAACCCCAGAATGCTCATTCTTGTCAACAACATGCGCCTAAGGCCCTTGCTGCTCCCCACTCTAATCAAGGGACTAGCTTTTGACTGACTTCAGCAGAGAATAGCTGCTATCACAGTGTCCATGCCGGGTGACTTGCTGGTCAGGGAGGAGGCTGAAGTTTTTCTACGAAAGGAGGTCCCTTATATACTCCAACCGGTGGGTTCGCCAAATAGTCCGTCTCGGATGCGCACTAAATTGGCTTTGAAAACCTCCAAATTGTCCACCGAGAGCTCATTACTTCAGCTCTCAGTACGAGCAGGTACTTGCAGAGGAACTCTCCACCCTTCTACAGACCCATGCAGTCGAACCAGTTCCACCAGGGGAAGAAGGGCATGGATTCTATTCCAGATACTTCCTCATGCAAAAGAAGACAGGGGGGATGCATCCCATCCTAGACCTAAGGGCCCTGAACAAATTCCTGGTGAAAGAAAAGTTCAGGTTGGCTTCCCTGTGCACCTTTCTTCCCATGATTCATGAAAATGATTGGCTATGCTCTCTGGATTTGAAGGATGCATATACTCACATCCCGATACTTCCAGCTCACTGGAAGTATCTTCAGTTTCGGCTGGGATCACATCACTGCCAGTACCGTGTGTTGCCTGTTGTACTCACGTCAGCTCCCAGGGTATTTGCTAAATGTCTAGTGGTAGTCGCAGTGTCGCTGCACAGAGTGGGAGTCCATGTGTTCCCTTACCTCGGCGATCGACTTGTGAAGAACACATCAAAGGATGGTGCTCAGGAGTCCATGCGGAGGACTATTTGGGTGCTGGAGCTCCTAGGGTTCGTTATAAACTACCCCAAGTCCCATCTTCATCCTGCACAACAATTGGATTTCATACCCAGAAGGTTCGAACATTGCTCCCAGGACCGAGGGTGGGCACTCTAGTTGACCTGGCCTCTCAGGTTCAAGCCCCTCAGCAGGTCACAGCTTGGCAGATGTTAAGTTTGTTAGGCCACACGGCCTCCACAGTTTATGTGACACCCATGACACACCTTCACATGAGATCAGCCCAATGGACCCTAGCCTCCCAGTGGTAACAGGCTACAGGAGAGCTTGAAGATGTCATCCGAGTATCTCTAGTCCTTGTTCACTCTCTGCTCTAGTGGACTCTTCAATCCAAATTTCTCAGCCTCAAAAAGTGCTGATGACGGATGCATCAGTGCTGGGTTGGGGAGCTCATGTAGGTAGGGATCATGGTCTGTCTAGGAAACGGGTCTTCATATTAACCTTTTGGAGCTCCAGGCGATCTGGAACACTCTAAAGGCTTTCAGAGATCGGCTGTCCAACCAAATTGTACTCATTCATACAGACAATCAGGTTGCAATGTATTACACCAACAAGCAGGGGGGCACTGGATCACACCTTCTGGGTCAGGAGGCCATCTGGATGTGGTGTTGGGCTCGCCAATATGGCTTACTCCTTCAGGCCACTTATCTGGCAGGCAAAAACAACAATCTGACCGACAGACTGAGCAAGGTCATGCAACCTCATGAGTGGTCTCTCAATATGAAAATGGCACTGATTTAATCAGCCATGTCCTGAGTTCCTCCCGGACGTTAGTCTATATTTTACATTATTTACTAGCCTCCTTGGCCGGTTTCCTGCCTGAATTTGCCCGCTGTTGTGTCGGGGGTGCCTTACCTTCCTCGACCTGAGCAAGGATTGAGGTTTGCCGGGCTGCGCTTGGTCAGTGGGTTGGGTCAGGGGGATCAACAGTGACCGTTGCTCTGCACGCCATGGTCTGTCGTGCCTAGACAGTTACTCCCGTTGGCGCATTTGGCTCTTCTGACTGTTTCCCGCATCAACGGGTCTGGCCGGCTGAGTAAGCAAAGAGGAAGGGCTATTCAGGTCTGCTGGGTGGTTGCTGCCTACAGGCGGTTTTGCCGTTGCCTGCCTGGAGCCCTAGTCTGCCCACTGTCGAACAGGTATAAGCCACAATGAGACAGAGCTGCTACAAATAAATCATGTGGCTTTCATTTTGCATAGACACTTTCATGTTTCAGAGTGATTGTGGCTTCCGCATGCCTTTACTAGGATGTGTAACCACATTACCTTAAGCAGTAAATGAAACGTCAGAGTTGCTCAGTTGCCTTTCTTGTTGCTCCACCTGCCAGAGCGTTCAACTTGCTTATTAGGCTCCTCCTCTGCTCCAGCTGCTACTTGTTCTAACTTGAGTGGACACACACCATTCATCTGAGTCTTGTAGGTTAGAGTCACCTACATTACTGGCACAACAACTCCAGCTCATTTATGCACACCTGAGCTTAGTCCAAGACTTCATCCACTATGTTTTCCTCATCCCTCCTCCTTATTGTCTACTCTTCTATCCTAATCCATACCACGCTCACTGCAACAAAACCAGAGTTTAACTTCATTCCTCTTGTCGCAAATAGTAGAAGACTATGGACTCACCGCCCGACTTGCAATGCCTTTCACCTGGAGCAAGCGCATATTCATACCCTGGCTGATTCCTTACCTGCAAGATAAGGTCACCTTATAAATATCTTGTGTGACACTACGCAGGCTGCTCAGTACTTTCAATTTCACGTAGGTTACATAAATGCAAGGTCCGTGGTGAACAAGCCTGAACTCATATCGGATTGGATCTTATCTGAGGACCTTGATTTCCTCTTCATTTCAGAAACATGGATCCAAGTGCCTAAGGACCCAGTTGTCTTGGACCTTTGCCCTCCAGGTTATAAAGTTGGTACACTGGGATAGATCAGGAAAGAGAGGGAGAGGTATAGCGTTAATCTACTGTTCCTACCTCTCAGTTGAAACTTGCGCAGATCACTTATCCCCTTTCCTTGAGATGGCTGCAATCAAAATCCATCATTCTACTCTTCATGACCATTTAGCTTGCGTCCTGTTTTACAGACCGCCTAATAACTGGAAACATTGCCAGGTTGAGCTTATGGACTTCATCTCCAGCACATGTATTGCTCATTCAAATATCATTATTCTGGGTGATCTTAATCTCCATCTGGATGATCTGCAATCATTGGATGCAACCCATTTCCTAGACTTCCTCCGTCTTTGGGATCTTAATTGCCCCAGCATTTGTCCATTGCACTCAAAAGGTCACTTGCTAGATCTTCTCTCCTATAAATTCCTTGCCAATGTGAACTTCCAGCTAGATGGCATCAGGTGGATTGCAACACCTTGGTCCGATCATCTCAAACTACAATTCACCCTGCATTGGCTAAAATCAGGCATCTCTCAGCCTAGCCAACCAACTGCTTATTTCTCTAGAGGTATAGTCAATCCTCAGTTATTTTTGCAGTCAATATACAGTGATAACTGGACAGCGCAGCCAGCCTCAATTCTCTATCTAACCTCTTGGGAGGATAGATGCAGATGTGTCCTAGATGATATAGCGCCCTTGCAACGTAAAACCTCTTACAATGGCAAATCTACGCCTTGGTTTACTAAGGAGTTAAAAACACTTAAGACACAAACCAGAAAACTTGAAAGAGCATGGTGTAAATCGAGATCCAATTGTTCGCTCAACTTGTGGAAATCAAGTCTTAGGAGATACAAATACGCTATCAAACAGGCAAAGTGAACATACTTTTCTAAAGAAATTGCATCAGCTGGCATGGATGCTAAAAAAACTTCAACGCCTCTTGAGTTCTTTCCTTGACACGAGCAGAACCGTGTCCTCGCAAACGGACTGTCCCTCTGCTGATAAGCTTGCTACATATTTCAATGAGAAAATCCAACTGTTACGTAAGCCACTATTCAGCAGTACTGCAGTCGTTGAGGACTTTCTCCTATCACTGGACTCACCTCTTGACCAATGCCCAGCAGACCGTAGTTGGTCCACCTTCAGCAGTTTATCAGTCAATAATGTAGCAAGAGTGCGAAACAAGTTCTCCAAGAAACATTGTGATCTTGATATGTGCCCTAGTCACCTGTTTGCATCCACACCAGAGTGCTTCGTCGTCGAACTTACCTCCTATTTAAACTTCATGCTACAACAGGGACTTTTTCCTTATGAGCATGGAAACATTCTTCTCACACCTATTCCCAAGAATCCTAAAATAAGAGTTGATGTCCTTTCAAATTATCGACCAGTAGCATCTATACCATTGCTTATTAAAACTATGGAAAGTTTGGTCAATATTCAGCTAACAGACTACATGAAGAATTTCGATATTCTGCATTGTTTTCAATCAGGGTTCCGTCCGCAGTACAGTACCAAAACAGTTCTGGTTACCCTTCTGTCTCATTTTAAAAGAGAAATGTCCACTGGTAACAGAATCTTATTACTTCAGTTTGACATGTCCAGTGCGTTCGACATGGTAGAGCTTTTACTCTACCTGCTGGACACATTTGAATTAAGTGTGTTAATATGTGGCCTGGCTTCAGACTTACCACTGGAATAGTGGTGGGCTAAGCTACACAGGCAAAAGCAACTGAAAAGTACTGACTAGGCCAAATAACAAGCTAATGATGTCATATTTGAGAACCTGCAAAAAGCAGGTTTGAACAATGGGTCTTAACACAACCAGGTACAACTTTCTAATTGAATATAGCACCTATAATAAAATAAAAATGGGAAAAAGGAATAAAATGAGGTTTTTAAAGTGGGACTTATTTTCCATCAGATGGCACTGAGATCATAACATGTTATGAAAGGTATTACTAAAGAAAGATGTGAAACTGGTATCTTAACAGAAAGATATTTTGGTAAACGACAAAAACTAAATGTTCCAAAAACATGTTGACTTTAACGGATATGGGGCAATCTCTTGAAATAGCTAGAACGGAAAGACAGATGGTACAGATGCGCATGTGGCCGGATACGAAAGTATGATCTCAGAAATTGAGAAATATTAGAAAAAAAAAGTACTTCACAATTGACTTCTATTGAGAGCTGTGGGTATAAAAGAAGGGAAATTTTGGCTTAGTTTCGGAGTTCTCCCCAACGCTTGCTCAGACGGCAAGGCCCTGTGCGACTGAAACCAGAGTCTGTTTGATGTCTGTACTTAATTGAACAACTTGGTAAGATTAAAGTCTTCTTTCTGAAATTTATCTCTGTCTTTATTTCCAATAATTCTTTACCTGTCATTCTAACTTAAAACTAAGCCACATACAACTCACACACACTCTTTACACTAAGTTACATAGATTTCTAATACTATATATATATGGGAACTTAAATGGACAAAGATCTACCTAGATCCTGATAGATAGAAGACTATGGTCATGGACAGTATCCTAGACTTATGCCTTCTGGTATCTACACAAGAGACATATCACTGGGATGGAATATCAAAAGGATTTAGGCAGGCGGCCCACCACATAGTAGAATTTCTGGGGTACAAAGAGGGCCCTTAAATTTACAAGTGGGAACGTGCTAAATTGGATTAAGGGTTTCCTCTCCTCCCCTACCTACCAAGTCAAAGCTAATTCTGTCATTTCTGTGCCTTGGAAAGCCAATTGTGGGGTACCTCAAGGCTCGCCCCTCTCTCCGACCCTTTTCAACATTATGTTGATTCCATTAGCAAATGCATTATCAAAGCTTGGCCTTAATCCATTCATTTATGCGGATGACGTGACCATCTATATCCACATTAGCCGAAATCACCAATAAAATAGACGCCAGTTAAGACGTTTCTGTTTAAACTTAACCAAGCCAAAACACAATGTCTAATCCTTTCGACCCAGTACAATAAAGTAGTCCAAACTACACTCAACATTAAGGATTACAAACTTTCGGTATCACCTAGCCTGGGAATCCTTGGAGTTGTGCTGGATAGCCATTTACACCTGGATAATCAAGTGTAAACCATCACAAAAAGAATGTTCTACGCCAGGTGGAGGCTGAAGCGTATAAGGCATTTCATAACTAGAGTGCTTTTCCATACCCTTGTTCATTGGCTAGTCCTATCCCATATAGACTACTTCAGTGGGATCTATGCTGGATGCCGGGATTACATACTGAAAAGGCTTCAGACAGTCCAAAACACGGCTGCAAGACTCATACTGGGGAAATCGCGCTTTGAACCTGCTCAACCTCTTCGGTTTCAACTACACTGGTTCCCCGTAGCAGACCGTATCACATTCAAAATCTGCTCACTTACACACAAGATCATATATGGTGAAGCTCCAGAATACATGCTCAATCTCATTGATCTACCATCTAGAAATGCCTTAATAACTGCAAGGACCTACCTCATTCTCCATTTTCCAACCTGTAGGAATGTTAAATACAAGACTCTTTTTGCATCATCCTTCCCTTACCTCAGTCTGAAATATTGGAATGTCCTACCAAAACAACTTAAGGAGCTCGCCGACCACCAACTGTTCAAGAAGTCCTTAAAGACGTTCTTATTCGACAAGGCCTACTCCACTGGCAACTCCAATGTTTAACCTCTCCCTCTTGCCGTCGCTTCACCCCTGTCATTTACCCTGTGTTATCCCCTGTTCCTTCCCCTCCTGTCACTTTCTAATTCTGAGCCATCATTGTCTTGTATTGTATCCACTTGATTTATTGTAAGCCACATTGCGCCTGCTCATGTGGGTAAATGTGGGGTAGAAATGTACTAAAATAAATAAATAAATATGAGTGTTGCGAGCGTGGGGCACCCCCTCGGTGGATCTCTTTGCCACTCAGCTGAATCACAGTCCCTCAGTTCTGCTTCAGGCCCACGATAGACTAGTGTCAGATGCCTTCTTCCTGCACTGGCAGACAGATCTGCTGTATGCATATCCTCCCAGTCCTCTTTTAGGGAAGACTTTGCTGAAACTCAAGCAAGACCATGGGACCATGATCTTAATCGCACCTTCCTGGCCTCGGCAGATATTGTTCCCTCTTCTTCTGGAGTTATCCTCCGAAGAACCATGGAAATTGGAGTGTTTTCCGGCCCTCATCATGCAGAACAAAGGATCTCTTCTACATCCCAACCTTCAGACTCTGGCCCTCACAGCCTGGATGTTGAGAGCCTAGAATTTGCTTCTCGGTATGTCTGAGTGTGTCTCCCGGGTCTTGCTGGCTTCCAGGAAAGATTCCACTAAGAGGTGTTATTCTTTCAAATTGAGGAGTTTTAACATCTGGTGTGAGGGCAAGGCCCTAGATCCTGTTTACTGTCCTAGACAATCCATGCTTGAATTCCTTCTCCACCTTTCCAAGTCTGTTTTTTTTTAAGAGTACTTTTTTTTAATATTTCTTTATTGGAGTTCTCAATAATACAACATAATGAGATATAATTCACAACCGAGATGAACCATAACACAGCAACAGCTACAAAGATAACTACTGGTATTCCGCACTGACAGAGTCCACTAGAACATCCAGACCATACCCTGTAGACTCATACCTGGACACATAATCCAACAACAACTTGAGAACCCTCCCACATTTTTGTTGCGTATTCTCCCTTCCCCCTTTCCCCCCCCCCCCCCCCCCCCCCCCCCCCCCCCCCCCCCCCATGACCATCTAACAACTCCATCCTTCCCTCCTCCCCCCTGGCCAATCTAGATCCAGCCCTTCCACCAAATCCCTACTGCTTGGGGCACCTCTCCCTCTCCCTATACCACCGATCCCTTCTCTCCCCAACTTTACCCATTAAGAAGCATACTCCTCTCTCTATGAGGCAAAACAGCCCAATACGGCTCCCAGATGCTCTGGAAAGATTTCCACTTGCTCTCCTCCCCACTACCTACCACCCTTCACTCAAAAAGTGCCAGTTCAAAAAGCATTTGCTGCCACATACGGAACTTCGGGGCCTTGCGCATGTGCCAATGGACTAGAATGACTTTCTTGGCTAATAAAAGTGCCTTTGCCATCAACAGCTGCTGCGCCCCTGACTCCCCTCCTACCTGCACTCCCTCCGCAAAAAGGACATTCACAGATGTAAACTCTTGCATCCTACCCACACACCGACCCAAAAAAAGCACCCACCTGGGTCCAAAAAACTTGCACCCCGGTGCATGCCCAAAACATGTGACCCAACATAGCATTATCAACCCCACACTTCGGACATCCTTCCTCTTGTGCAAATCCCACCCTATACGCCCTCCAGGGAGCGACATACATCCTCAGAAGAAATTTATATTCCTGTTCCCGATGAGACTCGTTAATAGAAACTTTAAGAATATTCCCCAAGAATCTCTGGAGCAGCTCCACCTCCACTCTAGTCCCCAGCTGTCTCTCCCAAGCTTCAGCTAAACCCGTCAGAACAAAATCCGGGAGCTCCTCACACAAGGCCTACACATAAGAACACAAGCTTGGTCGCTGATCTCCCTCTAGCTTAAGACACTCCCCAACCTTTTGCGCAAACCCCGTCGAGGAATACAGCTCTGGCATAGAAACCACATAATGGCGCACCTGAAGGAATCCAAATTATTCCGCAGCCGCAAGACCATATTTCATACACACAGTCTCAAACGGCATCACCCTCCCTCCTGCATCTAGAAAATCTCCGACCCACCGTAAAGCCCCCCCAGACCCTGTACGAAACAACACACTCTTCCCCACCCCTGGGCTAAAGTCTAAATTCCCTTGTATCGGTAAAAAAGGCAACACATATCTATTCCCTCCATATACCTTACAAAACTCTCTCCATACACACTGCATATAACCCCAAATCACATGCTGCTTCACTACCTCATCCAATCGTGCCCCCCTCGCATGTAACAAATATGTCGCCGACATGGGATGCAGAAAATGAAATTCCACTTCCGTTGGTGTAAACCCCGACGTTCCCAAAAGCCAGTCCCGAAGGTGCCTCATACCACACCCAAGATTGTATCTCCATATATCCAACAATCCCATCCCCCCCTTGGACCTTGGAAGCATAAGCTTAGCCAAAGATATCCTTCCTCTCTTACCCTTCCACAAAAACAGCTGCAACGCCTTGTATAATTTTTGCAAGTTCTTCTCCTGCACCCATTGGGGCAAGATCTGCATCTGGTAAAACCACTTAGGCACTATGATCATATTATACAGAAAGATTCTCCCTGTAAGGTTTAACGACAGCCCCACCCACATATTTAAACACTCCACTGTTTTATCTAACAACGCCTTCACATTCACTGCATACAAGGTACTGGTATCCGCTGGTATAACCGCCCCCAGATATTTCAACAACCCCCCTGCCTCCTTTAACGGAAACCCTGGTCCCAAATCTTCACGCCTCAGATTTATAGGGAGCGCCTCAGATTTGGAAACATTAAGCTTAAGCCCTGAGAGCTGGACAAATGTCTGAAACATGTGCAATACTACTGGCCAGGAATTCCCCGGGTCTGTCACCAACAACATAATATCGTCTGCAAGAGTGGAGGAGTGGCCTAGTGGTTAGAGTGGTGGACTTTGGTCCTGGGGAACTGAGGAACTGAGTTCGATTCCCACTTCAGACACAGGCAGTTCCTTGTGACTCTGGGCAAGTCACTTAACCCTCCATTGCCCCAGGTACAAATAAGTACCTGTATACAATATGTAAGCCGCATTGAGCCTGCCGTGAGTGGGAAAGCATGGGGTACAAATGTAACAAAACAAAAAAAAAGGCCATACACTTTAAGGGGTGCATGCTGCTTAGACACTTCCACACCTGGAATCCGCGTTTCCCGCCTGAGCCTCTCCAATAGTGGCTCCAGAAACAAAATATATAACAGGGGTGACAGGGGGCACCCCTGTCTCATGCCCCTTTCCAGTGAGAAAACCTCAGATGCCACCCCATTGACTAACACCGCTGCCGACGGATTGGTATATAACGCCTGTATGGCCTGTATAAAGAACCCCTCCATACCATGAAAACCCAAAAGAGTAAATAGAAATGACCACTCCACCCTATTAAAGGCCTTTTCAGAGTCAAAACTTATAGCCAAAGCTGGGGTGCGTAACTGCCCACATCTCTCCACACCTAAAAGCAACTTTCTAACATTCACTCCCGCCACCCTCCCGTTCACAAACCCCACCTGGTCGGGCCCCACAAACTTTGGTATCACCAAGGCCAATCTCTCCGCCAAACTTATCGCTAACACCTTCAAATCCATATTAATGAGAAATGGGCCTATATGACCCCGGCTGCAGTAAATCCTTCCCAGGGTTAGGGAGCACAGTGATCAGCGCTTGGTTGGCCCCCTGTGAAAAGTACCCCCTCTTAATGATACTGTCGTAATAATCCCCTAAAGGGCCCAAGATCTTCTCATTTAGGATTTTATAGAACTCTCCACTAAGCCCATCAGGTCCCGGAGATTTATTAAGTTTCAGGCTTTTGATAGCCCTCTGCAATTCTACCCCACTAATAGGCTCATTTAATTTATTCTTTTCCTCTTCCGTTAGCCTAACCAGATTACACTCCCTTAAATATGCCTCCACCTTATCTGTCTGCCCCCCTCCCTCAGCAGTATACAAAGACTTATAAAACTGAGCAAAGATCCGTTCCAGCCCTTTCTGCTCCGTTACCACTTTACCCCCTGGTTCCCTCAGCGCCTCAACCCTTGATTGACCCGACCAATTTTTCACCATATTAGCCAGAAGCCTTCCCGACTTATTCCCATATCTAAAGAGCTGCAGCTTGTAATAAAAAGCATTTGCCTTAGCTTGCTCCTACAACATACTGTTAAGCTGCACCCTGCACCCTTTCCAGAGCATGCTGACCTGCCGCTGTAGGATGAGAATGCAATTGCCTCTTAAGACATCTAATCTTCTTTTCCAAGTCTACCATTTTACTAGCCTGCTGCCTCCTCTTACGTGCTTGATACGCTATGATATCTCCCCTTATAACAGCCTTCCCAGCCTCCCAGAGTAATATTGGGGTATGTAGGTGTTCTTTGTTATGCGTAAGATATGCCTCCCATTTCTGACTCAAGTACTTCCGAAAACCAGAATCAAGGTATAAATGTACCGGAAACTTCCACCTTCCCCTGATCCCTCCACCCACCCCTCCTAGGTCTAATTGGATAGATATAGGTGTATGATCAGAGATCACAAGGGGCCCAATTTCTGCTGCCTTTACTGTATGAAACAAATCCCTTGTCACAAAAATATAATCAATTCTAGATTTTGTGTTATGAGCTCTAGAGGTATGGGTAAAATCCCGCTTTTGCGGATGAAGTATCCTCCAAGGGTCTGCCAAGTCCAAGTTTTTTAGCAATACCCCCAGACCTTCTCGGGACCTCGGCCTGGAGCGTTGCATGCCAGCATTAGTGTCCAAACTCTGATCTAATATTGCATTAAAATCCCCCAGTAATATCTTAGGCCCAGCAATCCCAGACAATCTGGCAATCAAGCTTTTGCAAAAGCCCCTTTGTGCTGTATTTGGGGCATAGACCGACACCAGTGTAAGCAATGTGTTGTGCATCTTGCCTTCCACAATTACAAATCTCCCATTGTCATCTTGTGTAATTCTGTGGTGAACAAATGGAACTGCCTTGCGAATCAACAGCACCACCCCTGCTTTACTCTTGGGCGCTGAAGCATAGAAACATTGCCCCACCCAGGAGCGCTTCAGCTTCTGATGCTCCGCATCACATCAATCTCCTGGAGACCCACCACATCCACTCCATGCACACCCAAATATTGCAAAATTTTTGCTCTCTTTATGGGCGAGTTCACCCCTGACACATTCCATGATGAATAAGTTAACCCTTTATGGGTCCACATCATACTCTTCACACACACCCCTCCTACCAATGATCCATGCACACTTCTGCCTACTCTTCTGTGAGGCCCAGCCTTCCCCACCACAGTGAGCGTTGTCAAACAGCCATTCTACCTGTGCCCCAGTGCCCACATACTCTCTCCTCCCCAAACAGCCTTGTCCAACAGCCAGATGGTCTCCCCCCTTCCCCCCTCTCTGCCCCCCTTCCCTGCCCTCCCCCTCCTATTCCTAACCACCCCACTACTATCCCCCCTTGAAGCTCTCCCCCACTCATGAAAGTCCTAATCGTGATGCATCCCAACCCCCTCTCTCCTATCACACTCTCTCTCACATTCCATGCAGTCATTTACTATCTCCTTGCCATCTTCCCTGTAACCATCCCCAGCCACTAGCCCAGCCCGCTCGCAAACACCCTTCATGTAAACACTCACCATCACATCTCCCATCCCCCAGAAAGAAAAGAAAACAGCAACCCTTAAGCAAGAATATCAACCATTTGTGTCCAATTTACTGTAGTCCCAGCCACAGCTCTTCCCATAGGCAGTCGGTGGCCCAACTGTTTGGGGAGGCTAAAGGGGGTGGGGTTGGGGCGGGGTTGGGGCGGAGCTTAAACCCATAATTGTCACCCAGCATCAAGCACCCCTTCCTCCCACCAACCTAGCACCAGGCACCCCTCCCACCCAGCATCAGGCAGGCAGGCACCCCTCCCTCCCTCCCTCCCACCCACTCACCCACCCACCCAGCATCAGGCCTGCCTGCCTTCCTTCCTCCCTCCCACCCAGCAGCATCAGGCCTTCCTCCTTCCCACCCACCCAGCATCAGGCCCTCCTTCCCTCCCTCCCACTGAGCACCAGGTCCAGTTCCCGCCCCCCCCCCTCCGAAATTTAAAACTTGATACCTGCTCGGGGTTAAGAGAAGGCGGCGTCAGCAGCGACACAGCACGTCAGCACCAGTGAACCAGCGCTTGAGAGACCATATCTAAAGAGCTGCAGCTTGTAATAAAATCGTCAGAACCAGGGACCAGCACTTCAGAGACAGAACGAAGGGAAGCTGAAGGCGCGCCGAGCCAGCACGCGTTTCACTGGTGCTGACGTGCTGTGTCACTGCCTACGCCGCCTTCCCTTAACCCCAAGCAGGTATCAAGTTTTAAATTTCAGAGGGGGGGGGGGGCGGGAGGCAGGCGGCGAAGGTCACAACTCTTATATGGGGCGCCTATGGCTCTTCCACTGAAATGAAATCCCAAAGGTCCGCATCTCCACACTCAGACATCGGCAACGCGACTCCTGTCCCGGTCACTTGGGGAACCACTGGGATAACTGCCTCCTCGCCGCTTCACTGGTCTCAAAAACATGCGTCTTCTCATCTTTCACCACCCTCAATCGAGCTAGAAATTGCAATGTGAAGCGCAGTTGCTTTTCCACCAGTTACACATCAGAGTACCCTTTTCGCAGCTGCGCTACTGCTAAAGAATAGTCCTGAAACAGCAGCACTCGAACATTGTGGATAGTCATTCCCTGCTTTGATCTAAATTTGCGCAAAATAGCTTCCTTCTGGGCAAAATTCAGAAACCTCGCCACCACTACTCTTGGCCTCGCCGCACCCTCCTGCCATCTCCCCACGCGGTGTGCACGCTCTATGATGACAGGGCCCGATTCCGACCCAGGCTCCAGCAGCTCTGCAAACCACTTTTCCAGTTGCCCCTTGAGATCTTTTTCGTTCGGGGTTTCAGGCAAGCCCACTATCCTCAAATTGTTTCGCCGTGATCGATTCTCAAAATCATTGATCTTCGAGGTGCAGCCTGCCACTTCCTGTTTCAGGGATGCCAGCTCTCCCAGCACTCTTGCAAGCCGTCCTCTGCGGCTCCCACTCTCGTTTCCAGTTCTGTAACCCTGGAGTTAAAATCCGAGACAGCCTGGGTAAGTTCCTGTACGCTAGCCTGAATTCCATCAAGGTGTGTGCGCCATTACCATCGCTGTCGTAAGCTTTTCAATTAGCTCCTCCGAGATGTCCGGGACCTTTCCCGCCTCCGCCGCCATTTTGAGCTCTGGCACCGTTCCCACGTGGCTTTTAGCATTGTCCTTTTTTGCACTCTTAGCGGCCATCTCTGTACCTCCTTTTTTTATATATTTGTCCATAAAAGTACGAAATTACCACCACGCTTCCAGAGAGAGGTGCTTGTAAATTATTTTTGTTCAAAGTCCTTAGTCAAAGAGAGAGGGTCAAGGAGCTCGAGGTACACACAACCTCTCAGCTCAAACACATCACGTGACCCCTCCAAGTCTGGTTTTAAGACTAACTCTGTAAGGGTTCACTTCAGTGTAATTAGTGCTTTTTCATCAACGTGTACAGGGTAAGCCCAACTCTGGACAACCTCTAGTTATTCGCTTCATGAGAGGTTTGTTTTTGTCAAAGCCCTCTTATCAAACCTCCGCCTATGTCATGGTACTTCAATGTTGTTCTCACCCAGCTGATGAGAGCTCCTTTTGAGCCACTGAATTTCTGCCATTTGAAGTATTTGATCTGGAAGGTCATTTTCTTGGTAACTGTTACTTCAGAAGGCCATTTTCTTGGTGGTTATTCAGCTCGTAGGGTCAGTGAGCTCTAAGCTCTAGTAGTGGACGCACCTTTCATCACAACAGAGTAGTTCTCCGCATGCACCCTAAGTTCCAACCAAAGGTTGTATCTGAGTTTCATCTGAACCAGTTAATTGTCTTGCCAACATTCTTTCCCTGACCTCATGCCCATTCTGGTGACAGCACCTTGCGCACCTTGGACTGCATGTGAGCACTGGCTACTACATGGAGCAGACAAGGCTCCACAGACAGTCCACCCAACTTTTTGTTTCTGCTGATCCCAACAGGATGGGGGTCACCATTGGGAAACGCACAATCTCTAATTGACTGGCAGATTGCATTTCTATTGCGTATGCCCAGACTGGGCCGACACTAGAGGGTCTTGTAAAGGTTCACAATGTCAGAGTCATGGCTACGTCGGTAACCCACTTGTGGTCAAGCTCCATTGAAGAAATTTATAAGGCTGTGATGTGGTCATCAGTCCACACATTCACATCTCATTACTGCCTCAAGCAGGATACTCGACACGATAGTTGGTTCAAGCAGACATTGTTGCAGCATCTGTTTGGGGTCTAGAATCCAACTCCACCACCTAGGCCCATTTTATTCTGTTCCAGGCTGCACTCTCACTCAGTTTTATATAGTTTCAGGTTAATCTGAGTTATGTCTTCGCCATAGCGAGGCCCAATTGACCAAAATTTGTTGTTTTCTGTGAGCCTGGATGCTAGTGATAACCCACTTGTAAGAATTAATGACCTGCTTGTCCTCGGAGAAAGTACTTACCTGTAGCGGGTATTCTCTGAGGACAGCAGGCCTTATATTCTCACAAACCCTCCCGCCTCCCTTAGGAGTTGTCTCCTATTTTAATATTTTCTTGCTGTAGTATTTAACTGCAGTAATTGCGCCCTCACGGCGGGTGGGAAGGCACCCACGCATGCACTATGGAGTGTGTCTCGCGCTCCACAAATCTCTTAAAGCTTGTTATAAAGCCCAGACCGGGGACCACGGCACCGCATTCAACCAGCAGGGAATCAGAGAGATCAGATCAGCAATGCCTTTCTTTTTTTAGTACCCCCTGTAAGCAGGTATTCTCTGAGGACAGCAGGCCTTATATTCTCACAAGAGAAAAGCATTGCTGATCTGATCTCTCTGATTCCCTGCTGGTTGAATCTGTCAAAGTAATTTTGTTCAAGCAGCACAACTTTAAGCATATGTCATGCAAAGACTTTCATGTAGCTCAGAAACTAGCCAAAGTTGTTGAGGGATATCTGCTCTTCTGATAAGTACGCTTGGGCTCGGACTAGGTCAAATTCAAATATAGAAGTTTTGGAAAAGTAGATTATCTACTGCTGTACTGTAAGTTAGTCACTGTTTGATGTGTGTTTATTTATTTATTTGTGAACATTTATACCCCACTTTTTTCCACATTAAGCAGACTCAAACTGGCTTACAATGTACAGGAATCAATTACAATTACATTAGATGGGGTAAAAGGAACAGGGTAGGAAGTAAAAGGGAAAGGGCAAGAGGGTCTAAAATGGACTGTGGAAGACCAGACGCTGAGACGGATCAGAGTGGCTTGAACAGCTCTCCATAATTGGGAACTGTAGGAATACCCAGGAAGCGCAGGTGAAATGCAGAAGAAGCAGCAGTATGTGGCCTGAAGAGTGGAAGAGGTCTTTCCTCCAGGTATATTTGTCTGTCCATGGTTTCTCTCCACAGCTTCTCTCATCTCACTTTCTTCTAGTCTTATTCCATCTTCCTCTTTTCACCCTTTAATCACCTTCATGTCTCTTCTCTCCACCATGACCCCCATTTACCTCCCTCACTCTTCCATTTATTTCAGTTCCTCTTCTGTCTATGGCTTGTATCCCCTCTGCCTACTCTTCTTCCTGTCTCCCAGTTCATGTCTCCTCCTGCCAGCAAACTTCCCCCACACAGCTCATGCTCCCTCTGAGTTCCCCTGACCCTCATAGCCTGTGAATACTCCTGACGTACAGCTCCACTATCACCCAGCCCATCACCCAGCCTCTTTTCCCTTTACAGCTCCTTTCTGCCTCTTCCAGCATTTCAGTGCAGCATTGTCTCTCTTAACTAGTAATCCCTTTCCATTACCTTCACCTCTTCCTTGCCCCCTTTTTTCCTCTTCCAGTACTTCTTTGTCTTTTTCTTTTTACCTTAACTGCTACATATTACTTTGCCAACATAGGTAAAATTGTCATGCCAATAAACTTACTGAATCTGTCTGTTCCTTTTGCCTTTTCTTTTTCCATTAGATGTTATTAATAAATGAACTGAACAGTACAAAGAAACCCCCCTAGTCCCCCTCTACAGCTTAGAAAGACATACTGTGACTCTTCAGTACATAACAATAATACACATCAAGTCAAACCCACTCCCCCCCCCCTACTTCTCCATGGACAAGCTGAGAGTAGAGATTAAACAAAGCAGTGCAAGATATGACACTAGGCCTGTCCTCCTGATGAAACTGAGCTAACTTGTTCCTTTGCAGTGCAGTAAGCTTAGATATTAAATAAACATAAGACACTTTAGCCTGCACTACAGACAGTCCTGGAAGAGATGGCTGCTTCCAAGCAGAAGCCAACACCAGTTTTTGTAGTGCAGTAAGCTTAGATATTAAATAAACATAAGACACTTTAGCCTGCACTACTGACAGTCCTAGAAGAGATGGCTGTTTCCAAGCAGAATCCAACACCAGTTGTCCTGCAGCAAAGATATGATAACTCAACTGCCGCTTGCGCACCAGGAATTCTGAGGGTACCATATCAAGCAAGCAGCTGGCTATAATCTTAGCTGCCTGGACTCCCATAATAGTTTGAATCCAATCCACCGATTAGTTGTCTGTTCCTTTTGTCAATGTGCAGGGCCGGCGCAATGCGATAAGCATGGCAGGGTGGCGCCGACCTAAGCCATGGTTACCGCTGCCGGCACACCACCGGGAGACTCACAGTTCCTGCAGGCAGTTCTCGGTCCTCACCTACCCGCCCTCAGCTTCCCACAACAGCTCTCCTTTCCTTCCTGCTGCTCTGCGTCCTGCCCTCATGGACATAGGAAATTACATCAGAGGAGGGCGGGACACTGAGAGGAAATGGAAGGGAATGCTGCTTTCACTGCTGCCGGGTCAGGCTCGCCCTCGTTTTAAGGAGACCAGGTATTATCGTCTGGGGCAGCCTAGTTTTCTTCAGCTATCCAGGTTGAGTCCTAGCAGGGTTTCAGAACTCCCGACTTGTCCTTTTAAGATCCTTCGGAGTTCTCCTGAAGAGGTGACAGGGTGCACGGTCCTGCCTTTTCTTCATAAGGTGGTTTCTGCTTTTCATCCCAATTAACCTTTGTCTTTTCCCGCTTCTTTGATGTTTGCCATGCACTCCTATATTATTTGGAAGTGACCAGCGAGTTCCATTGGTCAAATCTTTGCTTCATGCTTTGCTTGGGACCTCAGGAAGGTAATGCAGCTTTAAACGCCATGCTGGCTCACCATTTTTAGATTAGCAGATGCTGATTTAGTGGGGCAATGTCTGGGGTGACCCACTGAGCAGAAGTGACTTCCTGTTTAGCTTCATGCACTGGAAAAGACTGAAGCGGTCTTCTAGTGCTCGCCATTTTAAGATTAGCAGATGTGGCTGTGGCAGGATCAGAAGAATAAAAAGGAGACAAGTAGGGGGTAGACCAAATGCACATTCAAACAGCAGACCCATTCTCACATAAAAAACAACCGAAAGACTCAACGCAGTCCTGCGTTTTGGCGCTTACTGAGCCTGCCTTAGGAGTCAATGTCAATTATCTCAGGCACTGATGATAATAACATGTAAATGGGCTTCAGAATCCAATCATACAGCATGCAGTAAAGGCACAAGAAGAAGAAGGTATCTTCACAGCAACAAATGCGTGTCAACCATGGACAGCATCGAGTCTTTTGATTGTTTTGTTTTTTAAATGTGAGAATAAACACGCTGTTCGGATACACACTTGGTCCACTCCCTACTTCTCTCTCTTTTATACATTGTGTAATTTGTGGTTAGGGGGACACTTCTTCTCTTTTTTTGTTGTTTTGTTCCTAGGATCAGAAGAAGACATGTATTCAGAACCTGGAGAGCCTTAGGTATACAGGAACGCGACTGCTCCTTACGAAAAATCCACACTGCAGTGGGATCATCAGATTCCTGACTCGCTGAGCAGAAATGAATCCCAGCATAGCCTCATGCTGTCCTCTTGCTGGTTGCAAGGAAGGGGATCTGGTTTCATTAACTAAAAGCCATTTTACACATTCACTACGATTAAATATTTCTTTAGCAAAGGTAGCAACCATTTAAACTTTTTGTGACCTTTTTTTTTTGTCTCCATAAATATGGTAACCCTACTCTAGAGACAAGGAACTAGTAACATAGTAGATGACGGCAGATAAAGATCTCTACAGTCCATCCAGTCTGCTCAACAAGATAAACTCATAGTATAAGGTATAATGTGACACCACATACATATACTTGATCTTGATTTGTTCTTGCTATTTTCGGGGCATAGACTGTAGAAGTCTGCCCAGCACTGGCCTTGTTCTCCAGTTACTGAAGCTGAAATCTGTCCAGCCATGATCAGGACACAGAATATATAAGTCTGTCCGGCACTGGCTTTGCTTCCCAGTTATTGGTGTTGCCATCTAATTACCACTACGTTTGTTTGTTTCCATGTCTTCTATACAGGATTCATTTGTGTTTATCCCATTGCCAAGATAACAAGTTATTTGCCAGTTTTATTTATTTTCCAGAAAATTTGGGCCAAATGGACATTAGAATGGCTAGGATTCTTTTCAGAAAATAAATTGTTCTTCTGGAAAACGTTTTTCACTTCTCTCCATTTAGTTTTGAATTATTGTTAATATTTATTGAATATGTAGACTTCTGTGTATGCTTCACAATTAATTTATTTTGCTCAGTAGCAGATGCTATTGGGTACAACACTCGGACAAACTTCTACTATGTTTCTACTATTAAAATCTATTTTTTTAAAAATCCATATGCCAGATTCCGATTATGTAGGAATAAATCTCGTCTGCCATGTAATGTTGACACATTGCCCTCAATATTATGTAACAGGCCATTAAAGTATAACGTTGAACTGCTGCAGATAGATGAAAGAGGCAGAATGGCTCTCCTGGAGGGTAGCTACCTTCCAACCTGAAGATCTCAGAAGGCTTGCTGTGCTTGGTACCTATTCATATGAGGTAAAATGCTGGAATTTAGAGCACTTTCACAAAACTTCCTATAATTGGCCACTTTCCATTAGTAAGCACTGGCTCACCATACTTTAAATAGATCTTCAAACATGTCTCCTAGCTTGCTACACATACGTAAACATTGCAATGTTTTTTTTTTATTTCCAGGATTTTCTGTCCCCCTCCCCTGCAAAAAAAATAAGTTGCTGTGTTTTAATTAAACTATTCCTTGTCATCAGTAGCATATGAATCCAGACACTACTGGGTTATGTCTGTCTACCAGCAGGTGGAGATAGAAAAAGCACAACTCAATTCTGTCTTATAGGATTGTGAGACTTTTGGTCAGTTAGTAGTCTATCTCCAGCAGGCAGTGGATGGATTTTCCAGCAGCTTCTGGATTTTAGGTCTTTACTTGGCTCTTGTTCTGGTACTAGTTCAGTTGAGCCTGAAAGTATCTAGGCTGCTGTCAGTGCCTATTGGAGTACACCTGGTGGCACCAGGTCCCTCCTCCCTCCTGCTGCTGACCTCTCCTTCCTCATAGTTAAAAAAAAAGTACACAAAGAGCCTTGAGGTTTTTTTTTTTTTTTTTTTAATGCTGTAAGTGGCTGTATTAGGAAGGGGTTGAGAACCTATGGCAAAAATTCAGCATTGGGTTGTCCATAGAGTCTGACTGATTTTCTTTAAAAAAAAAAAAAACGGGGTGAGTGCACCTTTAAATTTCTCATCTCTGTTGGCTTTCTTAATCGCAGTTTCACTTTCATCTTTCTCCCTACCTGAAGTGGCATTTTTTTCAGTAGCCTATAGAGCTTAAATCAGCTGTTTTCATCCTTGGGTGCCTTGGGTATTTGTAGCCTCTTTCCCTGTTGAATTAATGGTGGACGCGTCTGCTTCCCATGTGGTTCCTCCTACTTGCAGTGCTCTTGAGCAGATGGCAGTAGCCATTTTAGAGCCCTGCGGTCTTTCTTCTGACATTAATTCTTCAGGGGCTAAGTCTTCTACAGGATTGCAAGAGTCCTCTAAACCTCTTCTGCCTTTTTCCCTGCAGATTTCTCCCCAGGTATACTTTTGCCCTGATTTTGTTCTGCTGATGCACTAAGCTTTCTTGTTAAAGAGGTCACTCTCTGACTAAGCAGGCCAGCAGTCTGCTCCTCCTCTTCTTTCTTCGACTCTGCTTTTTAAGCAGAGAAAAGTTGAGTCCTTAGTAGATTTGGGTCCTGTTCTCCTTCATCCCCTGTGTCTGAAGAGGCTCTCTCTACAGTATCAGTCCCTACTGCCCTACAGGAGGGTTCTAGAGGAGGGGGAGCTCCCTGCAGATGAAGATGATGATCCTACAGCAGTACACATGTTTCATAGTGAAGAATTACTTCTTTTATTACTGAAGCCTTAGAAGTATTGAAAATCTTTTCTCCTGGGTCTCAAGCTCCTTCTGTGTGTAATCTGATGATGATAAGCACTAAGCGCTCTCCTAAAACCTTTCCTGTGCATGAAGCCATGCAAGAGCTAATTTCAGCTCAATGGGAAACTCCAGACGCTAGCCTGAGAATTGCTTGGGATATGGCGCATCTGTATCATCTTTCTCAGGAGAAATTGGATAAGTTGCCCAAAGTGGATGCACTGAAAAGGACCACTCTCCAAGTGAAGCTGGTATAGCACTCAAGGATGTGCAAGACATAAAGTTGGAGCCAGCCTTAAACCTTTCCTTTGAAATTGCTTCCTTATCTCTACAGGCGTCTCTTTGCAGCTCCTATGCTGCCAGAACTTGTTTATCTTAGGTTCAGAGAGCTGCAGATGCAATTCTGGATCTGGATTCTCTGGTGCCATTGACATTCCTGACATTGAAACAGGCTTGGCATACTTGTGAGCTTATTTTCGAAAGGGATCGCCGGCCATCTTCCGACACAAATCGGGAGATGGCCGGCGATCTCCTGATGCAGGCCAAATCGGTATAATCGAAAGCCGATTTTAGCCGGCCCCAACTGCTTTTCGTCGCGGAGCCGGCCAACCTTCAAGGGAGGGTACAGAAGGCGGGACGGGGGCGTGGTTATGAGATAGCCAGCTTCACCCCATAATGGAAAAAAGATGGCCGGCTCAGATAAGCATTTTGCCGGCTGCACTTGGTCCATTTATTCTTAGGTCCAAGTCACAAAAAAGTGCCCCAATTGACCAGATGACCACCAGAGGGAAACGGGGATGATCTCCCCTTAATCCTCCAGTGGTCACCAACCCCCTCCCACCAAAAAAAAAAAAGTTTTTTGCCAGCCTGTATGCCAGCCTGAAATGTCATATCCAGCAGTATGCAGGTCCCTGGAGCAATATTTAGTGGGTGCAGTGCACTTCAGGCAGGTGGACCCAAGCCCATCCCCCCTACCTGTTACACTTGTGGTGGTTAATGTTGAGCCCTCCAACCCCCCCAAAACCCACTGTACCTACATGTAGGTGTCCCCCTTCACCCCTTAGGGCTATGGTAATGGTGTAGAGTTGTGGGGAGTGAGGTTTGGCGGGGATTTGGGGGGCTCAGTACCCAAGGTAAGGGAGCTATGCACCTGGGAGCTTTTTTATTTTTTTAATTTCTAGAAGTTCCCCCTAGTGTGTCCTGGCATGTGAGGGGGGCCAGTGCACTACAAATGCTGGCTCCTCCCACAACCAAATGCCTTGCATTTCACCGGGTTTGAGATGGCCGGGCCCGGTTTCCATTATGGCTGAAAAACGAAGCCGGCCATCTCCTCTAAACCCGCCGATTGATTTAGCCGGCCCCACTGTATTTCGAAAATACGGTTGGCTCCGCCCTCTTGCGGAGCCAGCCCCGAAGATGGCCGGCCATCTATTTGGCCGGCGCCATTTGATTATGCCCCTCCACATGGATGCTCTGTATGATCTTATGAGAGCTTCAACTAAGCAGATCGCTTTGGTGGTGATGGCAAGGTACCAGTTATGGTTGTGCCGTTGGTCTGCTGATGCTACATCCAAGCTGACAAAATTCCCCTTCAGGGGCAAACTTCTCTTTGGGGAGGACTTGGGTAAATTGGTTAAGGATTTGGGGACTCCAAAACTTGGCATTTATTTAAGGATAAGCTGAAGACTTCTTACAAGTCCTCTCAAGGTGCTCCCCTGGGCCAGAGCTCACATGAGGCCTCTTCAGCATTCACTATTGGCTTGCTGGTCTCTAGTTTCCTAGGAGTACAGTTTTCATCTTCCGTAGACCGCTCAAGCGAAATGCAGCATGTACTGGCGGCTGAAGGATGCCAGTTTGCTCAAAGGCGTGTCATTGGAGACCCCTTTGTGGATAGTGATCACAATAGATGCGAGCCTTAAGGGATGGGGGAGCACATTGTCTCCATAACTTGGCTCAGGGGCAGTGATTCAAGATGGAAGCCCTCTGGCCCATCAATCACCTGGAGCTCAGGACCGTACACTTGGCTCTGAAAGCTTTTCTCCATGTTCTCAAAGGCCATTCTGTATGGATTCTTTCAGACAATGTGACAACAGTAGCTTATATCAAAAGTGGGGCACCCATAGCACTCTTCTAGCCCTGGAGGCTAGTTTTTTCATTCAGTAGACGGAAATCCATGTTCCGATTATCTCAGCAGCCCATATTGTTGAGAACCTGAGTGTACAAATGGAGTACCTCAGCAGGAACATGCTAGATCCAGGGGAATGGGCCTTGTCTCCACTTGGTCACTCAGAAATGAGGAAGCCCAGTATTGGATCTCATGGTGATCAGCCGCAATGTGAAGGTTTCCAGATTCTTCAGCAGAAGAAAGGAGTGCAGGTTGTAGGGTCTAGATGCTTTTCTACAGGAGTGACCAACACACTACTTGCTCTATGCCAATGATAGGCAGTGTGCTGCACAAACTGTGGCAGCATCTAGGGCTTGTCATTCTCATTGCTTCAGATTTGCCCAGAAGGCCGTGGTACGTAGATCTGGTTCATCTAGTCGACAGCCCATTCTATCTCTCTCTCCATCAGGACCTTCTGTCGCAGGGCCCCCTTTTCACGGAGGATTCTTCAACAAAGCCTACAATGAGAACCTACAGCCCCACTAACCCACTTCACCAACCATTCAGTTACGAAAGCCACCTTCTATAAATACCCTAATAAATCCCTTCCTTCTCTTTTGTCCCTTAATTAATGTCTACACAATACTAACAATACTTGATACACTGGAAAAACCATGTTAATAATACTATGTAAGCCACTTTGAGCCTGCAAATAGGTGAGATAAGGTGGGATACAAGTGCAATAAAATAAATAAATAAAATCTTTGGTCTTACGGCCTGGCTGCTGTGATGATTAAGGCACTCTCCCTGTGTCTATATTAGTCTTACAGCCGGATTCACACAGAAGGAGCTGCAGGAGGGGTTTAGAGCTAAAAGAAGGGGAAGAATACCCAGAATGGAGCCCCTGGATTGGGAAGAGATTTTTCCTTAGGCTGCAGCAGTCTTGTGGCTGACAGGTACTGAGGGGTAAATGTCAGCCCTTAAGAGCCATTAGTGAAAAGAAGGAAGCTGTCCCTGGCAGACGTACCACTTGCATCAGGAATTTATCTCCTTTCCCTGTGCTGCATAGAAAGGGAGGATAAAGTGGAAGCTCAGTCACTCTCGAAGTGGCTATTCCAAAGAGCTGGGGAAGATCTCTAAGAATCACAGAGGAGGGAAGTCCCAGCCTCTTTCCTGGGAGAACAGTCAGTATGTGCTGTGCCCCACAGCTTCTGACTGACTCTGGCCTCCACCCATAGGCGCCTGGTATAAGAGGCTTGGAGAGGCTAAGCCTCCCCCCCCTGCTGCAGCAGAATGGATCAGCTGTGGAGTCTAGCTGCTCTGAGGGGATTAAATTGTTGATTTACCTCCATCCTCACAGCAGGAGCTGCAGTGAAAGCCCTCTAGCAGTTGTAGAAATTGGTTTATGGTTTGTTTACCTTACTGCTGGGAAAGCAGGGGGGGTTGGCTGGAGGTGTCCTGGGTTGCCAGGGAGATATTTAAGGAGGATGACTTCCTGACCTGCACTGAGGACAGATAGCAGCAGAACGGATACTGGGCCAGCATGATCAGAAAAAGTCACTAGACAACAAAGGTAGAAAAGATCATTTATTTTCATTATAGTGTTTGGAATATATCCATTTTGAGAATCAGGTGCTCAACATTAAAAGTTTATATTTATTTACTTATTTATGGCATTTTATCCCACATTAAACATGAATTAGGGTGTTTTGTGGCTCTACATGAGAATTGTGATGATATGATCCCTTGTTTCATATTGTTGACGGTCTGCATTTTCCGTATGGGTGGTATATTGGTGTATTAGGTCTGCCCAGTGTAATATTTATGGTACAGTAAGGTTCTGAGTGTGTTTTTGGACAAAGTTTTTGGCATAGTGTTTTGCGATTGTGGTTAGAATATGCTTTGAGCAACCACTTTATTCTTTGACATATGATACATATCTAATATCTAAATTTAATAAAAGGTATTAATTGTGACTTTTTATTTATTTATTTTTTCTGCGTGTTATCAGACAATTATGGATTTAAGCTCCATCCCTGGCCCCACCCTAACCCCACCACCTTTTGCCTCCCCAAACAGTTGGGCCACCGACCGCCTTTGCCTCCACCCAGCTCTGAACTAGAAAGGTGTAGAGGAGCAAGCAGTGGAGGAGGAGGGGCATATGGACAGGCAGCCAGCTGAAGGGCAGCTAAAGGGCTTCTGTGGAGTGGAAGGTAACCCTGAGGTGTGAAATGCTTGGGTTTGGAAGGATTTATGGAGCTTTATAGACCCTTGGGACAGATTTCTCCATTACTGTTTCTACAGGAGAGAAGGAGAGAGATCCGTAAGAGGGAGGGGTAGAGTGCTCCTGTTCCACACAGTTGTTTGTTAAACTCTGTGAAGCATGCTGAAACCTTACCTCAAACTGCCAGAGTTTTGAGTCAATAGATGGTATGAAACTGATTGCCAAAGTGGGCAGAGTATTTTCCTGGACTGAAACCCCTGGAAGTGTTTTAGGGAAAAACTGTTTTTCAATTGGCTACACCTGGTTAACTTGAAGGCAGATGACTGCTTATCTCTTGCGTTGACTTTGAGTGCCTGAACAAATAAAGTGTGCACTACAAAAGACTACACTGTTAAACATTCTGCTGACTCCCAGTCTGTGTTGTATTGGAGTTTTGCCCTACTATCTGGTCCATTCCTCTCCTGTTTTGATCTGCATAATGCCCATGGGGTTACACTATTGAGAGGGCAAAGTTGAGAAAAAAGGAATATACAGATGATGTTATTGCTACTTTGCTGCAGGCAAAGTGGTCTACTACTTCCATATGCCCAGATTTCGAGGCTCTTCGGTGATTGGAAAGGGCAATATCTCCCCAGATTCTAGCATTTTTCTTGGAAGGCCTCAAAAAGGGACTGGCATTGAATTCTCTCAAAGTTCAGGTAGTGGCTTTATCCTGTTACAGGGGTTGTTTGTCTAATGCGCCCTTAGGGTCTCGCCCTGATATTATCCGTTTTCTCAAGGAAATTACTCACCTTAAGCTTCAAGTGTACCTTTCCTGTCCAGCTTGGAATTTAAATCTAGTCCTCAAAGCTCTCCAAAAAGCTCCCTTTGAGCCTCTCTTAAGGATCCCACCTTGAAGACAGTGTTTCTAGTGGTGATCACTTCAGCCAGAAGGATTTCGGAACTGCAAGACTTATCTTGTAGAGATCCTTTTCTTTCCTTTACGGAAGCAGGTATTTCTCTTAGAACAATGCCTTCTTACTGAAGGTCATAAGTACATAAGCACCGCCATACTGGGAAAAGACCAAGGGTCCTTCAAGCCCAGCATCCTGTCTCCGACAGCGGCCAATCCAGGCTTCAAGAACCCGGCAACCCCCCCCCCCCCCCCCAAAAAAAAAGAATAATGTTCAATGGACTTTTCCCTCAGGAATCTGTCCAAACCCGCTTTAAATTCCATAAGGCCAGCTGCTGTCACTACATTCTCCGGCAACGAGTTTCAGAGTCTAACTACACGCTGAGTAAAGAAAAACTTTCTCTTATTTTTGTACCCCGTGCTTTCCCACTCATAGCAGGCTCAATGCAGCTATGGAGGGTTAAATGACTTGCCCAGAGTCACAAGGAGCTGCCTGTGCCTGAAGTGGGAATTGAACTCAGTTCCTCAGGACCAAAGTCCACCACCCTAACCACTAGGCCACTCCTATATCCTAGCTTCATCTTGTGTCCCCTTGTTTTGTTGTTGTTGAAAGTGTAAACAAATGCTTCACATCTGTCCGCTCTACTCCGCTCATTATTTTGTAGACTTCTATCATATCACCCCTCAGCCGCCTTTTCTCTAAGCTGAAGAGCCCTAACCTTCTCAGCCTTTCCTCATAGGGAAGTCATTCCATTCCCTTTATCATTTTCGTCGCCCTTCTCTGCACCTTTTCTAATTCCTTTATATCTTTTTTGAGATGTGGCGACCAGAACTTGACACAATACTCGAGGTGCGGTCGCATCATAGAGCGATACAACGGCATTATAACATCCTCGTGTTTGTTTTCCATCCCTTTCCTAATAATACTCAACCTTCTGTGTGCTTTCTTAGCCGCGGCAGCATACTGGGCAGACATTTTTAACATCTTATCAATGATGACTCCCAGATCCCTTTCTAGGTCCGTAACTCCTAACACGGAACCTTGCATGACATAGCTGTAATTCGGGTTCCTCTTACCCACATGCATCACTTTGCACTTGTCAACATTGACCTTCATATGCCACTTGCACACCCAATCCCCCAGTCTCGCGAGGTCTTCCTGTAATCTTTCACACTCCTCCTGCGACTTGACGACCCTGAATAATTTTGTGTCATCTGCGAATTTAATTACCTCATTTTGGCTTTCCACATTAACCAGCCTTTGTTTCTTCCCTCCTTTAAGGAAGACTGTGGAAAGGGTTATGCCTCATTGCGTTCCCTTGATGTATGAACTTTATGCATTATTTGGAGGTCACTAATGATTTCCGCTATTCAGACCACCTTTTTGTTCTTTTTGGTGGTCCCAGGAAGGGCCAGGCTGCTTCTTTTTTTTTATTTTTTTTAATTGCAAGAAGTCTTTATTATCAGTGAACCAGAACAAAATTTACATAATACAAGCAACAGGCAAGCACTTCTGCATTACATATACAAGAAGTCTAATAGTACTGCCTATATTGTAACAGGTAACAGTATCAACTGGCCTACAGTTACTTTACCAAACTTCAATAATTTTTTGGAGTTTTTTACAGAGTATAATAATTCCCCACACAGTCCCTGCCCCCTCCCCCCCCCCCCCTCTCTCCCATAAGACACGGCTAGCTATGGTCATGCAGAACACTCTCTGAGCGTATGGCCCGTAATTACAGAGCGTCAGGAGGAATATATTGCCATACCGACTGCCAAGTACCCAACTGGTGCTTGCGCTCGGCAATCAATCTCTCCATCTCTCTCACATACCTCAATTTATGGAGCCATTTTGTTAGTGGGGGCACCCCCTCTCTCCGCCAATGGGAAGCCACGACCACCCTGGCAGTGCTCACCACCTGGTTTACCAGTGACTGTTGGGCAGATGAGAGACCAGCAATCCTGGTTGAAAACAGGAACACCAACGGACTCAGTGGCACCTTGCACCCCAGCCATTTTTGTAACTGAAAATGAATCGCCCTCCAGTAAGCCTTAATTTTTTTGCAGCTCCACCACACAGAGTCGCCAACACCCATCCAACGCATCTGGAAAGATCCTCTGCAACCGGGCCGGTGTGAGGTACCACCTATACAGCACCTTCACTGCATTCTCCTGCAGGGGGACATGAGTCGATAGCCTCACTACTTTTCTCTCAATACTCTCCCACTCGGACTCCTCCAAATGTATACCTAGTTCCCTCTTCCAACCTCTTCTGTGTACTCCATTATAAGATGAATGGTGACTTATGTTCTGATAGAGATAACCAATCAGGCCACGGGAGGACGTAAGTTTCCCACATATCTCCTCCAGACCAAGTTTCTTTTACGACATCACCTCTCGCACCGCTTTAGTTTGCAAGAAGTGGGCCACTTGACAATAGGCGAATTCACCCCCCTCTACCTCTGGGTATCTATCCTTCAGAGCCTTAAAAGACAGCACGGAGTCAGCTTCAAACATCTGTCCCCTGGTCCGCACCCCAGCTCCGTGCCATTTTGTGAATGTCCCCTTTATAGTACCGGGCAGGAATAATGGGTTATATGCTATTGGGGTACTCTGGGTCAAGATGCATTGTTTCTTGGGAAACATTCTGTCCCAATAATAAAGTGTTACCTCCACTGAGGAGCAAGTTCCCTCTCCCATACGTCTAAATGGCCTAGGTAACCATATTAGTGCGATCAACGGTGTGTCACCCAGTGAGTGTTGTTCTATTTGTACCCATTGTCTATCTGGGTATTCTTGGTGCCATTCAAGTGCTGCCTTCCCCTGTGCCGCTCTATAGTACCAAGCGAGATTGGGTACCCCCAGCCCACTTCTTTTCCTATCCCTGTATAACAGTGATCTCGCTAGCCTTGGACGCTTTCCTGCCCAGACGAACTGCACAAGTATGTCTTGTAAGGATGCTATAAATCACCTGGGCATCATCACAGGCAGCACCTGGAAAAGATATAGCAACCGAGGCAGAATATTCATTTTAAGAATAGCTATTCTTCCAAACCATGAAAATTGCATGTCCCCCCAGCGCTCTAAATCAGCTCTGATAATTTTGCCTAGCCCCTTATAATTTGCGTTAAACAGCTCTGAGAATGTCCTAGTCAAGTTCACCCCCAAGTATCTAAGTTGCTTATGAGCCCATCGAAAAGGAGAAGAGATCTTTAAAGAGCCCACCACCTCCTCTGGAAGGGTTACATTTAGGGCTTCAGATTTAGCCATGTTGACTTTAAAGCCAGACACAGCAGAATATTCTTCTATCAATCGCTCTAAATGCGGGAATGTGGTCAGTGGGCGAGTAACAAACAGTAGGACATCATCCGCAAAAAGGGCCAGTTTATGAACTCTGTCTGCTACTCTAACTCCTGAGATATTGGGGTCCAAGCGCAACCTGGCCGCAAAGGGCTCCATCACCATAGCGAACAACAAAGGTGAAAGAGGGCATCCCTGTCTAGTTCCTCTATAGAGCGTAAATAAGTCTGAATTGCTTCCGTTGACCCGGACACATGCCCTTGGGGATTCATAAAAAGCCTGAATCCATCTCCTAAACTGCAATCCAAACCCCATCGTCTCAAGGGCTCTATGCATAAAGGGCCAGTGAACCCGATCAAAGGCTTTTTCCGCGTCCAGACTTAAGAGACATAACGGTTTCTGGGTTCTTTTTGCCAGGTACATAAGGTCTACCACCCTCCTGATATTGTCCATTGCTTTCCGGTACGAGACAAAGCCCATTTGATCTGGATGGATGAGTACTGGAAGAATTGGTGCCAATCGATTGGCTAATACCTTAGCCAAGATTTTTACGTCAGCATTTAACACTGATATAGGTCTGTAGGATCCACAGTCCAAATGATCTTTTCCAGACTTGGGTAGTACCGCTATCCAAGCCTCCATCATAGACAGAGGCAAGGACCCAACTTTTCCCACCTGGTTAAACAAGTCAGCTAAGAGGGGGGCTAACTTGGGTGCAAACTGCTTATAAAACTCATTAGGCAATCCATCCAGACCAGGCGACTTGCTCGATGGTAGGCTTGTAATAGCCTCTTGAATTTCCTTAGGGGTAACCGGCTCATCTAGCAGTCGCTGCTGCTGGTGACTCAGAGAGGACAACTCGCTATCTCGTAAGTATTGATCTACTAATTCCATGGGGGGATTGAGTTCCTCAGCGTATAAGGCCTGGTAGAATTCCCCAAATCTCCTACGTATGTCCTCAGATTTATCAAGATCATTCCCACCCTCGTCCCTGATCTTTAAGATAGTTTTGTCTACTTTTTGCCTACGCATCTTTATGGCTAAAAGATGCCCTGCTTTATTGGCGAACTCGTAAGAGCCCAACCTGCTCTTTGCATATACCTGTAACATGCTAAGTTGCTCAGAGTAGATAGAATCGAGCATTAATCTTTGATCACTTAGTTCTTTCAGGGTCTGTGGGGACCCACTTGCCTTATGCTGCGCTTCCAGTGAACGAATATTCTCCAAACAGCTTGCTACCTGTGCCTTACGGGCCTTTGCTTTCTTACTGGCCAGTTGCAAAAAATAGCCACGGGATACTGCCTTCATGGTATCCCAAATTGTGCTGAGCGAAGGCCCAGAATTCAAATTAAACTCAAAGTATTCTTTCAACATTTTTTTATATCCCACCACAGCTGCCTCATCTTGCAGAATATTAACGTTTAATGCCCATCTTTTGTCCTTACTCTCAGTCCTAATATTGGGTAAAGTTACCCATATCGGGGCATGGTCAAACAGGGTCATACTGCCTATTCCTGCTTCTGGGCCTCTCTCCGCTAAGGCAACATCCACAAGGATATAGTCTATACGGGAGTAGGAGTGATGTACTGGGGAATAGAACGTATAATCTCGCACCCTCTGATTATGAACCCTCCACAAGTCTACCGTACCTAATGATTGTGCTAAAGATCTCAATGCTTGCGTGTCCCTCTGTTCCTCCTTTCTAGAGGCTCCAGAGCGATCTATGCCCGGTGTAACAGGCCACATTAACCCCCTGCCCAGACTATACCTGAGGTTAAAGTGGCCTAGGCCAGAGTATACCCCAGGGGATAAACTGGCCTAAAGGCCAGACTATATCCCCCTAGGCCAGAATATACCCCGGAGTTTACTCTGGCCTAGGCCACAATATACCCCGGAGTTTACTCTGGCCTAGGCCACAATATACCCCAGAGTTTACTCTGGCCTAGGCCACAATATACCCCTCCAGGGCAGAATAGAATATACCCCTCCAGGGCAGAATACACTATCTATGCCCAGGGGGATAAAGTAGCCTAGGCCAGAATATACCCCCCCAGGGAAAATATACCCATTTTTGCCTTGGAGTATATCCTGCCCTAGGGGGTACAGCCTAGGCCAATTTATACCTAGTAACATAATGTTTAATTAATTTGACTGTTCATAATATAATAAAAGTCATAACGTCCTGAAACTTCATCTTCTAAGACTAGGAGCTCCTCACTTTAATATAAACGTTCAAAGTTAAACACTGATAACAACATCAAAATGATCATGCTTGTTTTCAAGATAAAGTGTGTGTTCTGTTGTTGACTGCAGATTGAAACTTGCAGGATAGGTCAACCAATCCATGGAGTCACCAACTTTTGTGTGGATGACAATGTCACAACTCAGCAGTTTTGCTGTGGCCATGTTCTCTGCATCAGTTGCCCATACTCCATCACAGGAGATGCCAGAGATGTTCACATATTCATTCACCTTTTGGTTCAAGTAGTCCTGTAGTTTTCTTCTCAAGTCATTTTTCATGTGGTGGATGACTTTCTTTCTGAGCAGGGAGTGGTTGTCCTCTGTTCCTGTCAGAAAGTAGCTGATGGCCCGGAAGTAGCAGTTGCCATCACCTTTGGTTTTATATGTACGCCGTGGTTGTCCAAGGTCCCTTGTGCATCCACAATACACAACCTTACCAAATGTAAGGCCAAGAGTTGTGCTAAGATACTTTCTTTCTGAACTTGGTAGTGGGTTGAAAGTCTTGGTTTGCTTATGTTTCTGTGCAGCAGAGTCACTGAGACAATCATCACAGGACTGAGGTGGTGGAGTAGTCTCTTCATCCTGGTAAATCTTAAGGTTGCTGGCATGGTAGGTGTTCTTCAGTATCTTGCCAGTCTTATTGTTCTTAAGTTTTACTTGTCCCTTGGTCAAGGATTCCACAACAAAGTAGGGTCCAATCCAGTGTGGTTCCATCTTTGAACCCATGCGATGAATACGTTGCTTATTCTTGATGTAAACGATGGTTCCAGCAGTGATTTCTTTTTGGCTGTTGTGTCGATGGTCAAAGGCACGCTTCTGGTGTTCCTGGGCAGAGTGAATGTTGGTACTGACAGCTGAGCAGAGCTTTTTATGAATGGTTGTCAGTGTATTTAGCACATCAGGGTTGGCATCATCTGAAAGGGGCATGGTGTCCATAGTGTCATATTCTGAGGGATTGAGGTCCATAGGAAGCTTGGCCTTCCATCCATACATGACCTCAAATGGAGTGCACTTGGTTGAGGCATGCACAGATGTGTGATAGGCAAACAAAACACCAGGGATGAACTGGTCCCAGTTGTTTCCTTGTTCATTGACAAGCTTACTGAGAGATTCCTTGAGTGTTCGATTGTCACGTTCCCGCTGGCCATTTGTTTGTGGGTGGTAGGCAGATGAAATGCGGTGATCTGTTTGAAAATGCTCCATCAGGTTGTCGATAATCGAGTTCACAAACTCTCGTCCCTGGTCACTTATGACAGTGTCCATAAAGCCAAGGCGGCAAATAACAGAGTACAAAAAATTTGCTACTGACTTGGCACTCTTATCTGGAACAGCTGTAGCTTCAGTCCACTTTGAGAAATGATCAGTGGCAGCAACGATATATTTGTTGCCATTTGATGTTTCCTGAAGAGGACCCATCATATCAATCCCGACTAAGCTCCATACTTTTCCAGGCACTGGTATACTGTTGAGTGGTGGAGCCTCCTTGCTGATTTTGGAATTTGTAACAAAACATTTTTGACAGGCTTTGACATGTTGGTGAATGTCGTTCTTCATTCCCTTCCAGTAATAATGGACAGAGATTTTGGCTAATGTTTTATCTCTGCCAAAATGGCCACCAGAAATTGGGTTGTCATGACAGGCCTTGAGGATATTTGGCAGTTGTCTTTTAGTTAGAACCTCCTTTTCCCCATGGAAAAGAATCCCTCTGTCTGCTCGATATGGCTTAACTGTTTGTCTGAACTGGGTCTTGGCATTTAGACGTTTCTCTGGAGGTAGATCATAGATCCACAGGGGGTACTTTTGTTGTGCTGCAGTGTAGAATGTCAAAAGTTGGTTATACAGTTGGTCTTCCATGGTTGTCAACAATGGTAAAGTAAAGAGTTTGGTGTTAGAAGAAGCAGCTGTGTGTATGAGGATGATAAAAAGAGATCTGCACTTTTCAACCAATTAGAGACAGGGTGAGAAAACCAGGGAAGTGACAACAGAGGAAGCAGCTTCTCAACCAATCAGAGATAGGCTGAGAAAGTGTTAGAGGAAGCAACCAATCAGAGACAGGCTGAGAAAGTGTTAGAGGAAGCAGCACAGATGGTATATTCTGGCCTAGAGGGGTATATTCTGGCCTAGGCTACTTTTATTATATTATGAACAGTCAAATTTGTTGAACATTATGTTACAATTGCATTATATTGTTTTAGAGGGAGTATGAATTGGCCTAGCCCCCAATTTATATTCTCGGGGTATAATCTGGCCCGAGGGGGTATAAAGTGGCCTAGGCCAGAGTATACCCCGGGTATATTCTAGCCTAGACCAGTTTAACCCCGGGGTATACTCTGGCCTAGGCCACTTTATACCCCCTCGGGCCAGAGTATACCCCGGGGTTAAACTGGTCTAGGCTAGAATATACCCGGGGTATACTCTGGCCTAGGCCACTTTAACCCCGGGTATAGTCTGGGCGGAGGGTATACTCTGGCCTGTTACACCGGGTTCATTGCCGTATTAAAGTCCCCCCCTATAATAAGGGAGCCCTGTGCAAAGGAGGCCACAGAATTTTTAACTCTCTCAATGAAACCCTCTTGCCCTGAGTTCGGGGCATAGATAGAAGCGATAGTGAGGTCCACCTGGTCAATTTTAACATGCAGAAAAATATAGCGTCCTCCCGGGTCCCTCTTGATCTTAAGCACCTGCGCCCCAACTGTGGAGTGTATCAAAATCGCTACTCCCCCCCGTCTGGACCCTGCTGCAGAGGCAAAATACGCCACCGGGTAGTCCGAGCTGGAGAGAAGTCTTTCATGCCTTCCCCTCAAGTGTGTTTCTTGAAGAAGAGCCACATGTGGCCTAAGCTGTCCCAATTCTTTATAAAACTTCTGTCGTTTCTGAGGCATGTTAAGGCCTTTTACATTATAAGATAAGATCTTTAAACCTGTACCCTTCATTAAATGGGTTATCGTTCTTAAGTGGCTTCATCCCTCCAAGACTGCTCTGCACAGTATCGTAGAATGTATAATATTAAACGCCAGCCATGTCCTTCCCTACCCCCCTCCTCCCTCCCTCCCCTAGCCACTTCCCTCCACTGAAATCCCTCCCCTATCCCGTCCTTTTTCACCAATTGAAAGACCACATCCTCCAAGTGGGAGTCGAGGAAGTTCCCCACCCTTCACACAGTACCCAACCACACATCCACCCCCCCCCCAACCCTGCCTTATCAGAATCAAACAGCAACTAACTCTCCCATCAGCAGTCCACCCTTCTGCTAGTCCCCATTGACAACCAGTTAACATCTAGCCCTCCATCATAACCAGTACATCCAACCATAAACAGTGAATTTTTTTTTATTTTTTACTATGGGCGGAACCCTCACCAGCATTCACAATATGCAAATCAAAATAGGTACCTCTGCCAGGCCAGAGTAGTGTATTTTCCCTACACCATGTCCCTGGTGACCTGGTCTTATGGAATCAGTCCAAACTACTCAGTCCATCTCAGCGCTTCTGAATACCACGCTTTGTAGATTCTGGGATTCTTTGCTACCGTTGAAGCTTTGCTCGGGTGGTAGGCGCTACTGCCCCAGGTGGAGACTTAGCAGAAACCAGTTCCGCAGCATATAGAGCCTCCCAAGCCTCCTGTAGAGTTTGCACCTTCTGTTTGTTACCCTTCAGGGTAAAAAGGAGAGCGAAGGGAAATCCCCATCTGTATGGTATTTTGTGTTTGTTCAAGGACTCCAGCACTGGTCTCATCTGTCTTCTTAATTGCAATGTATATTGCGATAAATCCTGGTAAACCTGAATGCGGGCCCCACCCTAGTCCAGACGCTCAGTCCTTCTGGCGGCCGCCAGAATTTTTTCCTTAATTTCATATTTGTGGAAACGCATGATTATATCGCGGGTCTGCTGTTCCTTACGCGCCCCCAGCACTCTGAGATCTATCCAGCTCACATCGCATTGCACCCGCTTCAGGTCCGAGCAAAGTTGAACACAAAGTTTGCACTATTTCAGCCACATTCTCTGTGTCACCACCTTCAGGTACACCGCGGAAACGGAGATTATTCCTCCGTCCCCTATTCTCGAGATCGTCCATCTTATATTCCAAATGTGCATGCTTTTGTTCCAGCTCCTGGAGAAGGTCAACATGTTTGTTCAGGGACTCAGCATGTTCATCAAGTTTCAGTTCAGCCTCTTCCACTCTGCCGCCTAACTCTTGGAGGTCAGCGCTTAAGGTATCCATCCGCTCTTAGATTTCATCTGTAGACTGCTTAATTTCAGTCTGGATATTGGATAAAAATTTGCGGAGCTTGCTAGACATGCCTTTTTTCAAGGGAGGTGCTCGCGCTTCCAACATAGACAGAACAGAGTCCGAGTCCGAGAGGGAAGCATGCTCCGTGGACTCGTGGCGTTTAGCGGCCTTGGGCGCCATACTTTTCTCTGCTCTATCCGCGTCTTTTTTCCGGCTTGTTTTGCTCATGTCTGTAGCTGTTCAATGGTAGGATCTACTCACCCAAGCTACGTTTTTCAGCTGTTGATTTGCGATTTTACCCCAAAAATCGGTGTTGGGTGTGGGAGCTGCAAGGCTAGACCACCATGCTATGCGATGACGTCACTTCCTCCCCCGGGCCAGGCTGCTTCTAAAGCTACCATTGCTCGATGGATTAAGAACTTGTGAGATAGTTATGTCCATTAACCAGAAGATGGAGATAGAAAACATAGAAGTGAGCTGTAAAATATAACCCTTGTGAGGTTGCACAGCCCTTCAGTATTTTCTATTTCTAGCAGGTGGATAGATGTATCTTCTAACGCTAAGCTTTGGATAGCTGCTCCTGGCTCCCAGCTAAGCTTGTCAGCCATTTGCCTAGCCAGTAGATCATACTTGGAGGTTCCAGTGTTCTGTCTGCTGTGTCCCATGGACCCCCTCCACTCTTATACCCTCTGTTCTTTGAAACTCAAGGCTCAGCAGCTATTCTAACTGGCACTTTGAAAGAAAAAGAAAAAAGATGCAACAACCCATTTGTTGGAGTCAGCTGTTTGAGCCTCTTTCTTTCTTCAGTGTGGTAGGGAGTGCATAGGAAGTGGTACGCAGCAGGGTTAAACCTGCCTTCCATCCAGGGCGATGTTTTGGTGTTTCAGGAGATACAGTTCTGTTGGGGGATGCAGCTGTGCTGTTCAGTATGGCTACTCTCATGGAGTCAGTGAAACATTGCTCCTACCATGAATCATCCAGCCATTACTCATCACACAAGGCAGGAAAGGCACGAGAGAAGTGCAACAATGCCGGTGAGAGCAGCTCTGGAGACATTTTGCCATTGCCAATGGTACCATGACACTTAGGTTCCATAGACATGGCTGCCAGTACCGCTCCTCAGTTTGACATGGGAATGGCAGCCATTTTACAGGCACGAGCTGATGGTGCAGGAAACGTATTGGGACTCCCCGTGTAGTTAACTACCTCTGTTTCTGCTTCTCTGGGGCAACCTGACCTGGCTGGACAGCCAGGAGTTATGTTTCCCCCTGAATTTGTGCTGGTCCTACAGCAGGCCTATCTTTTAAAGCAGAGTCAGGTAGGATCTTCTCAGTCCCTTTCTTTTTCTCTGCCCTTCGCTCCTGTTGCTCCCAAGAGATCTTGTTTGGACCTCTGCAGTGTGGCCGAGACAGAAGTTTTTTTTTCTCCTCCTCCTCCTCCTCCTTCGGATGAAGCTTCAGTTGTTTCTGAGGAGCCTTCTATTCAAGGGCCTCTAGAGGAAGGAGTGCTTCCCCCTGAGGAGGGATATAATCCCAGGGTTTTGAAGCTATTTTTAGCAAGGAAGAGCTCAGTACCCTCATCTCTGATGCCTTGGCAGTGCTTTCGATTGAGGATCCATTGGCATTGGCCTTGGGGAGTCAGGAGTCTTTGATTATGAAGGCCCCTCTAAGGCCTTACCCGTGCACCTGGATATCCCAGATATGGACCTTAAAATGGGAACAGCAATGGTCGAAAGGGATACTGCTCTTAAAGATCTTCGGGAGCATGCTCCAAAGCAGTCCTTTGAGGTGGCCTCCCTAGGCCTTCAGGTGTCCATCTGTAGCTCCTTTGTGGCAAGAGTTTGCTTGAAATGGCACCAACAGTCAATAGTACAGAAGATGTGTCAGTCTGCCCAGTTGGAGGCTCGGCTAGCTTATTTAGCAGATGCAAAATATGGTATATTCAGTGCCTTGGCTTGGGGTATGTCCTTGGCTGTTGTAGCCTAGAGGCAACTGGTTGTGAAACTGGGCAGCTGATGTGGCCTCCAAATCTCGGCTAGCCAAGCTTTGTTTCAGGCTGAAATGCATCTTTTGGGAGGACCTAAACAACCTGGTAAAGGAGCTAGGTGAGACTAAACCACAGTGCTTCCCAAAAGACAAACCGAGGAGTTTGGCTTATTCTGCTACAGGGTCCACCCATTCCAGATTTTGGGAAAGTAGATGATAGGTCTTGGCCATCAACAGTTCATTCAAAAGTCTTGTTTTTAAGACAGTCTTCCTTTCATTCGGACAAGAAGTCCACTCCCCAGATGGGGAATTACACCAGTTCTTCCTGTAATGCACAATAAGATGAGGATGACCCATGCCTCTCCCCTCAGGGTGGGAGGTCATCTTCAGGAGTTTGTAGAGGAGTAGGCCTTGATCACTTCAGACCAGTGGGTCTTGGAAATACTCAAGAAAGCTAGAGTTCTCCCATCCGGTTGCCAAGGAATCAGTGGTTCAAGCAACCATAGATTCTTTGCTCACTCTATATGCAGTCATTCCGGTTCCTCGCAAAAGGACTACCTGGATCATGCTGGGAGAATTCCTAACAGCTCTGAACCTGAAGGAGGCATATATTCATATATCCATTTGTCCTCCTTATCAGTGGTTTTTGAGATTTGCAATTCAAGGTCGTCATTTCCAGTTCAAGGCAGTGCCCTTTGGTCTAGCCATGTTTCCAAGGACATTTTCCAAGATAATACTGGTGGTAGCAGCCTATCTACATTGTCAATGGATCAAAGTGCACCTCTATCTTGATAACTGGCTCTATCTCGATATCTGGCTCATTTGAGCTGCCTTCTTCACAGACAGCAAAGCTAAAATAGCTACCATTGTTCACTTTCTTCAGTCATTAGGCTGGGTGATCAATTTCAAGAAGAGCAGGCTAGTTCCCTCTCAGTCCATAGAGTATCTGGGTGTTCTCTTCAACAACCACAATTGATGGAACAGCTTCTCCTGCCTTTCTCACTGATCAAAGGTGGGAGAAGCTGTTCCATCAGATGCGATTGTTGCTTCAACAGAGCAAGCCTCGGACTTGGGCCATGTCGAGGTGATAGGATCTATAATTGTGGTGGAAGTGGTGCCGTGAGAGCAGGTTCACAGGTGCCCTCTTCAGCATTCTCTTCTCAGCCACTGGTCTCTAGTCTTCCAGAATTACAATATTCACCTTCTGTGGACATCAGCCAGTTGGAGCATGCGGTGGTGTCACAACAGAATAACAAGGGAGTTCCATTTCCCCTGCATCTTGGGAGATAGTGAACACAGATGTCAGCCTTTCTGGCTGGGGAGTGCACTATCTTGCTTAGGGGAATGGTCTCAGATGGAGGTGAAATGGCCTTTCAATCTCCTGGATTTGCCATGCCCTGGAAGCCTTTGCTCCATTTCTAGTATCCTCTCCGGTCAGGGTGTTCTCTGACAACACCACGGCAGTGGCTTATGTCAACAAGCAGGGAGGAACTTGCAGCTGGCAATTAGCAGCAGAAACCACTCTCCTGATGCCTGTCAGCTGCTCACATTGCTGGATCCTTGAGTGTACAAGAGGATTTTCTCAGCTGAAACTCTTTGGATCCGGGGGAATGGGAGCTGTCCAAAGAAGCCTTCCCAGCACAAAGTAAGGTGCTGGGGTATGCCGTTTCTCAACTTGATGGCCACAAATCTCAAAGCCAAGGTGACAACTTCTTCAGCCACTGGAAGGAGCCAGACTTTCAGGATATTGATGCTCTTCTTTTTCCATGGCCAATCAATAGCCTGCTATATGTCTTTCCCCTGTGATCAATGGTGGACCGTGTACTTGGGAGAATTGTGTCTCTGTTATGATTCTGCTAGATAGGAAGGGAAATAGTTGGGACTCGCTCCTGATTGGCTTGTCAGGGGCTGAGCTGACGTCTGATGCTGCAGACGTCAGAAGCCTGATCTACTTAAGCGTACCTTTCCCTGCAACCCTTGCTTTAGCGTTTGATTGCATTTGATTGCTGTCAGCTGAAGCCTGCTTTCTTCCCTCTCTGTTTGTACTTGTGCACTCTGTGTTACGTTGGAGATTTGCTTTCTCTCCTCATAGCTTGTAGATTCTGTGTGACTGCTGGATGTTCCCAGCGTGGGCTTGATTGTCTGTCTACACTGTAGCTGGGTCTATTCTCTGCTTGGCTGGTGTTGTGCTTTGTGGTAAGCTTGTCCGTATTGTTCCAGTTTGTTTGTTTTAGTTTTCCTTTCCTCTGTGTTAACCCTTTGTGCTGTGCTTAAGTATTGCCTTGTTGGGCAGCCTTCTGATCCTTTGTATCGTCCTGGGGGTTTGTTTTTCCCCTTTGTTTGCTTACCTTTCCCTTATCTTTGAGTGCTGTGTAGCACAGCGTTGTGTATTCCTATAAACAGTTCCCTTTTTCCCTTGTATATTATGAGGCCAGCCTTGTGCATTCTTGTGTGTGGATTCCTTTTGCCTTTGAGTGCTGTGTGGCACAGCCTGTATCCCTTTAGCAGTTCCCTTTATCCCTGTGTGTTGTGAGGTCAGCATTGTGTTTGCTTAGGTGGCTTCCCCTTTCCCTTGTGTGCTGTATGGTACAGCCTAGTGTTCTCTTGTGTGGCTTCCTTTATCCTTGACTGCCCTGTGGCACAGCCTTGTGTTTCCTATTGAAACCTCTGTCAATCCCTTTTCCCTTGTGTCCGTAGCTAGCGCTGTGTGTGTTTCTGGTGTTCAGTCCCTTTGGGGACCCCTCGCTGTTCTTTCTCCCTTCCCAGTGTACGAGTGGGTTCCGGTTCGGCCGTGAGGCCCGCACGCTTGGACTCTGTATGAGTGGGTTCCAGATCAGCCGTGAGGCCCGCCTGAATGCTTTATCTCCCATTTTCTGGTGGTGCTAGTTGTTTGACCTGTGTGTGCAGGGCTTGGTGGCTGGGGTTGTGTGTAGTGCTTGTTTGGTGTACCCTAGGCCTTGGCCAAGAACCTATACTAGGCCTCGGCCTGGGCTCAACAGTCTCATCCCAGTTGGGTCATTTTGGTGCCTCTGGATTGGCTGAGATGGCCATAGTACACGGGCCTGATTTGGCTTTTAGACAGAGAGTCTCTTCACTGCGTCAGGGTCTAACATAGTAGATGACGGCAGAAAAAGACCTGCACGATCCATCTAGTCTGCCCCCCTTCACTCTCATATCATGTCCTCTCGTTCTACCGCCCTCCCATCTCTGGAAAAAGTTCGTTTGCGGATTAATACCTTTCAGATATTTGAACGTCTGTATCAGATCACCCCTGTTTCTCCTTTCCTCCAGGGTATACATGTTCAGGTCCGCAAGTCTCTCCTCATATGTCTTGTAACGCAAATCTCATACCATTCTCGTAGCTTTTCTTTGCACCGCTTCCATTTTTTTTACATCCTTAGCAAGGTACGGCCTCTAGAACTGAACATAATACTCCAGGTGGGGCCTCACCAACGACTTATACAGGGGCATCAACACCTCTTTTCTTCTGCTGGTCACACCTCTCTCTATATAGCCTAGCAACCTTCTGGCTATGGCCACCGCCTTGTCACACTGTTTCGTCGCCTTCAGATCCTCAGATACTATCACCCCAAGATCCCTCTCCCCGTCCGTAACTATCAGACTCTCCCCACCTAACACATACTTCTCCCGTGGATTTCTACTCCCTAAGTGCATCACTTTGCATTTCTTCGCATTGAATTTTAATTGCCAAACCTTAGACCATTCTTCTAGTTTCCGCAGATCCTTTTTCATGTTTTCCACTCCCTCCCCGGTGTCCACTCTGTTACAAATCTTAGTATCGTCCACAAAAAGGCAAACTTTACCTTCTAACCCTTCGGCAATGTCACTCACAAATATATTGAACAGAATCGGTCCCAGCACCGATCCCCGAGGCACTCCACTACTCACCTTCCCCTCCTCCGAGCGAATTCCATTCACCACCACCCTCTGGCTTCTGTCCGTCAACCAGTTCCTAATCCAGTTCACCACTTCAGGTCCTATCTTCAGCCTGTCCAGTTTATTCAAGAGCCTCCTGTGGGGAACCGTGTCAAAAGCTTTGCTGAAATCTAAGTAGATTACGTCCATAGCACGTCCTTGATTCAATTCTCCAGTCACCCAGTCAAAGAATTCAATGAGATTCGTTTGACACGATTTCCCTTTGGTAAAACCATGTCTGGTGTTAATGGAGATTCCGTCCCCCTTTGTTCTTGCAGCTTGGCTATTGAAGGGCACAATTGAGGTGCAAGGGGTACATGGACTCAGTTATTACTACTCTGCTGCAGGCTAGGAAGTGCTCTACTTTGACAGCCTATGCTAGAGTTCAGACAACATTTGAGAGTTGGTGTGCTGAAAGAGCCATTTCTTTTTTCTTTTCTTTTCCTTTCTTACTCACTTCTTAGCCTTTCTTCAGTCTGGCTTGTAGAAGGGATTGGCACTGGGGTCACTGAAGGTCCAAGTGATAGCTTTAATATGCTTCAGAGGTCACCCTCAACATTCCTCTTTAGTGGCTCACCCTGAAATTGTAAGGTTTTTGAAAGGGGTGGACCGTCTGCGACCTCCTTTCGTCCTCAGTGTCTAGACTGGAATCTTAATCTGGTTCTTTGGACTTTGCAGAAGAGCCTGTTTGAGCCTTTGAAGGCTTCTCTCAAAGATCTCACATTGAAAACCTTCTTTTTGGTAGTTATTGCCTCTGTGTTTCAGAACTTCAGGCTCTCTTGTTGGGACCCCTTTCTCTGGTTTTCCAAAGCAGGGGTGTCTCTACGAGCAGTTCCGTCTTTTCTCCAAAAGTTGTATCAGCTTTCTACATTAATCAGCCCATAGAGCTCCCGTCATTTTGGAAAGATAATTGTGGTACTCCGTTTTCATCCTTGAGGCTTTTGGATGTGTGTCGAGTTCTGCTCCGATACCTGGAGGTTACCAATGAGTTTCGGAGTCTTGATAATTTTCATGCTGTTCAGTAAGGAGAAGCTGGATTTAGCTGCTTCTAAACTCATGATTGCATGATGGTTGAAAAAGGCCATTAGTTTGGCCTACATCCTGTTAGAGAAGCAGCCTCCATCTGCTTTGAGCACATTCTACCAGGCACATGACTGTGTCCTGGGCAGAAGTGGCATGGCTGTCACTGACGTATATTTGCAAGGCGGCAACTTGGTCATCCCTCCACTTTTGTCAAACATTATAGGATGGATGTGGCGGCTTGATCGGATGCTGTGTTTGGGGCTTCAGTTCTGCAGGCAGCAGTGCCGGGAGCCTACTCTTGGTAGGGACTACTTTTGGGACATTCCACAAGCTCTGGAATAGTGGGAAGAACACTATGGAAGGAGGAATTAGGTCTTACCTGATTAATTTTATTTCCATTTGTTCTTTACACTATTCCAGAAGCCCTCCTGCTGATTCTGCCAGACTTGATTGTGGAAGGTCTGGGCCTTCTCCTGCACTGCCTGATGTTGTGTCTTGCTTCACAGTTGAAAGGGAGTACCAGTTTCTGCAGTTATATTATTGTTTTCATTGTTACATAAAAAAAAAGGTTGAGTTCTTGCATGAGTCTTGGTTTTGGAAGTTCACACTGCTTATCTGAAGAGCTGTACTACCTCACGAGGGTTATATCTTACAGCTCACTTCTGTGCTCTCTATCTCCACCTGCTGGTCGATGGACATAACCTATGTCACAAGTTCTGGAATAGTTTGAAGGACTAATGGAAAGAAAATTATCAGGTGAGACCTCATTTCTCCATTTTCTTCCTCTTCTGTTGGGTAAGCAGTCTTCTTTGTGTTTAAAAGCTCATTCCCATAGAGTTCTTGCCACCTCGTGGGTGGAATCTCGTGTTTTTTCGCTAGAAGAAATTTGTAGATTAGCTAGATGGGCCTCCTTGCACACCTTTGCAAGGCATTATTGGATAGATGTTGTGGCTAGATCAGAGGTGTTCTTTGGTGCTTTCTGCCGCCCTTGTGTCTTCCTGCTCTGATTGAGTTCTGCTTTGCTACATCCCATCAGTCTCTGGATTTATATGCTGCTGATGAAAAGGAAGGAAAAATGGTCTTACCTGATGATTTTCTTTCTTTAGTTACAGCATATGGATCCAGAATCCCACTCTGTTGCTCTTTCAGTATGATTCTTTGTTCAGGTTACTGAATGTTTTCATTGTTTGGGTGTTTGGAAAGTTGTTCTTCTTGTTCCTTCTGAGAGGAAGGAGAAAGCTGGTAAAGCGTTGTTTGATGTTCCCTTCTGTTTTTTTTATGAGGAATACTCAATGACCAGAAGCCGCATTGTCCTATAAGACAGAGTTCAGTTGTCCTGCTGGTAGATGGACATAACCCATCAGTCTCTAGATTTATATGCTTTGACTAAAGGAAAGAAAATGATCAGGTAAGACATAATTTTTCCTTTGTTTTGATAGCTTCAAAAGCAGTGCCTCACTGGCATAGTATAATTTATTTTTACATTATTAATATTCCAGTTACTTTGAGTTTACCAATGCAAAACAAAAAAAAACCAAACAAATTAAAGGAGGGCAATTGATTTTACTCATGTTAACAGAATAGAGCTCCTCATACATCCACTCCATTTAATACCTCTGTACCTTCTCTATCAGCTAGAGGAGTGTATATTAGTACTTTCCAAATCAAATGGGCATATGTAATTATGTGTTTAGTAACACATTCAAAAATTGAATATTGTTGGCATACAAGTTCTTCCAACAGTAATGTGCATGTACAGACATGGACCTTAGGCTGTCATCTACTGGAATCAGATCCAGCACCACTCCAAGAGCATTTCTGAAAGAAGGGTGGATGGGTGTTAGTCTACTGCTTCAGTTATAAAGTACATAAGTACATAAGTATTGCCATACTGGGAAAGACCAAAGGTCCATCAAGCCCAGCATCCTGTTTCCAAAAGTTGCCAATCCAGGTCACAAATACCTGGCAAGTTCCCAAATAAGTACAAAACATTCTATACTGCTTATCCCAGAAATAGTGGATTTTCCCCAAGTCCATTTAATAATGGTCTATGGACTTTTCCTTTAGGAAGCTTTCCAAACCTTTTTTAAACTCCGCTAAGCTAACCGCCTTTACCACATTCTCTGGCAACAAATTCCAGAGTTTAATTACACATTGAGTGAAGAAACGTTTCTCTGATTTGTTTTAAATTTACTACATTGTAGTTTCATCGCATGCCCCCTAGTCCTAGTATTTTTGGAAAGCATAAACAGACGTTTCACATCTACTCATTCAACTCCACTCATTATTTTATAGACCTCTATCATATCTCCTCTCAGCCGCCTTTTCTCCAAGCTGAAGAGCCCTAGCCACTTTAGCCTTTCCTCATAGGGAAGTCGTCCCATCCCCTTTATCATTTTCGTTGCCCTTCTCTGTACTTTTTCTAATTCCACTATATCTTTTTTGAGATGCGGCAACCAGAATTGAACACAACATTTGAGGTGCAGTCGCATTATAACATCATCATTTTTGTTTTCTATTCCTTAGCCGTAGCAACACACTTAGCAGAAGGTTTCAACTTATCATCAACGACGACACCTAGATCCCTTTCTTGGTCTGTGACTCCTAACGTGGAGCCTTGCATAATGTAGCTATAAATCGGGTTCCTCTTGCCTACATGCATCATTTTACACTTGCTCACATTAATCATCATCTGCCATCTAGACGCCCAGTCTCCCAGTCTCGTAAGGTCCTCTTGTAATTTTTCACAATCCTCCCGTGATTTAACGACTTTGAATAACTTTGTGTCATCAGCAAATTTAATTACCTCACTAGTTACTCCCATCTCTAGGTCATTTATAAATATGTTAAAAAGCAGCGGTCCTAGCACAGACCCCTGGGGAACCCCACTAACTACCCTTCTCCATTAAGAATACTGACCATTTAACCCTACTCTCTGTTTTCTATCTTTTAACCAGTTTTTAATCCACAGTAGAACACTACCTCCTATCCCATGACTTTCCAATTTCCTTTGGAGTCTTTCATGAGGTACTTTGTCAAATGCCTTCTGACAATCCAGATACACAATATCAACCGGCTCACCTTTATCCATGTTTGTTCACCCCTTCAAAGAAATGTAGTAGATTGGTGAGGCAAGATTTCCCTTCACTAAATCCATGTAGACTTTGTCTCATTAATCCATGCTTTTGAATATGCTCTGTAATTTTGTTCTTTATAATAATCTCTACCATTTTGTTGTCACCTCAGTGTTACTCTCAATTTTAATTCAGTAGTCTCATGCCACTTGTCTAAATCCGTATTAATTAGGTTAAGTGCATAAACATTTTGCCCTCTACTCGTAGTTTCTTTCACAGTACAGTGTCTGGATTATACACATCTGGCTTCAGTATAATTTCCTAATGCACTGAGATAGGAATGTCAGAAGTTTTCCATATAGTGGGCAAGAAATCCCAAAAGACCCGGTGAAACAGGATGACCCAAACCATACACTCCAAACAAGGGTCTGGCCCATAATATGGAGAAGACAACTGAAATGGACTGCAGGCACAATATTGGTTTCCAGGCTCATTGCTGAGAAATGTTCTGTGGCCCGGTACCAGTCATTAACATGGTGCATTCCACATGTGACTGTAAGATAGCGCAAGTTTAGTAGTCCCAGGTCCCCATGAAGTTTTGGCGTCTGAATCACCCTCATGGACAAGCATTCTCTCTTCCCATTCCACAGATATGATTGAATCTTGCGCTGAAGGGAATGCTCATCTGGTACAATATACAAGGAATGAGCATCTCATTAAACAGACTGAATCAACCCATTAAGGACACAGGGTATGCCCTCCATAGGTCCAATTTATGACCAATAGATCAAAACAGTGTTAGAAAATTACAATCATACAAATCCGCCAAGTTAGCTGGAATAGCAACCCACAAGTAGCGAAGACAACAATCCGCCCATGTTAGAGGGAAGGAACCTTGCCAAATAGTAAGCAATATCTCTGGCAAAGCCAAAATTTGAGATTTAATCAAATTGAGGGTAAAGCCCAAGAAAGTCCCATACCCCCTAATGGCATGCAATAATGTGTGCAGGGAATCAGGCAGATTGGTTATAATGAGCATTAAATCATCTGCAAAAGCAATCACTTTTATTCGAGATGTATCTACTTCTCCAGTGATATCCCGAGCCTGATGAATGATACATAACAAGGGCTCTAAAAATAAAACAAAAAGTAGCAGGAAGAGAGGGCACCTCTGCCTAGTACCACAACCAATAGAAAAGGAGGATGTTCAAATTCCATTAATTAGCAAGGAGGCTCTGGGACCAGATTAAAGAGCCTGCAGAGTCTGATAAAACCACCCCTGTAACTTTATGTATGAGAGGACCCAGAAAAGGAAAGACCACCACACCTTATCAAAAGCCTTCATGTCCAAACTCACACGCAGAGCATTCTTCCCCCTGGCTTTACACTTGGACATGCTAACAGCAAATGACAAATATTGCAAATCCCACCTGTTCAGGGCCCACTAGCTGAGGAAAAAAAATCAGCTAACCTATCAGCCATAACCCGAGAAAGTAATTTCAGGTCAACATTAATTAGAGGGATAGACCGGTAGGAATCCTGACCAGATCCAAAGGTCTCTATTCTATCCTCATCCTTCTTGATCTATCTGTTGCTTTTGACACTGTTGATCACAGCCTACTCCTTGATACGCTGTCCTCACTTGGATTTCAGGGCTCTGTTCTTTCCTGGTTTTCTTCTTCTCTCTCCCATTGTACTTTTAGTATATACTCTGGTGGATCCTCCTCCACTTCTAACCCACTGTCAGTTGGTGTACCTCAGGGATCTGTCCTGGGACCTCTCCATCTAAACTTCTTCCCTTGGTACTCTGATCTTATCCCATGGTTTTCAGTATCATCTTTACGCTGATGACTCCCAGATCTACCTCTCCACACCATAAATCTCAGCAGGAATCCAGGCCAAAGTATCAGCCTGCCTGTCTGACATTGCTGCCTGGATATCTCACCGCCATCTGAAACTAAACATGACCAAGACTGAGCTTCTTATCTTTCCCCCTAAACCAACCTCTCCTCTTCCCCCATTCTCTATTTCTGTGGATAACACTCTCATCCTCCCTGTCTCATCAGCTCGTAACCTTGGTGTCATCTTCGACTCCTCTCTCTCTCCTTCTCTGCGCATATTCAGCAGACTGCTAAAATGTGTCGTTTTTTCTCTATAATGTCACCAAAATTCACCCTTTTCTTTCTGAGCACACTACCAGAACCCTTATCCACACTCTTATCACCTCTCGCTTAGACTATTGCAACTTGCTTCTCACAGGTCTCCCACTTAGCCACCTCTCTCCTCTTCAATCTGTTCAAAATTCTGCTGCACGATGATCACATTACTATCACGTTGTGAGCCCTTGTGCCCAGACAGAGCCCAGTTGGGCAGTCGAGCAAACCCGAGGCTTCACCTGGGAGGACCACCGTTCCTTGAGGATTGAGCCCCCAGGTGCAGGCAGCCCGCAGGGCTTCCAGATACTGCCGGGGTCAGAGGGCCGCAAACAGTGGGCAAGAGAAGACTGGACTTAGACAGAAGCTAGGGTAGTTGTTGGGTCAAGCAGCAAGCAGAGAGTAGTCGGGTTCCAAACAGAGGTCGGGTCCGGTAGCAAGCAGAGGGTAGTCAGGTTCCAGGCAGAGGTCAGGTCAGGTGGCAAGCATAGGGTAGTCGGGTTCCAAGCAGAGGTTGGGTCAAGCAGCATGAAGAGAGTAGTCGGGTTCCAAGCAGAGGTCAGGTCAGGCAGCAAGCAGAGAGTAGTTGGGTTCCAGGCAGCGGTCAGGTCAGGCGGCAAGCAAAGAGTAGTCAGGTCCACAGCAAAGGTCAGGTCAGGCAACAGGCAAAGAGTAGTCAGGTTCCAGGCAGTGGTCAGGTTAGGCGGCAAGCAAAGAGTAGTCAGGTTCACAGCAAAGGTCAAATCAGGCAGCAAGCAAACCGTAGAAGATAAGACACGAAGAAGAACCTGCACTCTACCAAAGTAGAAGCCGAAGCGCTGAGGTCAGGGGCAGATGCTCCTAAATAGCCCCCACCATTGGGAGCAACAGGAGTCAGCTGCGTAGAGGGGCGCAGGACTGGCTGACAACGGGAGAGGGGTGGAGCCATGGTGTAGAAGCCCAATCCCGGCAGCTGGAGGCAGAGTCTGGCCGCGACTGGCCAATCTGGGAGCCCCGAGGCGTGGCAAAGATTCCCGGGCTCCGCGCCCGGAAGAGAAAGCCATCTGAAGACGCCGGCGCTGCCCCAACATGGCCGCCCGGGAGAGGAGCAGTGTGGCGGAGTGTCGGACCAGCCAGCATGGCCGCCGCTCCCACACACGAGAGCGGGACCGATGAGCGGCCCAACTGCGGGGAGCGTGCCGCCAGCGAGGGGCACGAGGGACATGCAGGTGAGAGGCCCGAGGGACGCGACAACGACTTATATTCCGCCAGTGTCGCTATGCTCATAGTAGCCCTCTCCTTAAGTCACTTCACTGGCTCCCTATCCGTTTCTGCATACATTTCAAACTCCTCTTATTGATTTATAAGTGCATTCACTCTGCAGCTCCTCAGTACCTCACCACTCTCATCTCTCCCTACACTCCTCACTGGGAACTCTATTCACTGGGTAAATTTCTCTTATCTGCACCCTTCTCCACCTCTAATTCCAGACTCTGTTCTTTTTATCTTGCTGCACCATATCCTGGAATAGACTTCCTGAGCCGGTATGTCAAGCTACATCTCTGGCCGTCTTCAAATCTAGGCTTAAAGCTCACCTTTTTGATGCTGCTTTTAACTCACTTACTCACTTGTTCAGTACCCTTATTTTATCATCCCCACCTTAGTAATTCCCTTATCTCTTGTTTTTCCTGTTTGTATGTCGTAATTAGATTGTAAGCTCTGTTGAGCAGGGACTGTCTCTTCACGTTCAAGTGTACAGTGCTGCCTATGTCTAGTAGCGCTATGGAAATGATAAGTAGTAGTAATAGTAGTAGTAGTAGTAGGAATCGGGTAACTCAGGAGACTTTCCTGGTTTAGGAATCAGGCTGATCATGAATAGGAAAAGAACCCTCCTCCACTGCCTCATTATAGTATGCGAGTAAAGGGCCTATTACTTGCAATGAGAGTAGTTTATAAAATTCATTGGTATAACCATTGGGGCATGGGGCTTTACATAAAGGAGAGGTTTTAATAACTCGTTGAAGTTCCTTTGCCAATAAAGGTTTATTCAACTCAGCCACCTGTTCGCCAGTAAAATGGGCCATTCTAGCACGTTCCAAATATGCAGTGATCAAGGAAGTCTGATGTAAGGTATCACCCCCCCCCCCCCCAATCTCCCCACATACATGGTTGTAAAGTAGTCAGTCACTATCCCAGCTATCTCATCCCCTTTAGTAGTCAGGACACCATCCCCCTTTTTGAGGGTCAAAATATGTCTAGTACTACCCATAAATTTAGTTACTCTAGCAAGCATTCTGCCCGGCTTCTTACCAAAAATATGAAAACAGTGTTTATGTTACACAATCATGTAGGTAATGCATTCATGGAGAAGTGTGTTCATGGCCACTTGCGTGGAATAAAAGTTCTCATGGGTGGCCAGGGTAGGGTTTTTAATATAAGCCAATTTGGCTTTACAAAGCTGTTTTTACAACTGAACAATCCTTTAACCAATCCACTTGTTGTGGCACTAGTATAGGCAATAATGTCACCTCTTAACACCACGTTTGCTGTGGGCCAAAAGAGGGATGGGGAAGAGAGATGCTGTTCATTAAACAATAAAAAAAATCCCCCCACATAAACTATAGATATATTTGGAACTCCATATCATTATACAAGATGCCACCCAGGGCGTTGATGATAAAAAGGGTCCAAAAAAATCCAGATTATATTATGATCCGAGATCTCTTTCTAAAGGCCAATATCTGCAGAGTGGATCAAGGAAAAAATAGTTTCACTCACCAAAATATAGTCCAATATGTTGTTTTTCAACATACTATGTGCCATAGACACATGCATGTAATCCACCTCGCAAGGGTGAAGCAGATGCCAGGGATCGACCAGTTGCTGGCTCCAGTGCTCCATCAGAGCACTGTGGCCAGCAAGGATGACCTGTCTAATGCCAGATCCATAACTAAATTGAAGTCTCCAACAACAAGCAAAGCATGATCAGCATAAGGCAAGCAGAGACTGATTATAATTTTCCTATAAAAAGCAGGATCGGGCACATTGGGGCCTTATACCACTAGTAAGTTAAAAAAAAAATAGTACTCTGCATGACCATCTTCAGTAATAATAACCTCCTGTGATCATCCTTATAAAGAAGGGTAGTATCACACGGCAGAGTGTTATGGATGAGAACCGCCATTCCACTGCAGTGTCCAGTTGCTAGGGAATAGTAAACCTGACCCACCCACGAACATTTTAATTTCTCATGCTCCATATCAGAAAGTCATGTTTCCTGGAGACATGCCACTTGTGCAACCTGGCGGCATAACACCACGAAGATTTTGGTACACTTAATCAGAGAAGTAACTCCTCCCATGTTCCAGGAAATGACCTTAGTAGACCTAAGGGTCTCATAAAGTAGAGTATCTAAAGAGGATCATAAACAGCGGAAAAGGAGACAGTATCAAAGCTCCCAAGGCGCCCAGCCTCTTCCTCAGGAGCAGCCACCAAGTGGTGATACCCGGACTAAACACTAAAACCGAGAAAAATCAACTAATCCCTAAACCAAACACCCACCCAACCCAAAAATCCCCCAACCCCCCTGCCCAAACCCATATAAACCACCAAGAAACCTAACAACCAACCAATACATGTATCAGTTAGAGGGATAGACGTTTATATGCTATGACCCCCCCCCCCCCACCAGTACTGCCCCTCCCACTCCCCAGCATACAATGCATTCAATAAGAAACACAATCACAAGTGCAGTCAAAAAGGCAGCACTTCTTATCCTGCAAAATAAGAACTGTGGTTACAAGAAACAGATACACAGTAACTGCCACCACAGACTGACATATCCCCAAACACCATAGGCAAAAGGGATGATGTCCACTAGCCAATTGTGGAGTCAGATATGTGCCATTGCCCCTCCACATGAATTTTCAATATAGCAGGAAACAGAAGTGTAAAGCGGGCCTTAAGGTCACTGAGCTGTACACAGAGGGGTGTAAAATTACGCCTCTGTTCTCCGAGGACAAGCAGGCTGCTTGTTCTCACGACTGAGTTGACGTCCACGGCAGCCCCTCGAAACTGGAAGGAAAAATGTCGCGGGAGGTCCCGCACGCGGGGTATGCCCACCGCGCATGCGCGGCCGTCTTCCCGCCCGTGCGCGACCGCTCCCATTCAGTTTTTTCGATTTCCGCGCTGGAGAGAGACGTGTCTTTGTCCCTCTCCGTGTCAGCCCCGGAAAACCGATTTGCGGCCTAGTCCGCGATTTCATTTAATTTCTTTCACCCTTTCTAAAAAAACCCCAAAACTTTCCTTTTCGTCGAGTTTTTTTTTCCTTTTGTTTCACCTCATTGTGGCCGCGCGTACGACTTTTTTGTTTGTGGTGTTACTTTTTACCGCCACCATCAACGGTTTTGACCTCGCCGACGCGATTTTTCCGTCGATGTCCTCGAAGGTCCGAGCGGATTCAAGAAGTGTGGTTGGTGTGGCCGGCAGATCTCGCAGACTGATCCTCACGCTTGGTGTCTCCAGTGCCTCGGTCCGGAGCATAATTCCAAGGCGTGCACCTTGTGTCTCGACTTGAAAAAGTGGACGCAGGTGGCAAGGCAAGTTCTTCGGGACCGTCTTTTTGGAACTTGCGCCGGCCCTTCGACATCGACCTCGGTGGCATCGGTGTCGACGGCCGGGTCTTCGGTACCGGTACCGATGTCGACGTCTTCAGCAGCGACTATGGCACCGACCACAGGAGTACAGGTTCCCTTGGCCCGACGACCTGCCAGCAACAGCGGCGGTGAGCAACCGCGTGGGCAGTCTGCCCCAGCCGCTCCCGCTGCTCAGGGCCATCGGGACAGAACCCTGTCGGATCCGACCCCCAGAGGGCGCAGAGACTCCATCTCCTCCTCGTCCATGCCGCGGAGCGCCGATGACAGGAATCGAAAGAAAGCTGCGAAGAAGCACCATCATCGGTCACCCACGGTACATCGAGAGACTCGATCCCTAAGAAGCGCCAACGTTGGGAGGAGCACTCCCCCTCTATTGAAGAGGTGTCGATGCGCAGGTACCGTCTCCTGGACCCAGGCAGCTTCGAGCACCGACGCCCGCACCGGCCCCCCAGCCTCTCCCGACAGTGGGCCTAGACGAGTGCCTCCGAGTCATCCTCCCAGGTATCCTGGAGGGGCTGATGCGCCAGGCCTTGCCGGCACTACTACTACTACTACTTAACATTTCTAAAGTGCTACTAGAGTTACACAGCGCTGTACAATTTAACATAGAGGGACGGTCCCTGCTCAAAGAGCTTACAATCTAAGAGACAAATGAACGGTCAGTCCGATAGGGGCGGTCAAAATGGGGCAGTCTGGATTTACTGAACGGTAAGAGTTAGGTGCCGAATGCAGCATTGAAGAGGTGGGTTTTAAGCAGACTTGAAGATGGGCAGGGAGGGGGCTTGGCGTAATGGTTGATGCCGTTGATGGAAGCGCCGGCTGGCTCTGGCCCTGTGATGTGGTCTTCGACACCGGTACTGCTTGCGGCACCGGTCTCGATTGCCACTCAGGTGGAATCCCCGTCGACGTCGATGGAGGGAGCTTTGTCCCGCCGGCGCGGGAGTCTACCTCTCGGTACCATCGTTCAGGACGTGGTTCCTCGGGGTCGAGACGGGCACCATTGCGGTCTGAGCTCAGACAGCTCATGTCCGACACCGTAGAGGAGGCCTCGTGGGGGGAGGAGGAAGACCCCAGATATTTCTCCTCTGAGGAGTCTGCGGGTCTTCCCTCCGACCCCACGCCTTCACCGGAGAGGAAGCTCTCGCCTCCAGAGAGCCTCTCCTTCGCCTCTTTTGTCCGGGACATGTCTATTAGGATTCCCTTCCCAGTGGTCACCGCGGATGAGCCGAGGGCGGAGATGCTCGAAGTCCTCGACTATCCATCACCACCTAGAGAGTCTTCCACGGTACCGTTGCACAATGTCCTCAAGGAGACACTGCTTCGGAATTGGTTGAAGCCCTTATCTAATCCCACCATCCCTAAGAAAGCGGAGTCCCAAGACAGAGTCCACACGGACCCGGAGTTGATGCGGCCTCAGCTGCCACATGACTCAGCGGTCGTGGACTCTGCTCTCAAACGGGCAAGGAGTTCGAGGGATACTGCCTCGGCGCCCCCAGGGCGGGAGTCTCGCACTCTGGACTCGTTTGGGAGGAAGGCCTACCATTCTTCCATGCTCGTGACCAGAATCCAGTCATACCAGCTCTACACGAGCATCCACATGCGGAACAATGTGCGGCAACTGGCGGACCTGGTTGACAAGCTCCCCCCGGAGCAGTCCAGGCCTTTTCAGGAGGTGGTCAGGCAGCTGAAGGCGTGCAGAAAATTCCTGTCCAGGGGTATTTATGACACCTGTGATGTGGCATCCAGAGCCGCGCCCCAGGGTATAGTGATGCGCAGACTCTCATGGCTGCGTGCCTCTGACCTGGACAACTGCACCCAGCAATGGCTGGCGGATGTCCCTTGCCGGGGGGATAACATTTTTGGCGAGAAGGTCGAGCAGTTGGTGGACCAACTACACCAGCGGGAAACCGCTCTTGACAAACTCTCCCACCGGGCACCTTCAGCATCCACCTCCACAGGAGGACATTTTTCCCGGGCCAGGCAGGCTGCTCCTTACGCTTACAGCAAGCGTAGGTACAACCAGCCGGCCCGAAGGCCTCCTCAGGCACAGGGACAGTCCCAGCGCGCTCTTTCCCGTCAACAGTGTGCGCCTAAGCAGCCCCCTGCGGCTCCGCAGCAAAAGCAGAGGACGGGCTTTTGACTGGATCCATGGGAACATAGCCGCCATCAAAGTAGCCGTGCTGGACGGCCTGCCGGTCAGGGGGAGGTTGACAGTTTTTCACCAAAGGTGGCCTCTCATAACCTCCGACCAGTGGGTTCTCCAAATAGTGCTGTGCGGATACACCCTGAATTTGGCCTCCACCCCACCAAATTGTCCACCGGGAGCTCAATCATTCAGCTCCCACCACAAGCAGGTACTTGCAGAGGAACTCTCCGCCCTTCTCAGCACCAATGCGATCGAGCCCGTGCCACCCGGGCAGGAAGGGCAGGGATTCTATTCCAGGTACTTCCTTGTGGAAAAGAAGACAGGGGGAATGCACCCCATCCTAGACCTGAGAGGCCTGAACAAATATCTGGTATGAGAGAAGTTCAGGATGCTTTCCTTAGGCACCCTTCTCCCCATGATTCAGAAAGACGATTGGCTATGTTCCCTGGATTTAAAGGATGCTTATACTCACATCCCGATACTGCCAGCTCATAGACAGTATCTGCGATTCCGTCTAGGGACACTTCACTTCCAGTATTGTGTGCTGCCCTTTGGGCTCGCCTCTGCACCACGGGTTTTCACGAAGTGTCTCGTGGTGGTTGCGGCGTACCTGCGCAAACTGGGGGTGCACGTATTCCCATATCTTGACGATTGGCTGGTGAAGAGCACCTCGGAGGCTGGAGCTCTTCGGTCCATGCAGTGCACTATTCAACTACTGGAGCTGCTGGGGTTTGTAATAAATTACCCGAAGTCCCATCTCCAGCCAGTCCAATCTCTGGAATTCATAGGAGCTCTGCTGAATTCTCAGGCGGCTCTGGCCTATCTTCCCGAGGCGAGGGCTCAGAACCTTCTGTCCCTTGCCTCCCAGGCCAGAGCGTCCCAGCAGATCACAGCTTGGCAGATGTTGAGACTCCTGGCCCGTATGGCCTCTACAGTCCATGTGACTCCCATGGCTTGTCTTCACATGAGATCAGCTCAATGGACCCTAGCTTCCCAGTGGTGCCAGGCCACGGGGAATCTAGAAGATGCTATCCGCCTGCCCATCAGTTGTCGCAATTCGCTGCGCTGGTGGACGATTCAGACCAATTTGACCCTGGGACGCCCATTCCAAATTCCTCAGCCGCAAAAAGTGCTGACGACGGATGCATCTCTCCTGGTGTGGGGAGCTCATGTCGATGGGCTCCACACCCAAGGGTTGTGGTCCCTCCAGGAAGCAGGTCTTCAGATCAATCTCCTGGAGCTCCGAGCGGTCTGGAACGCGCTGAAGGCCTTCAGGGATCGACTGTCCTCCCAAATTATCCAAATTCGGACAATCAGGTTGCAATGTATTACATCAACAAGCAGAGGGGCACCGGATCTCGCCCCCTGTATCAGGAAGCCATCAGGATGTGGCGATGGACAGGCCAGCACAGCATGCTTCTCCAAGCCACGTACCTGGCAGGCGTAAACAACAGTCTGGCCGACAGGCTGAGCAGACTCATGCAACCTCATGAGTGGTCACTCCATTCCAGGGTTGTATGCAAGATCTTCCGAGAGTGGGACACCCCCTCGATGGACCTTTTCGCCTCCCAGACCAATCACAAGCTGCCTCAGTTCTGTTCCAGACTTCAGGCACATGGCAGACTAGCATCGGATGCTTTTCTCCTCCATTGGGGGAAGGGCCTCCTGTATGCATATCCTCCCATACCTTTGGTGGGGAAGACCTTGCTGAAGCTCAAGCAAGACTGCGGCACCATGATTCTGATCGCGCCCTTTTGGCCCCATCAGATCTGGTTCCCTCTTCTTCTGGAGTTGTCCTCTGAAGAACCGTGGAGATTGGAGTGTTTTCCAACCCTCATTTCGCAGAATGACGGAGCGCTTCTGCTCCCCAACCTTCAGTCTCTGGCTCTCACGGCCTGGATGTTGAGGGCGTAGATATTGCTTCATTGGGTCTGTCTGAGGGAGTCTCCCGTGTCTTGCTTGCCTCTAGGAAAGATTCCACTAAGAAGAGTTACTTTTTTAAGTGGAGGAGGTTTGTCGTTTGGTGTGAGAGCAAGGCCCTAGAACCTCGTTCTTGTCCTGTGCAGACCCTGCTTGAATACCTTCTACACTTATCAGAGTCGGGTCTCAAGACCAACTCAGTAAGGAATCACCTTAGTGCAATTAGTGCTTATCATTATCGTGTAGAGGGAAAAGCCATTTCTGGAGAGCCTTTGGTCGTTCGATTCATGAGAGGCCTGCTTTTGTCAAAGCCCCCTGTCAAGCCTCCTTCAGTGTCATGGGATCTCAACGTCATCCTCGCCCAGCTAATGAAACCTCCTTTTGAGCCACTGAATGCCTGCCATCTGAAGTACTTGACCTGGAAGGTCATTTTCTTGGTGGCAGTTACTTCAGCTCGTAGAGTCAGTGAGCTTCAAGTCCTGGTAGCTCATGCTCCTTATACTAAATTTCATCATAACAGAGTAGTCCTCCGCACTCACCCTAAGTTCCTGCCAAAGGTGGTGTCGGAGTTCCGTCTTAACCAGTCAATTGTCTTGCCAACATTCTTTCCCAGGCATCATACCCGCCCTGCTGAGCGTCAGTTGCACACATTGGACTGCAAGAGAGCATTGGCCTTCTACCTGGAGCGGACAAGCCCCACAGACAGTCCGCCCAATTGTTTCTTTCTACCCCAATAGGAAAGGGGTCGCTGTCGGGAAACGCACCATCTCCAATTGGCTAGCAGATTGCATTTCCTTCACTTACGCCCAGGCTGGGCTGACTCTAGAGGGTCATGTCACGGCTCATAGTGTTCAAGCCATGGCAGCGTCAGTGGCCCACTTGAAGTCAACCACTATTGAAGAGATTTGCAAGGCTGCGACGTGGTCATCTGTCCACACATTCATATCACATTACTGCCTCCAGCAGGATACCCGACGCGACAGTTGGTTCGGGCAGTCGGTACTGCAGAATCTGTTTGGGGTTTGAATCCAACTCCACCCTCCTGGACCCGGTTTTATTCTGTTCAGGCTGCACTCTCAGTTAGTTGTTCTTCGTAGGTCAATTTCTGCCGTTGCGAGGCCCAATTGACCCTGTTTGTTGTTTTGAGTGAGCCTGGGAGCTAGGGATACCCCAGTCGTGAGAACAAGCAGCCTGCTTGTCCTCGAAGAAAGCGAATGATACATACCTGTAGCAGGTGTTCTCCGACGACAGCAGGCTGATTGTTCTCACCTACCCTCCCTCCTCCCCTTTGGAGTTGCGTTTTTCCTCATTTCTTAGCTTGTCATTTAACTGAGCGGGAGCGGGAGCGGTCGCGCACGGGCGGAAAGATGGCCGTGCATGCGTGGTGGGTGTACCCCACGTGCGGGACCTACTACTACTACTTAACATTTCTAGAGCGCTACTAGGGTTACGCAGCGCTGTACAAATTAACAACTAAGGACGGTCTCTGCTCAGAAGAGCTTACAATCTAAAGGACGAAATGTCAAGTTGGGGTAGTCTAGATTTCCTGAGTAGAGGTGTTGTGATTAGGTGCCGAAAGCGACATTGAAGAGGTGGGCTTTGAGCAATGATTTGAAGATGGGTAGGGAGGGGGCCTGGCGTATGGGCTCAGGGAGTTTGTTCCAAGCATGGGGTGAGGCGAGGCAGAAGGGCGGAGCCTAGAGTTGGCAGTGGTGGAGAAGGGTACTGAAAGGAGGGATTTGTCTTGAGACCTCCCTTGAGATTTTTCCTTCCGGTTTCAAGGGGCTGCCGTGGATGTCAACCCAGTCGTGAGAACAATCAGCCTGCTGTCCTCGGAGAACACCTGCTACAGGTATGTATCATTCGCTTTCCGTAAGAGCCTGGGAATAGTCTTGAAAATTTTTTACTTTTCAATTTCCAAAGTCTTCCTCTTGTTCCTAAAGTGGCGTAGAATAGCCACCTTATGCAAATAATTATGCACTTTGGCAATCAGCATTCTAGGGCGTACCACACCTTCATGGCGATGGCCCAGGCAGTGCACATGCTTCAAACATAGAGGTCCAAGATCGTCTGGGACAGTAAATTCCTTCTGGACCCAGGCTTCCAACAATGGTCCCAGACGCTGCTCAGGCAAGGACTCTGGCAGACCTATGAAACACAACCTTCCCATCTCCCCTCATGATTGAATTTGCTCTTATCTATGGAATAGACTGAGGAGGGTAGGTGCCAATTGCAATGGAGGAAGCATTCTCTGAGGACAAGCAGGACAGGACTTGCCACATATGGGTGAAGTCATCGAACGAGCCAAGTATGGATGCTATTCAGCATTCTAGAATTTCTGGAGCCTTTGGCAACACCATAACATGCATGTAACATAGTAGATGACGGCAGAAAAAGACCTGCACGGTCCATCCAGTCTGCCCAACAAGATAAATTCATATGTGCTACTTTTTGTGTATACCTTACCTTGATTTGTATCTGTCATTTTCAGGGCACAGACTGTAGAAGTCTGCCCAACACTAGCCCCGCCTCCCAACCACCAGCCCCGCCTCCCACCACCGGCTCCACCGGTGCCCTTACTGTCCAATGTGAGCATACGGAACCAGCAGTCTTTTTCTGCCGAGCAGAGCAGTCATGTTTTGGTCAGCTCTCTTTAGCATATCTTTGTACTGTTTTTGGTGCCTTCCCTTGCAGTACGTGGACATTCTTTTGATTACTTCTTTATTTTCTTTGGGCTTTACCTTTTTAAAAAGTTTTCCTAGTGCTTTTTTGGCCTGCTTGTTTTTATTTTTTGCATGGCTTCATTGGCCCTCTTAGGCCTGACCACCTGATCAGGTATCTTCTTTTTTGTTTAAAAAAATTGAGCTGTTTGATTCAAAAATGTAGAAGAGAACCCAAAGAGTCTTGAGGCCCTGTGTGAGAAGCTTTTGGGCGCTTCTAAGTCTGGTCCATCAATATTGACACTGGAGTATCGGTCCCCATGATTGGCAGAGCTGCATCTGGATAGTGGGGGTGCATCTACATCAAGGAGGTCTTCTCCTGCCTCAACATCAGGCGTTGGTGGGGCCTCATCAGACCGACCTGCATCAGACCCAACACTGAGGGATGTGTCAGGATTTGAAATCATCCTCATTGGCACAGAGAGATCCCAATGTTGTACATCAGTCCTGCTCAAAGCACAGTGGCAGGAACTTCTGGACATCAGCACCACCAGTACCCAAGAAACATTGGTGTTGAGAGGACTGCTCCCCCTCTGTGTCGGTCTTCCAATTTGGCTTCATCTTTGCAGGCTGTTCCTGTATTGACAACGGCCCTGTCTGTGCTGATGCTTGCCCCAGAGGCTCCAGGCCCTCTTGCAGGAGGAATTGGAGTGGATCTTTTTTTGTTGTTGTTACATTTGTACCCCGCGCTTTCCCACTCATGGCAGGCTCAATGCGGCTTACATGGGGCAATGGAGGGTTAAGTGACCTGCCCAGAGTCACAAGGAGCTGCCTGTGCCTGAAGTGAGAATCGAACTCAGTTCCTCAGTTCCCCAGGACCAAAGTCCACCACCCTAACCACTAGGCCACTCCTCCACTCCAATGTGAGCTTGGTGCAATGCCGAAACCTCAGGGTTGTCAATGCTGCCCATGGCTCTGCCCCAACTTTCATTCGGAATCAGGACCTTAGAACTATGATCCTCGTAGCACCTTATTTTGGCAGATATTGATCCCTCTACTTCTGGAGCTAGCCTACGAACAACCATGGAGACTGGAGTCCTTTCTAACCCTCATCACTCAGAATGAGGTGTCTCTCTTGCATCCCAGCCTCCAGTTCCTAGCCCTCATGGCTTGGATGTTGAGAGCATGTAGAGTTAGCATCCCTACAACTGCATGTGGATGTCTCCTGAGTCCTGCTTGCTTCAGGAAGATTCCACTAAGAGATCATAAAATTTCAAGTGTGTTTGCTGTCTGGTGTGAGGGCAAGGCCCTAGATCCTTTTTCCTGCCCTACATAAAAACTACTTGAGTACCTTTTACACCTTTGGTCTCGAAACCAACTCCGTAAGGGTTCACCTAAGTGCAATTGGCACATCACTGTGTGAAAGGTAAGCCCATCTCTGAATAGTCTGTAATTGTTATATTCATGAGAAGTTTGCCTTTGAGAAAGCCTCTATTCAAACCTCTCACTGTGCCATGGGATGTCAACATTGTCCTCACCCAGCTGATGAAAGCTCCTTTTGAGCCACTTGACTCTTGTCACCTGAAGTTCTTTTATGTCTGGTGGCAGTCACTTCACCATGCAGGGTTAGCAAGTTGCAGGCCCTTGTAGCTGATCCACCTTACTCAAAGTTTCACCATAGCAAAGTAGTTCTCCATGTCCATCCTATGTTCCTTCCGAAGGTCGTGTCGGATTTCTATCTTAATTAGTCAGTTCTACTAATATTCCCAAAACCTCATGCCTATCCCGGTGAAAGCACACTGTGCACCTTGGACTTCAAACAAGCCTTAGCCTTCTGTCTGAAGTGGACTAAAGCCCGTAGACAGTCCACCCAGCTTTTTGTTTTGACCCAAATAGGATGGGGGCAGCCATTGGTAAAAGCATTTTATTCAGTTAGCTAGCAGATTGCATCTCCTTTACTTATGCCCAGGCTAGACTGACTCTGTAGGGTCATGTCATGACTAACGATGTTAGAGCCTTGGCTGCATCGGTGGACCACTGAGGTCAGCCTCCACTAAGGAGATTTGCAAAGCTGCAACGTGGTCTTCAGTCCACACATTCACGTCTTACTACTGTCTTGAGCAGGATTCTCGACGCAATAGTCAGTTTGGTCAGATAGTTCTGCAGAGTTTGTTTGGAATCTAGATTCCAGATCCACCCACCCAGGCCCATTTTTATTTTGTTGTAGGCTGCACCCACACAACAGGATTGTATATATGTGAGTGAAAAGGAACCAAAAGTGGAGTATGTGACTTATTTGTACCACAAGATAGAGGGATATCAATTGCATAATCCTGCAAAATTTCAGCCTCAGGTATGGATTAATTACGTCCTTAAAAAATGAGAAATGTTTATCAATAATTAACTCCAGAAATCACATACCTCACTTTAGGTAGTTGCAGTTTTAAGGTTGTAGAACATGAAAAAAACATCAAAGTTGTGAAAAAAAATGTATATATTCCTATTATACTGACCCTATAGTACACAAGTTTCAAAAATAAAAGTTGCCCCTTCAAACTTTTATAGCCTTTATCTCTGTTATTTGTAACCCCACTTTTGGTACCTTTTTCACTCAGCGGGTCACATACGTTCAAGGGTAATTGGTTCCTGGTTGGCATTGCCTATTGCGAGTCCTTATTGTATGTTGTTTGTTGTTTTCGGTGAGCCTGGTCGCTAGGGATTCCCATATTTGGTAAGTGATGTTCTGCTTGTCCTTGGAGAAAAAGAAGTTACACACTTGTAGCAGGTGTTCTCTGAGGACAGCAGGAAACACATTACCTCATACCCTCCCAGCTCCTCTAGGAGTTGTATTCCTTGAGCTTTTTTTTTTTTACTTTACTGTTGGTCCCACATGCTTACTGCCAAAGGCCTCAGAAAATGCTAGAATGCTGATTAGCATCCATGCCAGGCTTTGTTGGATGATGCCACCCATATGTGGTTATGTGTGTCCTGCAGTCCTCGGAGAACACCTGCTACAGGTGAGTAACTTCACGTCCACGCATACTCAGAGTTTTCAAGTCTCTTCTGGGCTCTGGAACAAAGGATCTGGTACATAAGTACATAAGCACCGCCATACTGGGAAAAGACCAAGGGTCCATCAAGCCCAGCATCCCGTCCCCAACAGCGGCCAATCCAGGCCCCAAGAACCAGGCAACCCCTCCCCCCCCCCAAAAAAAAAAATTAATAATGTTCAATGGACTTTTCCCTCAGGACTCTGTCCAAACCCCCTTTAAATTCCATAAGGCCAGCTGCTGTCACTACATTCTCCGGCAACGAGTTCCAGAGTCTAACTACACACTGAGTAAAGAAAAACTTTCTCCTATTTGTTTTAAATCTACCATATTCTAGCTTCATCTTGTGTCCCCTGGTTTTGTTGTTGTTTGAAAGTGTAAACAAATGCTTCACATCTGTCCGCTCTACTCCGCTCATTATCTTGTAGATTTCTATCATATCACCCCTCAGCTGCCTTTTCTCCAAGCTGAAGAGCCCTAACCTTCTCAGCCTTTCCTCTTAGGGAAGTCGTTCCATTCCCTTTATCATTTTCGTTGCCCTTCTCTGCACCTTTTCTAATTCCTTTATATGTTTTTTGAGATACGGCGACCAGAATTGGACATAATACTCGAGGTGCGGTCGCACCATGGATCGATACAACGGCATTATAACATCCTCGTGTTTGTTTTCCATCTTTTTCCTAATAATACTCAACATTCTGTGTGCTTTCTTAGCCACGGCAGCACACTGGGCAGACATTTTTAATGTCTTATCAACGATGACTCCCAGATCCCTTTCTAGGTCCGTAACTCCTAACGCGGAACCTTGCATGACATAGCTGTAATTCGGGTTCCTCTTACCCACATGCATCACTTTGCACTTGTCAACATTGAACTTCATCTGCCACTTGGACGCCCAATCCCCCAGTCTTGCGAGGTCCTCCTGTAATCTTTCACACTCCTCCTGCGACTTGACGACCCTGAATAATTTTGTGTCTTCTGCAAATTTAATTATCTCACTAGTTACTCCCATCTCTAGGTCATTTATAAATATGTTAAAAAGCAGCGGTCCCAGCACAGACCCCTGCGGGACCCCACTAACTACCCTTCTCCATTGAGAATACTGACCATTCAACCCTACTCTTTGCTTCCTATCTTTCAACCAGCTCTTAATCCATAGTAATACCCTACCTCCAATCCCATGACTCTCCAGATTCCTCAGGAGTCTTTCATGAGGCACTTGTTTTTTTGTTACATTTGTACCCCGCACTTTCCCACTCATGGCAGGCTCAATCGGCTTACATGGGGCAACGCCTTTTGAAAATCCAGATACACAATATCCACCGGCACCCATTGTCCACGTTTGTTCATCCCCTCAAAAAAATGCAGTAGATTGGTGAGGCAAGACTTCCCTTCACTAAATCTGTGCTGACTTTGTCTCATCAGCCCATGTTTTTGTATGTGCTCTGTAATTTTATTCTTGATAATAGCCTCTACCATTTTTCCCGGTACTGACGTCAGACTCACCGGTCTATAATTTCCCGGATCTCCTCTGGAACCCTTTTTAAAAATCGGCGTAACATTGGCTACCCTCCAGTCTTCCGGTACCACACTCAATTTTAGGGATCTGGTATGCAGCCATTAGGATGTTATAAAACCCATATGTGTGGATAATTTATCCTGCTGTCCACAGAGAATCTATGTTACAGGTAAGCAACTTTCCTTTCTTTTGTTTTTTAAGGAAGTCTTTCTGGACTAGAGTAAGTTTACAGTTGGATACCAGTACAGGTGGACCTTGCTGTTGTCTTCCAACTAAGTGTTTTTTTGCTTGTTTTTTTTTTTTTGCCTTGTATCCCTTCCCCTACAAACTTCATTACAGCTAAGTAAACTAGTGCTGGGATGCGGATTCATGAGCCTTCAGTTATACTTAACTGGGGGATTTATCTGATAATTGCAATAAGCCCTGAAGCTCTATCATTACCTCCATATCCAGGCAACAAGTGGTTTCTCCCTCTTTTCCCAGGAGGCATGGAATGCAACCCCAGCTTACTTGGGGCACAAAGTCTAATTGGGAAGCCTTTACATAGCTGCCATCAGTACCACTAGGCTGGCTAGTACACTTTTCTATAATTGTAATTTTTGAACTGACTAGTAGTAGGACCTATTGTCCTGTAGAAGCTGTAATTATAAGACATGCTTAAGCTGATCTGTGTTCTGTGCCTTCTATTTCTCTGGCTCACTTCTTGCATTCAACCCTGGATGCTGGATTGAAATGTCTGCTGTCGTGTGCTCAATCCAATATTAGGGTATGACACTATGATTGGTATACTGCTTATCATTAGCAAATATTAAATAAAGCAAGATCCTGTTAAGATATTGGATTGAGCACACTCCTTTCTATGATGCTAAATAGAAGGGAAGTGTTTCTTTTTTCCTTCGTGATCTTAGTACAGAGCAAGAAAGATGGAAATTGGAAATTTCCTAGTTGCAAAAATGGCTAGGGCACAGTCACATTCCTTATAGTTTGGAGTGTATTTTTCTCTAATTTGTTTCCTAATCTTAATCAATAGAAATAAAACAAAATAAAACATGGAAAAGAAAATAAGATGATACCTTTTTTATTGGACATAACTTAATACATTTCTTGATTAGCTTTCGAAGGTTGCCCTTGTCAGATCGGAAAAATCTTTTTCCGATCTGACGAAGAAGGGCAACCTTCGAAAGCTAATCAAGAAATGTATTAAGTTATGTCCAATAAAAAAGGTATCATCTTATTTTCTTTTCCATGTTTTATTTCTATTGATTACCTTTAAAAGTGGACAAACACGGCTACCACACCTTTCCTAATCTTTAAATATTGTCAAAATGTTGGATCTTTCTTTCATTTCTTTTAACTGTCTTTCATCACTGCTGTAGGGTGGGTGATATGAGCTGCTACCAGGTATGGTAACAGGCATTTAAAGAAAAATTTAGGCTTTAATGTCATCAATGCACAGCATAATTTAGCAGGGGTTGTGGGGTCAGTAGAAACCATAAATTCTTTAAAAGAAATGTCTTCATTTTCTCTTAGCAGACAGTGGTGTCTTGCTTCTCCCAGTGCGTTAAGTTAATGCTAGTATTGGGTGGGCTGCATGATGAGGACAATTCTATAGCAGGGTATCTCCATTTAGGTGCCTTGAGAGCGCATGGTAGCAGTGGCGTAGGAAGGGGGGGCGGTGGGGTGGTCCGCCCCGGGTGCACGCCACTGGGGGGGGTGTCGGCTCCGCTGGTTCACTGCTTTCTCTGCCCAGGAACAGGGAACCAGCGGAGCCGACGCAGCTCCCAGCGATGTGCACTTGGGGCGGAGCGGCCCTCCCGCCCGCCCTCTTTGGTAAGAATGCGCTCCAGGGGTGTGTGTGCGCGTGCGCCGAGGGGGGGTGCGCAGTGGCGAACCGCCCCGGGTGGCAGCCGCCCTCGCTAGGGCACTGCATGGTAGGAGCCTATTTTATAAGATAACCTAGGCGCCTAGGTTCCTTTATAGAATGTTAGTATAATCCATAACATTTAGGAGCTTGCATTTCACGACAGCCATAGAGTTGGTGTAAGTGTGGCACAGACGCGTGTAACTTTAAGTATTTTGTAAGTTACATGCATAATGTAAGGGGGCAGCGACAGTGGCGTAGCAAGGGGGTGGGTGGGAGGGGCGGCCCGCCCCAGGTGTCAGCTCAGGAGGGGGTGCTCCCTGCCAGCTCCCCCCCCCTCGGCGAATAGACCCCCCCCCACTACCTTTAAAAAGCATATCGGGAGGCGAGGCGCAGCACCTCGCGCCTGCCCTGCTCGTAAAAGAAATGTGGATCGTCGGGTCTTCCCTCGCTCTATCTGTCCCGCCCTCTGCTGACGCAACTTCCTATTTCCGCAAGGGCGGGACAGACAGAGCGAGAGAAGGCCCAACGGTCCACATTTCTTTTACATGCAGGGCAGGTGCGAGGCGCTGCGCCTCGCCTCCCGATATTCTTTTTAAAGGTAGGGTGCGGGAGCTTGTCGTCGGGGGGGGGGGGGAGAAGGGTGTCATCGTGCTGCACCCGGGGGGGGGGTGCAATGGCAAACCGCCCCGCCCCAGGTGGCAGCCCCCCCCCCCCCTACGCCACTGGGCAGGGAAAAGTTGGACCAAAAGAATACAGGAACAGGGGCTCAAGCAGGTAGTAGGTTACAGAAAGAGAAAGTTTCAGTATCAAGTTCCCAGTACACCGAGGCTTCGCCCCCTAGTGGCTGAGAGACCAGCCCGAGTATTGAAGAGGGGGGGGGGACTTTCAGTCCCCCTCTCTTCCTAGGCAAGTCACACAGGAACTGGGAGGCGGGGATTGGGAAATGATTTCTGATGAAAGTGATAAGGAACAGGTGGGAGAGCCAGGGGAGGAGAGGACTGGGGATTATGATAAAATGGAGGTAGCTGAGGAGCTGGGGGAGGAAGGTATGGAGATTGCAGTGAGAGGTTTCCTGGCGGCCACGCTGAGCCAGTTGTGGAAGACTGGAGAAAGAAGGTTGAGGCAATGGGGGAAAACCCTGTGGGAAAGATGTGCCAGTTAATTTGCCTCAGAGAATAGAAATGGGGTGTTAGAGATTAAGCACCGGAGTAGAAGAAATTAAAGAGATTTGTTTGTTTGAAAGGTATTAATCCGCAAACGAACCTTTTCCGGAGATGGGAAGGTGGTAGAACGAGAGGACATGAAATGAGATTGAAGGGGGGCAGACTCAAGAAAAATGTCAGGAAGTATTTTTTCACAGAGAGAGTAGTGGATGCTTGGAATGCCCTCCCGCGGGAGGTGGTGGAAATGAAAACGGTAACGGACTTCAAACATGCGTGGGATAAGCATAAAGGAATCCTGTGCCGAAGGAATGGATCCTCAGGAGCTTAGTCAAGATTGGGAGGCGGGGCTGGTGGTTGGGAGGTGGGGATAGTGCTGGGCAGACTTATACGGTCTGTGCCAGAGCCGGTGGTGGGCAGCGGGACTGGTGGTTGGGAGGCGGGGATAGTGCTGGACAGACTTGTATGGTCTGTGCCAGAGCCGGTGGTTGGGAGGCAGGGCTGGTGGTTGGGAGGTGCGGATAGTGCTGGGCAGACTTATACGGTCTGTACCCTGAAGAGCACAGGTACAAATCAAAGTAGGATATACACAAAAAGCAGCAAATATGAGTTATCTTGTTGGGCAGACTGGATAGACCGTGCAGGTCTTTTTCTGCCGTCATCTACTATGTTACTATGTTTGATGAACTGTGACCATGTGAAAGAATATACTGATATTGTAAAGGTGTAGAAGCACATTAACTGCTGAGAGTTTGAGAACAGTGTCTGAAAAGTAAAGGCACAGTAAAACTTCCTCCAGCTGTGTGCAGGACTGAGGTGAGAAAGAAGTTCCACTGTGAAGCTATGAGCAGTATCAGTATGGATTGACTAAATAAACTTCCATTTATAAGAAGTCTTGCAGTTGGTGTGCATTTGTTGAGAGGATAGTCGTGAAGATAGAAAGAGCAGCAATTCTGGCAGTAAGGACTGGAGCTGAATAAAGAGTTAAGCAAGGACCGGAGTGTGGCAGACCTGTCCAATTGGCAGTGCATCTGAGAAAGCTAAGCAGGGCTGACCTAGGCCACATCTTGGATGAGGGACCGGGACCAGCTGATAATAAGTGAGTGCCCCATTTGTGTCCTGCCCCTGTGTATGACCCCTTTGTGCTATGCAAGTTATACACATTCATACAGAATAGTGTATATAAGCATGCATATACTAGTATTTTGAATATTTATACACATGTAAATATTAGTGCCTAGGTTATAGAATTTCCCCTCTATATACCTTCTATAGCTCATCATAGAATGTGAGATGCTGCGGAGTATATTTTGGACGCTTTTAATTGCTTTGAGCGCTTGAAACTGTAATTTATGGGTGGAATTTACCTGTTAATGCCTGCATTGTTTGCTTAAAGGTGGTAAAAATATAACAATATAATAGGTACCTATATAAGTTTAAATATTCTGTCTCTGGATGTGAAGTTATTATACTGATTTTGGCTACTAAACTAAGTGGGTCTAAAGCACTGTTACACTACTATATGAAGAAAGTTAATCTCCCATGCACAAAACTTACCTGGTACAAAGCCTTTATAAAAAGGAATCTGACCAGCTGCAGTGTAAATTTTATTCGTGGGCCAGTAAGATGGCTTTGCAATGTTTTCAACATTCTTCACTGGATGTGTTAACTGAAACTGAGAAAATGGTTAATTAGTTATGTAGGCATAATATGTTCCACTGATAGATGACTCCTAAATTCTGGATGTTTTTAGAATGTGACAGATATAACCCTTCCCTCTGGACTGGTCCGGCAGGACTCGAGGAAAAGACACCTTTTAATTAAAGCTAATATACTAATCCTCATGCTTTCTCAAGGATTGATGGCTGTCTTTATTTGAAAGTTTGCTGTCTAGCTCATTTACCTGCGTGACAAACTTCCATGATATATTTGGGTCTCAAGATGGCCAGAAAAACTATACCAGCAATCACAAAAGTAAGATCATATATACTGTCCATAAAACCATTTAATAAAATTGAAGAATAAAACCTGACATAACCATGTTTCAGCTCATGCTTGCCTCAGGGGTAAAAGCATATAATGATTCTTTAACATATAATTTTTAATGTTTATCTTAACAGCTTTTCAAATTTAAAAATCTGTAGTTCTCCGAGGACAAGCAGGCTGCTTGTTCTCACGACTGGTTGATGTCCAGGCAGCCCCCACCAACCAGAAGAAAACTTCGCGGGCGGTCCCGCACGCAGGGCACGCCCACCGCGCATGCGCGGCCGTCTTCCCACCCGTGCGCGACCGTTCCCACTCAGTTTTTTCTATTCCACGCTGGAGAGAGACGTGTTACCATCTCTCTCTTTGTCAGCCCCGGAAACCGGATTGGAGCCTAGCCGCGGTTTTTTCTTGTTTCGCGTACGCGTTCGCGTGGTCCTCTTTTCTTAGGAAACTAAAAAAAAAAAATTGAGTTGTCCTTGTCGTTCTTAGCCGCGAGGGCGCTTCGTCGCGGCCTTGTGGCTGCGCGGTCATTTCTTTTTCGGGTGTGCTTTTCACCGCCACCATCGACGACTTTGACCTCACTGACGCGATTTTTCCGTCGATGTCCTCGAAGGTCCCGAGCGGATTCAAAAAGTGGTGGTCGGTGCGGCCGGCAGATCTCGCAGACCGATACCCACGCTTGGTGCCTCCAGTGCCTCGGCCCGGAGCATAATTCCAAGACGTGCACCTTGTGTCTCGGCTTAAGGAAGTGGACACAGGTGGCGAGGCAAGTTCTTCGAGACCGTCTTTTTGGAACTTGCGCCGGCCCTTCGACGTCGACCTCGACGGCATTGGTGTCGACGGCCGGGTCTTCGGTACTGGTACCGATGTCGACGAAATCGGCGCCGACTCTGGCACCGACCCCAGGAGTACAGGTACCGTTGGCCCGCTGGCCTGCCGGTGACGGTGGGGGTGAGCGGCCGCACGGGCAGTCTGCCCCGGCTACTCCCTCTACCCAGGGCCATCGGGACCGAACCCTGTCGGATCCGATTCCTCCAGGCCGGGAGGGTTCCATCTCCTCCTTGTCTCTTCCGCCGAGCGCCGATGACGGGATTCAAAAGAAAGCAAAGAAGCACCGCACGGGACTGCCAGCTCCGGTACTTCGAGGGACGACTCGATGCCCATGAAGCGGCAGTGCCGGGAGGAGCGTTCCCCCTCGGTTGAAGAGGTGTCGCTGCGTCAGTCCGCGGGTACTTCGGTACCGTCTCCTGGACCCGAGCAGCTTCTGGCACCAACACCCACACCGGCCCCCCTGCCTTTCCCGACAGTGGGCCTCGACGAGTGCCTCCGAGCTATCCTTCCCGGGATCCTGAAAGGGCTGATGCGCCAGGCTCTGCCGGCACCAGGGGTGCTTGCGCCCCTGGCGCAGTTGATGGAGGCGCCGGTGTGCTCTGGCCCGATGCCGAGGCCTCCGACGCCGACTGCGACACCGGTGTCGACCGCCACGCAGGTGGAGTCCCCATCGACGTCGATGGAGGGAGCTTCATCCCCGCCGGTGCGGGAGTCCACCGCTCGACGCCATCATCAAGGACGTGGTTCCTCGCAGTCGAGACGGGCCCGGTTGAGGTCTCAGCTGAGAGAGCTCATGTCCGACACCGAGGAGGAGGAGGCATCTGGGGTCCTCCTCCTCCTCCCACGAGGCCTCCTCCTCCTCGGTGTCGGACATGAGCTCTCTCAGCTGAGACCTCAACCGGGTCAGAGGGAAGGCCCTCAGACTCCTCTGAGGAGAAATATCTGGATTTCTCCTCAGAGGAGTCTGAGGGCCTTCCCTCTGACCCCACTCCTTCACCGGAGAGGAAGCTCTCGCCCCCTAAGAGCCTCTCCTTTGCCTCCTTTGTCAGGGATATGTCTATTTGCATTCCCTTTCCCGTGGTTACTGTGGATGAGCCAAGGCCGGAGATGCTCGAAGTCCTCGACTATCCATCACCACCTAGAGAGTCTTCCATGGTGCCGTTGCACAATGTCCTTGAGGAGACACTGCTTCGGAACTGGCTGAAGCCACTATCTAATCCCACCATCCCCAAGAAAGCGGAGTCCCAATACAGGATCCACTCAGACCCAGCGTTGATGCGGCCTCAATTGCCTCATGACTTGGTGGTCGTGGACTCTGCTCTCAAGAGAGCACGGAGTTCGAGGGATACCGCTTCGGCGCCCCCTGGGCGGGAGTCTCGCACTCTGGACTCGTTTGGGAGGAAGGCCTACCAATCTTCCATGCTCGTGACCCGCATCCAATCATACCAGCTCTACACGAGCATTCACATGCGGAACAATGTGAGGCAACTGGCAGACCTGGTCGACAAGCTCCCCCCGGAGCAGTCCAGGCCATTTCAGGAGGTGGTCAGGCAGCTGAAGGCGTGCAGAAAGTTCCTGTCCAGGGGTATTTATGACACCTGTGATGTGGCAACTCGAGCTGTGGCCCAAGGTATAGTTATAGTGATGCGCAGACTCTCATGGCTGCGTGCCTCTGACCTGGACAACCGCACTCAGCAGTGACTGGCGGATGTCCCTTGCCGGGGGGATAACATTTTCGGTGAGAAGGTCGAGCAGTTGGTGGACCAACTACACCAGCGGGAAACCGCTCACGACAAGCTCTCCCACCTGGCGCCTTCAGCATCCACCTCTGCAGGTGGACGTTTTTCCCGGGCTCGGCAGGCTGCGCCCTACGCCTACAGCAAGCGCAGGTACACCCAGCCGGCCCGAAGGCCTCCTGAGGCACAGGGACAGTCCCAGCGTGCTCGTTCCCGTCAACAGCGTGCGCCTAAGCAGCCCCCTGTGCCTGCACAGCAAAAGCAGGGGACGGGCTTTTGACTGGATCCATGGGAACATAGCCGCCATCAAAGTACCTGTACCAGACGACCTGCCAGTCGGGGGGAGGTTGAAAGTTTTTCACCAAAGGTGGCCTCTCGTAACCTCCGACCAGTGGGTTCTCCAAATAGTGCGGTGCAGATACTCCCTGAATTTGATCTCCACCCCGCCAAATTCCCCACTGGGAGCCCAATCCTTCAGTTCCCATCACAAGCAGGTACTTGCAGAGGAACTCTCCGCCCTTCTCAGCGCCAATGCGGTCGAGCTCGTGCCACCCGGGCAGGAAGGGCAGGGATTCTATTCCAGGTACTTCCTTGTGGAAAAGAAAACAGGGGGGATGCGCCCCATCCTAGACCTGAGAGGCCTGAACAAATATCTGGTCAGATAAGTTCAGGATGCTTTCCTTGGGCACCCTTCTACCAATGATTCAGAAAGACGATTGGCTATGTTCCCTGGATTTAAAGGACGCTTACACTCACATCCCGATACTGCCAGCTCACAGACAGTATCTCCGATTCCGTCTGGGGACACGGCCCTTTCAGTATTGTGTGCTGCCCTTTGGGCTCGCCTCTGCACCACGGGTGTTCACGAAGTGTTTGTGGTGGTTGCGGCGTATCTACGCAAGCTGGGGGTGCACGTGTTCCCGTATCTCGACGATTGGCTGGTCAAGAGCACCTCAGAGGCAGGAGCTCTTCGGTCCATGCAGTGCACTATTCACCTTCTGGAGCTGCTGGGGTTTGTGATAAATTACCCGAAGTCCCATCTCCAGCCAGTCCAATCTCTGGAATTCATAGGAGCTCTGCTGAATTCTCAGATGGCTCAGGCCTTTCTTCCCGAAGCAAGGGCGCAGAATCTCCTGTCCCTCACTTCCCAGACCAGAGCGTCTCAGCAGGTCACAGCTCGGCAGATGTTGAGACTCCTGGGCCATATGGCCTCCACGGTTCATGTGACTCCCATGGCTTGCCTTCACATGAGATCTGCTCAATGGACCCTAGCTTCCCAGTGGTGCCAAGCTACCAGGAATCTAGAAGATGTCATCCGCCTGTCTGTCAGTTGCCGCAATTCGCTGCACTGGTGGACGTTTCGGACCAATTTGACCCTGGGACGTCCATTCCAAATTCCGCAGCCCACGAAGGTGCTGACGATGGATGCATCTCGCCTGGGGTGGGGAGCTCATGTCGATGGGCTCCTCACCCAGGGACTGTGGTCCCTCCAGGAACAAGATCTTCAGATCAACCTCCTGGAGCTCCGAGCGGTCTGGAACGCACTGAAGGCCTTCAGAGATCGGCTGTCCTACCAAATCATCCAAATTCGGACAGACAATCAGGTTGCAATGTATTATATCAACAAGCAGGGGGGCACCGGATCTCGCCCCCTGTGTCAGGAAGCCGTCAGGATGTGGCGTTGGGCTTGCTAGTTCGGCATGCTTCTCCAAGCCACATACCTGGCAGGCGTAAACAACAGTCTGGCCGACAGGCTGAGCAGAGTCATGCAACTGCATGAGTGGTCACTCCATTCCAGAGTGGTACGCAAGATCTTCCGAGAGTGGGGCACCCCCTCGGTGGACCTTTTCGCCTCTCAGACCAACCACAAGTTGCCTCTGTTCTGTTCCAGACTACAGGCGCACGGCTGACTGGCGTCGGATGCCTTTCTCCTCCATTGGGGGAACGGCCTCCTGTATGCTTATCCTCCCATACCTTTGGTGGAGAAGACCTTGCTGAAGCTCAAGCAAGACCATGGCATCATGATTCTGATAGCGCCTTTTTGGCCCCGTCAGATCTGGTTCCCTCTACTTCTGGAGTTGTCTTCCGAAGAACTGTGGAGATTGGAGTGTTTTCCGACTCTCATTTTGCAGAACGACGGAGCGCATCTGCACCTCAACCTTCAGTCTCTGGCTCTCACGGCCTGGATGTTGAGGGCGTAGATTTTGCTTCGTTGGGTTTGTCTGAGGGTGTCTCCCGCGTCTTGCTTGCCTCTAGAAAGGATTCCACTAAAAAGAGTTACTTTTTCAAGTGGAGGAGGTTTGTCGTTTGGTGTGAGAGCAAGGCCCTAAAACCTCGTTCTTGTCCTGCACAGAACCTGCTTGAATACCTTCTGCACTTATCAGAGTCTGGTCTCAAGACCAACTCAGTAAGGAATCACCTTAGTGCGATTAGTGCTTACCATCATCGTGTAGAGGGTAAAGCCATCTCTGGAGAGCCTTTAGTCGTTCGATTTATGAGAGGCTTGCTTTTGTTAAGGCCTCCTGTCAAGCCTCCTGCAGTGTCATGGGATCTCAACGTCGTCCTCACCCAGCTGAGGAAACCTCCTTTTGAGCCACTGAATTCTTGCCATCTGAAGTACCTGACCTGGAAGGTCATTTTCTTGGTGGCAGTTACTTCAGCTCGTAGAGTCAGTGAGCTTCAAGCCCTGGTAGCTCATGCTCCTTATACAAAATTTCATCATAACAGAGTAGTACTCCGCACTCACCCTAAGTTCCTGCCAAAGGTAGTGTCGGAGTTCCATCTTAACCAGTCAATTGTCTTGTCAACGTTCTTTCCCAGACCGCATACCCGCCCTGCTGAACGTCAGTTGCACACATTGGACTGCAAGCGAGCGTTGGCCTTCTATCTGGAGTGGACACAGCCCCACAGACAGTCCGCCCAATTGTTTATTTCTTTCGACCCCAATAGGAAGGGGGTCGCTGTCGGGAAACACACCATCTCCAATTGGCTAGCAGATTGCATTTCCTTCACTTACGCCCAGGCTGGGCTGGCTCTTGAGGGTCATGTCACGGCTCATAGTGTTAGAGCCATGGCAGCGTCAGTGGCCCACTTGAAGTCAGCCACTATTGAAGAGATTTGCAAGGCTGCGACGTGGTCATCTGTCCACACATTCACATCACATTACTGCCTTCAGCAGGATACCCGACGTGACAGTTGGTTTGGGCAGTCGGTGCTGCAGAATCTGTTTGGGGTTTGAATCCAACTCCACCCTCCAGGACCCGATTTTATTCTGTTCAGGCTGCACTCTCAGTTAGTTGTTCTTCGTAGGTCAATTTCTGTTATGCCCTCGCCGTTGCGAGGTTCAATTGACCTGGGTTCTTGTTTTGAGTGAGCCTGAGAGCTAGGGATACCCCAGTCATGAGAACAAGCAGCCTGCTTGTCCTCAGAGAAAGCGAATGATACATACCTGTATCAGGTGTTCTCCGAGGACAGCAGGCTGATTGTTCTCACCTACCCTCCCTCCTCCCGTTTGGAGTTGCGTTTTTCCTCATTCCTTTGCTTGTCATTCAACTGAGCGGGAACGGTTGCGCACGGGCGGGAAGACGGCTGCGCATGCGCGGTGGGCGTACCCTGCGTGCGGGACCGCCCGCGAAGTTTTCTTCCGGTTGGTGGGGGCTGCCGTGGACGTCAACCAGTCGTGAGAACAATCAGCCTGCTGTCCTCGGAGAACACCTGCTACAGGTATGTATCATTCGCTATATCACATACTAAACACAAAGGGTCCATAAAACAATAAAACCTTGAAAATACCATGTTAAAATTGTCCAAGAATATTCTATTGACTGCCAAATACAACAGATTGTTTATATATATATTTCAGTTTTATAAGTTTAGGTAAGACATTAACAAAAAATTCCATTAACAAATTTTTTTTTTAAATAAAGGAGGTCAGCAATACTGGGACACACCTAGCCAATCAGGTTTTCAAGACACCCGTAATGAATATGCATGAGATAAATTTGCATTCACTATGTCCATTCTATACTAATCTATCTCATGCATATTCATTGTGGGATCTCAAAAACCTGATTGGCTAGGTGTGACCCAAGGATTGGGTTGAGAACCCCTGCCTTAAGGGAATTCTCTCATCAGCAAAAGAAATTCCTTCTGTTCACTGAGCATTCAAAGCCTTCAACAAAAGAAATCATAATGGGATAGGTTCAAGAAAGAAAGCCACAATTTAGGCACCGGGATGATTTTCACTAAGTGTGAGTTCTATGATGGCAGTTGTGTGTAGAATTGCCATTACAGAATACTAGCGTTGATGCAAAACTGCAGACTTAACTTTTGATACAACCACATTTGCCAACTCAAAGGCAGTTGGCAGTTAGATGCATAAATCCTAGTATTTTATGACCTGCACGCCTACCTCCTCCTAGGCATGTCCCTGATCCACCCATGCTCCTCCCACATCTACACCCCCCTAGAGGTTGTTGTACAATGTAATCGGCTTGTACAGTTTCTAGAATAGCAACTAAGGGCAGTTGCACAGTCAAATGCTAACTGATGCCTATTAGAACCAATTAACACTAATATGAGCCAATAATTGGCTGTTAATTCCAATTAACAGCCAATTATTAAATTAAGTTAAACACACACTTCCCTTATTCTATGACTTGCACACAAATTTGCACCCTAGGCATAAATTCAGGAGTGAAAATTTATAGAGTCTGGGGGAATGTGTCCAACTACAAAACTACACAAACCCCATTATCAGATTCTCTGTACCTTATGCTCTCACCAATCCCTAATCAGAAAAATGTTCAGAGGTGTAGACTTCTAATTCTGAAGGTGAGAATTCCATGTATATCCTTCTTCTTTTTTTTGTTTTTGTTTTCAGTGTTTAAAGTAGCTTCTTTGCTTAAAATATTAACAGAAACTCATGTACATTTAATCTAACTTCCAAAAAAGTAAAAAATGTACAAACATTCTTGCTGTTTACAGTACTTTAAAATGTACCCTTTAAAACTGAAAATAATACCGGAGAGTACTCAAATAGACCTTCACAATATCTGACTGCTGCATCATCACATTATTGTTAAGACACTGACTTTGCTGAGCTTTATTTAAAAAGCTTTTCCCCATGCTTGCTAGACAGATGGTATCTATTAGCAACCAAACAGAACTGTTTATTTATTTACTATACTTCACTTATTGCATAGCAAGCCAGAACGGTTTACAAGTCAGAAATTGTACAATAAAGCACAGATTAAACTAGGAATTCCATTGAATGATAGGACAGGACAAACAAAACTTCCATACTGAAGATAATAAGCCACATTGAGCCTGCAAATATGTGGGATACAAATGTAACAAATAAACAAACAAACAAACAAATAAATAAATAAATAAATAACATAGGCACTAAGTTTCATCATAACAGAGTAGTCCTCTGCATGCACCCTAAGTTCCTACTGAATGTGGTGTCGGAGTTCCATCTGAACCAGTCGATTATCTTGCCAACATTTTTTCCCTGTCCTCATGCCCACCCTGGCGAAAGCAGCTTGCACACCTTGGACTGCAAGAGAGCGTTGGCCTTTAACATGGAGCGGACGAAGTCCTTCAGACAGTCCACCCAGTTGTTTGTCTCTTTTGATCCCAACAGGAGGGGAGTTTCCATTGGTAAACGTACCATTTCCAATTGGCTAGCAGATTGTATTTCCTTCACTTATGCCCAAGCTGGGCTGACACTACAGGGCCATGTCACAACTCATAATGTCAGAGCCATGGCTGCATCAATGGCCCACTTAAAATCACCCTCCATTGAAGAGATTTGCAAAGCTGCAACTTGGTCGTTGGTCCACACATTCACATCGCATTACTGCCTTGAGCAGGATACCCAGTGCGACAGTTGGTTTGGGTAGTCAGTGTTGCAGAATCTGTTTGGGGTATAGAATCCAACTTCACCCTCCTAAGCCCATTTTATTCTGTTCTAGGCTGCACTCTCAGCTAGTTTGTATATAGTTTCAGGTTAATCTATATTATGTCCTCGCCAATGTGAGGCCCAATTGACAACTGTTGTTGTTTTGGGTGAGCCTGGATGCTAGGGATACCCCACTTGTGAGAATTATTCAGCCTGCTTGTCCTCGGAGAAAGCGAAGATACTTACCTGTAGCAGGTATTCTCCGAGGACAGCAGGCTGATCATTCTCACAAACCCGCCCACCTCTCCTTGGAGTTGTCTTCTTTCATTCTGTCTTTTTTGCTTTTCACTGAACTGAGGAACGAGGTTGCGCGGCAGGCGGGAAGGCACTTCACACATGCGCAGTCAGACGCGTAGCGTGCCTCAGAAGGCTCTAGCAAACTTTTTTGCTATGAATAATGCTGCTTCCCGGGCCAACGCGAATCGTCGACCCACTTGTGGGAATGATTAGCCTGCTGTCCTCAGAGAATACCTGCTACAGGTAAGTATCTTCGCTTTATCTTTGCTAACCTCAAACAGTTTGGAATTTGTACCTCATTCACTTTCTCTATAAAGACATTACATTAAGTAACATCAACCTCAAATCTCCTGATAGGGAATAATTTAAGTATTGAAATAACCACTATCATTCATGTGAGTCAGTTATTATCATAGGTTTTTTTTGTAAAAAAAGAAAGCGGAAAAAGAATCAGCAGCAAAAACTCCCTTCCTGTGGAAAAAATCTACTGATTAAAAAAAAAAAACCTTCTTTTAAATATATAGAATAAAGTGAATGAACACACAAAACTTAATAAAGTTTTTGATGCCAATTCTTTCTTCCTGGCCAGGAATTTCCTTAGAGGAGGGGACTGCAGGAACTGGATTAAAACCTGAGCGGGCGTGTCAAGATGGCGGCGGAGTCGGATGCTGAGTGAAACGCTCTTGAGAAGCTGTTACGGGAGTACACTTTTATGCCTCAGAGATGCCACATACAAAACAAAAAGCGGTAGTGAGGACAGTTCCCCCGCCTCCCTCCACCTCTACCCCGATACAGTCAAACATTGAGCGATTCCTCACCGCTTCCCTGTCGAGAAGGGAGCCGGATCCCATAGCGTTGCCGACTAGAGAAGAGGAGTCAACGCTGGGAGAGGAAGTCTCCCTGTCACCTCCATCGAACATACTTCCTCCATGTCCGGCGTTGACTGCGGAGTTGGGGGCGATTCAGCAACCCACCGGAAGTGTGAGGAGCGAGACGCCATGCGAGGGACCAACTCTGCAACATACGCTGTGCTCCGAGGAGATTCCCCGTGAGAAAATGGAGATAAATCTAGAATTGATTTGGCGGATGCTGAACAAAATGGACAAGACATTACAAAAGACTTCAGGTGAGGTAGTTACCTGTAATTCTAAAATGGAAGAATTAAAAATAACTGTTGAATCGGTAAAGCAAGATCTGGCTATAAAAGTTACTAAAGTGCAACAGGAAGTAGAAATGCTTCAAAAGTTCAGAGACGTTGCGATAAAAGATAATACAGAGTCTCGTCGAAGGATTGAAATATTAGAAAATTATAATCGACGATTAAATATCAGATGCTTAAATTTTCCTAAAATTTCAAGTTGTACTCCATTGGATCTTTTTAAGAGATATTTAACCGAAAATTTGAAATTTCCTCAAGAAGCGATACCGCCTATAAATATATTGTATTATATTCCTAGCGCAAAAAAGGAAGGAGAGAATATGTCATCAAAAGATTTAAATTTAGAAAACCTTTCAGATTTGTTGGAACATTCGTTAGACGAGAACTCTGAAAGAGCTACTCTTATTGTCTCATTAATATTTGAACAAGATCTTAATGCTATAATGAAGATGTACTTTAAAAATAATAAAACCCTCTTTGGAGGTGGAAAAGTTTGGATCTACCCTGACGTCACAAAACAAACTCAGCAAAGGAGGAAGATTTTTCTAGCAATGAGAAAGAGAACTGTGGAGTTGGGGGATTCTTTTCTATTGGCTTACCCATGTAAATGTATAGTAAGGCTGAATAATACTAAATATATATTTTATTCACCAGAACAGCTAAAATCTTTTTTAGATTCGAAGCAAGTATGAAATAACAACAGAATTGTAATGTCAGGGAACGCTGTATTGTTTATTATATTGATTTTCCTTAATAATCTTCTCATTTAAAACGCCCCCCCCCCCCAGGCTTTTTGGGGTCTAAGGAAGCCTCTAAATATGATATACTTATTTTTCCATTATATTACTTAGAAATTGAGACCATGTATAATTGTTTGTAAAAGATTGTTGGAAATAAGTTTAAAAATGTTTCCTTTAACTATGGCTGTATCTCTGAGACAAGAGATTCTTGATCTCAATTATAAAAATTAATAAATAAATAAATAAATAAATAAATAACCTGAGCCCAGGAGGAAAAAGAAGTTTAAAAGCACCTCTGAAACCCAGTCTCATAGTCAAGGGCAACAGCCAGAGAAACTATACAAAGATTGCCTACTTGAAAAGTAGCACCCAGATCCAAAAGCGTAGCCAGGTTGAGGGCGTGCGGAGAGCGGACTGCAGATGGTGCTGGCGCTTAATTTAAATGCGACATATCACGTCAAAAATAGGCGCTGGCACCATTGGAAGTCCATTTGGGGACTACGCCTCTGCCCAGATCCCAGCTGAAGTGGTGTGCAAGGAACTACTTGGGGGAGGGGCAGCTGTAGGAAGCCTAATGGAACTAACAGGTTCAATTATGGTGGGGAAAGGAGACTCCAGGAATTTTGGAGAGAGTAGTTCTCATTATCCCCACCAATAAGGGAGCTTGGCAGTACTGATTCATGTCCCAGGACTAAAGCAAAGGGGTGGAGCCAAACCCTACATAAACTCAACTAGGGACTATAAAGGGCAGTGTGGAAGTGCAGGGGAGGAATGCAAGAAATCTTCAAAGGAGGAAGCTGTTAGGGGCAAGATCTCCTAGAGCTGGGAATCCTATAAGAAAAACCTCAAAAGGGTGAGACAAACAGGCTGAGAAACCTAGGGAAATGGACCCTGAAGTAAGAGCCTTCTGAGGTAATACTAGGGAGAGAAAGCGTGGTCAGTAAGGTAGAAAAGCATGTTAGAGAGCCTCAGGTCCCCTAGGCAAGCAGCTGGTGTAGTGTTTGAGCCCTGGATAGCAGAAAAGGGCCAGTGCCACAGTCATATAGTTGATTGAGGTTCCCTGATTGTCTTGGAGGGAGACTCCTGACTCCAGAAGGGAAGCCTGAAATGGAGGTATCACGAAATGCCTAGCCATTTGCCTGGGCTAACCCTGTGGACACTTAGAGGGTCTATCCCCAGCACAGCTCAGGTCTGCCTACACTTGGGCATGTGCTCTACACTAGCACCCTCCTCCAACTGACTGGGTCCCAACCACCTCTGGGGAAAGTCTCTCACTCTCAAGTTATCCCCAGTGATTTCTAGGTTACTGGGGCCACACTCTCAGTGGTCCTACTGTTCCTAGAAAGCACTCACAGACCCAACATACAAACCACCAGGATTCTAAGTCAGTCCAGATGAGCAGAGTCAATAAACTTTAAAAAAAAAAGGTTTATTGTCATAAAAATATTGAACAGTGAACTATAAAAACAGATGGAAAATAAGACAAATAACAGATAACTGAATAAGGATCAATTATAAAACTATCTAAACATTTTATCACTACCTGGATAGTGCCTGAGAAGTACAGGAAATATAGCTGCTCACAGGTTACAGAATATAACAGGGTCTCAGTAAAGAGGTCTTTCTCTCTCTACTTCCAAACTGAGACTGGAGAAAAATCCAGTATTTTCAGACTGAATTTGAGCTCCCTGGGTCAATCAGAGCCCAAAACAACATTTTTAAAACATAGCTGGCCACATCACTGCAGGCTACGTCCTCTTTGTGTTTCTCTATAATAGCTTTAAACACAAAACATGCACCACCTGTTGCCCAAACTAGAGAAATACACTTGAAGAAATAATGCAGTTTACAGGCTTACAAACCCACTGTTTTGTTACAGGAGGCTGGAGACTTGCTGACATATTTGGATGAAATGAAGGTTTTCTGAGTGAACTGGTCAGCCAAGTAAGAGCTGAACTTCAAAAGAAACCTTGTAAATGTTTTGGTGGTGTGAAACCTAGAAAGAGAAAAAGGCTAATCTACTACTACTACTACTTAGCATTTCTATAGCGCTGCCAGGGTTATGCAGCGCTGTACAAGTTTAACATGGGGAAGGACCATCCCTGCTCAAAAGAGCTTACAATCTAAAGGTTACAAACTATGTAGTCAGTGTAGGTATCATGAGTGGGGAAGGTGGTTATGCGCCAAAAGCAAGGTAGAAGAGATGGGCTTTGAGTAAGGACTTGAAGATGGGCAGGGAGGGCGCATGACATATGGGCTCGGGAAGGCTGTTCCAGGCATATGGTGATGCGAGGCAGAAGGGGCGGAGTCTGGCGTTAGCGGTGGTGGAGAAGGGTACAGACAGGAGTGATTTGTCCTGAGAGCGGAGGTTACGGGTGGGAACATACGGGGAGAGGAGTGTAGAGAGGTACTGAGGGGCTGCAGATTGAGTGCATTTGAAGGTTAAAAGGAGAAGCTTGAACTGTATACGGTAGCGGATCGGGAGCCAGTGAAGCGACTTGAGAGGGGTGATATGAGAGTATCGGTTCACGCAGTAGATAAGACGTGCGGCAGAATTTTGGACAGATTGAAGGGGGGATAGATGGTTAAGCGGGAGGCCAGTGAGAAGAAGGTTGCAATAGTCAAGACGAGAGGTGACGAGCGAGTGGACGAGGGTTCGGGTGGTCTGTTCAGAGAGGAATGGGCGAATTTTGCTAATATTATAGAGGAAGAAGCGACAGGTCTTAGCTGTCTGCTGGATATGGGCAGAGAAGGAGAGGGAGGAGTCGATGACTCCGAGATTGCGGGCTGAAGCGACGGGGAGGATGAGGGCGTTGTCAACAGAGACGGAAAGTGGGGGAAGAGGAGAAGAGGGTTTGGGTGGAAAGACAAGGAGCTCAGTCTTTGCCATGTTCAGTTTCAGATGCCGGTTGGACATCCAGGCAGCAATGTCTGAAAGGCAGGCCGAAACTTTGGCCTGGGTTTCGACCGTGATGTCGGGAGTGGAGAGATAAAGCTGGGTGTCATCAGCATAGAGATGGTACTGGAAACCATGTGATGAGATCAGCGAGCCCAGGGAAGAGGTGTAGATCGAGAAAAGAAGCGGTCCAAGGACAGAACCTTGAGGAACCCCAACAGAGAGCGGGATGGGGGTGGAAGAAGAGCCATTAGAATATACTCTGAAGGTGCATTGGGAAAGATACGAAGAGAACCAGGAGAGGACGGAGCCCTGGAACCCGAATGAGGACAGTGTGTCAAGAAGTAAATTATGATTGACGGTGTCAAAGGCGGCAGATAGGTCGAGGAGGATGAGGATGGAATAGTGACCTTTGGATTTGGCAAGGAACAAGTCATTACAGACTTTAGAGAGTGCTGTTTCTGTCGAGTGTAGTGGGTGAAAGCCAGATTGGAGCGGATCGAGGACGGCCTGAGAGGAGAGGAAATCAAGGCAGCGGCTGTGGACAGCGCATTCAAGTAATTTGGAGAGGAAGGGTAGAAGAGAGATGGGACGGTAGTTGGAGGGACAGGTGGGGTCTAGTGATGGTTTTTTGAGAAGTGGTGTGACTACAGCGTGCTTGAAGGTGTCAGAGTAGCAGTGGAGAGAGAGAGGTTGAGGATGTGACAGATTGAGGGGTTGACTGTAGGAGATATGTTGTTAAGCAGATTGGTGGGAATCGGATCAGAGGAACAGGTGGTGCACTTAGAGGAAGAGAGAAGGCGAGCAGTTTCCTCTTCGGTGATCTCAGGGAAGGAGGAGAAGGAAGAGGAGGCCAGGCTAGGTTGGTTGGGGGAGTGGGTTAAGAAGTCACAGGGAGGAGAAGGCTTGGAAGTGAATTCAAGGTTTATCTTCTGCACCTTATCGCGGAAGTAGTCAGCTAGTGTTTGAGGAGAGAGTGAGGGGGGTGGGTGGGAGCGGAGGGCACTTTAAGTAGGGAGTTGAGGGTGGCGAAGAGGCGACGAGGGTTGGAGCCAAGAGAATTAGTTAATTGAGAATAATATTCCTGTTTGGCAAGGAATAGGGAGGACTGGAAGGAGGATAGCATGAATTTGTAATGGGTGAAGTCTGACAGGGTGCGAGATTTCCTCCAGAGTCGTTCAGCAGATCGGGTGCAGGAGCGAAGGTAACGGATGCAAGGGGTTAACCAGGGCTGAGGATTAGTGCGCTTAGTGGGTCGAGAGACAGATGGTGCTAGGGTATCCAGAGCACTGGAGAGAATTTCATTGTAGGCAGAGACAGCCGTGTTGACAGATTCGGAAGACGAGATGGAAGGGACGAGATTGGCGATGTGAGAGGATAGGGTAGGGGGGTCGACGGCCTGGAGATTCCTGAAGGCAGTGGCTATAGTTGGGCGAGGTTGAGGGGGAGGGTGATGAAGTGTGAGGGTGATTAGGTGATGATCTGAGATTGGAAGGACTGAGGTGCAGAAATTGGAAGGTGAGCAGGAAGAGAAGAGAACGAGGTCGAGACAATGGCCATTACGGTGAGTAGGGTTGGTAGAGCATAGTTGGAGGTTAAAGGAGGATGTCAGAGTGAGGAATTTAGAAGCGTAGGAGTTGGATGGATCATCAACGTGAATATTAAAATCACCAAGAATGAGGGATGGAGATGAGGGATCAAGAAAGACGGTGAGCCAAGCGTCGAAGTCAGTAAGGAATGAAGAGAGGGGCTTATCAGGGGGGCGGTAGATGACTGCAACTCTGAGTGGTGTCGGGTAGAATAGCCGGATGGCATGAGTTTCAAAGGATGAGAAGCAGTGAGACTATGGCAGGGGGAGGGGTTGGAAACTACAAGAGGGTGAGAGAAGAAACCCAACGATTGAGGCAGTGTCGTTAGGGGTTATCCAAGTTTCAGTTAAAGCGAGCAGTTGAAGGGAACGGGAGATGAACAAATCGTGGGTGAAGGAGAGTTTATTGCATACTGAGTGGGCATTCCATAGGGCACACGAGAAGGGGAGGGAAGCGGGGGGGAGAAGGGGAATAGAGATGAGATTGGAGGCATTCTGGGATCGGTTACGTGGATATGGAGAGGAGAGGTGGGGGGGACCTGGATTGGGATTGATGTCACCTGCGGAAAGTAGGAGAAGGAGTAAGAGAGTGCGGAGGAGGGTGGGGGAGGAGGGTCGACGAAGATGACAAAGACGGGATGTGTTAAGGAGGAATGGGGACGGGTTAATGGTGGGGAGGAATGACGAGGGGGGCAGGAGAGCTGGGGAGGTGGTGGGGGGTGGGGGGAGGTAGGGTAGGGGAGTAATGAGCAGGACGGGAGGGGACAAGGGTGGGCAGTGAGTTCCTGAGGTAGACAGTGGAAGGGGAGGGGGGAAGAGGTTAGGAAGGGACAGGGCGATGAAGAGAATGTGTATAGGGGCCATATATAGGGGCTAAGGTGAATGCGGGTAGATGTGAAGTGGCTAAGGTGATAGGAGTAGAGGAAGAAGGCAGGAAGGCTAGGACAGGGACAGCAGGCAGCAGCTAAGGCATAGGGAGTGATAGTGTTTAAAGGAATCCTAGCCAAAAAGCACCTGGAGACTCTGTGCACTTGGAGCGAGGGCCCTGGGAAGCTCGGGGTGGACCTGGAGTCACCCCGGATACAGCTGTGAGGAAATGCAGAAGGGCTGCAAGTCCTGCACAGCACCTGGTGGGAGTGCTGGGCACCTAGAGCGGAGGCCCTGGGTGGATCGGAGTGGACCTGGGTGTCACCCCGGAGAAGGCTGTAAGGATATGCAGATGAGCTGCAAGTCCTCCACAGCACCTGAAAGGCAGCCGGTGGTAGAGCTGGGCACCTCTCAGCTGAGGAAAGGCTTACCAGGGGTTAGGCCGAAGCCAGCATTCCTCCCCCTGAGGGTCGCCTGATCCTCAGGGGGAGGAATGTGGAATTACAGGAGAAGGAGGCTACAGGTGATAAGGTAAAGAGCGTGGAAATTAAAGCTTGTAGATGTTGTTGGTATAAAGTTTAACAAGTGAAAAGATTGCTTTGTGGAATTACAGTGGGAAAAGGCAGCATGTTTTTTTTTCTTTGAGCTGCAACCAGGCTCAAAGACGTGAGCTGAAGGGACAGAAGCAATTTATTAAAGGCAGGTGCAGCAGCAAGCAGGACTGGAGTGTAACAGAGTGAAAGAACAGAACAGAGTGCTTCCAACTTTAAACTCTTGTTGTTACCTTAAGAGAACTTTGTGACTTTGTGCCACCACTTAGTAAAACCTCCTAAAGATAATGGGGCCGATATTCAGCCAGCGGCGGGCAGTGCAGTTAAAGACCACTGCCAGCACTGAACCCAGAAATTCAATACTGTGCCATATCCAGCAATCAGTATTGAATTTCCCGTTTCATTTTTTGCTGCTGGAACTTAACCAGTTAAGCCGATATTGCGCTAACTGGTTAAGTTCCTAGTGGTTAAAGGACTGCTATTTATGCGGTCCTATTTAACTACTAAACCCAGCACTGAATATTGGTGCTAACTGGCTATTTCGTGTGATATAGCTGATTAGCCCTATGTGCTAACTGCAAATACTCAACGGAGATTGCTGGTTATTTCCCAGTGAATATTCATGGTTAGCTGCTACTCCCACAAAAATGCATTAGGCAATTTTTTTGAAGAGCTTATTTTTCTGGGATACATTCTCATCCATTTTGAACTTATGCCTTTTAACTGGGGTTTCATCCCTGCCAAATTTGGTCCTGTTCTGTTAAATGTTTGGAGTTATTTTACCCTCAGACAAAGACCCATACTGTGCTAAACTCATAGCATAATGTATGGTATGATACTACATATGTATACTTGTTGATCTTGATTTGTCCTTTTCAGGGCACAGACTGTAGGAGAATGCCCGGCACTGGCCTTGTTCTCCAACTTCTGAAGTTGTCAAAGAAGCTCCACTCCAGCCCATCCAATTCAGAGTGAGTAACTGGGTATGGAGAAATAGTTAAAATAAAGTGTGGCATAGGGAGAAGGATTTAGACATATAGGGGGTAATTTTATAAAGTAGGCACCAACATTTATGTGCCAGTTACACAAGTAAATGTTTAGAGCTAGCATATACAGCTGTTTGTGGACACACATGCATGTTGTGATAAACACAGTGACCGCCCTACCCTGAGGAGACCGCCAGAGGGCGCTCTCCACCTGAAAACCAGGGATATGCCCATTCTGGTCACTAGAGGGAGCCAAAGGGGATATACCAGTGTAGTGACCTGAAGGGACAGCTAGGGGGTGCTCGTGGTATAGGACCTGTTCTTCCCTGAAGAGGCCACCGGGGGGAACTCTCAGAGTAGAAGCTGGAAAGTTGGAGAGAGTTCTGGGTCTGGACCTTTCTGGAAGTAGGGGGGAGAGGCCTATAGAGGTGGGGTGGATTATTGGCCACCCTATATAAAGCATCCTCTAAGCCAAGGGAACTCCGAGGAGACTGGCAAGTGAGACCCCGGCCAGCCGAGGGGGGCATTTCAGAATCACCCAGTGGCTGGGAGCTTTACAATTGGTGGCAGTGGTGGGATCCCAGTGAACTTCCACGTGGAGGAGGAGAGGCCTTGAGAAAGCGGAGGGAGTTCCAGACCAGACCAGTCGAGTAGCCGGAGCGAGGTGGTGGTGTCCGGGAGGTTTCTGAAGCCCGTCGAAGGGGCCAACGCTGACAAAGGTGCATTACTCGCCTACCCAGGTAAAGGGTACCTAGGGGGGAGGTGAGGGAGGATCCAGTAGCTGAGAAGCACAGTTCCTGTAAAGGATAGAAAGGCTTGTTCTGAGTGAATTCTGGTACGAGTTCCAAGAGGTAGCGCAAGTGTAGGACCAGGGAAACAGGCAGTCCGCACTTGGATATTTCTCTTGTGTTACAGGCTGCATCTCAACAGACGGTCGAGGAGGATGTCGGAGCCATGGGAAGGCGGAGACGGTTCAGACCGAAGAGAGAAGTCCAGAGGCCTGAGGATCCGGAGCCCAAGTCACCAGCAGAAGGAATGGACATGGCAGGGATGGATACCATGATCCAGGTTCTGGGACTTGGAGGGGGCCTTTGTTTAGAGACTGTTGGGATAATGTTTAAGCCTGAAGGGGTGTCTGGGGAAGACAGGACCCCGAGGAGAAGAGAAGATATTGAGCCAGAGTGTGACCAATGTGGGGAAATGGGCCATGTTGGAGAGTGGTATCTGGCGGTATGCAGTTCAGAGGATGAACTGGGAGACCGGGAGGAGATAAGAAATCCTACAGTCAGTTGGTGGGGGTTAAGTGACATGGCAGGCAAGAGGAAGCCCAAAGGCCATGAGAGTCGGGAGGTGACCCGTTCCTCAGGGGCAGACTTCATGGTTAGGCCGGGAACCCAAGGGGAAAGAGGTGTCTGCAGGGAAGAGGGTCAGGTGGAACCCACTGCAGGGAGAGCATCCAATGTTCCAGGGAAAGGGGAGGCCACAAACCTAAGAAGTGCCACGAGGGAGGATGGGTGCCTGGACAAGGAAGGAAAACCCCAGTTGCAGGATAGTGGTGGTCCTGGCAAGAAGGGTAAACCCTCTAGGAAAGTGAAAGGGGGTATAGGCCCGGGTGAGAACTTCCCAAGTGACAGGATAAAAAGTAGTCCTGATGGTGTAGGGGAAGTCAATGGACACTGTGAGCAGGGGGGGGGGGGGGGGTGAGACAGCTGAAGAAGAAGTAGGCTGCCCATGCTACGGTGAGGAACAGGCAGTATTTCCAGGTGGTGGGGAAACAGGGAGAGTTTCCCCAAGGGAGAAATACTAGGAAACCCAGGGAGTAGAAGGTAGTAAATCTATTACCCTGGAGAGGGAATTAAAGGAATTTCCCAAAGATGACCTTGAGTTTGGTAGGAAACTCCAGGAGGAAGCCCAAAAAGAGAAAGAGAACCTGCTGTTAAAATCCCTTAAAGAAAGTATCTGGCAGGTAGAATGGGAGTTACAGGCCCTATGTAAACCGGGGAAACTCTATAGGCACCCTGAGCAACGTCTGAGGGAGGTCCTGGAGCGTAATAAGGGACTGATTGTGACTTTAGTGGGCAATATACAGCAGCAGGAGGAGTCCCATAAGGTAATGGAGAGGGGTCTAAGGGAGGCGGAGCGGAGATGGGTCCTATTTGAGTCAGCTTGTAAGGAAAAAATGGCTGCTTCAGTGCATGCCTTGGAGGCCAAACAGGCGGAGTCCCTTAAGCAGAAGGAAGGCTGTGAGGCACTGCTAGCCACTGTTAGGGCTGAGCTGTGCACAGAAAGTAGGCTAAGGGAGGAAAAGGAAGCAGAAGTAGCCCATCTTACAGCTACCCTGAAAGAGACCCAAGCCTTAAATGAGACCCAATTAGCTAAGCTGCAGTCCACACATGATCAAGAGATAAGGGACCTCACAGACAAGTTGCAACAAGGCCAGGAGCAGAGGGTAAACCTAGTTAAAGCTGAGTTCCAGAATGCTCGCCGGGAGTGGCATAAAGAGCAGGAGGCCCTAAGGGAAAGTATAAGGGAACAGCAAGCCTTGATTCTACTCCAGAAGCAAAGGGAAAATAAGCTTGTCACCTCTGTAAAGGCAGAATTAGAAGAAGCCAAGCAGGAGGTAAAGCAGAAGGAAGGGGAGTTGGCCAAGAGGCAGGAAAGCCTTAAGGAGATGGGTAAACTACAGAAAACAGCTATAGGAGAGCTGAGGGTGAGTTTGACCCAGGTAAAGGCTTGGCTGGGAGAATTAAAGGGCCAACAGGAAAGTCAGCTGAGGGAAGTACAGCAGGGGTATGATAGGGCTGTGGCCGAGTTAACTGTGGCCTTGCAGCAGACCCAAGCTGAGTGGGCTGTAGAGAGACAGCAAGCCACAGAGACCACAGAAAGGGCAGAAAGATGCAGGGAGGCATCTAGCAGTTGATGTTCTCTTCCAGGATGGGCAAGGGAGGTTAAGAGAGCTTCAGGAAGCCCACTCCTGCATTGTAGCCCTACAGGGAAAGCTCAAGGGGAAGAAGCGACCAGGAGGGATCAGTCAACTCCTGCACATGAGTAAGGGTCAGGATAGGGAGAGTCAGAAGGACTCTGTTAAAACCACAGGGAGAGGTGGTGTAAAGTTTAAAGTGGGTGAGAAACCCAGGAAGGGCAAGCGGAAAAGGGAAGAGGTTGCCCAATGGAGGGAAAGGCTCAGGCCTCAGAAGAAAAGGTTGATCCTAGAGCCCAGACACCGCACGTTAGAGGTGGGTGAGAAAAGAACCCCTAGGCAGGGGACCCCGGCTCAGAAAGGGGGCCAGGGGGATGCTAGAGCACCCAGAGGCTGGGGGGAGTCTTGTACCACGTGGTTGTCCTATACTGAAAGTGAGGGATAGGAGACACTTAAGAGTCTCAGGGAAAAGGAGACTTAGGACCTTACACACAACCCGCAAATACCGATTGGGGCCTAGTGGGCGAAGAGTTGCAGCCCAGGATTGCAGAAAGCAGAAGGGTAGGCCTAGAAGTTGCCTGGGTGTGGTGAGGAAACCAGGCCATAGGGAAGTACACCAGAAACCCATAGGGGAGAAGGGGGTGTACCCATGGGGCAGGAAAGTGGGCGAAGAAATTAGACGCCAAGGCCTAGGGAGGCGTAAAAAGAAAGGACGAAGGATCCTTGAGTTTCTAGGGGTTACAGAGGAAGGTCCCCTAGAGCAAAGCAGAGCCTTTGTGTTAAGGCGGACCACGGGATATAAAGCCTTCCTGCGAATCCCTCCTAAAAGGGAATAGGTGGGAGGAGGGACCTGACCCCAAGATAAGGTAGGGGAGTCAGGAATTGCTGCTCCTCAAAGAAGATATTTGAGGGAGCAGCAATATCATAAGAGTGGGGGTATGTGATAAACACAGTGACCGCCCTACCCTGAGGAGACCGCCAGAGGGCGTTCTCCACCTGAAAACCGGGGATATACCCATTCTGGTCACTAGAGGGAGCCAAAGGGGATATACCAGTGTAGTGACCTGAAGGGACAGCTAGGGGGTGCTTGTGGTATAGGACATGTCCTTCCCTGAAGAGGCCACCAGGGGGAACTCTCAGAGTAGAAGCTGGAAAGTTGGAGAGAGTTCTGGGTCTGGACCTTTCTGGAAGTAGGGGGGAGAGGCCTATAGAGGTGGGATGGACTATTGGCCACCCTATATAAAGCATCCTCTAAGCCAAGGGAACTCCGAGGAGACTGGCAAGTGAGACCCCGGCCAGCCGAGGGGGGCATTTCAGAATCACCCAGTGGCCGGGAGCTTTACAATGTACATGCCAATATTCCACCTAAGCTCTATTATATATCTATGTACAGAGCTCCAATAGCACATAAGGGCCAATGCAGAAAGCCACTGTGAGCCTAACAGCATGGTTACCACGAGCAGGGGCATAGCTACGGGCAGGCCTAGATGGGCCCAGACCCACCCAGCTTTGCCTCAGGCCCACCCAGAAGCAAAGTCCCAACTCTTCCAATCCTCACCCTCTCCCACCTTCGCTGCAGCGCTTGCATTTAATGCTCCGTCCTTCTCCGGGGCCTTCCCTCTGCTGCACTGATGCAACTTCCTGTTTATGCAGAGCAGGACGCGGCACTGGAGCAGGACGAGGCCCTGGAGCAGGACGTCGACACTGCGTCTGTGAGTTGCTAACAGGCAGCACTGATAGCAAAGTGCAAGCGCTGCCACAGGGGTGGGAGACTGTGAGGTGCAGGAGCAGGACGCCGCATCTGTGAGTGGCAGCGCTGATAGCGTTAAATGCAAGCGCTGTGGTGAGGGTAGGTGAAGAAGGCAGTGGGGTGCTGGCCATGCAAGGGGAGTGGGCTGAAGGGAAGGGAGAGGTGCTGGACTTGATGGGGGGGGGGGGTAAGGAAAATGCGAGGTGCTGGTCCTGGGAGGGGCCTGAAGGGAAGCAAAAGGTGCTGGACTTGCGAGGGGCAGGGGTTTGGAGGGAAGGGAAGGGAGAGAGGTACTGGACTTGCAGGGGAGAGGTTGGAGGGAAGGGGAGAGGTGCTGGATTTGCAGGGGGGTTGGCTGAAGGGAAAGGAGAGAGATGTGGACCTACAAGGAGGGCTGGAGCAAAGGGAGAAAGGTGCTGGACCTATGAGAGGGGTTAGAGGGAAGGGAGAAAGGTGCTGGACCTATGAGAGGGGTTAGAGGGAAGGGAGAGAGATGCTGGACAAGGGGATAAAGGAAGAGGGGGTTAAATGCTGAACACACAGTGGGAGAAAGACAGCCAGAGGGAAGGGGAGAGGTGCTGGATATGCAGAGGGTTGAAGTGAAGGGGAGAGGTGCTGGACATGTAAGGGGGCTGGATGAAAGATAGAGAGAGAGGTACTGGACATGTAGGGAGAGCTGGGTGAAAGATAGAGAGGTACTGGACATGTAGGGAGAGCTGGGTGAAAGGGAGAGAGGTGCTGAACATGTAGTGGGGGGCTGGATGAAAGGGAGAAAGGTGAGGACATGCAGGGGGAGGCTGGAGGACAGGTGCTGGATATGCAGGGGATGGCTGAAGGGAAAGGAGAGAGATGTGGACCTGCAAGGAGGTCTGGAGCAAAGGGAGAAAGGTGCTGGAACTATGAGAAGGGTTAGAGGGAAGGGAGAGAGATGCTGAACAAGGGGTTAAAGGAAGAGGGGGTCAAATGCTGAACACACAGTGGGAGAAAGAGAGCCAGATGCATAAGGAGAAGGAAAGAGAGAGGAAGAGAAGCTATTTGGGGTGGGATCAGAGAGGAGAGGGACACATTAGTGTGGCGGAGGGAGAAAGGGGACATAGGGAGGTGTACAGATACACAAGGGAGATGATGGGCATTAGGTGGGAGCATGGGGAGAGAGACACAAATGTGAGATGCTGTATGGTGATGGCATGGCATATGGGCACAGAGGGGCAATGCCTGACAAGGGGAAGAAGGGGGATATGGAATAGAGATACAATGCTGGACACTGGAGAGGGAGGTGTATGGACATGGGGAGGGGGAGATACCAGGCAAGGGGGAGAATAGGAACACTGATGGGATATGCTGGGGATGGGGTGCATAGGTGCACAGAGGAATGATGATGGATGAGGGGATATGAACACAGGGGAGATACTGGACAAGGAAGTATAGGAAAACAGAGATGAGAGATGGATGATGGATATTGAGAATGAAGAAATGTCAAATAGACAGGAGACCCTGGCAAGTGAGTTAAGAGAAGACAGAGGGAAGCAGAAACCAGAGACTGGGACTAATATGATTTGAAGAATAAAATGACCAGACAACAAAAAGGTACAAAATGACTTTATTTTCAATGTTGTGAATATAATATGTTGGATTTGGAATGTACATCTTGCCAGAGTTGATTTTAAACATAGCTGGGGTCCAGGACAGAAATCTAGGAAAGGACCCCAAAGTTGATTACCAGTCTGTGCCTTCAGCTTCCAGCTGGCAGGCTTTCTCTGGCCAGGGAACCAAGCACAATTGCCCTAGTTGCAACCCCTAACACCATCCCTGGCATGTGCACAGGAGGAAATGCCTTTCTTTCATGTTTCTCTAGTGTTGTACTACATGCAAAGTCTGGTTTCTTGGGGTTTCTTTTTAATTTATATTTCTAGAGTTTGTGGTCACTTATTCTTTATATTTGACATTTGTGTTTTCTGTATGTGACTAAGGTATTCTGTTAGCATGAAGTTTCTATGTAGCATTCTGTAGTAATGTGGCTTGTAGCTTTCCTGATAAATGTATTTGTATTTTAGGGCCCCACTATAATATTTAAGGCACTTCCTTTTCATAGGTAAGATCCTTGTTTTTGAAAGTTAGTATTGGCATGGTAGATTTGCTCTAAGTTCTGAGTGACTTTTGCTTTATAGATTTTTTAAAATTAATTTATGTCTGTTATTGAGATTACACTAGAAACCAAAATTTCTTTGTATTATGAGTTTTATGGGGAAATGTCCTTGCTGTGCTCTGTATTCATTGTTGGTGGAGGGCCAGGAGGTTCTCTGGATGCAGAATGTGTTTGGCTTCAATACCGTATGTGTGTTGGAGATCCATGGCTCAATGGGGCTGAAGAGTGCAGTCTATTGTACTTCCCTTAGCTCTCAATTGGCCTGCAGCCACTGAAGCCTGCACTGCAACCCTCATTGAAGTTATGGGGAGTGGGGTAGGGACAGAGCATGGGTGCATCAGGTTGCTGTTTTTTCTCTTTCAAAAAAGTTGGCAACTCTAGTGCCCACACATTCAACCTGTTGGCTCACCCAAAAATTGCCTTCTGGCTACGCGACTGCCACGGAGTATGAGTGCACATAATTTGGCACAGAATGCAGAGAGGGTTTGAGTGCACAAGCTAACTTGTGAAGAAGATGTGGCCACATGCTGTATTAAAATGTATGGTAATGAGTTCATTTAAGTATTCCATGCAATGCTGAGAGTATGTCGCTCACTTTTGATACACACATAGCACGAGGTTCAGGGCATGTTTAGTTTTTGCAATATAACTGCCTGTTTTATCTGTTTTGCAAGCAAAAGGAAGCCCCTGCAAGTTTCTAAGGCAGATGAGAGGTAACAAACTTGTGTGTGTCTGAACAAAACTGAGAGTGAAAGCATACATCGGCACCTGTTCTGTGCCAAAATATGAGCCTCGCAAAAATTTTGTTTGCAAGTGATTTTTGCAAGGCACATATTTAGGTGCAGAAGAGCAAGTGCCAATGTATGTTTTTATTTGTGCGTTTACCACGGCACCTTCATATGCATGTGTCCAGCACACTCCCCCCTCCCCCCACCATTAGTCACAAGTTTTTTTCTCATAAAATTGCATGCCATTAGTTTTCTACATGGCATAGTATTACACTTATGATAGAAGCCACATGTTTGGACTTCCGCACATGGCTCTACCATGTGCCTTTCTGTGTTGGCCCCATATTTTGCAGGTGGGAATACATATGGGCGGTGTCTGGGTGGAGCATGGGTGGGGCACACATTTACATGTGTAATGTATAGTATTCTATAACATTAAGCATGTATCTCCCAAAACTAAGTGTGAGCATTTACATCAGTTCTATGACTAAGCACATATGCATATGTATAATCAGTTATGCCAGATCCGTACTAAACAAAACAACAGTAACAGACTGGGTCATGTCAGCAAAACTTGATCTACTCTTCATCACCGAAACCTGGATCCATAATCAAGAGGACCCAATCATCCTAAACCTATGCCCTCCAGGATACAAAATCACTCACTGGACCAGAAAGGAAAAGAGAGGCGGAGGCATAGCGCTCATATACCAATCCCATTTCACCATCAAAACAACAGGCAAATTCATAACAACCCAACTCGAAATAGCCTCGATCAGAATCCAACATAAAACCTTGCTCGACCACCTAAACTGTGTCCTGTTTTACACACCACCATGCAACTGGAATGAAAGCCAGTCAAACTTCATGGACTTCATCTCAAATACTTGAGTACCCAACTCCAATGTACTAGTACTAGGAGACATTAACCTTCACCTAGAAGATCCAAACTCTACCAATGCACGAGAATGCAAAGACTTCCTCCATCTATGTGATCTTAAATGGCCACACACGAAACCAACCCATACGAAAGGGCACACTCTCGACCTCATCTCATACAAATTGTCCACAGACCAGAACCTAATAATAACAGAAACTAAATGGACAGAAACACCATGGACCGACCATTGCAAACTAAACTTATCCCTAGAATGGCGGAAGAAAGGTTCTCTCCACATACGGGAAAACACATCCTACACCACGAGAGGCCAAATAGACGCGGAAACATTCTGGAAACAATTATACAATAACGATTGGACAACACAAACGGACTCCATATACTACCTCTCAGAATGGGACAAAAGATGTAAACACATATTAGACAAAATAGCACCCTTACGAACAAGAACCTCAAGCAGACACAACTTGATACCGTGGTTCAATGAAGAACTGAAAATTTTAAAAACACAATCCAGGAAATTGGAACGCGCATGGAAAAAAATAAAAGATGAACATACACTCAACGCTTGGAAACAATTACAAAGGAAATACAAATACACAATAAGACAAACCAAATTGTCATACTACAAAACTAAAATAGGGCCGGATTACAAAGACACGAAGAAACTATACCATCTCATGAACAAACTACTAGACACAACGCCGCTCACCACAACCAATACTGACATTCCATCTGCAGATAATCTTCCTAAACACTTCAATGAAAAAATTGCAAACCTATGCAAAACGCTACCTCAGAACAACATGGACATCGAAAACTACATCAATGAACTGGACCCATCCCCTGGCGAATACCCTGCGGACCGAATCTGGTCAAATTTCTCTCCCCTCTCCACCGATACAGTTACCCAGGCAATCAAGAGGTACTCCAACTGTCAACTGGACACCTGCCCCAGCTACCTATTACAATCCGCTCCCCACCGCTTCATAACAGACCTCACATCCCACTTAAACTTCATGCTTCAACAAGGTACCTTCCCTAAAGAAAAAGGCAACATCCTACTCACCCCAATACTAAAAGACACCAAGAAAAAAACAAATGACATTACCAACTACCGTCCAGTAGCATCTATCCCACTAGTAGTCAAATTAATGGAAGTCTTGGTAACCAAACAACTAAATGATTACATAGAGAAATTCACAATACTACATGAATCACAATCAGGATTCCGCCCCCAACACAGCACCAAAACATTATTACTTACTCTCTTAACTAAATTCAAGCAAGAAATAGCAAGAGGTAAAAGTATACTTCTCCTACAATTTGACATGTCCAGTGCATTCGACATGGTCAATCATAATATATTACTAAGATTCCTAGATTACTTCGGAATCAACAGAAATACACTCAAATGGATCAAGGGCTTCCTATCCACAAGAACATATCAAGTGAAAGCTAGCAGAAACATATCATCACCTTGGAAACCTGACTGCGGAGTACCGCAAGGATCACCACTATCTCCGATCCTTTTCAACCTCATGATGACCCCTCTAGCCAAGTCCCTATCCATTCAAGGCCTTAACCCATTCATATATGCTGATTACGTCACAAACATGATCTGGCAGAAATCACCAATGAAATCAAGCTCTGCCTGAACATCATGAACTCATGGGCAAACGCATTCCAATTAAAACTCAACACAGAAAAAACACACTGTCTCATCATCTCATCCCAATACAACACATACAAACCCACAAACATAAACATCCCAGGTTATACCCTTCCTATTGCTGACAGCCTGAAAATTCTCAGAGTAATAATCGACCAGAACCTCTCACTAGAGAACCAAGCAAAAGCTACCATAAAGAAAATGTTTCACTCAATGTGGAAACTTAAACGTGTGAAACCATTCTTTCCAAGGGAAATATTCCGCAACTTGATACAATCAATGGTACTGAGCCATGTAGACTACTGCAACGGAATTTATGTGGGCTGCAAAGAACAAATTATAAAGAAACTTCAGACCACTCAAAACACAGCAGCCAGGCTTATATTTGGAAAATCAAGCTTTGAAAGTGCCAAACCCCTCCGAGAAAAACTGCACTGGCTCCAAATCAAAGAACGCATTGCTTTTAAACTCTGCACTCTGGTCCATAAAATTATCTATGGTGCAGCCTCGGGATACATAACAGACCCCATAGACCTGCCAACCAGAAACGCAACAAGATCAGCATGAACATACCTAAATCTTCACTACCTAAGCAGCAAAGGACTCAAACACAAATTAACGTATGCATCCAGCTTTTCCTATTTAAGCGCACAACTATGGAACGTACTGCCAAAAATAGTAAAAACAACGTACGGCCACCTAAATTTCCGGAAAGAACTAAAAACAATCCTGTTCAGAAAGGCATATCCCACCGACCCAACATAAAAGCCTGAGCACCTGCAACACAACAAAACCAAAAATCGTAATGGACACTCCCCAACTTCCCTCTTCCTTCCTAAGTTCCCCTAATATACCTACCTTACATGAACCTATTCTACTACAATAACACCTGTATTTGTTCATTCCGGAACTGGTGAATGCCACTATGGTACTATGTAAGCCACATTGAGCCTGCAAATAGGTGGGAAAATGTGGGATACAAATGTAACAAATAAATAAATAGTATTCTATAAAGGAAAGTAGGCACCTACTTTCCTTTATAGAATGTGCGATAATCGAGAACCCTCTGGGTATCTATAAACATTCTTAAATGAACCTATCTTATAAAGGCAATGTAGGCACCTACATATTTTGGGCCAAATTCTATAAATGGCGCCTTAAAAATCGGCGCTGAAATCCAAATGTTTTATACAATTCTATAAACTGCATCTAAAGGTAGGTATAGTTTATTGAATGTGCTCACATACCGTTCTTTTGACTAAAATTTAGGTGCACCCATTTAGGCCCCCTAAAACCAGGCCTAAATACCTGGGCCTAATAGGCGCAGATCAAGTGTATTCCATAATAGTGTGCATAGTTTTTTAAAACGCCTATGACGCATCCATTCCACACCCTCTTTTTGGCAGCTCGCATTAGAATTTATGCACACCATGTTATAGAAAGTTTTGCGCGTAAAATTCTAATTAAAGCCAATTAGTGCTCCTAATTGGTTATCAATTATTGGCGCTGATTGGCTTATTAATTACGTTGTGCACACAATTTGGCCATGTGGCCAAATTAGCACTCACAGCTTAAGGTGCCATTTATAGAATTTGAGGTTTTATGAAATGGGCTATAGAATTTGAGGTTTTATGAAATGGGCTCCTAGAATGGCCCCAATAGCGGACAAATGCCCACCTTCTCCAAGGCAGCTGCAAATGTGTGAATGGAATCTATATTTGTAAAGTACAAGTCTGCATCACAACTTCTCCCTTGCTGTATCTCAACCACACAGCTGACAATGCTTATGTCCTGAACTCCTCTAAAACAGTTGGTTGCTGGTTATCCAAAGGAGCATTTTCCTCCTCTTTATTTCCCATTTTGAATGACACTCCTATCACTGTAGTCATGGAATTTAAGTACCTGGGCATAATAGTGAATCAGCATCTATCCTTTGCGAGTCTAACTGCATTCTTATTAAAAAAAAAAAAAGCTTCTGGGTGTTTAGACAGTTTCGCTGAATCCGAGGTTACTTGGATGCAGCCTCCCATAGGACTGTGATTTACGCTTTGATTGTATCTTGTCTTGATTATTGCAATGTCATTTATGAAGGTCTTCCGTTGTACCTTCTTCGGTGGCTGCAAACTGTGCAAAATACAGCACTAAGAAATTTTGTGTTATGTGAGGAGGTAGGACGAGGTCACCCCACTGTTGAAACAACACTGGCTGCCTTTTCAATCTTGTATACAGTTTAAAATACTCTCACACACAAAGTCCTTTACACAGGCACTACTTCTTACCTCTCCTGGCTAATACTTTTACACACTCCACCAAGAGCACTCTGCTCACTACATGGTGGGCATTTGTTTGTTCCCCTTGAACACTATCAGGCTAATTTTCGAAAGAGAAGGACGCCCATCTTTCGACAAAAATCGGAAGATGGGCGCCATTCTCCCAGGGTTGTCCAAATTGGTATAATCGAAAGCCGATTTTGGACGTCCCCAACTGCTTTCCGTCGCAGGGATGGACAAAGTTCAAGGGGGCGTATTGGAGGCGTAGCGAAGGCGGGACCTGGACGTGCCTAACACATGGACGTCCTCGACCCATAATGGTAAAAAAGGGCGTCCCTGATGAGCACTTGGACGACTTTACCTGGTCGTGTTTTCTTACGACCAAGGCACTAAACGTTGGCTGAAATGACCAGATAACCACTGGAGAGAATCAGGGATGACCTCCCCTTACTCCCCCAGTGGTCACTAACCCACTTCCACCCTCAAAAAATATCTTTAAAAATATTTTGTGCAAGCCTCTATGCCAACCTCAGATGTCATACTCAGGTCCTTAACAGCAGTATGCAGGTACCTGGAGCAGTTTTAGTGGGTGCAGTGCACTTCAGGCAGGCGGACCCAGGCCCACCCCCTCCCTACCTGTTACGTTTGTGGAGGAAACAACGAGCCCTCCAAAACCCACCAGAAACCCACCACTGTACCCACATCTAGGTGCCCCCTTCACCCATAACGGCTATGGTAGTGGTGTACAATTGTGGGTAGTGGGTTTTAGGGGAGTTTGGGGGGCTCAGCACTCAAGGTAAGGGAGCTATGTTCCTGGGAGCATTTTATGAAGTCCACTGCAGTGCCCCCTAGGGTGCCCGATTGGTGTCCTGGCATGTGAGGGAGACCAGTGCACTACAAATGCTGGCTCCTCCCATGGCCAAAGGGCTTGCATTTGGTCGTTTCTGGGATGGGCGTCCTTGGTTTCCATTATCACCAAAAATCAGAAACGACCAAGTCTAGGGACGACCATATCTAAGGACGACCAAAATTTCAAGATTTGGGCGTCCCCGACCATATTATCGAAATGAAATATGGATGTCCGTCTTGTTTCGATAATACGCGTTTCCCAGCCCCTCCATCGGGAAGTTTTGTGAGGATGTCCTCAACAAAACTTGGATATAACAAAAGAGAGGGAACGAAGTACAAACTAAAGTCCAAACAAAAAAAAACAAAAAAAAAACAGCACCACGGGCCTTTAAAAATGGAACACAGTTCTTTAATGAATGAGCCTTGACAAAAAGACCCGACACGGGCCGTGTTTCGGTGACTAGCACCTGCGTCAGGGGTCACAGTGATGACGTGGAAAACTTGGGGAATAACTCGAATATATTCCTCTACAATATATTATTCCTTACCCCACGTCTCATGTAGTAAAAGCTACAAAGCACCAAGGCACTTTCACTTTCTGTATCCAAATGTAGAGGAATATATTCGAGGCCCGTGGTGCTGTTTTTTTTGTCTCAACAAAACTTGGGCATCCCTTTCGATTATGCCCCTCCATGTAAATCTTGAATGTATATGAGAGAATGTGTTTTTTGTGAAGCACCCCTCCTTGAAAACTCTGTGGTATTAGAACTATGTACTGAGCCATTCTTCTCAAAATTTAGAGAAGTACTCAAAACTTTCCTTTTCATTAGGGCCTATGATGAAGCTGGGGGCATCATGGGGAGTGCAGTCAAGACTCTATGTTGAACTCTATGTTCTGATCTCTGTCTTTCCCTAATTTAAATGTTGTTCCTTTCTTTTTCTTTCTTGAATTTTTATTTAAATCGCTTTGCTATTTAACAAGGAAAGGCAGTTTTTAAAGTCAAACTGTAGGGGTATTTCCCTGTGATCTTACCTGTGATGACTTTGGTTCATAAAAGCCTAGTGCATTCTGTTACAAACAAAATGGATGCTATCACCTCTGACATGAATCCTACTGTGTCAGTGAGATCCAGCTTCAGCTTGAGGAAAAACACTGGCAGATTCACTGAAGCCAAGGACATTCTGTGTTCCAACCCCCTTCTTTTTTTATCATCCTGAGAAGAGAAGCTGAGAAGGGAGTCAATCTTAGCACCAGAAGTTCCAAGGTCACAAAACAAAGAACTCTGCTCGCCCAGGTACTAATTGGACGAGATCATAATTGGATTCCTGCAGTCACATGACCGAGAGGGACTGGGAAAAGCGGGAACTGAAGAAAGTAGTAAGGCGGAGACCCTCGTAAGAGGAGCAACCGGTGAGAGGACCTGAGAAATCCAGCAAGGCTCGGGGTGAGCCAGAGACTGTGTGTGATACCAACCTTGTGACCTGCATAACTGGTGCAATTACATGTGGCGGAGAAGGTGGCTCTGAGATCCAAAGGAGGGACGGAAACCTGCTTGCTGCAGAGAGAGACCTGCTCGATATCTAAGACACAGACAGCTGAGACAGTGTCTGGGGAATCTAATCCTGTCATCTGAAGCCGTCATAAGAAGAACGATGAGATCACGGTGAATTACTTCCTAGTCTGGGGTTAGCTAGTGGTTTATCTAATGTAAGATTGGTTTATGTCAGCTCTTGGCCAGAGAATAAGCTGCTACTGTGTATTTTGCATAAGATGTGTGATTTTCTCATAAGGATTATTAGGATATCATTTGTACTGTTCTAATCATAGTAACATAGTAACATAGTAAATGATGGCAGAAAAAAACCTGCATGGTCCATCCAGTCTGCCCAACAAGACAAACTCATATGTGCTACTTTGATTTGTACCTGTCCTCTTCAGGGCACAGACCGTATAAGTCTGCCCAGCACTATCCCCGCCTCCCAACCACCAGCCCCGCCTCCCACCACTGGCTCTGGCACAGACCGTATAAGTCTGCCCAGCACTATCCTCGCCTCCCGCCACCGGCTGGCTCTGCTACCCAATCTCGGCTAAGCTCCTTAGGATCCATTCCTTCTGAACAGGATTCCTTTATGTTTATCCCACGCGTGTTTGAATTCTGTTACCGTTTTCATTTCCACCACCTCCCGCGGGAGGGCATTCCAAGCATCCACTACTCTCTCCGTGAAAAAATACTTCCTGACATTTTTCTTGAGTCTGCCTCCCTTCAATCTAATTTCATGTCCTCTCGTTCTACCGCCTTCGCACCTCCGGAAAAGGTTCGTTTGCGGATTAATACTTTTCAAATATTTGAACGTCTGTATCATATCACCCCTGTTTCTCCTTTCTTCCAGAGTATACATGTTCAGGTCATCAAGTCTCTCCTCATACGTCTTGTAACGCAAATCCCTTACAATTCTCGTAGCTTTTCTTTGCACCGCTTCAATTCGTTTTACATCCTTCGCAAGGTACGGCCTCCAAAACTGAACACAATACTCTAGGTGGGGCCTCACCAACGACTTATACAGGGGCATCAACACCTCCTTTCTTCTGCTGGTCACACCTCTCTCTATATAGAGCCTAACAACCTTCTAGCTACGGCCATCACCTTGTCACACTGTTTCGTCGCCTTCAGATCCTCAGATACTATCACCCCAAGATCCCTCTCCCCGTCCGTACCTATCAGATTCTCCCCGCCTAACACATACATCTCCTGAGGGTTTCTATTCCTTAAGTGCATCACTTTGCATTTCTTCGCATTGAATTTTAATTGCCAAACCTTAGACCATTCTTCTAGCTTCCTCAGATCCTTTTTCATGTTTTCCACTCCCTCCCGAGTGTCCACTCTGTTGCAGATCTTAGTATCATCCGCAAATAGGCAAACTTTACCTTCTAACCCTTCGGCAATGTCACTCACAAATATATTGAACAGAATCGGTCCCAGCACCGATCCCTGAGGCACACCACTACTCACCTTTCCCTCCTTCGAGCGAATTCCATTCACCACCACCCTCTGGCTTCTGTCCGTCAACCAGTTCCTAATCCAGTTCACTACTTCGGGTCCTATCTTCAGCCCTTCCAGTTTATTTAAGAGCCTCCTGTGGGGAACTGTGTCAAAAGCTTTGCTGAAATCTAAGTAGATTACGTCCATAGCTCGTCCCTGATTCAATTCTCCTGTCACCCAATCAAAGAACTCAATGAGATTCGTTTGGCACGATTTCCCTTTGGTAAAACCATGTTGTCTTGGATCTTGCAACTTATTGGCTTCCAGGAAATTCACTATCCTTTCCTTCAGCATCGCTTCCATTACTTTTCCAATAATTGAAGTGAGGCTTACCGGCCTGTAGTTTCCAGCTTCTTCCCTATCACCACTCTTGCGAAGAGGGACCACCTCCGCCGTTCTCCAATCCTTCTGAACCTCTCCCATCTGCAAGGATATGTTAAACAAATCTTTAAGAGGACCCGCCAGAACCTCTCTGAGCTCCCTCAATATCCTGGGGTGGATCCCATCCGGTCCCATGGCTTTATCCACCTTTAGCTTTTCAAGCTGTTCATACACACTCTCTTCTGTGAACGGTGCTCTATCCACTTCAATCTCATTTATACTTTTTGCAGTCCATCGCGGTCCTTCTCCAGGATTTTCTTCTGTGAAAACAGAACAAAAGTATCTATTTAGCAAATTTGCTTTTTCTTCATCATTATCCACATAGCGGTTCGCAGTATCTTTTAGTCTCACAATTCCCTTTTTAGTCATTCTCCTTTCACTTATATACCTGAAGTAATTTTTGTCACCTCTCCTTACATTTCTAGCCATTTGTTCTTCCGCTTGCGCTTTCGCCAGACATATCTCTCTCCTGGCTTCTTTCAGTTTCATCCTGTATTCCTCCTTGTGTTCCTTTTCTTTAGTTTTTGTGTATTTCTGGAATGCCAACTCTTTAGCCTTTATTTTCTCATCCACTTGCTTGGAGAACCATATCAGTTTCCTTTTTCTCTTGCTTTTATTTACTTTCCTTACATAAAGGTTTGTGGCCTTATTTATAGCTTCTTTCAGCCTGGACTACTGCCCTTCCACTTCTCGTATTTCCTCCCAGCCCATCATCTCCTTCCTCAGGTATTCCCCCATTTTACTAAAGTCAGCACGCTTGAAATCCAGAACTTTGAGTTTTGAGTGGCCGCTCTCCACTTTAGCTGTAATATCAAACCAAACCGTTTGATGGTCACTGCTGCCCAGGTGGGCACCCACTCGGATATTTGACACGCTATCCCCATTTGTGAGCACCAGATCCAGTGTCACTCCCTCCCTCGTGGGTTCCGTCACCATTTGTCTAAGCAAACCGCTTTGTAAAGCATCCACGATCTCTCTACTTCTTTCCGATTCCGCAGACGGAACCTTCCAATCTACATCCGGCAGATTGAAATCTCCCAGCAACAGCACCTCTCTCTTGTTTCCCAACTTTTGAATATCTGCGATCAGGTCTTTATCTAGTTCCTCCAATTGTTTCGGAGGTCTGTAGACAACACCCATGTGTATAGAGGTTCTATCCTCTCTTTTTAAGGTGATCCATATCGCTGCTTCCTTTCCCCAGGTCCCTGTCATTTCGGTCGCCGTGATATCATTTCTCACATATAGAGCTACTCCTCCACCTTTACGACTCTCTCTATCCTTCCTAAACAGATTATAGCCTGGTATGTTTGCATCCCATTCATGTGAACCATTTAGCCACCTCTCCGTGATTGCAACAATGTCTAAGTCTGCCTCCAACATCAGGGCTTGAAGATCATGAACTTTATTGCTTAGACTGCGAGCATTTGTGGCCATCGCTTTCCATGTACATTTCCTGGTATGTGCTTCATCATTTGTGATTTGGGGTTGTCTTTTCTCTTTGGGTACCTTCATATCCTTTTGTTCCTTCATTTCTTTCTCTTCTGCCTCAGTTCTATTTTCAGGATCATCACCATGCTGTAATGGAGCAAAAGAATTCTGTAGGGGCAACACTTGTGAGGGCGGATGCCTCTGGTGCACATAGCGAAGTCTGCCTGAGCCTACTGTGAACCATCTATTCCTAGGTGGTTTTATCCTTGGAGGCAGTGGTGTGAATTTGGCTTGATTCTGTGCTGCATGGTTTTGTGTAGTCTTGGAAGCTGCTTTAAGTGCATCTAATTCCTGTTTTACCTTACTGAGCTCCTGTTTTAAACTAGCAAGCTGATGACAGACAGGACAAGCCTTAAGTCTCCAGATAATTGGCCTTGAAACTGAAACACCACAATTATTACAGAGAATAAAAGTCATCCTGTTTGTTGGAATGGGAATGAACAGGTATGCTATGATGGGGTTAATACTGTGCAAGATTAACTTTACTCCTCAGCCATACATAGGCCACCAGAGGCAGTTGTAATTTGGGTGGAGTTAATTTGCAATAAGTAGAATAGTTAGGAAATTTATTTTGGAAGTGTCAGTCTTTGGGTGGGGGGGCTTAAAGTTTAAAACCTGTGGAATGTGTTTGTTTTAAAACCTATCTCCAGGAAAGGAAAAAAGTTCTAATACTTGCTAGCAGTTTTGAAATCTGAAATCTCCTTTTCAGATTTACAGATACCAATAAACCAATTAGAAACAACAACAATCAAATCACAACAGGTAGAGCAGATTAAAACAGAGCACACTATAGGCAGAGTAGAATGAAACAGCAGAGCAGAATGAAAGTCAGATCACACTATTTTCAGAGCCAAGAGGTTTTTTTTTTTAGGAAAGATAGAAATGCAGTGACAAGGAAAGAAGGAAGAGATGCCCAGAGAAAACACAGCCAAAGGATAGGGATAACCAGGGATTTAGCCAGCACAAGTCTTAGCTGTGTGAGTTTCCTTCAGCCAGGAGATAAGTCCACCAAGCTGCTCAGTTTAGCCCCTCCTAAGCAATTAAAATGTCTGCAGAAGGACCAGGTGAGAATGGGGTGGGGAGGGGGAGCACACTGTTAGGAAAGGAAAAATGTTCTAATACTTGCTAGCAGTTTTGAAATCTCCTTTTCAGATTTACAGATACCAATAAACCAATTAGACACAACAACAATCAAATCACAACAGGCAGAGCAGATTAAACAGAGCACACTATAGGCAGAGTAGAATGAAACAGCAGAGCAGAATGAAAGTCAGATCACACTATTTTCAGAGCCAAGAGGTTTTTTTTATCCTTTTTTTCCTTTATGGTATTTAGTCTAAGGATAATCAGTGTACAGTTAGACCATATATTTTGGTAGTGTTCTTATCAGTAAGAGATTTATAGTGCAGAGAAGCTTGTGCAGAGTTCTATTTTGTATCTTATCTGTTTTCTTACTTCTAATAAACATAATATATATCACTGTGGCTTGTGTTCACTTCTCTAACAAAAACACCTGGAGTAGGGCCAGAAGCAAGATTCCTATATATACATATATAGCCCTAGACAGAGCTAGTGAGTTTGTTAGACGGACTTCTGCATCGGGGAATCTTGGTAAGTAATCTGTGGGTAACTGTTATCCAAAAGATTATTTGTTTACCTCCTACAAAACCATAAATCATGTAGAAATATAAACATTTTGATAAGAACAATTTTCTGTGTGTAAGATATGCTTTTCAGAGGCAATCATATTGAGGCAGCCTGGACAGAGAAATCATATTAATTTGTTAATTCTGTTTAACTTTGGTTCAAGTCCTGCAAGTGGTAGAATGCCATCTGGTTTTAATTACTCAAATGTCTAGCATTTGCTAGACTAGAGGTTAGAGAGGTCAGCGAGAAATAAAACTTTCTTTGTCCCTTTTTGAGTGATGGATTGTTAATGCTAGTTCATAGGTATAATAAATAAACCACATCTGGATGCCATTCTAAGTAAGGCATACTGGACAGTCTCGAGGGGATCAGTAAGCAGGCAGTTTTAAAAGATTAGGCTGAATGCTGTTTAGAGAGAAGGAAATAGGTGATAATTTAGATTTTGTCTTATAAGGAATTCTGATTTTTGCTTATTTTAAAATATGTTTTATTCTGTTTACTTAATAAGTTCTATTTCTCTATGTAAAATATCTTTTCAATTCAGTGTCTGACTTTCAAGTGAGATTTGTCTGCAGTTTAAGAGGTCATCATCTGGTCTGAATTATCCACAGTCCTAGCTAGGTGAAAGAGGTCAGGAAAAGTCAACTCTTCTCCTTGATGGATTATAGTTGAGTGTAGGACTGGTCTCCTGAAAGTAATAACAAACCATGTCTGTGTGCCATTAAGCAAGACTAGCCCCTCAATGAACTCAGCGAGCATTTTAAGTATTGGTAAAATAATAGAATCTGAGAATTTAATAATAATAAAATGCAGGAGATAGGTGCCACATTGTCTAGTTTGAGAGGCCCCAGGTCATAGGTCAGTTTAGGAAATATCTGAAACCTATGTAACTGATATTTTGAGTAAATGTGTAGAGATAATTAGTTCAAGACAGGGTAATCAATCTATTCTTTACCATCTGGTGAGAAAGGGGGGCTAGAGGGGTTTAGGACCCTATATAAATGAGAACAGAAGCAGCTTACGTTAGAGAGAAGGAGCCGAGACGAGAGAGACAAGACACAAGACACAGAGAGCTGAAGAGAAGGAGAGAGCTAGCGCTGATGTCCTACTTTGTTTGCTGGCAAATAAAGAAGATTTCTCTCTCATTCTGGTGTGTGGTGTTTGACTCCTGAAGTACCACAGATTCTGCTAACAATAGTGGTAATTTCTGCATCAATATAAGGAGCCACTGAAAATTTGGTGGGAGGTATGAGCATAAATGCTGGTGTTCTAGTCATTTATGCACATATGTGAATGCTTAAAGACTCATTTTCAAAGGACATGGATGTCCCAAAATGGCAAATGAAAACCCTTTCCATCTGCCAAAAACATCCAAACTGTGATTTTGGAATGGCAGAATTTGGACGTCCTACACTGCAGTTCGCCCAAATAGCAAGGTTTTGGGTGGGACTAGGGAAAGCCTAAAATTAGGACATCCATCAGTGATAACTGAACAGGAAGAAACGTCCAAGTCCAAAAAGAAGGGCATTTTTATTTAGACCTGTCTCAGTCACACCAGGGTACAAAAAGGTGTTCTGACTGAGCAGCTGTCCTCTGGAGGTATTAAGGCATGACCCCCTCATGAATCCCTCAGTGGTTGATGTCCCCCTTCCTCTTCCCTGAAAGTGAAACTGGAAAGGAATACCAGGCTGTATGACAGCATCAGGTAATATGGACATTCTGAACAGAAAGCAGGTCTAAGGGAATAGCCTAGAGGTCAGTGCAGTGGACTGTAAACCAGGGGACCCAGGTTCAATTCCCGCTTCAGCTCTCCCCCCCCCTTAAATTGTGAGCCCTCCAGAAACAGACATATTCCTACTATACCTAAATATTCATGATACCTGCAAGCCTAAAGGCTATTGAGGTGCTGTACAGTAGGTATTTCCCTGCTCCTGGAGGGCTTAGCATTTATTATTATTATTTGTTACATTTGTATCCAGCAACAAAAACAGTGGGTCTAATCAAACAATTTGCAGGATAATGAAAAAATAATGGAAGGGGGGAAAAAGACCTCAGACTGGTGACAATCAGCCCAATCAATAAGATTGCTTATAAACAGCAGTGGTGTTCCTAGGGGGGCTGACACCTGGGGCGGATCGCCGATGCGCTTTGCCCCCCGGGTGCAGCACCCCCCCCCCGGATGCAGCGCGACCCCCCCCTAGCGAAAGAACCCCCCCGGGAAAGAACCCCCCCTGGGTGCACGCCGCTGGGGGGGGGGGGGTGCCATGCGCGCCTGTCCTTCGTTCGTTCCATGCTCCCTCTGCCTTGGAACAGGAAGTAACCTGTTCCGGGGCAGCGGGAGCATGGAGCGAACGAAGGACAGGCGCGCGCGGCACCCCCCCCCCCAGCGGCGTGCACCCGGGGCAGACTGCCCCCCCGCCCCCCCCTAGGAACGCCACTGATAAACAGTCACCATAATTCAATCATTGGTCCTTAACCAACCTCCTCCCTCGGTGTTCAAATAGTATACATTTTTGTAATTGTTTTTTAATGCAAGAATACTAAATTGACGATCCAGGACATTAGGAGCAAAAGCTTCTTATCTTATCACAGCTTAAAACTTGGGCCTCCCCAATGGACCCGTTTTGCCAAATTGGGCTTCGTCAGGGGAAGGACGCCCTGTCATAAAGTACTGTGGTTCACATGTGCTTTTTGGAGCCAACGGCAGGACAGGTATTACTACTTGCTACTCGTGCAGTACTTTATGACAGGGCTCTTTGCGCAAGTAGCATGCAAATGCATGCTAAACAGGGCATTAGGTATTCCTCCCCAAAGATCAGTGGCCAGCGCGCCAAAATTTGGGTCGCTGGCCACAGCAAACCCTACGCCAGCTCCGAGCTGGTGTTAGGGTTTGCCGATCATTGGGGAGGAATGGTGACCCCTGTCCAGCATGCAGTTGTATGCTGGCAGGCCCCCGTTCCCCCCCAAAGCAAACCTGCCACCTGCCAACAGGGGGCTGGAGGTCCGGCGGACCTCCGGTCCCCCCCCCCGATGATCCCACCCCCCCAGATTCAGGGAGGGCTGGAGATCCGGTGAGTCTCCAGCCCCCCGAAACCCCCAGAAAATGGTCCTGCAGTGTTCTAGTGGCCGCCAGCCAAACCCTCTCCCACCCTCCCACCCAGCGAGCGACGGGGGGGGGGGGCAGATTCAATCATTATGAATGTAGATAGCTGGGTGGCTGGTGGATGCGAGGATCGCATGGTGACTTGCCTGCCTGGTGCGAAGGTGGTGGACCTCACGCGGCACCTAGACTAGATAGTGCTGGGGAGGAGCTGGCCGTCTTGGTACACGTGGGTACCAACGACGTAGGAAAATGTGGGAGAGAGGTTCTGGAAGCCAAATTTAGGCTTTTAGGAAGGAAGCTCAAATCCAGATCCTCTAGGGTAGCATTTTCTGAAATACTACCCGTTTCAAGCGCAGGGCTCAAGCAACAGGCAGAGATCCGGTGTCTCAATGTGTGGATGAGACGATGGTGCGGGGATGAGGGTTTTGGATTTGTCAGGAACTGGGCAGCATTCTGGGGAAGGGGGAGCCTATTCCGATCTGATGGGCTTCACCTTAACCAGGGTGGGACCAGGCTGCTGGCGCCAACATTTAAAAAGGAACTAGAACAGCTTTTAAACTAGAAGCGGGGGGAAGGTCGACAGTCGCTCAAAAGCGCATGGTTCAGGATAAGGTATCTTTTGAGGATATCACCCAAACGGGGAAGAATACTTCCATGTAAGTAAGGATGCCAAAGAAACCGTAGTGGATCAGATGGCCTTAAGTAAAATTAATAACCAGACAGAAGATAACATATTAATAATGCCATGTATTAAACGTGATATAAAACTGAGCAACAAGCATGCATTGAAATGTCTATATGCAAATACAAGGAGCCTGAGACATAAGATGGGAGAGCTGGAATACATTGTACACAATGAAAAATTGGATATTATAGGCATCTCTGAGACCTGGTGGGCCTGTGGGACACAGTCATACCGGGCTACAAATTATATCGTACTGATAGGGTAGATAGGATTGGAGGAGGGGTAGCACAGTATATTAATGAGAACCTTGACTCAGATAGGCTGCAAACATTGCAGGATACAAAACCCCTATTGGAATCTTTGTGGATTGAAATTCCACGTGAAAAGGGAAAAAAATGGTGATAGGACTGTACTACCGTCCGCCTGGCCAGGATGAGCAGATGGATGCAGCAATGTCAAAGGAAATTAGGGAAACAAATAAAATGGGCAATGTAGTAATAATGGGTGATTTCAATTATTCTGATATAGACTGGGTTAATGTAACGTCGGTACATGCTAGGGAGATAAAATTTCTTGATGAAATCAAGGACAGTTTCATGGAACAACTGGTTCGGGAGCCGACAAGAGAAGGAAAAATACTAGACTTAGTCATTAGTGGAGCTCATGATCTGGTGCGGGGGGTAACTGTACGAGGGCCACTTGATAACAGTGATCATAATATGATCAGTTTTGATATTGACTTTGAAGTAAGTGATCTTAGGAAATCAAATACACTAGCGTTTAACTTTAGAAAAGGAGATTACGATAAAATGAGAAGAACGGTGAAAAAAAGACTGAAAGGAGCAGCTCACAGAGTAAAAAACTTGCATCAGGCGTGGAAGCTGTTCAAAAACACCATCCTAGAGTTATAGGACAAATATTTTCCGTGCATTAGAAAAAGAGGAAAAAAGACCAAACATCAGCAGGCGTGGCTAAACAGTAAGGTAAAGGAAGCCATTAGAGCCAAAAAGCAATCCTTCAGAAAATGGAGAAGAGAACCAACTGAAAATAATAAGATAAAACATAAGGAATGCCGAGCCAAATGCAAAGCGGAGATAAGGAGGGCGAAAAAGGAAGCTGAAAAAAATTAGCGTTAGAAGCGAAAACACATAGTAAAATGTTTTTTAGATACATCAAATTCAGGAAGCCGGCTAAAGAATCGGTTGGGCCACTGGACGACAGTGGTGTTAAAGGGGTGATCAGGGAAGACAAAGCCGTAGCAGAGAAGTTAAATGAATTCTTTGCTTCGGTCTTCACCGAGGAGGATTTGGGAGGGACACCAGTGCCAGAAAGGGTATTTGAAGCGGGCGAATCAGAGAAACTAAACGAATTCTCTGTAAACTTGGAGGATGTAATGGGTCAGTTCTGCAAACTGAAGAGTAGTAAATCACCAGGACCGGATGGTATTCATCCAAGAGTATTAACAGAACTGAAAAATGAACTTGTAGAGCTACTGCTAGTAATATGCAATCTATCCCTAAAATCAGGTGAGGTACCGGAAGACTGGAGGGTGGCCAATGTAATGCCGATTTTTAAAAAAGGTTCCAGAGGAGATCCGGGAAATTATAGACCGGTGAGTCTGACATTGGTGCCGGGCAAAATGGTAGAGGCTATTATTAAGAATAAAATTACAGAGCACATACAAAAACATGGGCTGATGAGACAAAGTCAGCACGGAGTTAGTGAAGAGAGGTCTTGCCTCTCCAATCTACTGCATTTTTTTGAGGGGGTGAACAAACGTGGACAATGGGGAGCCGGTGGATATTGTGTATCTGGATTTTCAGAAGGCGTTTGACAAAGTGCCTCATGAAAGACTCCAGAGGAAACTGGAGAGTCATGGGATCAGAGGTAGGGTATTATTGTGGATTAAGAGCTGGTTGAAGGATAGGAAGCAGAGAGTAGGGTTGAATGGTCAGTATTCTCAATGGAGAAGGGTAGTTAGTGGGGTCCCTCAGGGGTCTGTGCTGGGACCGCTGCTTTTTAATATATTTATAAATTACCTAGAGATGGGAGCAACTAGTGAGGTAATTAAATTCGCAGATGACACAAAGTTATTCAGGGTTATCAAGTTGCAGGAGGAGTGTGAAAGATTACAGGAGGACCTCGTGAGACTAGGAGATTGGGCGTCCAAATGGCAGATGAAGTTCAATGTTGACAAGTGCAAAGTGATGCATGTGGGAAAGAGGAACCCGAATTACAGCTATGTCATGCAAGGTTCCGCGTTAGGAGTTACAGACCTAGAAAGGGATCTGGGAGTCATCTTGGATAAGACGTTGAAAACTTCTGCTCAGTGTGCTGCGGCGGCTAACAAGGCGCACAGAATGTTGAGTATTATTAGGAAAGGAATGGAAAACAAACACACGGATGTTATAATGCCGTTGTATCGCTCCGTGGTGAGACCGCACCTTGAGTATTGTGTTCAGTTCTGGTCATTGCACCTCAAAAAAGATATAAAGGAATTGGAGAAGGTGCAGAGAAGGGCGATGAAAATGGTAAAAGGGATGGGAGGACTTCCCTATGAGGAAAGGCTAAGACGGTTAGGGCTCTTCAGCTTGGAGAAGAGGTGGCTGAGGGGTGATATGATAGAAGTCTACAAGATAATAAGTGGAATGGAGCGGACAGATGTGAAGCGATTGTTTACACTTTCTAACAATGTTTAAATCTATTTATTAATTTTATATTTTAACAAGCATTCTACTTGTACAGAAATACAGCGTTAAATATAAACCAAAAAGAAAAAAAAAATATATATATATATATATATATATATCATACATTATTATTCATGACATAATATTTATATATATATTCAAGGTTTCCTTAGACCACTATTCGGGGACATAGCCAAAACTTGAGAAGAATTATTTGTGGATTAACTTAGCATATAGTAAGGCTACACATGGTGGCTTCGCATAATTCTTATATTATCTCAGTTGTTTATTATCTAGAAAAGATTTCAACTGTTCTGGTACAAAAAAAGAGTATTTAGTCTCAGCAAAACGGACCAAACATTTACAGGGGTATGCGAGGAAAAATGTCCCTCTGAATTTCAGGACTTCTTGTTTCATTTTCAGAAAATCTTTCCTCCTATCTTGAGTCTGTCTGGTTACGTCGTGATAAATCCAGATTTTCTCCCCATAAAAAGGGGCCTTTGGTAATTTAAAGTCTCAAGATCACATTTAAGTCCTGTTCAAACACAAATGTAATTAGCAAAGTGGCTCTAATGGTTATTATTTCAATTGATTGCTCCAGAAAAGCAGAAATATTATCAACATCAATATTAGGCTGTTCATTTACGTGTTCATGCTGTCCCTCTTTCATACCTGTTTTTTGCGTTATATAATATAGCTTTGTTATAGGAGGAATAGCTTCTTTAGGCATTTTTAAATTTTCAATCAGGAATTTTTTTAATAAATCAATAGGTAACATTCCAGGTATTTTAGGAAAATTCAATATTCGTAAATTCAGCCTTCTATTATAATTTTCTATCTGTTCAATCCGTCTGTTCAGCAAAATCTTATCTTTAGCCACTGCTGCTTTAAAACTTTGCAAATGTTCCAGTTCTTTTCCCATTTGAGTTTCTCTCATAATTAAGTCCTTTTTCAATACCTCCACATTATTAACCAGTTCATCAAACTTAAGGAATAAAACATTTACCTCGCCAGAAGATTTTTGCAATGTTGAGTCCATTTTGTTAAGTTTGAGACAATTCTTTTCCAGATTAACCTCCGTGTTATTTTTGGAGGCCTCAGATGTTTTTTGGGCCTCTGACTCCGAGCACTGAACCGACAATATAGGCCCCCCACCAAGGGTATCTTTCCCCACCACTTCGGAGGTTTGTGGATTCCTTGCCTGCAGTGCAGCCAGTGCCTGGCACTGAGGAGTGTTAGAGATTGAGGGCAGTGAGAACAAGGGCCTCAGCTCCCAGCAGGAACGCAGCTTCTCTGGAGGGCTCTGCTAAGGGGTTTCCCGCCCCCTGTTCACTTCGAGAAGCCTTCGTTAGGAAGCGTTCTAAACTCTGTTGGTTTGGCGACGAGGTTGAGGTAGGTGGGGGGATAGACCGCACCAAAGCCTTTCCTTTTAGTATGAGGCATTTTTAACTTTCAGAAATAAAAAAAAGGAAAATTCTTCAAAAGAAAGAAAAACGCCGAGCCAAGAGCTGCTTCCTACATTCACCACATCGCCATCTTGACATGCCCCTCGGACTTCTCTAACAATAATAGAACCAGGGGACATAATATGAAGCTAGAATGTGGTAGATTTAAAACAAATAGGAGAAAGTTTTTCTTTACTCAGCGCGTAGTTAGACTCTGGAACTCGTTGCCGGAAAATGTAGTGACAGCAGTTGGCCTTGCTGAGTTTAAAGGGGGGTTGCACAGATTCCTGAAGGAAAAGTCCATTGAACATTATTAATTTAAATTTTTGTTTTGTTTTTGGGTTTTTGCCAGGTTCTTGAGGCCTGGATTGGCCACTGTCGGAGACAGGATGCTGGGCTTGATGGACCCTTGGTCTTTTCCCAGTATGGCGGTGCTTAAATGACCTGGCCAACAATAGCAAGTTTACAGCACAGAGAGTGTACCAGAAACTTGGGGAGGGACTGAAATCTTTGGTTTAAACTGTGGCTTTTTCTGAAGTATTTCCTACCTAAGGGAGGGGAGAGGAAAGACTACGCAAAACAGAGAAATTCAATAAGTGGTTTGAGTCTTGGTGTATAGAAGAAGGTTTTAGATACATAGGAGCATGGGGTAATACGTGGTAAAATAACAGGCTGCACTGTAATGATGGGCTATATCTTTCTGTGATGGGAAAAAGGATCCTTGGGGAGAAATTCAGACAATATGTTTCTAGACATTTAAACTAGAGGGTTGAGGTGACAAATGGAAACAAGGGATTTTGGAAAGTCACCCCCAGAATAAACGTGATTGCAGAGGGAAAGGTCATGTAAATATAGTAAACTACCTAAACTCACTAAGCACATGGAAAGCTATGTGCACAAATGCTTGTAGTCTAAGTAAAAAGGTTAAAGACTTGCAAGCCCTGATGTTTGAGGAAAACTTGGATATTGTTGCTATTACGGAGACATGGTGCAACGATTCCCATGAATGGGATGTGACCGTACTGGGCTATAATCTTTTTAGGAAGGATAGAGAGGGCCGAACAGGTGGAGGAGTGGCAATGTATGTGAGAGACAATATCAGAGCGGCTGAAATGCAGGGAACCTAGGGAAAGGAAGAAGCTTTATGGATCGTCCTGGAAAGAGAAGATGGAACCTGTATCCACACGGGGGTTATCTACAGACCTCCTACGCAAATGGAGAAGTTAGACAAGGATCTGATAGAAGATATTCAAAAGATTGGTATGAAAGGGGAGGTGCTACTGTTGGGAGATTTCAGTTTATCTGACGTGGATTGGAATGTCCCGTCTGCAGAAACGGAAAGAAGTAGGGAGATTGTGGATGCCTGTCCAAGCGCCTTGCTCAGACAAATGGTGATGAAACCCATGAGGGAAGGGTCGATGCTGGATCAAGTGCTCACGAATGGGGGTAGTGTTTCCAATATATGGGTGGGTGCCCACCTATGTAATAGTGATCATCACACCATATGGTTTGATATAAGGGTGAAAGCGCAGTGTGGACGCACAAAACTAAAAGTACTGGATTTCAGACGATTTCAGATAAAATGGGGGAATACCTGAAGAAGGAGCTGTTGGCGTGGGAAGGCTCAGGAGATGTGAAGAAACAGTGGTCCAAGCTAAAGGCTGCTGTAAATATGGCGACTGATCTTTTTGTGAGGAAAGTAAACAAAAACAAGAGAAGCAGGAAGCCTATATGGTTCTCCAAGCAAGTAGCTGAAAAAATAAGAGTGAAAGAGTCTTTGTTCAAGAAATACAAAAGAACGCAATGAGAGGATCACGGAAAAGATTATCGGATTAAACTCAAAGACGAAAAGAGGGAAATATGGCTAGCGAAAGCACGAGCGGAAGAAAAAAAATGGCTAAAGAGGTAAAGAGAGGTGACAAGACCTTTTTCAGATATATTGGAGAAAGGAGAAGAGATAGGAATGGAATTGCAAGACTGAAAGATAATGAGAATGGCTATGTGGAGAGTGATGAAGATAAAGCAAACGTGCTAAACAATTATTTCTCTTCGGTGTTCACGGAGGAAAAGCCTGGAGAAGGACCGTGGTCGGCTGCTGAGGGAACATCTGGGAATGGAGTGGATACTGTGCCGTTTATGGAAGAAAGAATTTATAATCTAACCACTAATCACAGTATCAGTATTTTCTCAAAGGAGGGGGTTTTATACATACACAATCTTCTGTCACCCAGCTCCTGTCAATCTTTATTCACACTCTACCAATAAATATTTCAAGGGAGTAGTGTAATGGATCTATCAGATCTCCATGTCACCACCATTCAGGCTATATATATGAGCCAGGATTAATGAGCATCTCTGACTTCAGTTGATATAAAGAAAAAGAAAAAAAAGACAAAAGATAAAATGAATTGAAGATTCTTGCAAGTTAAGTGAATTTTACTATATGAAATTTTTGGGCTTTGAAGTAATATAAAAATGGAGGATAAAAGCTAAAACGTTAAATGCTAAACATTAAATATGTTGGATCAATGACGAATACATGCCCACCATAAAGATAAGTGCCTGGCTCATATATATATAGCTTGAATGGTGGTGACATGGAGATCTGATAGATCCATTACACTACTCCCTTGAAATATTTATTGGTAGAGTGTGAATAAAGATTGACAGGAGCTGGGTGACAGAAGATTGAGAAAGAATTTATAAACAGCTGGAGAATCTGAAGGTGGATAAAGCTACGGGGTCAGATGGCATACATCCCAGTATACTGAAGGAGCTCAGAGAGGTCCTGGTGGGACCTCTTAAAGATTTATTTAATAGATCTTTACAGACGGGAGACGTTCCGCAGGATTGGAGACGAGTGGATGTGGTCCCTCTTTACGAAAGTGTAGACAGGGAAGAAGTGGGAACCTACAGACCGGTGAGTCTCACGTCGGTGGTAGGAGTCGCTGCTGAAAGAAAGGATAGTTAACTTTTTAGAAGCCGACGGGTTACAGGACCCGAGGCAACATGGCTTTACTAAAGGAAAATCCTGCCAAACAAATCTTATTGACTTCTTTGACTGGGTGACCAAAGAACTGGATGAAGGATGTGCACTAGATGTAATCTACTTGGACTTCAGCAAAGCCTTTGATACGGCAGCCATGAAGTGTCTCAGGCAAGTGGGAGGCTTCCAGGGATAGATTAATTAAACCCACACCCGAAGCCTCCCACTTGCCTGAGACACTTCATGGCTGCCTTTAAATTAAAGGTTTGACTGTGTGTAGGATCATAGAGGATTTATGTGACTTTGCAATCCCCAGTGCCTCTCTGTGTGCTTTTTTATCACAGGGATAAGAACAGTGGTTTTACATTGTTTGCAGTGAGGATTTTTTCCTCTCTTCACCTGAGAACTTGTTGGATACACAGATCAGCGATATCTATTACTACCGCTATGAACTGGGTTTTGTATGCCATTATTATCTATGGCTAACTGACTGATCTTTATTGTGCCTGTGCTCTGATCATATATAGAGACTGAAGAAACTGCAATTCAGGGTTTATGTTTAATGCTGTCTGTGGGATTTGCATATGTGATCAGGGTATAAGTATGGTGTGGATGCGAGTGAGTTGCAGGGATATTATTTAGTAGTTTTTTAATGCACTGATTTATCTTCACTAATAAAGATTTTGTAATTTATATTGAACAGGAGTACTGTTTGCTATTAATGTTTTAGGTACTTCCTATTGTATGCATATCCCCTATTAGGACTAAGAAGTTAAAATTTAATGCCAAGAAGTGTAGAGTGATGCACTTGGGGTGCAGAAACCCAAAACAGATACTAGATAGGAGGGGAGAGATTAGTAAGCTCGATTCAGGAGAGAGACCTTGGGGTGTTGGTGTCTGAGGATCTAAAGGTGAAGAAACAATGCGACAAGGCGACAGCCGTGGCCAGCAGGTTGCTAGGCTGCATAGAGAGGGGCGTAACCAGCAGAAGAAAGGAGGTGTTGATGGCCCTCTACAAGTTATTGGTGAGGCCCCACTTGGAGTATTGTGTTCAGTTTTGGAGGCCGTATCTTGCTAAAGATATAAAAAGACTGGAAACGGTGCAAAGAAAAGCTACAAAAATGGTATGGGATTTGTGTTGCAAACTGTACGAGGAGAGACTTGCTGACCTGAACATGTATACCTTGGAGGAAAGGAGAAACAGAGGTGACATGATACAGACGTTCAAATATTTGAAAGGTATTAATCCGCAAATGAACCTTTTTCAGAGACGGGAAGGCAGTAGAACTAGAGGACATGAATTGAGGTCGAAGGGGGGCAGACTCAGGACTAATATCAGGAAGTATTTTTTCACAGAGAGGGTGGTGGACATGTGGAATGCCCTCCCGCGGGAGGTGGTAGAGATGAAAATGGTAATGGAATTCAAACATGCTTGGGATAAATACAAAGGAATTCTGTTTAGAAGTAATGGTTCCATGGAATCTTAGCGGAGATTGGGTGGTGGCGCTGGAGATTGGGAAACAAAACGGGAGCTGGCCAGACTTCTACGGTCTATGCCCTGATCGTGACTGAATAGATAGGGATGGGCTGGAGTGTAAATTTTAAGGGGCTTCGACGTTAACTTCAGAACTTAGTAAAGAACAGTGCTGGACAGACTTCCATGGTCTATGCCCTGAGAAAGGCAAGGGCAAATCAAACTTGGGTATACATATAAAGTATCACATACCATGTAAAATGAGTTTATTTTGTTGGGCAAACTGGATGGACCGTACAGGTCTTTATCTGCCGTCATTTACAATGTTACTAACAGGCTCATTTTCGAAAGAGAAGGACGCCTATCTTTTGACACAAATCGGAAGATGGGTGTCCTTCTCACAGGGTCGCCCAAATTGGTATAATCGAAAGCCGATTTTGGACATCCCCAACTGCTTTCCATCACAGGGACGACCAAAGTTCATGGGGGCATGTCGGAGGCGTAGCGAAGGTGGGATTTGGGCATGCCTAACACATGGACGTCCTCGACCTATAATGGAAAAAAAAGGTCGTCCCTGACGAGCACTTGGATGACTTTACCTGGTCCTGTTTTTCTTACGACCAAGGCTCAAAAAGGTGCCCAAACTGACCAGATGACCACCGTAGAGAATTGGGGATGACCTCCTCTTACTCCCCCAGTGGTCACTAACCCCCTCCCACCCTCAAAAAATATCTTTCAAAATATTTTTTGCCAGCCTCAGATGTCATACTCAGGTCACTGACAGCAGTATGCAGGTCCCTGGAGCAGTTTTAGTGGGTGCAGTGCACTTCAGACAGGCAGACACAGGCCCATACTCCCCCTACCTATTACATTTGTGGAGGAAACAGCAAGCCCTCCAAAACCCACCACAAACCCACTGTACCCATATATAGGTGCCCCCCTTCACCGGTAAGGGCTATGGTAGTGGTGTACAGTTGTGGGTAGTGGGTTTTGGGGTGCTCAGCACACAAGGTAAGGGAGCTATGTACCTGGGAGCAATTTTATGAAGTCCACTACAGTGCCCCCTAGGGTGCCCAGTTGGTGTCCTGGCATGTCAGGGGGACCAGTGCACTATGAGTGCTGGCTCCTCCCACGACCAAAGGGCTTGCATTTGTACATTTCTGAGATGGGCATCCTTGGTTTCCATTATCGCTGAAAATCACAAATGACCAAGTCTAAGGACGACTTAAATGTCAAGATTTGGGCGTCCCCGACCGTATTATCAAAAAGAATGATGAACGTCCATCTTGTTTCGATAATACGGGTTTCCCTCCCCTCCATCAGAATGTTTTGTGAGTATGTCCTCAGCAAAACTTGGGTGTCCCTTTCAATTATGCCCCTCCACATGTGCCTATGGCTTGAAAAGGTCGAGGAACACTGGTGGGAAGGGAAAATAGACAAACTGATGGATCTGTTGATCTTTATCTACCATCATTTTTATTTATGTTATTCTTATGGTTAAAACAAGCACATTTAATTTAAAATTGTTTAAACTTAGACATAAAATAAACTGGCTTCGAGACATGTTCTGCCATGGGGTAAACCCAAGATTTTCAGACTAGGACTTCATTCCCTGGGATAGTTGGGGTTGGAAAGGCAGTGTTCACAACCTCTGAATTTGGATTAAATTAGTGGAATGAAGGAATATCCTATTGGTTAGGGCAGTGGGCTAAGAACCAGAGGAGCCTAGTTCAAATCCCACTGTGGCTTCTTGTGACTTTGTGCATATTTACCTTTCATTGCCTCAGGTACAACCTTAGATGTGAGCTCACTAGGGACAGTGAGCCTGAATATAACTCAACTTGGAAAAAGGCGTGAGCTAAATGCTTAAAAATAAAAATAATCTGGTCAATATTCAAAGTGATTTAAGCATGCAGGAGAGGTTCCTGCCAGCTTAAATCACTTGTAGCCAGCTAGCTGCTGATGTTCAATAGTTCAAATCCCACTGTGGCTTCTTGTGACCTTGAGCATATTACTTTACCTTTCATTGCCTCAGGTACAACCTTAGATTATGAGCTCACTAGGGACAGGAAAAAATACTCCTGTACCTGAATATAACTGAACTTGGAAAAAGGCATGAGTTAAATGCTTTAATAATAAAAATAATCTGGTCAAAGTGATATAAGCATGCAGGAGAGGTTCCTATCAGCTTAAATCGCTTGGAGCCAGCTAGCCGCTGATGTTCAGTGGTACTTACCTTGGCAGTGCAGCTGAATATCATCATAAAACATCCATTTTTAAGTCGGGCTGCACCAGGGGTGTTATAGGGGGATGGAATCGAGGAGTACATAAGGGCACCAGTCAAGCTTCCCAAACGTAGGAGCCAGGAGTTATGTGCATGCCGGCAATAATAAGTGCCAGCACCCACATAGCTAACTGGGCAAATATAGGAGAGACTGACTAAATTCTACATAACTTCCAGTACTGACCAGCTTGTTTCCAATGTAATCACCTCCACAACAAGGCTCTGACCTTTAAAAAAGGCTCAGTAACTCCTCCCCCCCATTCCTTGACAAAGCTCAAGTTCTCCCCCCCCCCCCCCCCCACAACGAGGCTCAGGCCCCTTTCCCAACCCCTTATTCACAGTAGGCCCCCCCAGGCCTGTCTTCATCTCATTGGTGGTCCAGCAGGGTGATGGAGGCAGCAGCCCATTCACTCCTGCCCTAGTGTCTTTATCTTGAAAATGGCTGCCACTACCTCTAGTGCCATTTTTAAAAAACGCTGATTGCTGCAAGCTAAATATTGACTGGAATAGTTTTCACAATTAAGGGTCATCTAGCCCAGTATCCCATTTCTAACAGTGGCCAGTCCAGGTTACAAGCACCTGCGGAGTCCTAGAAAGTGGCAAGGTTCCATGCTACTTAATCCCAAGGTAAGCAGTGGCTTTCCCCAAGTCTAATAACAGTTTATAGATGTTAATATGGATTAGAGCTAGAGTGTCCACTGGAATGGTGGTAAGCCAGGTTACAGGACTTTGGTCAGCAGATACCCTACTCAGGTAGTGAGATTCCAGATCTCAAAAAGAGCATTTCCATCATGAAATTGCGAGTGACTGCGAGTGACTGGCCTTTGTCCAATGACCAAATGTAATCAAGTGGCTATCACTTTCAGAGGAGTAACGGCTGTTACATACAGAACTTATTCTTTAGGAATTGATGCCACAGGTAGAGATCCCATTGGAAAATTCAAGATTGTTCCACCCCCAGCCCAACCAGAAAAGAATCCCTTGATGCCAACAAAGATCCCAGAAGTAAAGATTCCTTACCAGATTGTGCCAATTAACAATTCCAAAGATTTGATGGCATTAGAGACAGGATTTGGAGAAACAAACCTATGGCTCGAATGGGCACATTATACTACGAAGAGTTTGAATGTCTCTAATTGTTATTTTTGTGCCCATGCAAGAGCAGAACCAACCGTAGTTCCTTTCCCTTTAGATCTCCACAATGATCCAGATGGTTTTTGGTGTATGCTAGAGTTACTTCAGGTAACAACTGAAGTGAATAAGTCTTGTCAACATCTTGACGAGCACCACCCCTACTTACCCCCTTGGCTGAGGGTCCCACCCGCATTCAGGATTCCAGATCCAGCTACCAGATATCATACATGTCTGGAACGATATGGGGTGAAAAATACACGGTTTCTGGGAAATTTGACCAATTGTAACACAACCCTAGAAAAAGGAACTCTGCGAAATCTAAATCTCACAGACTTTTCACAGGCTAGAGCAGACATATGGTGGTATTGTGGAACTCGCACTATCCACCACACACTTCACAGAAGTTGGACAGGCAGATGTGCCTTAGTCAAATTGGTAATTCCAATTATAATAGCCTCTTTGCTCCCTCCTCATAGCAGCTCTTCCTCACGAGTGAAGAGAAATGCAATGCCTGGATCTTTTGATGATCGGGTCTATATAGATGCAATTGGAGTTCCAAGAGGGGTTCCTGATGAGTTCAAAGCCAGAAACCAAATAGCTGCGGGATTCGAATCTGCCTTCTTTTGGTGGGCTACTATCAATAAGAATGTAGACTGGATCAACTATATATATTACAACCAGCAGAGATTTGTTAATTATACCAGGGATGCAGTTCAAGGAATTGCAGCGCAATTAGACGCCACCAGCAGAATGACGTTAGAAAATAGATTAGTTCTTGACCAGATTTTAGCATCGGAAGGCGGAGTGTGCCGGAAAATAGGTACACAGTGTTGCACCTTTATCCCCAACAATACTGCTCCAGATGGATCAATCACCAGAGCTTTACAAGGCTTAACCTCACTGTCACAAGAATTGGCAGAGAACTCTGGTGTTGACACATCCTGGACTGGTTGGATGGATAGAGCTTTTGGTAAGTGGAAAACATTTATCATTTCAGCAGCCACGACCATAATCATAGTGGTAGCAATTTTTGTATTAGTAGGATGTTGCATAATCCCTTGTGCTAGAGGCTTAGTAGAACGCTTAATTGAAACTGCAATAATGAAAAAGACAACCGCAGGACAATATGTCCTGTACGAAAATCTCCTCCCCAACACCACAGGAGATAACACTTTGGACTATCTCCCTCTGAGAAGGACCAATCGCTATGCAAGTGCTAGAGACACTAGAGAGATGTCTGCAACTGTATAATCAGGTAATAGCACATAGGGATACTATATAACCATACAAAGCTTTATAAGATGATGTGATACATGAGAAAAATGTTTACATAACCTATGCAAATCAATGCAAATGTATACTCAAGATATAATCAGTATATAACCAAAGATTTTATGATTGATAACAATATATACTCACTTAGGTAAGAATAAGTTAGAACCTGCATAGTAATGGGTTGAGAAAAAGTATTGATATAAAAGAAATGACTGAAGTAGTGCCTATGTTATGATCTGAATCTCAGTAATTTGACCATATCAGGTTTTAGAGTAGACTCTGCAAAACAACAGTTTTATAAGGATACCTTCTGGAATGGATGGTACCATGGTACGTTAACCCTGGTGTCACCCTATGGGATAGGGTGAAGAGGGGAATGTTAATATGGATTAGAGCTAGAGTGTCCACTGGAATGGTGGTAAGCCAGGTTACAGGACTTTGGTCAGCAGAGAAGCCTTGACTAGGCCTGATAACCTACTAATGGCATAACAGTTGAGAACCTGCAAATGCAGGACTATATGATGAAGTCTTAATAAAACCTGAAACAAATTACAAATTGAATATAGCATACAGGATGATAGAATAATAGATAAAAATGGTTTGTAAAATCTAGCTTGTATCTGTATAACATGGCACGCAGGTCATAAGATTATATAAAAATAGGTTATGAAACTGCATGTTTCTATAAAAAATAAAAACAAGATGTTCAGGGTGACAGGAAAGATGTGAAGTTTTGAAATAGCACAAGCAAGAGATGTGTACCGGAAAAGACAGTTGGGTACAAATAGATGGACACCTGGGCGGAAAGGAGATATTTCAAAATAACTAGAACAGGAAAGACGTTGGTACAAGATGTTGCAAAAAGTACAAATGACCATCTGCCGGAAAAGGGAGGAAAAAAATTGGTACAGAGATATTGGCCAATAAGATGAAAAAAAATAGGTACTGCCATTGGGATCTGTGCCTATAAAAGAGGTAACATTCAGACAGAAAAGTTAGAAGCTTCTTCAACTCTTGACCGACAGCAGAGCTCTGTACATTTGAACCCAGATGTATGTATTGAACTGAAGACATTCTCTTGGTAAGAATAAATAAGATATTATTCATGAAAACTATCTTTGTCTTTATTATATGCACTCTTTCCTTATCATCTGCTATACACAAATAAGCCACACACACTGAACCACAGACTAGATTAAAACATATATGTATATATATGTGGGAACATAAATGGCCCAGAGTACACCTAGATCCAGAAAGACAGAAAGCAGTGGTCATGGGGATCAGGTTTGAACTGCGGCAGCTGATGCCTCCCCAGAACAGACCCCCATGGGACGGGGTAACCCTGAAGGTTAGGGAAACAATTCAAACCCTTTTGGATGAGTTAACGCTCTTTACCCCTCCGTGTAGAGGGGTCAATAAGGGGTCTAAAAGAGGTCGGATTAAAACATAGACTTTTTCACCAGGAATTTGTCCAAACCTTTTTTTAAACCCAGCTACATAATTGTTTTTACCAATTGCTCTACCAATGAGTTCCAGAGCTGAACTATTCATTGAGTGAAAAAAATATTCTCTGAGGACAAGCAAGCTTGCATATCCTCACAAGTGGGTAGACACCGATCTGCATCGCCTAGTCCAGCATTTATGCCAAAGTAAAAAGAGCTTTGTGAAGTGCGAGCCACGCTCCACTGTGCATGCACGAGTGCCTTCCTTCCCGGTCCTCTCAGTTTTGTTTTTTCCGCGTGAAGAACAGCTGCGCTTTTTGGTCTCTCTTCACATGCCTGGTATTACAGCTTTTGGCCTTTCTTTTATTTCTCTTTTGAGATTTGTTTCTTTTTTTAAAAAAACACTTATTTTCTTAGTATTTTTTGCCTGCGTTTAAGTTTCCTTTATTTTCGATGTGGGCTGCTTTTAGGCCCTGACTCCAGTCGGGTACTCCCTTCCTTTTTTTCATGCTTTTGCAGCGAGGTCTTCCCGTCCATGTCCATGAATACTACCAGTGGCTTCAAGAGTTGTACCCGGTGCAACCAGACCATCTCAGGGAAGGACACCCATTCTTGGTTTCTGCAGTGTCTTGGGCCTGACCATAGCCCTGCTGTGCTCTCTATCTTTGTATGAAGACAAGGACCCAGGTTTCGTGGGAGGCTCAACGTGAAAAGATTTTTTGTGCCAGGTCTGATTCCTCGGCATCGAGGTTGGAGGTGTCGACATCGACTTCGAGTGTCACACCGGGAGCATCGGTAAGCGTGACTGCTTCAAGACCTCTAGTGGGTATCGAGTGGGTATCCACCTGTCTTGAGGCCTCCTGCTGTGCAGGCCCCCCAGTACCGTCCATCTTCGGACCCGACCTCAAGGTGATGTGAGGATTCGACGTCATACTTGGCACTGAGGAGCATGGGTGACATGCTTTGGGCGAAGGCCAAGAAGTACTGTCATCGGTCACCCTCAATACATTGTGCCATGAGCTCCGGGGCACCAAGGGATTCGGCATCAGAGAAGCGTCAGTGACGGGAGGACCGCTCTCCCTCCATACAGGAGGTGCCAATGCGCTTGTCTCCAAGCAGCTGAGATTCTGCTCCCATATTGGCGGTTCTGCAACCTGTGCCTCAGCCAAAGCCCCAGCTTTTCCCGATGTCTGCCCTCGATGAGCACATCTGGGTCTTGCTCCATGAGCTGCTGGATAACCTCATGCTGTGCTTCGGTATCGGGAGTACTTGCACCTGCCATATGTCCTGCTGTGGCCCCGCCTGGCCCTCAGCCTGTGGTGCGGCCCCGGTGCCGACTGCCACCCAGGCTGGTACCCCCTCAACGTCAGTGGAGGAAGCTTTACTGGAGTCGAAGTGGGAGCAGGTCTCTCAATGCCGCTCTCAAGGACATGGCTCCTCGGCATCAAGGCAGGCTTGGTCTAGCATGTCCCTTAGGGAGCTCTTGTCTAACATTGAGGAGGAGTGCTCATGGGAATCAGAGGAGGATCCCAGATACTTTTCCTCAGACGTGTCTTATGGGATTCCTTCTGAGCCCTCCCAACCACCTGAAAAGAGAGCCTTTCTTTCCCATCTTTTGTAAAGGAAGTGGCTGCTGCCATTCCATTTCCTTTGGAGGTGGAGGATGAGCCCAGGGCCAAAATGCTCGAGGTCCTGGACTATACATCTCCTCCTAAGTAGGCTGTGATGGCTCCTCTCCATGAGGTACTCAAGGCAGTCCTCATCAGGAACTGGGCATCCCCTCTATCGGTCCCTGTTGTCCCCAAGAAGGTTGACACCCAAATAATTGATTCATGTTTATTTGTTCCACCCATTTAGGATTTTATAGACCTCGGTTATATCTCCCTTCAGCCATCTCTTCTCCAAACTGAAGAGCTCTAACCTCTTAAGCCTTTCCCTATATGGGAGTACTTCTATCCCCTTAATCATTTTGGATTTCCCTTCTCTCACCCATTGTATGGCCTCAGTTGCCTCACGGCTCCATGGTGGAGGAATCCACTCTCAAAAGTGCCAGGAGTACTAGGGACTATGCCTTGGCTCCCCCAGACAGAGAAGCTAGAACCCTGGATTCTTTTGGGAGGAAGATGTACCAGGCCTTGATACTGATCTCCAGTCATACCAGCTCTTCACGAGTGTTTACTTGCGAAACTCAGTGTCACGGTTGTGGCCGTGCCCTTATGTCCAGACCTACTGTTTCTCTGTATCTAGCTCTGTGACCGCCCCAGTCTGTCTTTTTTCCTGTTGTTCTTCTTCCTGTTAGCCAAGCCTCGCTTTGGTGTTCATGAAGCAAAGCCTTGCTTTGGACTCCCTGCTTCTGCTTCATTTCCTACTTGTGACATCATCAACCTACTCCTTTATAAGGACCCAGGGAGCTTTCCTGCTTTGCCTTTGCAACAGATCTATTTTCCTTTTTCTTGTTGTACTGTTGTGTGATTCTGAGGGAACTGGTCTTCTTGAGTGAGTGGTTTTGGTTTGAATCTGTATGGATTACTTCCCTGTTAGGTTTGCTCTCAAGCAAATCCCTCTTCTGTTTCTCTGTGTGGGTTGTTCTGCTTAAAGTCCTCTTTTACTATGTTCTGTTTCTCTGTGTGTGTTGTTCTGCTTTAAACCTGTATGGATTACTAGCCTGTTAACTTTGCTTCCAAGCAAAGCCCTGCTCTGTTTTTCTGTGTGTGGTTCTGGTTTGAACCTGAATAGATTCCTTTCTTGTTATCTAGGCTCTCCAGCTTAAGCCTATTCTGTTTCCTTGTGTGGTTTCCCTTGTTACCCTTCACTGTTCAGAGAGCCGGTTGTTGCCAGCCCAGCTGCTTTCCTTGATTACTTTGCTTCCCCAGCTTAGCTGCTTTCCTTGATTATCTTGCTCCCATGCAGCTGGATGTGCTCTGTCTCTACCTGCCTTTCCTTTCCCTACCTGGCTGAGTTCTGGTAAGAACATTGCTGTTTTTCCCTTTACTTTAAACCTTTGACTGCAGTTTAAGCCCTGCTTCTTTCTGATGTGTTTTAGAAGCAGCCCTTCCCTTTAGCATGCTTTAACTCTTTGTCTGCTGTGTCTGTTTCCTGATTCTTGTGAGTATTCTGTAAACAGTTGTAGAAATTGGTTTAAATTGTTTACCTTACTGCTGAGAGAGCAGGGGGGGTTGCTAGAGGTGTCCTGAGTTGCCATGGAAATATTTATACCATAGAGACTCCTGCACATGAGCAGAACATACCACAGAGATTTGCACTGACACTTAAGATTTTAAAAGTGCTAAAAATAAGTTTCAAAAGTATTTGCATTAAATCTAATTGCAGAATTTAGGTGTTAGGAGATGGGATTGATATGCTATGTACTCAAATTTGTCTAAATCATATGCAAATTAGTCTGTTTTTGGGAGGTTCTCATTTGCATATTTATGGATAAAAATTGTTAGAAATGTATACAGCCTTAATGCTAGGACATGACTGATCAAAAATGTGGAGTTTGATCCAAAAACGAAGGGTTTATCTGGTGTTTTTGACTAAAAATTCCCATTAGAGTATCTATGTTAATCTGCATTCAAATAGAGCTCTCTGATTGGCTGAGCAGCTCTTGTTAGAATTCTGCCCGGGAACAGAGCAGGGGAGAGCAACTGAGCCAGGACCTGCATTCTGTGAGCTCTGTGTATAAGAATTGAAAGAAAGAATTGATAAAATTTGACTGATATATTAAAAGAGTGACTGACTTGGTTGAAGTAAACCAGGAAATTGAGGAGAGGTTTATACTAGATTTGAAAGTTTTAGTTCTCTCTCCTGAGGAAAGGATTGTGAGTTTCCAAGTTGATTTGGTCCCAGTGCTTTTTTTGTGCCGGTACGCAACGGTACGGCGTACCGGCACCTTTTTCTCCTCCTCCCCTCCCATTACTTCCAGCGATTCTCCGCCTCTCCCCTGCCCTCCCATCGACGTGCAGTGATTTTTCCGTCCCTCCCCTGCCGTCTGCTCTCTCATATCCAGTGATTCTTCGTCCCCCAGCGTCCTCCTTCACTGCCTGCCAGCCAGTCGGACTCAGAAGCGAACGGTGCAGGCAGCGATTGGCTGGCAGCGTCGTAGCTTCCCTCTGCAAGTCCCGCCTATGCGTAAACAGGAAGTTGTAGGCGGGACTTGCAGAGGGAAGCTACAACGCTGCCAGCCAATCGCTGCCTGCACCGTTCACTTCTGAGTCCGACGCTGGCTGGCAGGCAGTGAAGGAGGACGCTGGGGGACGAAGAATCGCTGGATATGGGAGAGGTGAGGGCAGGGGAGGGATGGAAAAATCGCTGCACGTCGATGGGAGGGCAGGGGAGAGGCGGAGAATCGCTGGAAATAATGGGAGGGAAGGGCAGGGGAGAGAGAATTGCTGGAAATCAATGGGATGGGAGGGAAGGGCAGGGGAGAGAGAATTGCTGGAAATCAATGGGATGGGAGGGAAGGGCAGGGGAGAGAGAATTGCTGGACATGGGAAGGGCAGGGGAGAGAGAATCGCTGGACAGGGAGGGGAGGACAGGGAAGAGAGAATTGCTGGACATGGATGAGAGGGGAGAGAGGAGAAATGCTAGAAATCGATGGAGAGGAGAGCAGGAGATAGAGGAGAATTGCTGGACATGGATGGATGGAGGAGTTGGCTAGGAGAGAGGAGAAATGCTGACTTGGATGGAGGAGAGGGGAGAGAGAATTATTGCTTTATATGGATACAGAGGAGGGAAGAGAGATGAGAAATGCTGGACATGGATGGAGGGGAAGAGAGAGGAGAAGTGCTGGACATGAATGGGGGGGAGGAAAGAAAAAAGAAGATGCGCATGGATGGAGATGAGAGAAAGGGAAGAGGAGAAAAACTGCACATGGATGGAGAAAATAGGCAAAAGCTGGATCCATGTTATACCTCCTCCAGTCAATTCCATGGAGGAGGACCCAGCTTTTACTTATGGATGCAGGGCATCAAAAGAAGAAGAAAGGAGGAAAGTAAAGAAATAAATGGAAAGGAAGCCCTGGAAACGGAGTTAAGAGAACAGATAGAGAGCAGCAGAATCAGAGACTGGGACCAATATGGATAGAAAAACAAAGTCACCAGACAACAAAGGTAGAAAAAAATCATTTTATTTTCATTTTAGTGTTTGGAATTTGTCTTATTTTGCACTGGGTATACTGGAGCTGTAACAGCTTACAGAAATTATTTATAATGAAAAAAAATCACATTATTTTTTTCTCCTATACTAGTATAATATTTTCAATGATGTCTGTTTATATGCGCCATGGCTGGTATAAGGGGTGTGGCTAATGTGGGTGTGGCTATAATAGGGGCGGTGCCATGTGTGGTGACCCCGCCCACAATGAGTACCGGCACCTTTTTTTCTACAAAAAAAGCACTGTTTGGTCCTAATAGTAAGGATCAGAAATCATTAAACATTTAAAGAAAAAGATTTATTTCTGAAAGAGATTGGTTGAGATTTACAAGTTTGAGGTTTCTCTGCTGAGAGGGGAGTGGATATATGAATGTGTGTGTGTGTGTGTGGATGAGATCCAGCAGTGGGCTTCAAGATCTCAGCAGCTTGGAAGAAACAAAAAGGGTTGTTTTTTAGATAGTCAGGGTAAAGTTATAATAAAGCTACTCAGAAATTAGAACTGAGGAAATTCAATTTATTTTATTTTTTCATAGTTTAGCACTCAGTCCAGGTTCCAGTTTCAGGCAGGCTGATCTAAAAGACACACACACTGCAGGGAGGCAGTATTTCTCCTTTTATTTTATTTTTAGATTACGTTTAGGAAGAAGACAACTTTTAAAGGAGAGATCTCTTGAAGACTGAGTCTGCAACTGGAAGTTTCCTTCAGCTAAGTACAGAGAAAGACAATTCACACTTTTCCTGAAACTCCTGTTTACCACACAAGTGAACTGAGATTTTATATGAAATACACCTAGGAAACATTCCTATGTTGAGTTGGAAATCTTTGAAGTGATATACTGACTTGTAACTTGGTTAGGAGACTAAATGTTTGATTAGTAAAGAAAGTAGAGTGTATACTGGATCCAGTAGGGAATCAGCAGTTTTACTGGTCTAATCCTGTACAATCTAATTGAAGAGTATTTCTTTCTGTTCACCAGTACAGTTAAATAATTTCATTCCACTTTAATAAATAATTTCTTGTCATATATATAAGGGAGTAGTATCTGAATTTATTGTAAATCAAATTGATTCCATTCACAGGAATTTATATTCACCTTTATGCATTCATCCGGTATTATTTTTTTAGGATGATGTTTTATTCTATGTTCACTCTGTCTCTGGTGACCTGAGCACAGTTAGTTCCCTCAGCTGGCGCGACTACATATTAGAGGTATTTTGATACTGTGTGAAGTCTTACCACAGACGGGTGACAATTCCTCCTTATTTTATTTGTGTATGTAAAGGCAGCTTTTCCCTTTGCCTCTAGTGTCTATTATTTGACTCTGTAGCACAGCCTTGTGTATTCTTATGAGTGGCTTCCCTTTACCTTTGAGTCCTGTATGGCCAGCCTTGTGTATTCTTATGAGTGGCTTGCCTTTACCCTTGAGTGCTGTGTGACACAGCCTTGTGTATTCCTATAGGTGGCTTCCCTTTACCCTTGAGTGCTGTATGGTACAGCCTAGAATGTTCCTATGAGTTGTTTTCCTTTTCCTTTGAGTGCTGTGTGGCACAGCCTAGTGTATTCCTATGATTGGCTTCCCTTTTCCTTTGAGTGTCTGGTGGCACACCCTTGAGTATTTCTTTGAGTGGTTTCCCTTTCCCTGAGTGATGTTTGGTACAGCTAGAGTGGTCCTTCATGAGTGGCTTCCCTTATCCTTGAGTACCATGTGGCACAGCCTTATGTATTCCTATGAGTGGCTTCCCTTTTTCCCTTGAGTGCCTGGTGGCACACCCTTGAGTATTCCTTTGAGTGGCTTCCCTCTTCCCTGAGTGCTGTATGGTAAAGCTTAGAGTGTTCCTTCATGAGTGGCTTCCCTTAACCTTGAGTTCTGTATGGCATAGCCGTGAGTGTTCCTTTGTGTGGCCTTGTCTTGAGTTTTTCCTGTGTGTTTTCTGTTTCAGTTCTCTCTGTGAGGTTTCTGGTTTTTTAGTGGATTGCTTTTTCGTTTAGCTGTGACTACTAGCACAGCCTTGAGTGGTCTCTCTGTGTGGCATGAGTGGGCTGTTCTTCCATTTAGCTGTGTCTACTAGCACAGTCCTGTGCATCCTCTCTGATTCTGTTTGAGTGGGTGGTTCTTCTGTTTGCTGTGACTACTAGCTCAGCCTGTATGGCATGAGTGGTCAGCTCTTCCATTTAGCTGGGCCTACTAGCTTAGCCTTGAGCTACCTCTCTGTGTGATTTCTGTTTGACTTGGTTAGGATTATTTGTTTAGCTGTGACTACTAGCACAGCCTTGAGCAGTCTCTCTGCGTGGCACGAGTGGGCCGGTCTTCCGTTTAGCAGTGTCTAGTAACACAGTCCTGAGCGTCCTCTCTGTTTGGTTCTGTTTGTGTTTGAGTGGGTTTCTTTTTCATTTAGCTGTGACTACTAGCGCAGGCTTGAGTGGTCTCTCTGTGTGGCACGAGTGGGCCATTCTTCCATTTAGCTGTGTCTACTAGCACAGTCCTGTGCATCCTCTTTGATTCTGTTTGAATGGGTGGTTCTTCTGTTTGCTGTGACTACTAGCTCAGCTTTGAGCTGCCTCTCTGTGTGGCACGAGTGGACAGCTCTTCCGTTTAGCTGGGACTTCTAGCTCAGCCTTGAGCTACCTCTCTGTGTGATGTCTGACTTGGTTAGGACTATTCATTTATAGCGGGGGTTCTAAGCCCAGTCCTGAGCTGCCTTCCTGTGTGGTTTTCTTATCTTTTACTTGTGGTTTCTACCATGTGAGTCTAAGTGGGGTTGTCTTTTCCCCTTCAGTTTCTTTGTGCCTGTGTGTAGGGTCTTTTGACCCCTTGTTTGTGACTCTGGTGCAGTGTGTGTGCACTGCTTGAGTAGTACTTGCTCAAGAGATTTTGTTCTGTTTTGCTCCCCTTCCCTCTGGTATGATTCGGTTCCAGTTCAGCCGTGAGGCCCGAACGCTTGGACTCTGTATGAGTGGGTTCCGGATCGGCCTTGCGACCTGCCTGTGTGGTCTATATCCCTTTTCTGGTGGTGCTTGTTGCTTGTCTTGAGTGTGCTCTGTCTACTTGCCATTTCTGGTATCTTGCTTGTATTCAGTGCCTGGTTCGCCTCTGCTCTGCGCCTCCCCAGAGGACTTGTCTGCTGCAGCCTGGCTGCAGCCCAAGGGCTCACCATCCCAGGTTCTGTGACACTCAGTGAGACAGCTGTCAGACTTGGTCAATATGCTCCCTCTGGTGCAGGCTGAGCCTTTTCGCCAGTTGGTCAAGCAGCAGAAGACGTATCACAAGGGGCACTTACAACACTTTTGATGTGGCATCCAGGATCTCTGCTCAAAGTATAGCAATGCACAGACTCTCATGGCTGTGTGTTTCTGACTTGGAACATTCTGTTCAGCAGAGGTTGGAGGGGGGATAATCTTTTCAGAGAGAAGGTTGAGGAGGTCACAAACCAAATCAAGAAACACACTGATACTATCTCTTCTCTCTCCCGCCAGATGCCTTCTACATCTTCCACCTCATCTAAGAGGTTTTTTGGCAAGTCAAGGAGTGCTCCTTACTACTACTCTAGGCGTAGGTACACCGGCTCATCAGCCTGCTCAAGCTCAGCCCCAGTGTGCTCGTTCTCGTCAACAGTATGCGCCTAAGGCCCCTGCTGCTCCCTAGTCAAAGCAAGGGACACGTTTTTGACTGACTCCAGCAGAGTATAGCAGCAGTAAAAGTGTCTGTTCTGGACAACTTGTCGGTCGGGGGGCAGGATAAAATTTTTTCACCAAAGGTGGCCTCTCATAACCTCCAGCCAATGGGTTTTTCAAATAGTCCATCTCGGATACACTCTCAATTGGCATTCCAACCCCCCAAATTGCCCACTGAGAGCTCATTCATTCAGTTCTCAGCACAGGCAGGTACTTGCAGAGGAACTCTCCACCCTTCTGAAGGCCCATGCGGTCGAACCCATTTCACCAGGGGAAGAAGGGCAGGGATTCTATTCCAGGTACTTCCTTCTGCAGAAAAAGAGAAGGGGAATGTGTCTCATCCTAAGGGCCCTGAGTAAATTTGTACTCCAAGAAAAGTTCAGGATGGTTACCCTAGGCACTCTTCTCCCAATGATTTAGAAAAGCGATTGGCTATGCTCTCTGGACTTAAAGGATGCTCACATCCCAATACTCACATCCCAATACTTCCAGACCACCGGAAGTATCTTCGATTTCGACTGGGAACACATCGCTTTCAGTACCGCATGTTGCCTTTTGGCCTCGTGAAAGGCTCCCAGGGTCTTCACCAAGTGTTTAGTGGTAGTTGCAGCATTGCTGCACCTCAGAGCACAGTGCTCAGGAGTCCATTCAGAAGACTATTCGGGTGCTGGAACTACTAGGATTTGTTTTAAACTGCCCCAATTCCCATCTATATCCTGTCCAGCAATTGGAGTTCATAGGAGCCCTGCTCAACACACACAAGTTTCGAGCCTACCTCCCGGAAGCCAGAGCAGACAATCTTGTTTTGCTGGCGTCCAAGGTTTGAGCCTCTTGGCAGGTCACAGTTCCGCAGATGTTGAGATTGCTGAGCCACATGGCTTCCACAGTGTACGTTACACCCATGACACGTCTTCACATGAGATCAGCTCAATGGTGCCTGGAGGATGTCATCCAAGTGTCCCCAGAGCTTGTTTGCTCTCTTCAGTGGTGGAAAATTCAATCCAGTTTGACTCTGGGACTTCCATTCCAAATTCCTCAGCCACAAAAGGTGCTGATAATGGATGCCTCTCTCCTGGGATGGGGAGCTCATGTAGATGGGCTTCACAGTCAAGGAACTTGGTCCCCACCAAGAAACGAATCTTCAGATCAACCTCCTTGAGCTTTGCGCGGTCTGGAATGCTCTAAAGGCTTTCAGAGATCAGATGTCCCCTCAAATTATTCTCATTCAAACAGATAATCAGGTTGCAATGTATTACATCAACAAGCAGGGGGTCACCGGATCATGCCCTCGGTGTCAGGAGGCTGTCTGGATGTGGCACTGGGCTCACCAACACGGTATGTTCCTTCGAGCCACTTATCTGGCAGGTGCAAACAACACCCTGGCCGACAGGCTGAGCAGGATAATGCAACTGACTGAGTGGTCTCTTCACATGGGCATGTCCCACAAGATCTTACGAGTGTGGGGCACCCCCTTGGTGGATCGTTTTGCTGCTCAGATCAACCACAAGTTCCCTCAGTTCTGTTCCAGGCTTCAGGCCCACAACAGACTAGCGTCAGATGCCTTCCTCCTCAATTGGGGGACAGGTCTTCTGTATGCATATCCTCCCGTATCTCTAGTGGGAAAAACTTTGTTGAAACTCAAGCAAGAATGTGAAAACATGATTCTGATCGTGCCGTACTGGCTGCGGCAGATTTGGTTCCTTCTTCTGAAAGTATCCTCTGAAGAACCGTGGATATTGGAGTGTTTTCTGACCCTTATCACTCAGAAAGAGGGGTCACTTCTGCATCCCAACCTCCAATATCTGGCTGTCACAGCTTGGATGTTGAGAGCCTAGAATTTGCCTCCTTGGGTCTTTCAGAGGGTCTCTCCTGAGTCTTGCTGTCTTCCAGGAAAGATTCCACTAAGAGGTGTTACTCTTTTAAATGGAGGAGGTTTGCCGTCTGGAGTGCCCTAGATCCTCTCATTTGTCCTCCACAGTCCCTGCTTGAGTACCTTCTACACTTGTCAGAGTCTGGTCTCAAGACCATAAGGGTTCACCTTATCAATGTGTAGAAGGTAAGCCTATCTCTGGACAGCCTTTAGTTGTTTGCTTTATGAGAGGTTTGCTTTTGTCAAAGCTCCCTGTCAAACCTCCACCACTGTCATGGGATCTCAACATCGTTCTCATCCAGCTGATGAAAGCTCCTTTTGAGCCACTGAATTCCTGCCATCTGAAGTGCTTGACCTGGAAGGTTGTTTTTTTGGTGGCTGTTACTTCAGCTCATAGGGTCAGTGAGCTTCAGGCCTTAATAGTGGATGCACCTTATACTAAGTTTCATCACAATAGAGTAGTTCTCTGCACACAGGGTGTGCCAAAGGTGGTGTCGGAGTTCCATCTGAACCAGTCGATTGTCTTGCCAACATTCTTTCCCCGACCTTATGCCCATCCTGGCGAAAGCAGCTTAAACACCTTGGATTGCAAGAGAGCATTGGCCTACTACATGGAGCAGACCACCAGTTATTTGTTTCTTTTGGGGGGTCGCCATCGGAAAATGCACCATCTGAATTTGGCTGGCAGATTGTATTTCCTTCACTTATGCCCAAGCTGGGCTGGCCTTGTGGGGTCATGTCAGAGCCATGGCTGTGTCGATAGCCCACTTGAAGTCAGCCTCCATTGAAGAAATTTGCAAGGCTGCAATGTGGTCTTCAGTCCATACTACCTTGAGCAGGATACCAACTGGACAGTCGGTTCGGGCAGTCAGTGTTGCAGAATCTGTTCGGGGTCTAGAATCCAACTCCACCTTCCTAGGCCTGTTTTATTCTGTTCCAGACTGCACCCTCAATCAGATTGTATATAGTTTTAGGTTAATCTGTGTAATGTCCTCGCCATTGCAAGGCCCAATTGACCAATGTTTGTTCTTTTCAGTGAGCATGGATACTAGGGATTCTCCACTTGTGAGAATATTCAAGCCTGTTTGTCCTCGGAGAAAGTGAAGATACATAACTGTAGCAGGTATTCTCTGAGGACAGCAGGCTTCATATTCTCACAATCCTGCCCACCTCCCCTTGGAGTTGTCTCCTTCATTATTTTATTTTTATTCCTTTTGCTTTAAAATTAAACGGAGAGGACCGCGTGGGCGGGAAGGCACTCGCGAATGTGCAGTGGAGTGCGGCTCGTGCTTCACAAAGCTCTGACTTGTACTTTGACATAAATGCCAAACCAGGCAACGTGGATCAATGTCTACCCATGTGAGAATATGAAGCCTGCTATCCTCGGAGAATACCTGCTACAGGTAAGTATCTTCGCTTTTGTTTGTTTTAAATGTGCCACTATGTAACTTTTATAGAGTGTCCCCTAGTCTTTGTACTTGTTGAAAGAGTAAATAATTGATTCATGTTTACCTGTTCCACCCATTCAGGATTTTATAGACCTCGGTTATATCTCCCTTCAGCCGTCTCTTCTCCAAACTGAAGAGCTCTAACCTCTTAAGCCTTTCCTTATATGAGAGTACTTCTATCCCCTTAATAATTTTGGATTTCCCTTCTCAGACCCATTTCTTCCACTATCAGGCTTATTTTGAAAGAGAAGGGTGCCCATTTTCCGGGAGATGGGTGTCCTTCCCCTTAGGTCGCACAAATCGGCATAATTGAAAGCCGATTTTGGGCGCCCTCAACTACTTTCCGTTGCGGGGACGACCAAAGTTCACGGGGGCGTGTCGGCACCATAGCGAAGGCGGGACTGGGGTGTGATTAAGAGATGGGCGTCCTCGGCCGATAATAGAAAAAAGAAGGGCGTCCCTGACGAACACTTGGTCGACTTTACTTGGTCCATTTTTTCTTGCGACCAAGCCTCAAAAAGGTGCCCGAACTGACCAGATGACCACCAGAGGGAATCGGGGATGACCTCCCCTTACTCCCCCAGTGGTCACCAACCCTCTCCCACCCTAAAAAAAAAATTAAAATTTTTTTTTTGCCAGCAGTATGCAGGTCCCTGGAGCAGTTTTAGTGGGTGCAGTGCACTTCAGCCAGGCGGACCCAGGCCCATCCCCCCCACCTGTAATACTTGTGGTGGTAAATGTGAGTCCTCCAAAATCCACCCAAAACCCACTGTACCCACATCTAGGTGCCCCCCTTCACCCCTTAGGCCTATGGTAGTGGTGTACAGTTGTGGGGAGTGGGTTTTGGGTGGGGTTTGGTGGGCTCAGCACACAAGGTAAGGGAGCTATGCACCTGGGAGCAATTTGTGAAGTCCACTGCAGTGCCCTCTAGGGTGCCCGGTTGGTGTCCTGGCATGTCAGGGGGACCAGTGCACTACGAATTCTGGCTCCTCCCACGACCAAAGGGCTTGGATTTGGTCATTTTTGAGATGGGCGTCCTCGGTTTCCATTATGGACGAAAACCGGGGACGACCATCTCTAAGGTCGACTATATCTGAGGTCGACCTAAATGTTAAGATTTGGGCATCCCCGACCGCATTATCGAAATGAAAGATGGATGCCCATCTTGTTTCGATAATACGGGTTTCCCAGTACAGATCCTTGTGGCACTCCACTATTCATGTTCCTCCACTGAGAGAATTGTCCGTTTAACCCTACTTTATATTTTCTATTTTTTAGCCCGCTCCCAACCCACAAGAAAACATTGCTTACTATGCTATGGTTTTTTAATTTTCTCAGGACTCTCTTATGAGGGATTTTGTCAAAAGCTTTCTGAAAATCTAAATACACTACATCAACTGACTCATCCTTATCCACATGTTTATTCATGCCTTCAAAAAGAAAATTAGCAAATTGGTGAGGCAAGACTTCCCTTGGCTGAATCCGCGTTGACCCTGTCCCATTAAACCATGTTTGCCAATGTGTTTGGTAATTTTGTTCTTTATAATAGTTTCCACCATTTTGCCTAGCACTGAAATCAGGCTTAATGGTCGGTAGTTTCCCTGATCACATCTGGAACCCTTTTAAAAAAGTGGCAATATGTTGGCCACTTTCCAATCTGCAGGCACTGTGGATGATTTTAAAGACAAGTTACAGATTACCAATAAAAGAACTGCAGTTTCATTCTTGAGCTCCTTCAGTACCATCAAGTGCATATCATCCAGTGCAGAAGAGTTGCTGCTCTTTATAACGTATTGTTTTGGCTTATTACATCTTCCAGGTTCACCGAGACTTCTTTCAGTTCTTTCGTATCATTATTCTTAAATACTATTTCTGTCACAAGTAGCTCCCTTACAGCTTTCTCAGTAAAGATTGAAGCAAAGAATTTATGTAGTTTCTCCACCATGGCCTTGTCCTCCCTGAGTGCTCCTTTTACTCCTTGACAATCTAATGGTCCAACTGACTTCCTCACAGACTTTCTGTTTCTAATGTACCTGAAAGTTTTTGCAATGAGTTTTTGCCTCTACAGCAAACTTCCTTTCAAATTCTCTTTTAGTCTTCTTTATCAATGCCTTGCATCTAACTTGCCAGTGCTTATGCTGCTTCCTATTTTCTTCATTCAGACCTTTTCCCCATTTTCTAAAAGATGTTCTTTTGACTCTAATTGCCACCTTCACCTCACCTTTTAACCATACTGACTGTTATTTGGCCTTCCTTTCTCCTTTTTTGATATGTGGCCTTTGAAGCCGTAGCCTAACCAATATTTTGGCCAACACAGCATCAGAAACAAGAGCACCTGAGACCAGACCTGGAGACTGGTTTCTTGGGCCTCTCCAACCAAAACAATGCTCCACTAACCCTGAACTGTACATCTGCCAGTTAAATTTAGGGGCAGTAGTTACAGAAGTCCCTTAGCTATATTAATGTATGTATCCAGTCCTCAAAATAAGAAAGAGGATAGTTTTCAGCCAGACAATGTCAAGACTTCTGCTGGTATAGGAGCTGCAGAGTTAAGAGCATGAACTTTTGGATTGTGAAGTTTGTTTCTTTGCTGATAAGCAATGGAGATGCAGAAGCACTTGGTGACATCATCTGTTGAGTCCAGTGTGCAGATTGTTCTCCTCAAGCCCAGAGAAACCTTTGGAGATTCCTCTGAGCATGCTAGTAAGCATCCTCTCAATCTCAATAATTTTGTTGCTCTCTTTCTCGTTGAAGCCATATCACATAAAACAATTCTTCCAAAAAATGCATTCAGTAGACAAAGTTGACAGTTATGCTGCACAATGGAGGCATGGACCTACCCAAATGATCCCCCTTCCCTCACCCCAATCCCAGGACCATTATAGGTGGTTGCAGGATCCCAGTCACGTCACCTGCATTACTTTCCTTCCTCTCTACGGGCCCAGCTTTGGCACTAATAGGAAATACCATCCATTCAAAAAGGCCTCTGTCCAACTGGATACAAAATTCATACTGGTGGTGGCAGAGGCCAATGACACACGTGATCCACACAACCAGAACTGCCACTCCAAGTTCAAGTTCACATTTATTTTGATATACTGCCTATCAGAATTCTGGCAAAGTGGTTTACAATGCAGTAAACAAATGATACAGAAAGAGAAATATGAGAAATAGAGGGTTTAGAGAGGAAGCTAAATTTTATATAAGACAAGAGTAAGAGTAAATAAAGATATCACTGCCTTCCATAGTTTCAAGCCTGCCAACTGCCTATTCCTGGAAAGTTTTTTCAAAAAAGTAAGTCTTTAGATTCTTTAAATTCTGCAGGGAGACCTCAAAGTGGAGGTAGAGTGGTAAGTTATTCTGTAGAGATGGACCAATGGTACTAAAAAGATTTGAACAAGTAAAATTGTATTAAATCTGATTTACCAAAGAGAAGGATCTCAAAGCACTGCCAGCTCTACTCATGTTTCTGTGTTGGAATCTCAGCGCACTGTTTGTTACCTTTTCTCTGACTGTCTCAGCTATTCCATCACCCTTGGGATATGGGAGCTTGCTCCACTCTGTGTGCTGAAGTCAGAAGCAGTGATTTACTAAAGAGAAAGATCTTACGAAAGCATGAGCTACTGAGACAAAGTCAGCACGGATTTAGTGAAAGCAAGTCTTGCCTCACAAATCTACTGCATTTTTTCGAGGGGGTGAACAAACATGTGGACAAAGGGGAGCCGGTGGATAGTGTATATCTAGATTTTCAGAAGGCGTTTGACAAAGTGCCTCATGAAAGATTCCAAAGGAAACTGGAGAGTCATGGGATCGGAGGCAGTGTATTATTATGGATTAAGAGCTGGTTAAAAGATAGGAAGCAGAGAGTAGGGTTGAATGGTCATTATTCTTGATGGAGAAGGGTAGTTAGTGGGGTCCCACAGGGGTCTGTTCTGGGACCGCTGCTTTTTAACATATTTATAAATGACCTTGAGATGGGAGTAATTAGTGAGGTAATTAAATTCGCAGGTGACACAAAGTTATCCAGGGTCGTCTCGTTGCGGGAGGAGTGTGAAAGATTACAAGAGGACCTCGTGAGACTGGGGGATTAGGCGTCCAAGTGGCAGATGAAGTTCAACGTTGACAAGTGCAAAATGATGCACGTGGGTAGGAGGAACCCGAATTACAGCTATGTCATGCAAGGTTCCGCTTTAGGAGTTACGGACCGAGAAAGGGATCTGGGAGTCATCGTGGATAGGACGTTGAAATCTTCCGCTCAATGTGCTGCAGCGGCTAAGAAGGTGAACAGAATGTTGAGTATTATTAGAAAAGGGATGGAAAACAAGCATGAAGATGTTATAATGCCATTATATCGCTCCATGGTGCGACCGCACCTGGAGTATTGTGTTCAGTTCTGGTCGCCTGATCCACAATTCCGGGAATAACATGTATAGAATGTTTGTACGTTTGGGAAGCTTGCCAGGTGCCCTTGGCCTGGATTGGCCGCTGTCGTGGACAGGATGCTGGGCTTGATGGACACTTGGTCTTTTCCCAGTGTGGCATTACTTATGTACTTATGATCTCAAAAAAGATATAAAGGAATTGGAGAAGGTGCAGAGAAGGGCGACGAAAATGATAAAAGGGATGGGACGACTACCTTATGAGGAGAGGTTAAGAAGGCTAGGACTCTTTAGCCTGGAGAAAAGGTGGCTGAGGGGCATAGGCGGTCGGTGACCGAACTGTTTGGGGAGGCTAAAGGGGGTGGGGTTAGGGGTGTGGTCAGGGGCAGAGCTTACATCCATAATTGTCTGACAACACACAGAAAAAAAAATAAGTAAAAATGAAATAGTCACAATTAATACCTTTTATTAAATGTAGATATTAGATATGTATCATATGTCAAAAAATAAAGTGGTTGCTCAAAGCATATACTAACCAATGTATATTATTCAAAAATGTTATCAATTATTAAACACTGCTATTTCCATCCATGGAAAATCCCAAAATGAAATGGTCACATTAGTGAAGTAACATCTGGCAACTAGACTTCGCATTATAGATGTCAATGATCTGCTCAGGGTTAATATCTAGGGGAGCGAAGGGTGTCCCATCCCAAATGTGGGAGCGAAGGGTGTCCCATCCCAAATGTGAAAAGTTACAAGTACCACCCTAATTAGAGAGATTGAAGGTTAGCAAGTGAAAGTTTTCTTGCAGTGCATTCGGTATATAAATTTGTCATGGTGGAGAAGAGACTGAGTCCCAAGCAGTTACCAACACTAAACCACATACACATACACATCTATGGAACAATTCAATACCAGATCATCCAAAATACTCTAAAACCAAACCATGTCTGATGTTATGACAAACTAAAATTAAATTAAAATTTTGATGTTTGTCACCTCAATAAGGTCAACAATCCCTGAACCGCAAAACACTATGCACGAACTTGTGCAAAAACACACACACAACCTTACTGTACCATAAATGCTACACTGGGCAGACCCTAATACACCAATATACCACCCATACGGAAAACACAGACCATTAACAATATGAAACAAGGGATCATATCACAATTCTCATGTACAGCCACACAACATCCTTTTAGGGTGGATAGTGTTCACAATGAGCTCCTTTTATTAACAACCAGATAGAGATGAGTTTTCAAATTTCAATTTTGGCACTGTATTAGGGGGCTTATAACCCATTTAGTTATGTTTAAACAAAAGAGATCTGCATGAAACAAAATATTTCTGTTTTATTTTGACTTATAAAACCTGCAGCACAGTTCTTATTTGCAGCTGAGAACACTTACCAATCTTCAATCCTTCCCCAGCGGTTCCGTTGCTTCCTCCTGTGAGTCGGCCCTCTGTCTTTTGCTGGTGTTCAGGGCTCAGGCTCTTTCCCTTCGGGCTGAATTAAGGACGTGGGAGGGTATTTGAGGCAGAAAGAGCGTCTTCCAGTCCCACTCCACGTAGCCGATCCTTTCCTTTCCTCTAATAATGCAACAGGTGCTCTCCCTCCGCCCTCACAGTCACACTTCCTCTCTCCCCTCCTCCCACCAGCTTGTCGACATTTATTATTCCTCTCCCCCTCCAGCACTTCTTTCTATGTTTAAATCTCTTTATTATTATACATTTTATACAAGCATATCACTTGCAAAAGAAAAATTCCACTATGGTAATAATTCTAAGGGAAATTATCTGTACACAGATTAAATAATTCTATAGTTTCATATAAGTCCACTACCAGAGTCCAATAGTCCTATAAAGGAGAGAAAGGAAAATAATCTTTACATCAAATTGAGTTTCAGACAGGTTTCTATTCGTTTTTTTTCTTATATAAGAGCTCTTCCCTCTGCTCCCCATCCCTCCTAGTCCCATCCATCTTCTATTCTGAAAGAATTTTTTAAAATCCAGATCTTGTCAGAGGGTAACGCTACTGTAGCCAACAAAGTAGTAGCTGTTATTTGCTCTGTTTCTGACATTTTGAGCAAAGCTGAAACATCAAGTGGTTGATCGTTTTGAATATTATTCCTTTGTTGATTGTCCAAAACCCTCACAGGGATATAAAAGACCTGTGAAAAGGGTGGTATATCTTTGTCTTCTATTTATAATATTTCTTTAAAGTAATTTTTCAACATTTCTCTAGGTGAAATTAAAGGTTGTCGCGGGAAATTAATAAAACGGAGATTATTACTTCTAGAGGTGTTCTCCAACATTTCTGATTTTCTCCTCAAATTGATCAAATCTTTAAGCATTGTTGATTGCAAAGTCTGTGACTCTGAGGAGACTTTTTCCTGTTTCACCATGTCTTCTTTAACAGCTTTCACCTCATTTTCTATTTTTTTTAAATTTCCCATCTAACACCACAACTTCATTGGATATTTTTCTCATTTGGGGGCATAAAGTCTTCCCCATTTCTGCAATTAACAGCCACAGATTATCTAAAGTCACTTCTTGTGGTTTTTGAAAACGTTTTGCAAATGCTAAAGCCTCACTCTCTTCCTGTGAAACATGTCTCTCACCTCCCAACGTCTCTCTCGTCTCCTCCTGCATGTGGGACATCAGGGAGCTAGTTGTAAAAACTCCTATCTTCTCTGTTAAGGCTACAACTGCTTCCCGTCCATGCCCGCCCTGAAGCACTTTGGTATTCAGGGCTGAGGACGCTGCCGACGGAGAGCTGCTTCCCACAGGCTGTGGGGGAGGGGCCCTTCTGTCGGGGCTCAGGGAGACTTCCAGTTCAGGGTTCAGCCCTAGGTCTCCTGTCCCGGGTTGAACCAGCGAACCGCTCACAACGTAACTGCCGAAATTTGAGCTCTCTGAAGGCAAGAATCAATCAAGCCTGATGAGACTAAAGGTCTTTGCTGCTGGGATGCAGTAGCAGCTGCTCTGCCTCGTCTCTTCGGCATCAGGAAATAACTTTAGTTTAAAGTGAAAACCACAGGAGCTCAGAAAAACAGGTCTGACTCAGTCAGCGGCCATCTTGGACTCTCCTCCAGCACTTCTTTCTATCTGTCCAAGTCCATCCCCCTTCCCCCAAGGTCCAGCAGAGCCAAGTCTTGTGTGTCTCCCCTCCCCCTCGCGGTTCTAGCATCTTTTCCTTTCCCGCCCTACCCACAGCCCAGTGATCCCTTGCATTCCCGCCTTTGCAGAACAGGAAGTCGCATCGAACGTGACGGAGCTGTGGTAGGGAAGGCTGAGGCGCTGAAGCAGATTGCTGTAATCGCCACAGTATGCCAGCCCTGAAGTGAGAGTCGCGGGGGGCGGGGCGGGGAAGAAGAGAAACCGTGGAGCTGCAAAGAAGAGCGGACTAGAGGAGGAGAAAGACAGGAGAATGCTGCAAAGAAGGCAGGGTCTCTCAGATCCCCCTTTTGCTTGCTGCTGGGTAGACTGCCAGCAGTTTTTTTGTTATGTGAAGGCTGGCTGCACAGTTATTTACCCTTATATCCATGCAAAAACATGTATTACATTTTAGCTCATGTTTTTCTAGGCAATTTCAATACCAGCCCTCAAAGGAACTTTACCCTATTATAAAATACTACTCCCCCAAATTCTTCAGAAATGCTTTCACATTTTGTGAATTAAAAAAAAAAAATAGCAAAAAAAGCAGCTGACACCTCTTGACAGAGCATAAGCGTTCCCCAACTCATGAAAAGCATTAGAGCAACATAAATTCAAGTTCACTTTTAGAGAAAACGCTTCAGCCACAGCACACGATGTTTAAACCAAGGGGGGGGGGGGGAGCAAAACAAACCACGAAGAAAAGCTGTAATTTTTCTGTTTTTCATGTAACCTGACCCTAAGCCGGTAAGCGAACGTAAACACGTACAAAAAAAAAGAAAAACAGGGACAGAAGAGGAGGAGGAGCATTGCAGGGCAGGCGAAAGATTGAAGGAAGGAAGGAGGATCCCACATCCTTCAAGGAAATTCTCAAGCTGGGAGAGACGCATGAGTCTTGCATGACAGGCTTGGGCCGGGACTCCTGGGAGTTCCCTGGGGCTGCTCCGCGTGCTTGGGAGAGAGTGACTGACTGGCAGGGGAAAGGGGAGGGGCTCGTGCAAGATCTCCCGAGTGGCGCTGCGGGCCAGCCCTGCCCCCTTCCCGGGACGCGCGGGGGGATCAGATGACGTCACGGGCTGGGCTCGCTCTCTCTGCGCGCCCCGCAACCAACTGTCTGTCTGCAGCAAAGCAGAGACTCCCGTCGCTCGCTAGAGACCTGCAACGCGGCCTTCTCTTTCCCCTCCTCCTGCACTTGTGGCTAGCCTCTTATACCGGGCGCCTATGCTGAGGGGTGATATGATAGAGGTCTACAAAATAATGAGTGGGGTAGAGCGGACAGATGTGAAGCGTTTGTTTACGCTTTCTAACAATAATAAAACCAGGGGACACAAGATGAAATTAGAGTATGGTAGGTTTAAAACAAATTGGAGAAAGTTTTTCTTTACTCAGCGTGTGGTTAGACTCTGGAACTCATTGCCGGAGAAAGTAGTGACGGCAGCTGGCCTTGCTGAGTTTAAAGGGGGTCTGGACAGATTCCGGAAGGAAAAGTCCATTGATCGTTATTAAATTTTGGGGTTTTGCCAGGTTCTTGGGGCCTGGATTGGCTGCTTGCGAAGACAGAGTGCTGGGCTTGATGGACCTTTGGTCTTTTCCCAGCGTGGCAGTGCTTATGTACTTATGCTTATGTAGTGTATAACAATTTTTATTGAACGACAAAGCACATTGGATACAGCCATCAGCTATGAACATACAAAATCAAGTGAAAAATAAGCACATGTGAACAACAGCATGGTATCTGTCATCAAAACATTAGGTATTCATAGCTTCCTGCCCCTACCCAACCCTTCTCTAAGCAGGAGCAGAATATGGATGGGACTGGGAGGGGTGGGGAGCAGAGGGAAGAAGCAGAAGATGGATGGGACTGGGAGAGGTGGGGAGCAGAGGGAAGGAGCAGGAGATGGATGGGACTGGGAGGGGTGGGGAGCAGAGGGAAGGAGCAGGAGATGGATGGGACTGGGAGGGGTAGGGAGCAGAGGGAAGGAGCAGGAGATATATGGGACTGGGAGGGGTGGGGAGCAGAGGGAAGGAATAGAAGATGGATGGGACTGGGAGGGATGGGGAGCAGAGGGAAGGAGCAGAAGATGGTCAAAGCCAGTAGGTAGATAGATACTAAGGACTAAAGAGTGAGAGAAAAGTGTGTGGGTGTGTGTGGAGGGGGGGGGGGGGGGGGGGGGACGTAAAATGAAAGATCAGTACCAGACAGATGCAGAGAAGGACAGTAAGAAGACAAGAGAATGGCAAAGAAATGGAAAAGTCAATCTGGAAAAGAATTTAGGAGAATATTGATACATGGAAAGTGGAAAGGAGACTGGGACCAGACCAACTAGAAAAATAGAATGCTCAGACAACAAAGGAAGAAAAGAAAACATTCTTTGTATTTAATGCTTTTTAAGGACTAAGATGTGCCTGCTTTGTGAAATGTACATTTTTTTTCTATTGTATTTTGCAGAGTACAGGAGAAAATACATTTCTGTTTCTCTTTTATCAGTATTTGTACTGCTTACAGAGTCTGGCTTTCTTAAAGAGATCTATATTTCAGTTTTTGTGGGCATGTTTTTTGTGGTTCCCTATTTTGTATCTCATGAGGGTCTGTCCCTGTTCTGCATATGTGACTGACGTGACGGATTCTGCTAGCATGTACTGTTTGTGTAGGAATGTGTAACAGACCAACTTGTTGCAGTTTTCAAGTAGCAGGTATATTGGTGCTCTAGGGTGCCGTGTAAAATTTATAGCACTGTCTTTTCATAGGTGGGTTAAGCCTAAGTTTTCTGTATAGGTTTTGAGTGTATTTTTGTAGGGTTTTGTGTTATTTCATAAAGTGTCTGGCCCTTTTGATATGCTGGCTTCATATTCAGCATTTTAGTCTGGTGCGTGTGTGCTGCACGCTTTTCACTCAGCCTCCGTTCCTCCCCCCCCCCAATGACAAGGTACAATTACTTTAAAATTCAGAGGGGGGGGGGCTGGAACTGGAGGGGGGCCTGGAACGGGAGGGGGAGGGGGGAATGCACCACCTTAAAAAAAAAAAATTCAGCACCCCCAATAATTTAAAAAAGTTGGCTCCCATGCATGCATGTCACCCTTTAATACTCCGATTCTTCTGGTTCTCAAACCAGATGGAATGTATAGGTTAATTCAGGACCTAAGAAAGTTGAACAAAATAGTACAAGTCAGACATCCTGTAGTCCCTAATCCTTATACCCTAGTAAGCAAAATTCCACATGATCACAAATGGTTTAGTGTAATAGACCTGAAATGTGTGTTTTGGGCCTGCCCCCTAGAGAAACAGAGTAGGGATTTATTCACCAATGAATGGGAAAATCCCCATACTGGGCAGAAGCAACAGTTCCAGTGGACTGTTCTGCCGCAGGGGTTTACAGAATCACCAAATTTATTCGGCAGGAGAGAAAAAGACATAGTGGATATGCGGTAATAGATGGAAACACCCAAGAAGTATTGGAAGCAGAAAGACTGCCCAATACATGGTCAGCTCAGACCTGCGAGCTGTATGCCTTGAGTCAGGCATTATTGATCTTGAAGGAACAGGATGGAACCATCTATACTGATTCACAATATGCCTTAGGTGGTATATACTTTTGGGAAAGAATGGAAAAAAGGGGATTAATTACAAGTAGAGAAAAAGAATTGGTACATGAGAGATTAGTGACACAGGTGCTCAGGAACCTGATGCTGCCAAGAGAGATTGCAGTGGTGTATGTCCCAGGGCATCCAAAATTGTCTACCCCAGAAGCTGGGGGAAACAGGTTGGCCGATGAAGCAGCTAGGGAGGCTGCTCTCCAGGAACAGCTCACAAAAATATGTGTCCTGATCCCTACGATCCCAGAAGTAGAGTAGTTGCCCTATTTCACTAGGGAAGAGAAAGACAAGCTCACCCAGCTAGGAGCTATAAAGACAGAGGAAGGAAAATGGCTTTTGCCTGATGGCAGGCAAATGTTAAACAAGCCCACACTAAGAGAGGTGATGGCCATACTGCATCAGGGGAGTCATTGGGGGACTCAGGCCCTGCGTGATGCAGTACTAAGAAGATATGGAGGCTTGGGAATATATACTGTGGCTAAATAAATTTGTGAAATATGTGTGATATGTCAGAAGATAAATAAAAAGGTAGAAAAGCTATCCCTGGAGGAAGGGAATCAGGGCTTAGACCTTTCCAAAGTATACAAGTGGATTTTATTGAACTATCCCCAGTACAGAGATTAAAATATTTACTAGTAATTGTGGATCATCTGACTGGCTGGGTAAAGGAAATTCCAATGGCCTCAGCCACAGCACAAGGGGTGTCAAAGATAATCTTGGAACAAATAATTTCCAGTTATGGGTTGGTAGAAAGTATAGATTCAGACAAAGGGAGCCACTTTACCTCCAAAGTTCTACAGGGAGTGATGGAGGGTCTGGAAATTACCTGGCACTTCCACACTCTGTGGCACCCACCCTCACCTGGGAAGGTGGAGAGAATGAATCAAACATTGAAAAAGCAAGAGAAAAAGGAAACCGATATGGTTCTCCAAACAAGTGGCTGAGAAAATAAAGGCTAAAGAGTTGGTGTTCCTGAAATACAGAAAGACTCAAGAAGAGGAACAAGGGGAGGAATGCCGGATGAAACTGAAAGAAGCCAAGAGAGAGATACGTCTGGCGAAAGCGCGAGCGGAAGAACAAATGGCTAGAAATGTAAGGAGGGGTGACAAAAAATTTCTTCAGGTATATTAGTGAAAGGAGGAAGACTAAAAAGGGAATTGTGAGACTGAAAGATGCTGAGAACCGATATATAGATAATGATGAAGAAAAAGCAAATTTGCTAAATAGATACCGTATTTTTCGGACTATAAGACGCACTTTTTTCCCCCCAAATTTGGGAGGAAAATGGGGGGTGCGTCTTATAGTCCGAAGGTAGAGATTTAGCAGGCCACCCGCCCTCCCGCCCTCCCTAGTGTTACCTCCCCTCCCCCCGGCCCTGTCACGACCTCTCCCCTTACTCACGCGATCTTCCCTGGTGGTCTAGTGACGTCGGGGCAGGAAAGAGCCCCCTCTGTCCTGCCCAGCGCACTGCTCTGCATCCTCCTGTATGCTGCCTGTGACGGTGTCGGTGAGATTCAAAATGGCCGCTGAGAATTGAAGTGACCTCGCGAGACTTTGTATATTATGGCTATTCCTCCTCCTCTTTTTCTGTTTCTTGTCCAGTGGGTAATTTTGTATCCTGGTGGGCATAAATCTAAGATTATGGGGTCTTTAAGGTCGTGGATCCAGGTTTCGGTGATAAGAGGTCAAGGTTGTCTGCAGTGATCCAGTCTGTTATCTCTGTTTTATTTACTACTGATCTGGCGTTTACGTATCCCATTTGGATTGCATGGTAAGGTTCAGTTCGGGACATAGATGTGTTAATTTTTATTAGTTGTCTGTTTTCTTGGTATCTGGTTTTGTTGTGTCCTTTCTTCCCTTTCTGTTGGTTATTTCCGTATGTGTTTGTTTTTCCTTTTAGTTGGTTGTTGTTATTTTGGTCTGGTGAGCTGTGAATGGGTTGTCTATAGGGTTTGTTTGCTGTGGGTAGATTGTTGTTTATGTTGGGAGTGGTCCATGCGTGGTAAATTAGGGGGAGGAAGTAAATTATCATGAGCAATTTGTTGGTGTTCATGTTGGCTATGGTTCGTGGTGTTTGGTTGCGTCTGAAGGTATTAGTGAATGATTTTGTATGAACATCAAGCAGTGTCAGCGTTAGGCAGTGACCACATCAATCTGTGTGAACATTAAGCAGTGAGTAAATGTAGTTTCAAGCAGTATCCGTACTAATCAGTCTTAACATCAAGCGGTATCAACATTAAGCAGTCTTAACATACTACTATGAGGTGCTTAAAAGCAGTTAAAAGCCTTTACAAGCACTTGAAAATCATATAAAGTTTTAAATTCGCTTGGCAATTCTGTGCTGCAATGAATCAGTGATTTATACCTAAATAATTTGCATAGATTGTTGAACAAGAAAGTTTCCTTAAGAATCTATCCTGCCTGCAGCAAAATAAAGTGTTTAGATATTACCCAGTCACAGATTTCACTCTGTATAAATTACATAGAGTGTTGAAACTATAAAGTTTCTACAAGAATCCATTCGGCATGCAGGAAAACAGAGAGTTTAACTATTACACAGCCATGCTGATCGTGTAGGCAGATTGAGGGCTGTCTCAGCGGTTCAATTCCAGTCGCCACGAGGTCCGAGGAGATCCGTCTCTGTGAGGCGCGAACGGCTCAAATCCTCCGGCTGAGCGATCAGGCTGCTGGGCATGTCGACTCTGCTCTGGTCACCGCTCGCTGGCTGTCTGATTTTACTCACCACCCAGATTTCGAGTCTACCTTGCTGTGCGAAGCCTTGCCGAGCAGTGCCGCCTGGCCATGGGTCAACCGGATCCACTTACGATTTGTTCTGTTCTCGTCGCGTCTTTCCGATCTCTCCAGCGACCAGCGGAGAAGGGTAGATGGTGGTGTCCCCTAGGGCCTGTGGTAAGGTTGCTGCTTTGAGCTGAGAGAACTCAGCTGTTATGGTGGTGTATCTGGGTCAGTTTCTGATCAGCGCTGGGGAGGTTTGTGAACCGTCTCTCCTCCTGGGTGTTAGTGCCCAAGGCGGTGGCTCATCTCCCCAGTCTAGTTGTTAGTCGGTTCTGTGGGCGCCAGCGAGGTGGTGGGGTCGGACTTAGGGTCTGGTTCGGTCGGCCTCATGGTGCACCGCGTGGAGATCCGATTGTCCCTCGGATGGAGATGCGGTCGCCTTCCATTGGGGAGGTGGGGGAACTGGTCGCCCCGCGTTGTGTGATTCTCCCTGGTTCTTGGGGATCGTAGCGTGGGAGAGGGTCAAGTTGCCTCTCTTGTCTCTGAGGTAGTATGGGCCACATTTATCGTCGTCCTCACAAGGCCTCGGTGGTTGTTCTGGTACCAGACGCTTCCCGCTAACCTTGTCCCGGAACTGTTCCCCAGGTGTCCAAGACTTGTTATATATTCAGTGATTTAACTGATTGTCACAATATGCAGTATTTATAGTAACATAGTAGATGACAGCAGGTAACAACTGTGCGGCCCATCCAGTCTGCCCAACAAGATAAACTCATTGTATGTAGTGCTTTATATGTGTACCTGACCTTGATTTGTCTTTGCCAATTTCAGGGCACAGACTGTAAAAGTCTGCCCAGCACTAGCTTTGCTTCCCAATTACTGGTGTTTTCACCTAGTTTCCACTAAGCTTCTGTGGATCTGAACAGGATTCGTTTATGTTTATCCCACGCATTTTTTAATTCTGTTACTGTTTTCATCTCCACCACCTCAAGCGGGATGGCATACCAAGTATCCACCACCCTCTCCATGAAAAATTACTTCCTGAGTCTGCCCCCCTTCAACCTCAATTCATGTCCTCTAGTTCTACCGCCTTCCCAACTCCGGAAAAGGTTTGTTTGTGGATAACTTTCAAATATCTGTGTCATATCAGCCGTTTCTCCTTTCCTCCAGGGTATACATGTTCAGGTCAGTAAGTCTGTCCTCATACATCTTGTAACACAAATCCCATACCATTTTTGTAGCTTTTCTTTGCATCGCTTCAAGTCTTTTTATATCCTTAGCAAGATACGGCCTCCAAAACTGAACACAATACTCCAGGTAAGGCCTCTCCAATGACTTGTACAGGGGCAGCAACACCTCCTTTCTTCTGCTGGTTACACTTCTCTCTATACAGCCTAGCATCCTTCTGGCTACGGCCACCGCTTGCTCACACTGTTTTTTGTCTCTTAATTCAATTCAATAATGTTTTGCTTAGAACCTAGAAGATTTCACTGAGTCCAGCTCCCTGGAAGAAAATTCCATGCTCATTTTTCAAACTACTCTTACTAGTAGCTTAGGCAGGATGACTATTTCTACTATGTTTCATAGTCTTGCGATTTAAGCTTAAACATTTTTTATTATTGGATGATATTGGAGAAGTATATTATTAGTTCTATATCTCAAGTTGCACATAATTGTTTTTCTTTCTCTGTGTTTCTCCTTTCTTTTAAAATGGGGAGATAATTGTTATGTCATACAGTATAGCATAAGTAGTAGTTTTGGATTGTGTTCTCCCTCAATTTGGGTACTGGACTGGTGTCTCTCTTGAGATTTATACAGTTGGTATCAGCTTGTGATTGACTGATAGCATTCGCTTTGCACAAGCTGCATTATATGTATTTGTGTCCTGGGGTGAGTCTCATAGAGGGGCATAATGGAAAGATCGTCCAAGTACGAATTAGGACGTTCTTACGAAAGCGTCCAAAAATAGACCTGTATAATGGAAAAATAGTGTGGGCGTTTTTCGATAATCGATTATCCCTGTAAGAAAACAATCAAATGACGAGCGCATAAGCGTGACTAAATTGGGCGCCCTAAGATGGTCGATTATTGCAGGTGCAAACGACCAAATCACGTGGTGTGTAAAATAATGTACATAGGTGTATCGCAAGTACAATACATGTTGTTCAGGCCATCCAGGCACGGAAATATATGAGGAACGCATATATGTGTCAACTACAGACATATCATGCTGCTCCACCCATACTTTCATCATATGTGCCCATCTGAATGTCCGGATCTGCATGCACTGTACACCTACTGAACATGCAGTAAATGCATATTGTGTATATGTGAAAAGGGTCGGGTGGGGTGCGTCATACTCATCTATATAAGGCACGTTTCACACTCCTGCAGGCATGTGCACGTCAAAGACGTCTATGCTTACGAGGGCGTCCACGTGCTGATAGGGGCCATATATGGAATGGTCATCCATACATGGAGCTGTGCATGAAACGACGTCCCTCACGCAAGGTCGTCTATATAAGGCACTTCTTTTCCAACACGTGGAAAAATGGCACAACGAAGAGAACCCAACTTCGGACAGGAGGAGAGCCTGCTGCTTGTCCGGCTCTGCCTAAGGCACCGGCACAGGCTGTTTATCCAGCACCACCACCTGCCCCCCAGGCTGCAGGCCATGCGAGCCTGGTCCCGCATCCGGGAAAGACTAGAAAGGTAAGGTTATGGCCCAACCCCCCTCCCCTCCTGTACCTACACATATAACAGCTCAGTCATCAATGTTACCAGCAGTAACTGGAGTGTCCATGCAAGGATCATGAGTAATATAGGAACATGCACAATCACTAATAATTTGTATGTTATTGAAACGACCACCATTCCCACATCCCTACAAGAATGTATTTCGTTAGGTTAGGTATGTGACTATGCTATTAGTGTTATGTGACAATTTCGTTAGTTATGTGAAGGCCACATTTTCCAACCCCTCTTTGCAGCCAGTGGGTTACAACGCCTCCGAATAGTGGAAGCATGAGACCAATGAAACCTATACCATACTTTATAACATGGTCATGATAACACATATAAAGTAGTTTAACAAGCATACATTATAATGTATACAAACGGTACTGTCTGGCCTCATGCCCACCTCTCTGGCATCATCTGCATAGGAACCAACTCGGTGGCTGCTGTGGGTGCTTCACCACCCCACCCCCAATATCAAATATGTATGGAGGGAGGGGTCATCTCCACTGGGGGTTCCAGCCCCCAAAATGGTAAAAAGGTGGCTCCTATGATTCACTACCAATGGAGGTGCCCCCCCCCCCCCAACACTGTAGACCCTCTCTCTCTGGTATGTGAATAGCAAATGAATGTGTGCAGAGGACAAAAAGGACCAACACCCCTGACCCCTGCTCTACAAACTTATATCTTACAGACGCTTTGGAGTCCACCGGGACCTGGAGTCCCTGAGGAGGCGGTTCCGCCGGGTGAGGCGGGAGAGGCCCGACCTCATCCGGGCGGTGCGAAGGCACCTCAGGGCTCGCCGTAAGTATTCAAAAACAGGACACCTGTACAGATTACTACATACATTTCATGAATAAAGCAAATGTGTTGTACAATATCACTTCCCATGTGCCTAATAGCCACCTAGTAAGTAATACCATATCTGTCCCAGATCAAGGATGCAGGTTGCAGGGGTTCTCCCATGAGCGTGCTTGCAACGTCCGACCATCCCCCCGAGATGAATGAGATGATATGCCACACTTTACTATTCCCCTTATTGTGGTGGCTGATTACTGTGTCCTGGTACAGCTGCCTGAGGCCCTACTTTTACTGCATGTATGGCCTAAATCACATAAAAGAATTGTGCTCAACACCCTTCCCACTGCCCCCCCCCCCCCAATAACTCCTACAACAACTGCCCATCAACCCCTCGTTGCATCTCACAATGCAAACATGCTGGTCAGCAATGAATTTGGTATGGCAACATGTCCTGCGTGGTGTGTGGCAGAGGAGGGTCCAGGGTTCTGTTTCATGTCATCTGATGCAGCTCATTCCCCATGGGCATAGGCTACGCCTTACCACACCCTGCCCCATCCCCTGCCTCATGCCACCCAGCTACTGCACTATGCAAGCCATGGTGTATGCACTGATCTCAATCACACTCCTTTTACATACACAGGGCTCCACCAGCAGGAAGCTGAGCGCGAGGATGAGGAGGGCCACCACCTCCAGGAGGAGGAGGAGGAGCAGGAGGAGGAGGAGGAGCAGGAGGAGGAGGAGCAGGAGAAGGGGCACCTGGATGAGGAGGAGGAGGAGGAGGAGGAGGAGCAGCAGCCAGGCCAGGAGGCGGCCCACCAGGAGGAGGAGGAGGAGGAGGGAGTCCTCATCATAGATGAGGAGGATGAGGACATTAATGAGGACCCCTCCCCACCTGCAGCTCCGTATGAGGCCTCTCCCTCCCCTCAGGCAGCGCCATCGCCTGGCCCACCTCCATCCCCTGGGCCAGCTTCAATGTCCCCTGGCCCACCTCCATCCCCTGGGCCAGCTTCAGTGTCCCCTGGCCCACCTCCATCCCCTGGGCCATCTTCAGTGTCCCCTGGCCCACCTCCAGCCTTTGGCCCTGCTACTGTGGTGCGCCTCCTGCAGCAGCTGGTAGATGGCCAGCAGCAGCTTATAGTTGGCCAGCACCAGCTGCTGCAGGAGGTGAGAGCCCTACGGCAGGGCAATGAGCAGCTCCAGGGCCCACTAAGGGTACTGCTGGGGCTGCTCATTGCCCTGCTACAGAGGGCCTTGCTCAGAGGGCGTGGCCGCCCTTAATTTAAATAGGAGGGGCCTGTTGGGGGTGTGGGGAGTGGGTGGGGGAGGGAAATGTTGGGGGTTCTGTGGGGGGTGGGGGAGGGAATTGTTGGGGTTGTGTGTGTGGGGGGAGGGAAATGTTGGGGGTTCTGTGGGGGGTGGGGGAGGGAATTGTTGGGGTTGTGTGTGTGGGGGGAGGGAAATGTTGGGGTTCTGTGGGGGGTGGGGGAGGGAATTGTTGGGATTGTGTGTGTGGGGGGGAGGGAAATGTTGGGGGTTCTGTGGGGGGTGGGGGAGGGAATTGTTGGGGTGTGTGGGGAGTTGTGGGGGGGAGGAGGGCATTGTTGGGGCTTATTTTGTAGGGGTGGGGGTGAGGGGGAAATAAATGTTTCTGTTACAATATAACTATCAGGGTGTGTGTGTGTGTTTGTCTCCCTTGTGCATTACATATCACCAAATGGTGCTGTTGAGTTGAGAGGAAGGAGGCAGCAATATGCATAGCATTAAATGTGCTGTGTGAATGAGAAGGTGATGTATGTCTGAGAATGTTGGCCATACAGAACGCCACCTGTTCATTCCAACCTGCATGGCCATATGTGCAGGGGGGTTGGGCCGGGGAGGCTGGATGGATATTTGTGTTCATGAATAAAAATGGCCAGCCAGCATCTCTCTCTCCCTTCCTCCCTCCCCTCCACCATACTGACCCACAATACAGAGTGCCATCAATAAGAGATTAATAGTGTACCACGTGTGATCTGCCAGGTACACACTTCCACATAACTCCAGGTACCACATACACAGTGTTTGCTGTCTGATGGACACATATCCTTACCCACAAGCCACATTGGTGGGGGGGGGGGGGGGCCCAAGAAGGACCTACAAACAGCTGGCTCATATTTTCATATGATGGAGGTGTATAAAATAATGAGTGGAATGGATCGGGTGGATGTGAAGCGACTGTTCACGCTGTCCAAAAGTACTAGGACTGGAGGGCATGGGTTGAAGCTACAGTGTGGTAGATTTGGAACGAATCGGAGAAAATTTTTCTTCACCCAACGTGTAATTAGACTCTGGAATTCGTTGCCGGAGAACGTGGTACGGGCGGTTAGCTTGACGGAGTTTAAAAAGGGGTTAGATAGATTCCTAAAGGACAAGTCCATAGACCGCTATTAAATGGACTTGGAAAAATTCCGCATTTTTAGGTATAACTTGTCTGGAATGTTTTTACGTTTGGGGAGCGTGCCAGGTGCCCTTGACCTGGATTGGCCACTGTCGGTGACAGGATGCTGGGCTAGATGGACCTTTGGTCTTTCCCAGTATGGCACTACTTATGTACTTATGAGCAAAAGGGAAACAATGGGAAACCCAATAGATGGATGGTTACTTCATCACAGTTGCAATGTAATACTTGTGTTAGGGAAGGGCACAAATAAAAATGGTGCTCATTATTTGCAGGTGTGATCACACTTTCTCCAGTAGTCGATCAAGGTGTGTTACATTCAAGTATTCTGGGTTTGTGTCAAACTTTGTCCCTGAAGTGACTTGCCTTAGGTGGGATTTGAACCAGTAACCTTATGATTATAAGGCTGGTGCTCTAACCACTAGGCCACAGCAGCCACCAGGCTTTAGCCACCACCAGTTACTTTGGGTTGGTACCTGTAAACACACCCCTCTCCCTCACCACCACGTCATAGGCCTCAGTGGCACTACCTGTAGCCACCTCGATCATTTTGTCCAGGCTACCGATTAAAAACAGTGTAATGTGCATGTTCTCTACCCTACTACCTATGGAGCAATTTAGGAAGGTGTTCCATAATGTGCTATACACATCCATTGCATTAATCATTCTCCCCTCCCCCGCCTATGGACCTTGAGAATGGGTGGCCACTTCATAAATGGGGACTGGGGTACACCACATAAACAAGGAAGATGGAAGCTACCGGGAACCAATACAGCACCTCCAACAGCTGGCCCACACCACTGAGGACCTGCCAACCCCACAGTACAGTGCACAGGAACCTGGTGAAAAGAGAGCTACCTAACATCTGACTCCAGACTACATACATACAGTGAATGCACACTCCTTGACTATGAGCACAAAGAGAAGAGGTGGCAGACAAATGAGAGCTTACCATGAACGTCTGTTTCAAGACTGTGTAGTGTGCCTTTTATCTTCTAGAACATTAGCTGCACATCTCCCTGATTGAAATGACCCTTACCGAGGGGTGCTTGATTTGGGCCGACTGTACTAAATTGTTGGCCCCCACACACTGCCTGCTACAACCAGGCAGAGAGAATGGGAGAAAGGAAGGGAGCATCAGGGGATGTGGAAGACAGGAAACGGAAGGCGTGGTGGCTGAGGGCCAACAATAATTCCCCCCCCCCCCCTAAATACACAGGTGTACCCAAGCATACATTGCTAAACACATACCTTCATATAAGTGAGGGTAAAACCCTGTAAATGATTATTACGAACAACGGGCAAGGTCTAAGTGCAGGAAATGGCAGGTAAAATGGCAATGAAGAAAGGGAAGGCAGGTGGAGACGCCCATACTTATCTACTCATAATCGAAACCATGTGTTCCTAATCGCTATCTGAGCTGGGCACGCTTAGGAATTATGTGTATAATTGAAAAAGAAACGCCCATATCAGAAACGCCTATTCCCCCGTCTCAATGGGCGTTCTTGGCGCCTATATAAACGCCCACTCCGTATTTTCGAAAACCCCATTGGTACAATGCCACCACGCATGCCGCCGACCCGGAAGGGTAATTTTGTTGAAGCAGAGGTGGAGCTCCTGGTGCAAGAAATAGTACAGCGGCACCGGAGTCTGTTTGCTCCCACAGGGCAGAGGCTGGCAGCAACATTAAAGCAGCGCGAATGGGAGGCAGTACGGGACAGCCTGAATGCTGTCTTCCATGCTGGGAGAGACATGGAGGATTGCAAGAGGAAGTGGCGGAAGCTGAGGAGGGATGTTCGGAGGAAGGCGGGGGCCAATCCCCCAGGCAATGACACTGCCAACCTTACGCCCATGGAGCTGATGGTGTACTCCCTCCTACCCCAGGAGGGCATCCACGGGATTGGCTCCCTGGACACCTCGGGCCAGGCTGAGGACTCAGGTAGGTGTTTCATTATGCAGTTGGGGTATCTGTTGTGCTGCAGTACACTTGTGTTATAGAAGTTGGGGTCAGGGGGAGGGAGGTGAGGAGTGGGGGGCAGGAGGAGGGAGGTAGGTGGGGGGGGGGGAGTATCTCTGGCTGTCTTTATGTATATTAACAGGCCACCTTTATGATGCTGTTGTGACCTGGTAACCCCTACTCACTAGCTCTCTACCCTTACTCCCTATCCCTACCGTTGTCATTGGGTTTCCTCTTACTTGTCCTGTGTGCCCATATTTATTGAATTAATTGTAAGCTCTATTTGAGTAGTGGTAGTGGTCATGTGTGTTATAGGAGCAAGCAGACAGGGTGGGTGCTGTGTGTGTGTGTGAGCACCCCCAATATTGAGGAAAGATCATGTAGCTGTGCAGGGAGGAGTGTTGGTCACTGGGCTTAGCACCCCCAATACTACTTTCCAGTTGGCTCCTATGGGTGTGTGTAGGTTACTACTGTGGCAGAACTTTGGGGGCCGTCCTTCCCTACTACTCCCTCCTATTTTCCCATTACCAAACTGTGCCTAGTTCCTCCTGTGACCTCTGTGCTCTACTGAGTGTGGGCCACATGCATTCAACTGAAGGAGCCTGTAATGGGGGTCATAAAGCAGTTCTATGCAGTTTAGCAAGTCAGTAGTAACACAACACATGCTGCAATGTTGTTCAATTTAACAATTATACAACTAACAGCTTGAGCACAACGTTGTGAGTGGTGTCCTTCTCTTGGCTGCTCATCCACCACCTCTACCCAGCTGCCTGCGGGGCTCTCTCTTTCGTACCCGTGTCAATTCCATTCCTCCTCACCATCTCTTTGCTGGGTCATCAGGTTGGGGGACATACCAATGTATATGAATGCTGAAAGACAAAAGTGGGTTATTTGCACCAACACTATTCCTCACTCTTGTGCTATACAGGTGATGACTCAGAGGAGGCTGGCCCTAGTGGCCTGCAAGGCCAATGCCCTACACCACCAGTCCAGCCTCAACCTCCACAGCCTGCAGCACCAGCAGTCCAGCCTCCACCACCTGCACCAGCTGTGCATCCTCTGCGTCCACCACCACCTGCACCAGCTGTCCAGCCTCTACCACCACCAGCTGTCCAGCCTCTGCCACCACCACCACCACCACCTGCACCAGCTGTCCAGCCTCTGCCACCACCACCACCACCACCACCACCTACACCAGCAGAGGCCGCACCTCCAGCACCGGAGGACTTTGTTGAGGAGGAGGAGGGCCCAGCTCCCCGCCAGAGGCCATCCGGCCAAAGGAGGCAACTCCTGCGGCTGGCCACGGAACTACTCCGCCACAACGTGCGCTTGGAGGAGTACCGGCAGCAGAAACTGGAGCTGCAGCGCCAAGCACTGGAGGCACAGCAGCGAGCACACCAGGAACTCTTCCAGGCGCAACGTGAAGGCCACCAGGAGGTGCTCCAGCAACTGAGACGGCTGGAGCAGAGCATCCAACACCTGCGCCCTCAGGGCACCGCGCCTACTCCAGCCCCCGTGCTGCTGGAGCAGCCCCTGCCATCAACATCCTCCTCCACTGACCACCAGCAACCACCAGCTAAGAGGTGGGCATTGCGATCCTCAGCCTCCGCACCCACTCCTGCAGCACCCACCAAATCTGCTCCCATTCTGGGTCCTGTGGCCAGACCACTAGAACCAAGAAGGTGGCCCGATTTCCACGGTGCAGCCGAAGCCGCAGGCTGCCGTGGGGATAGGGAGGAGGACACTGGGAGCAGCAGCTCAGAAGAGGGTGAAGAGACTTCCCGTGCAGCACCAGCTGCAAAGGAAGGGCGTGGGAGGGGTAGGAGGGGACGGGGGAAGGGAAGGGGAAAATGATCGGACATGCTGTAGGGTGAGGGTTGGTGGGAGGGGGGTGGGTGTGGGAGGGGGGTGGTTGTGGGAGGGTGGTGGTGGTGGTGGTGGTGGTGGGGTTGAACACACACATGCACTGAATGTAAAAAATAAATGTTCACTTACTTTCACCTAAAACTTGTTTCAATGAGTCTTTGTCTTGCTCTTACGCCAAGCTGGTAGGCATTGAGCTCTGCTCTGTGGGCTGGGGGTGGAGGGGGCTCCTCTTCCAGCTCATCTGGGGCCTCTTCTGGTGGTGGCTGTGGCTCCTCTGGGAGAGGCTGTCCTCTGCGCTGGGCCAAATTGTGTAACATGCAGCACGCCACAAAGATCTTGGCCACCTTTTCTGGACTGTAGAGCAGCTCTCCTCCAGACTGGTCCAGACAGCGGAAGTGGTTTTTCAATAAACCAAAGGTGCGCTCAATGATCCCCCGGGTGCTGCGATGTCTCCTGTTGTAGGTTTCTTCTGGCCCTGGTTGTGGGTGGATCAGGGGGGTCATGAGCCATGTCCTCTGCGGGTAGCCTTGGTCACCTTTGCAGAAAAGCAGAATGAGATAGATGAGTGTGTATCGCTTGGAGCAGGTACAGGGGGGGCGGGGGGATTTGGATAGTGGGTTGTGGTGGAGGAAGCCAGGGCGGAGGGTTGCCCAGTGGAGGAGGTCTAGTATGGGTGGTACATGCATGTTGCACTTACCTAGTAGCCATCCACCAATGAACTCCCCTCGCTCGAACCTGCGGAAGATGCCCGAGTGCTGTAGGATGTAGGCATCGTGGCTGGAGCCGGGGTACCTGGCACACACGTCTAATATCTCCCCCTGGGCATCACATACAACTTGCATGTTCATAGAATGAAATGCCTTCCTATTTCTGTAGGTGGCTTCGTGTGCCCGGGGGGGTCTGAGGGCTACGTGTGTGCAGTCTATCACACCGATGACCGAGGGGAATCTAGCAACAGCATAGAAGGCGGCCATGTTGTTGTGCAGGGCCTGGGGGGTGGTGGGGAAAGTGATGTAGTGTGAGGTGTGAGTTATGAAGGCATCCAGGAACTGGGTGAGACAGTGTGAAATAGAAGCCTGGGTGAGGCCTGTGTTAGCAGCTAATACGGATTGAAAACTGCCAGTGGCCAGGACAGAGAGAGCGGAAGTGATTTTGAGGTGGGCAGGGATGGGGTTATTCCTACGTGTCTGGGGCTGAAGGAGGGGTGTCAGCTGCTCACACAGCTGACGAATGGTGGCCCTATCAAACCTGAACCTTGTTAGACACTGCTGGTCAGTGAGTTGTAGGAAGGTGGTGCGGGGCCTAAACACTCGGGGCCGTGAATACCTCCTGCGGTGGGTGGCCTCTTCGTGTAGCATGCATGCCACAAGTGCATTAAGTGCATCCATATCCCCACCACCAGTGCAAGTATTAGGACTAGTAGTCAAACAGCACCACACACAGATCTTTCACTTCCAGCCACCACGCCCTCTGGCCACTCACTCGCCAAACAGTACAGGAACACAGAGACAAACGGAGGTCAGGGAATAGAGTATACACGTGGGAAGAGTGAATGGGGAGGGATAGGGGGAGGGGAAGGGGGCGATGGAGCAAAGGAGAAGGAGTAAGGAAAGGTCAAAGGGTAAGACACAAAAAGAGGCAGGGCACACAGACGACCGTCACAGGTACTCAACACGCTCGGCTTTCTCTCTGCAACCACCACTTCAGCTCTTCCACCAACAATATCGCCACTCTCCAACTACACACAATCGCTAATGGGTCTAAAGACGCTTTCCCCCTTGCTCTGGTCGCTTTTATTTCGGGTCCATCATATTACGCCCATCTTCCCGCTCAACCAGAGCCATTTCGCTATTCGTTATACGTTGTACCCGTCCACGTCGTATCACCGCCCCTAACACGCCCCCGACACGCCTCTTATTTGGACGTTTTTACGTCCACGTACGAGCGACACGGACGCACTGAAACATTGCTTTCGATTATATGGATTTACTCGTTTTTGTGAGATTAACGTCCATCTCCCGATTTAGGTCGGAACTTGGGCGTTTGTATCGTTCGATTATAAGCAGGATAGTGACCTATGTCCATTATAAGGACTAAGAAGAGTAGGGGCGCTCAGGAAGGGAGGTGTTAGATGGGAAAGGATGGTTCAGGGTGGGAACAGGGAGATGGGAGGGTAGGGAGACAGGAATTTCCTGTGGGTTGTTTTTTTGCTTTTTGTTTTAAATTTTCTGTACTTATTTTTCACACTAGGTATTTTTACTTTTCTAGATTTTTCTTTTCTTCGAGTATAATCTTGTTAGTCTTATTGGGATGGTGGCTGTGGGAGTCCACTGGGGGGGGGGGGGGGGCGGATGGCTAGGACAGTGGTTACCCTTGGCATTTAATTATATGGACAGTTTACATGTTAGTTTAATTTATATCCTGGAGTATAAATGGAGTCACCTCTCCAATTAAGAGGCAAACAATTCCTTGAATTGTCATAAGATCGACATAGCCTTTTTACAGGAGACCTATTTATCTTCTATGGAGCATGAAAAATTTAAATATGGTGGGTAGGAGATGACATTGAAGATCCGGCAGTACACTGAAAGGCTGGACGGTTAATTCTAATACCTAAGGACCTTAATTTTACTATCCATAAGGTCTGGTCAGATCCAGCTGGTAGATATGTATTAGCTAGAGTTACACTAAAATTGCCAGGAATTATTATTATGTAATATTTATACTCCAAAAGTAATGTTTATCACTCCCTTACAAAATCTTTACTCTGGCAGCAAGATCTCCCTCTTTTGATAGGTAGAGATTTTAATAGCATATATGATCCTGTGATAGATAAGTCTCATCCTTTGCCTCAAGATAGGTTCATCCCTAACAAAGGGCTGATCTTGTTATGTTCCACATTAGACTTGGTTGATATTGGAGAGTACTGCACCCAAGTGACAGGGATTTTACGCATTTGTTGTGTGCACACGCAGTGCAGTCAAGAATTGATTACTGGTTACTTTCTGAAGAATTCTTTTCACGTGTACAGAGTACAGAGATTGGTTCATGTAATATTTCTAATCACGTGATGTTCTTGATGTTTATAGAGCTTGGAAGTGCAGCACAAAGGCCATTCCAATGGGAATTTCCAACTTAAGTTTATCATGATCCAGGCTTTCATGACATTTTGATTAAAAAGTGGAATGACTATCAGTAACATAACTCATGTAGATAATCCTGTTTTATTTTGAGAGGCTGAAAAAAAGCTGTGTTCAGGGGAGAAATTATTGCATATTCCAACTTCAAGAAGAAGGCAAGAGATCGTGAGATTTTAAGATTGGAATGACAGATTAGAATGGACCATTATTTCTATGGAGTCCATCCTACTCCCCAGTATAAAGCTACTCAGCCTCCCAAAAGGCACTCAATGAGCTCATACATACCTGAACTTTCAAATCTTTAGCTTATTATGAGTTTCAATTTTACCTTCATGCCAATAAAAGTGGGAAAATGCTCACCAAATTAGTCAAGAAAGCAAAGGGAATATCTTCTATTCTACAGCTGGATAACAGTAGAGGTATGTTGGTACCAACTGACGGGGAGATCAATAATATTTTTAAGGAGTTTTATCAGCAACTCTATACTAAATTGTCAGACACTTTTTTAAATAGTACGACATTTAGGTGTCAGCTTGGAAAAGAGACGGCTGGCGGGGAGGGGTATAATTGAGGTCTATACAATCCTGAGTGGTGTAGAACGAGTAAAAGTGAATCAATTTTTCATTCTTTAAGTACAAAGACCAGGGGACACTCAATGATATTACATGGAAATACTTAAAAAAAATAGGAGGAAATATTTTTTCACTGAAAGAATAGTTAAACTCTGGAACTCGCTGCCAGAGGATATGGTAACAGTGGTAACAGGGGTTAGCACATCTGGTTTTCAAAACGGTTTGGACAAGTTCCTGGAGGGAAAAGTCCATAGTCTTATTGAGATGGACATGGGGGAAGCCACTGATTTTCCTGCGATTGGTAGCATGGAATGTTGCTACTAACTGGGTTTCTGCCAGGTACTTATGACCTGGATTGGCTACTGTTTAGAAGCAGGATACTGGGCTAGATGGGCAATTGGTCTGACCCAGCATGGTTATTCTTATGTTCTTAAGTATGACTACTCCTTGTGTTTTGGAAGATACTAAACAATTCCTGAATGCTCCATTCTCAGCGGATGAACTTGCCCTAGCTATTAAGCAAAGTGCTCTTGGTAAAGCACCGGGCCCAGATTGATTTAGGAGTAAGTTTTATCAAATTTTGCAATCGTCAATGACCCCCATCTCTGGTAAATATGTTTAATCACACTGTAGATACAGGAGAGATATCTCCTTTGCTTCAATTGGCTCAAATTATAGTGCTGTTGAAAGCCAAAGAAAGACCTGAGGCAATCAGCTTCTTATTGTCCAATATCTTTGTTGAATGTGGAGTCAAAGTTATTTGCCAAAATTATGGCCAACCAATTAGCATGAGTGTTATCTTTTTTAGTAGCAGACAAGTGCAAAGTGATGCATGTGGGTAAGAGGAACCCGAATTATAGCTACGTCTTGCAAGGTTCCGCGTTAGGAGTTACGGATCAAGAAAGGGATCTGGGTGTCGTCGTCGTCGATGATACGCTGAAACCTTCTGCTCAGTGTGCTGCTGCGGCTAGGAAAGCGAATAGAATGTTGGGTGTTATTAGGAAGGGTATGGAGTCCAGGTGTGCGGATGTTATAATGCCGTTGTATCGCTCCATGGTGCGACCGCACCTGGAGTATTGTGTTCAGTACTGGTCTCCGTATCTCAAAAAAGATATAGTAGAATTGGAAAAGGTACAGCGAAGGGCGACGAAAATGATAGTGGGGATGGGACGACTTTCCTATGAAGAGAGGCTGAGAAGGCTAGGGCTTTTCAGCTTGGAGAAGAGACGGCTGAGGGGAGATATGATAGAAGTGTATAAATAATGAGTGGAATGGATCGGGTGGATGTGAAGCGACTGTTCACGCTATCCAAAAATACTAGGACTAGAGGGCATGAGTTGAAGCTACAGTGTGGTAAATTTAAAACGAATCGGAAGAAACTTTTTCTTCACCCAACGTGTAATTAGACTCTGGAATTCGTTGCCGGAGAACGTGGTACGGGCGGTTAGCTTGACGGAGTTTAAAAAGGGGTTAGATAGATTCCTAAAGGACAAGTCCATAGACCGCTATTAAATGGACTTGGAAAAATTCCGCATTTTTAGGTATAACTTGTCTGGAATGTTTTTACGTTTGGGGAGCGTGCCAGGTGCCCTTGACCTGGATTGGCCACTGTCGGTGACAGGATGCTGGGCTAGATGGACCTTTGGTCTTTCCCAGTATGGCACTACTTATGTACTTATGTACTTATGTACTCGCAGGTGGGCTTTCTTAGAGGCCTTAGAGGTTTCGATGCAGAGAAGGCCTTTGTCAGGGTAGCCTGGGATTTTTTTTGTTTGGCACCGTTGAGAAATATGGTAAAGATGGTTTCTTTCAAGCTGCAGTTCGAGCATTGTATTCTACTACTACTACTATTTAGCATTTCTATAGTGCTACAAGGCGTACGCAGCACTGCACAAACATAGAAGACAGTCCCTGCTCAAAGAGCTTACAATCTAATAGACAAAAAATAAAGTAAGCAAATCAAATCAATTAATGTGTACAGGAAGGAGGAGAGGAGGGTAGGTGGAGGCGAGTGGTTACGAGTCAAAAGCAATGTTAAAGAGGTGGGCTTTCAGTCTAGATTTAAAGGTGGCCAAGGATGGGGCAAGACGTAAGGGCTCAGGAAGTTTATTCCAGGCGTAGGGTGCAGCGAGACAGAAGGCGCGAAGTCTGGAGTTGGCAGTAGTGGAGAAGGGAACAGATAAGGATTTATCCATGGAGGCAGAGTGCATGGGAAGGGGTGTAGGGAAGGACGAGTGTGGAGAGATACTGGGGAGCAGCAGAGTGAGTACATTTATAGGTTAGTAGAAGAAGTTTGAACAGGATGCCCCCCCATACTATGATTTGGGCGAATGATCTGTTATCTTCAGGCTTTTCTATTCAAAAAGGCAGGGCCGTGCTGATGCGGTAAGCGAAGTAAGCACCGCAGGGGGGTGCCCACTTCTGGAGGGCGCCGCCGCGGTGCTTACCCTCGCCCCGCACCGCCGAGGCCTTTAAATCTTTTACCTCTGTCGCAGCAGCGTCAGTGAAAGCGCTGCCGTCTCCCTTCCCTTGCATTCGTTGGTTCCCTCAGTGTCCCGCCTTCTTCTGACGTCAGAAGAAGGCGGACACTGAGGGAACCAAGAGCGCGAAGGGAAGGGAAACGTTGGCAGCGCTCCACTTTCACTGACGCTGCTGCGACCGGAAGTAAAAGATTTAAAGGCCCCAGGGCGCGGAGGGAAGGGCAGAGAGGCATGGATGGGAGGGGCAGAGAGGCATGGATGGGAGGGCAGGACCCAGGGAGAGGACAAATTGCTGGAAGGGGAGGGGAGAGAGGATTGCTGGCTATGGATGGAGGAGGGAAGGGCAGAGAGGGACAAGGATGGACATGGGGGCCCAGGGAGAGGACAAATTGCTGGAAATGGAGGGGAGGGGAGAGAGGAGGATTGCTGGCTATGGATGGAGGAGGGATGGGCAGAGAGAGACAAGAATGGACATGGATGGGAGGACAGGACCCAGGGAGAGAGGAGAAATTGCTGGAAATGGATATAGAGCAAGAAATGAAGAAGAAAGGAGAAAAGTAAAGAAATAAATGGAAAGGAAGCCCTGGAAATGGAGTTAAGGGGACAGATAGCAGCAGAATCAGATACTGGACCAGCATGATTGTAAAAAGAAAGTCACGACAACAAAGGTAGAAAAAAATCATTTTATTTTCATTTTAGCGTTTGGAATATGTCCACTTTGAGAATTTACATCTGCTATCTTATTTTGCAATGTATAGCAATTTGTTTCTAAGAATATTGCTGACAATTCCTTTCAGTGTGGCAAGTGGTGAGCGATCATTTTCATGGGGGGGGGGGGCCTGATCATTTTCACGGGGTGGGGGGCGCCAACTGACAGTCTGCTGGGGGGCGCCACAGACCCTAGGCACGGCCCTGCAAAATGGTACTCGTCAGGGTTGTCCCCTTTCCCCACTTTTATTTGTTTTAACTTTAGACCCTTTAATAAGAGAGATTCTGAATAATCCAGAGATCAAAGGCATACGCATTGGTCAGCAAGAATTTAAGATATTGTCTTTTGCCAATGATCTCTTAGTCCATCTCACAGAGCCTCAGGAATCATTGAGGATAAGCACATAAGTACCGCCATACTGGGAAAAGACCAAGCCCAGCATCCTGTCTCCAACAGCGGCCAATCCAGGCTTCAAGAACCCGGCAACCCCCACCCCCCCAAAAACAATGGTAACGCGCATCAAACACTAACGCACTTATAGGAATGTATTGGCACTTTAGTGTTTAACGCTCCTTAACTTTAAAGGCATGCTTAAAACGCTAATGCGCCTTAGTAAACATACCCCTAAACAATTTAAATAATTGGTCAGCTTTCCTCATATCCATCCATGGAAGAATAAACTTATTTAGTATGATTTTGTTCCTTCACGTGGCTGTACACCTTTTCAAGTATTGCTTATACATCTTTTGAAAAAAGGAAGTAAGTCCTTGTTAATTTCTAAATTTTATAGGAATGGCAAAAAAACAAAATCTCAATTACAACTTTTATATAGCTCCTGGAAGAAGGGGGGGTGGGACTTCCAGTTATTCATAAATATAATTTAGCATATTTAATTCGGCATCTTGGGGAGTCTTTTTTTTTTTTTAAATAGTCAAGCGTTTACTCCAAAGGCTTACGAAACAGAGTTTTTTTAAGCCATGGCACTTTAATTCTTTATTACATACTCCACTGATTACCAAAATACTTGTGTACTAGTGTTTTGCTATGCCCTTTGAGGGATGTTTGGAGAGTATTAATGAAGCTATTGGGCGGTGGCCCGGTAGTTTCTGATCATCTTCCTATTAGGGGTAACATTCAATTTGTACCGGGTGTGAAGAATCATAGTCATAGTCATTGGATATGGAAAGGCATCACACTATTGGAACAAGCCTTGTGTGCTGATTGGACTATTCAGTCTTGGGCATACTTTCAATCTCAGCATATGTCAGGTTTAGGGGATTTGTTTTTTGCTTATGGACTACGCGTTCATTTGGAGGAGTAGCCTAATGGTTAGTGCAGCGGGCTTTGGTCCTGGCAACCTGGGTTCGATTCCTACTGCAAGCTCCTTGTGACTTTGGGCAAGTCACTTAACCCTCTATTGCCCCAGGTACAAAGATTGTGAGCCCTCTAGGGACAGAAAAAGTACCTGCATATAATGTGTACAGCGCTGTGTAAGTCTAGTAGCACTATAGAACATTTTTAAAATTTATTTATTTTCAACATTTGTAACCCACATTTTCCCAAACTAGTGTAGGTTCATTGTGGCTTACAATTTAGTTAAATTAGTAATGCTACAAAGTTTAGGATCAGACACAGGCATTGATCAGTTCCTACAATGTTCACCTTTTGTGGTGTGCTGGCAGATGTTCTAATCTACTAATGGGTTTGTCAGAAAAGAATTTCCTGAAAAGGTGGGCTTTAAAGTGTTTTCAGAATGTTAGGTAGTTATTCGTGCATTTTAGGTCTTTTGGTAGTGTGTTCCAGGCTTTGGTTCATAGGTATGTGAAGCTGGTTGCATATGATGATTTGTACATTTGGGGAAGTGAAGGGTGAGGTAGGTTCTTGCACCCTTGATTGCATTGCATATTGGTAATTCTATAAGGTTTGTTGTGTATTCCGGTGCGAGGCCAAAGATAATTCCGTAGGCTAGAGAACATAGCTTGAAGGTAATACATGCTTTAATAGGGAGCCAGTGTAGTCTTTGGAATAGTAGCCTCACGCTTTCAAATTGATTTATTCTAAATATTAGCCTTGCCACTGTGTTTTGTGCTGTTTGTAACCTTTATTAGTATTTGTTCTTTGCAATAGTCTGCATGGGCGAGGGCCATGGATTTGGACCAGTGTGCAGAATACTTCTCTGGGGGAGTAGTTTTTTTATATGCTTCAGTTTCCACATTGTGTGGAATGTTTTCTTTGTAGTATTAGTAACCTTGTTGTCAAAGGATAGATTGCGGTCTATGGTGACTCCTAGAATTTTTTAGTTTATCTGATATTGGGAGGGAGGTTCCCATAGCAGTGATTGTTGTGAAGCATTCAGCATTATGTAAGGCAGTGTGTTTTTTCCCTGTTCACCTTTAGCTTGAACGCTGAGGCCCTGGATTCCATGGTGTTCATACCATCAGTGATCCTGGTTGTGATTTTGGATGGATTCTTGTTGAAAGGGATATAGGAATATAGATTGACATGTCATCAGCATATATGAAGGAGTTGAAACCTTGTTTAGCCAGTGATTGGCAAGGAGAGTCATCATTAAGTTGAACATTATGGGTGACAGGGGCGAACCCTGAGGGACAGAGTTGCCAGATGGTGAAAAACTTTCCAGCCCAGGGATCCCTACAAGGCTTGGGTCTATCCCCGCGAGATCCCTGCAAGGCTCGGGTCCATCCCCGTGGTAACCGATTCCTGCTAACCCCGGTCAGCAGCACTAGATGATGTGTTTTCTCGTCGTCAGGCCCTTCTCCCTCCGCTCCGGCTCTGGCTCCAGCTCCCTCCCCTTCCTCTCAGACCCTGACTCACTCAGTCTCTGGCACTGCTGCTGTGCTGCCAGTGTGCTTCTGCACACTGTCTTCTGCCTCCTAATCCGAGAGTTCTCCTCCTCTGGTGGCAGGTCCCCTCCTGATGATCTGCTCTTAGAGAGCAGATCATCAGGAGGGGATCTGCCACCAGAGCCGACCATGACCTGTCTCCCTTTCTCTCTCCTGGTCTTATCTCAGTAGTGGGTGGGCAGCCAAGCATTTAAAGCTACTGGATTCCGCCTCCCTCACCCTCCTATAGGTCAAATTTGACCAATAGGATGGTGAAGGGAAAACCCACCAACCCGCAGGCCCCAGCAGTGAAAACCACAGAAAAAGCCACTACCTGTGGCTTTTGAAATTTTCCCATGGGGATCCATGGGAACCCGCCCAATTCCGCAGTTTTCCTGCAGACTTAGCAACTCTGCGAGGGACCCTGCAGTCTGCTTTCCATGGAGAAGAGGACTGAGGAATTTATCTTTACTTGGTAAGATCTAGAAGTCAGATATCCCTGTAAACATTCGAGTACCTTCCCTTCAATGCAAGTTTTATTGAGTATTTGGTGATCTACCATGTCAAATGCGTCTTCCTTTGATGATTTCCTTTTTGAACTTGGCCAGTAGTGTAACCAGCACTGTTTCTGTGCTGTATTGTGGCCTAAATCCTGATTGGGATTTGTGTAGTATGGAAAATTTGATAATGTAGTCAACTAGCTGGTTAGTTGCTATGCCCTCCATAACGTTAGTTGTTAGTGGTATGGATGCCACTGGTCAGTAGTTCGAGATGTCCTTTATGTTTTTCTTGTTATCCTTTGGAATTGGTGTGAGCAGTATGTTACCCTTTTCCTTTGGCAATCGTCCTTCCTGAAACATGAAGCTCAGGTGGGATCTGTTTGTCTATCAAGTGTTCAGAAGCTGTTTTCAAGACGTGGTTGGGGCATGTATCCAGCATGCAGTAAGCGGAGCAGAATTTTCTTACAGCTTGAGCTTCTATCTTGTTGCTAGGCAGTGCAAAGACCATCCATGTTCTGTCCACTGGAGATTCCTCTTGAGGGAGTTCGTCTATGAAGGTTTCAAAGTTGGTGTCATTCTGTAGTAGACTGTTCCTTAGGTTGAGGATCTTCTCTTCGAAATATCTGGCCAAGTCTTCTGCTGATGAGGGACCATCATTCGTTGTTCTCTGAGGACAAGCAGACTTATAATTCTCACGAGTGGGTGATGCCGACCTGCGTTGCCTGGTCCAGAATTTACAAAAATCTAACGAGAGCTTTGTGGAATGCAAGTGCTTTCCTGCCCGCCGCGAGAATGCAGTCTCCTCAGTTCTTTTTCTACCGTGGTGGGGAGAGGGTGTGGGTTTTTTTACCATTTCCTCACATCGCTTGGTCCAAGAGAACTTTTTTGTGCCTTTCAGCTATTTTTCGCTTTGTTTAATTTAGCCGAGGAAGTTTTTCCTTCCATGTCCATGAATGTTTCCAGTGGCTTCAAGCACTGTACCCAGTGCAATTGGACAGTCTCTGGGAAAGACACCCATTCTTGGTGTCTGCAGTGTCTTGGGCCCAACAATAGCCCCACTAAATGTGTTCTCTGACTTTGCATGAAGAAAAGGACCCAGGTTTCCAGAGAGGCTCAACGAGAGAGGATTTTTGAAGCCAAGTCTGGTTCCTCGATGTCAGCATCGGTATCAAGGTCGGCAGCATCAGCGTCAGCATCAACATCGAGCATCGGGAGCGTCGATAAGCATGGCTGCTGCTAGACCCTTAGACACTGGGAGCAGTGAAGCATCAAATGGGTCCCCACCTGCCTCAAGGTCTCTTGCTGTGCAGGGTCCATGGGACCGTCCATCGTCGGACCCAACCCTGAGGCGACATGTGGATTCGACGTCGTCTTCATCGGCACTACAGAGTCTCAGTGACACGTTTCAGGCGAAGGCCAAGAAGCATCACCATTGGTCGCCCTTAACACATGGTGCCGGGAGCTCCAGGGAGTTGAAGGATTCAGCACTCAAGAAGCGTCATCGCCGGGAGGACCACTCCCCCTCCATATAGGAGGTGCCAATGCATCAGTCTTCTAGCAACCAAGACCTTGTATCAACCCCAGCAGTTCTGCAACCTGCGCCTGAGCTGGCACCCTAACTTTTCCTGGTGTCAGCCCTTGATGAGTGCATCTGGGCCTTGCTCCCTGAGCTGCTGGATGGCCTCGTGCAACGGTGTGCATTGGTATCGGGGGTGCTTGCGCCTACCCTGCCTCCCATTGCAGCCCCGCCTGGCCCTCAGCCTGCAGTGCGGCCTACAACATCAATACCGCATGCAGCCTTGGTGTCGACTTTCATCCAAGCTGGTACTCTCTCATGGAGGAAGCTTCACCTGAGTCAAGGCGGGAGCCAATTCCTCGATGCCACTTTCAAGGACATGGTTCCTCCACGTCAAGGCAGGTTTGGTCTCAACATTCCCTGGTCTCAACATTCCCATCATGAGGTATTGTCCAACACTGAAGAGGAGCACTCATGGGATTCAGAGGAGGATCCAAGATACTTTTCCTTGGATGAGTCCTATGGAATTTCTTCTGAACCCTCCCCTCCACCTGAAAGGAGAAAGTCTCTTCCGGAGAGCCTTTCATTTCCATATTTTATTAAGGAAATGGCTGATTCCATTCTATTTCCTTTGGAAATGGATGAGGAGCACAGGGCCAAGATGCTAGAGATCCTAGACTACACATCTCCTCCTAAGCAGGCTGTGATTGCACCTCTCCATGAGGTACTCATGTTCACAATTCACATTTACCCATTTTGCTCCACTCAGGATTTTGTAGGCTTCTATCATATCCAGTCATCTCTTCTCCAAGCTGAAGTGCCCTAACCTCTTAAGCCTCTCCTCCTATGGGAGGAGTTCACCCCCTTAATCATTTTAGTTGCCCTTCTTTGAACCTTTTCTAATTCTATTATATCTTTTTTTGAGGTAGTGTGACCAGAACTGTGTGCAATGCTCAAGGTGAAGCCACACCATGGAGCGTTATAATATTCTTTATTTGCTAACCCTTTTCTAATAATTTGTAACATGGGGGGGGGGGGGGGGGGTTGGCCACCATCACACACTGAGCAGAAGATTCCAGTGTACTGTCCATGATAACACCTAGATCTCTTTCTTGGATGATGACTCTTAATGTGGAACCTTGCATCAATTAGCTATGATTTAGATTATTCTTCCTAATGTGCATCACTTGCACTTGTGTACATTAATTTCATCTGCCATTTAGATGCCCAGTCTCACAGACTGTAGTTGATGGCTCAGCTGTTTGGGGAGGCTGAAGTGGGAGGGGCAGGGCCAGGGCCAGTGTGGAATCTATAATTGTCTGAGAACATATAAGAATAAAAATGGCAGGAAAAATTAAACAGTACAAATTCAGTAGATATATAAAGTTCTTGTGGGCAATAGAATTACACTGGATTGAAAAAAATGTTTGTAGATGATGCCTACACCTCCCTAGAGGCCTGGAGCTGGTCTGCTTCTTTCTTTTTCTCATCCCACCTCCCGACAGCCAGTCAGCTCCTCCTTCTCTCTCACATATATTCTCTCCCTCCCCTTCCAACCCCAATAGAGGTTGTTGATTTCACTGTCCCATGAGATTGGGAGCTGCAAGATCAACAGGTTATTCATGAACTTGTTCAAAATGACAACTTGTTGGCTGCACACTGCAGAAAGTAAATTTCTGCTACATCATGCAAGGTTCCACGTTAGGAGTTACGGACCAAGAAAGGGATCTGGGTGTCGTCGTTGATAATACACTGAAACCTTCTGCTCAGTGTGCTGCTGCGGCTCGGAAAGCGAATAGAATGTTGGGTATTATTAGGAAAGGTATGGAAAACAGGTGTGAGGATGTTATAATGCCGTTATATCGCTCCATGGTGCGACCGCACCTTGAGTATTGTGTTCAATTCTGGTTGCCGCATCTCAAGAAAGATATAGTGGAATTGGAAAAGGTGCAGCGAAGGGCAACTAAAATGATAGCGGGGATGGGACGACTTCCCTATGAAGGAGGACTAAGGAGGCTAGGAGCTTGGAGAAGAGACGGCTGAGGGGAGACATGATAGAGGTATATAAAATATTGAGTGGACTGGAACAGGTGGATGTGAAGCATCTGTTCACGCTTTCCAAAAATACTAGGACTAGGGGGCATGCGGTTAAACTACAGTGTAGTAAATTTAAAACAAATTGGAGAAACATTTTCTTCACCCAACGCATAATTAAACTCTGGAATTCATTGCCAGACGTGGTGAAGGCGGTTAGCTTGGCAGAGTTTAAAAAGGGGTTAGACGGTTTCCTAAAGGACAAAACCGCTACTAAATGGACTAGGGAAAAATCCACAATTCCAGGAATAACATGTATAGAATGTTTGTACGTTTGGGAAGCTTGCCAGGTGCCCTTGGCCTGGATTGGCCGCTGTCGTGGACAGGATGCTGGGCTCGATGGACCCTTGGTCTTTTCCCAGTGTGGCATTACTTATGTACTTATGCAGCATATGCAGACATTTGGATGACACAAAATCGTTAGTGCCAAGGTCCAATTTCCAGGCACCATGGCAATTTGCATTCAGGATTTGTCAAGCCTTGACTTGAAATGTTTCATATTATAAGCAAACAAATCAACAGATCCATAGTTATCAGCAAAAGACATGTAAATGTACATTACCAATAGTTTACCTAGTAACCTGTGTTACTGAGGATAAGCACAGTGCATGCACTCCAGGGAATTATGCACCAAAATAATACAACAGTATTTGCAGTATTCTGGAAATATATATATCTACTTTTATCACATAAAACAATGACTAAATATCTAATATTTTTTGTGCATGGGGTCAGGGGGTAAGGAAACTGCTCAACACGGGGGTCAGGAAGGGAAGAAAGAGGCTGGACCAAAGTGAGTGAGACTGAAGGCCAGCGCGTGAGGTTTTTCTTGCAGTACACTTGCCCCATGATATTCAAAACCATTTAACCAGCCAGGAACGGCTCCTTTCTAGTTAAATAGGGTTTAAATGCTTAACCGTGAATACTCAGCGGGAGATGGTTATCTCCCACTGAATATCCCTTGGCCAAAACCAGGTGATGAGTTTTGCCTGCAGTTTTGGTTTGAGCAGAAAGCTTGCAGACAGTTTCTGTCGGCCTTTGCAGCAATATACCTAGTGAAAAACATAAAACAAACACGACTGCAAAAAGATTTCTACTCAGGCACTACATGTTAGCAGAATACTCAAAACAGACATTCAACAAATGTGAAACAAAGGACCACAGTTCAGAAATTGAGATATGAAGGCAAAAAAAAAAACTGAACTGGAAACCTCAAGAAGTCAGGCTCTGTATGTACAGCAATACCAGAGAAATAGAAACTGAAATGCAAAATATCAGAGAAGCACATTTCCAAAAGCTGACATATTTCAATTAATAAATTCTGAATAAAATACATTTTTTCTACTTATTTTTCTATTCACTTTAGGTCCAGTCTCTTTTCTGCTCTTCTCTGTTTTTTCCTGTCTTTGCAGGGTCTCCTGTCCATTTGACATTTCTCCTCTCTGCATTTCCACCATCCATTTTCTCTCTGCATCTCTATCCATCCGGTATAGAATCTCCTTTCTGTGCCCCTGTCCTTACCCTCCCTCCTCATTCAGCATCTACACTCTGTGTCCCTATTTTTCCCTGCCCTGTGTTTTCCCCATGTGTCTCTATTCCTCCCCCTGTGATCAGTATTGCCCATCTCTGTTTCCCTATCCCTCCCATGTGATCAGCATTGCCAACAGCTCCTTCTTCAGGTATTCCCCCATTTTATCAAAATCAGTACATCTGAAATCCAGTACTTTGAGTTTTGTGCGTTCGCACTCCGCCTTAATATCAAACCATACGGTGTGTTGATCACTATTACATAGGTGGGCACCCACCCAGATATTGGAAACACTACTCCCATTCGTGAGCACTAGATCCAGCATCGACCCTTCCCTCGTAGGTTCCGTCACCATTAGTCTGAGCAAGGCACTTTGACAGGCATCCACAATCTCCCTACTTTTTTCCGATTCTGCAGATGGGATGTTTCAATCCACGTCAGATAAATTGAAATCTCCCAACAGTAGCACCTCCCCTTTCATACCAATCTTTTGAATATCTTCTATCAGATCCTTCTCCGTTTGTGCAGGAGGTCTGTAGATAACCCCCATGTGGATACAAGTTCCGTCTTCTCTTTCCAGGATGATCCATAAAGCTTCTTCCTTTCCCTAGGCTCCTCGATTTCAGTTGCTCTGATATTGTCTCTCACATGCAGCGCCACTCCTCCACCTCTTTGGCCCTCTCTATCCTTCCTTGGTCAAATCCCATTCATGGGAATTGTTGCACCACATCTCTGTAATAGCAACAATATCCAAGTTTTCTTCAAACATCAGGACTTGCAAGTCTTGAACCTCTTTACTTAGACTATGAGCATTTGTGCTCATTGCTTTCCATATGCTATATTTACATTTACATATTTAGATGAAGATGAAATTCCCATTATGGGGGAGATACATTATGTAGAGGTTCTTGTTGATTCTTCCCTTTCTTTTAGAGCACAGTTAAAAAGTATGATGCAGAAGATTTTTTATAAGCTATTAGAAGACTTAAGAATTCACTGAAAACTTATCTGAAAACTTTAGAATAGTGATGCAGAGCATTAATACTAGAGAGTGACATGGGAACAAAGTTTTCTCCGCCCCCATCCCTGCAAATTCTGTCTCCATCCCTGCCCTGTCACTGTGAGCTCTATACTCATTCCTTCCCCATCCCCATCACCTCCACATCCCCGCAAGCTCTGACTCCCATCTGCACAAGCCTTGTAGTATAACACCAGAGATATAGAAAAAGATGTATTTACTCCTATACTGTGCAAAATATAAAGATGGCACATATCAGGGATGGTATTAGGGGAGTGCAACTAGGGCAACTGCTCTTGGCCTCTGACCAGAGAGAGCCCCAAACCTGCTGGAAGCTGAAGAAAGTGCAGCCTGGTAGTGGGTTTTGGGGTCCCCTCCCAAATTTCTGCACTGGGCCCCAGCCATGTCTAACACCATCTCTGGCAGGATGTACGTTTCAAATCTGACATATTCTAACCATAAAATAGAAAAAAAATTATTTTTTTCTACCTTTTGTTGTCTGGCCACTTTATTTTTCAAATCATGTTGGTCTCAGGCTCTGGTTTATGCTTCTCTTAACTCACTCACCAGGGTCTCCTGTCCATTTGACATTTCTTCTCTCTTTATGTCCACCTTCCATCTCTGTCCCTATTGTCCCTCATGTTCAGCATCTCCCTTCTTTGTGTCCCTATACTTCCTTGTCCAGTATCTCCCTTGTGTTCAGATCTCTGCATCCATCATCACCTCTCTATCTCCCTATCCTCTCCTCCTGTGTTGAACATCACTCCTCTATGTCCCTATGCTCTCCATCTCCCTTCTGTGTTCCCATTTTTCCCCCATGTCAAATATCTCCTCTCCGTGTCCATATACCCCTTCCTGTGTCTGGCATTGCCTCTCTGTGTCCATTTACCATCCCCATGCAGCATCTCCCCTTTGTGTCCCTCTCTCTATGCCCCTCCTACACATAATTTCCCCTTACCTCCCTGTGTCCAAATTCTCCCCTCTCTTCCACACCAATTTGTCTCTGTCCTCTCTAACTCCACCCAGCTTGTCTCCCTCTCTTCATGCCCATTCCTTTCTAGCATCTGGCTCACCTGCCTGCCCTCCTTCTCTTTCTCCTTCCCACTGTGGGTTCAGTATTTGACTCCCTCTTCCTTCATCCCCTTAGTCCGGCATCTCTTTCCATTTCATTCTCTTCCCTTATCCCTACCATTGGTCCAGTACCTCTCTCCGGTCCATCCATAGTAACGTGGAGGGGCATAATCGAACGGGGCTGGCCATCTATAAGGGTGGCCATGTATAATGATGGCCCTATAAAGTGGTGTACCTGACTGTATTATCGAAACAAGATGGCCGGCCATCTCAACATTGGGCCGCCCTTAGAGATCGCCAGCGATAGAGATGGCCGCCATTGGATTTCGCCGATAATGGAAACTAATGGTGGCCATCTCAAACCCGGCCAAATCCAAGGCATTTGGTCGTGGGAGGAGCCAGAATTTGTAGTGAACTGGTCCCCTTCACATGGCAGGACACCAACCGGGGCACCCTAGGGGGCACTGCAGTGGACTTCACAAATTTCTCCCAGGTGCATAGCTCCCTTACCTTGTGTGCTGAGCCCCCCCAATCCCCCCAATTCCCACTCCCCACAACTGTACACCACAACAATAGCCCTAAGGGGTGAAGGGGGGCACCTATATGTGGGTACAGTGGGTTTTGGGGGGTTTGGAGGGCTCAACATTTACCACCACAAGTTGTAACAAGTAGGGGGGGATGGGCCTGGGCCCGCCTGCCTGAAGTGCACTGCACCCACTAAAAACTGCTCCAGAGACCTGCATAGTGTTGTGATGGAGCTGGGTATGACATTTGAGGCTGGCATAGAGGCTAGCAAAAAAATGTGTTAAAATTTTTTTTTTTTGGGTGGGAGGGGGTTGGTGACCACTGGGGGAGTAAGGGGAGGTGATCCCTGATTCCCTCCGGTGGTCATCTGGTCAGTTCGGGCACCTTTTCAAGGCTTGGTCATGAACAAAAAGGGACCAAGTAAAGTCGGCCAAATGCTCGTCAGGGCCGGCCTTCTTTTTTCCATTATTGGCCGAGGCCGGCCATCTCTTAACAATGCCCCCGTCCCGCCTTTGGTACACTGCCAACACCCCTCCTTAACTTTGGCTGGCCCTGCGACGGAAAGCAGTTGAAGCCGGCCAAAATTGGCTTTCGATTATACCGATTTGGCCGGCATTAGGAGAAGGCCGGCCATCTCCCGATTTGTGTTGGAAGATGGCCGCCCTTCTCCTTTGAAAATAAGCAGCCTAGTAACATAGTAAATGACGGCAGATAAAGACCTGTACGGTCTATTCAGTCTGCCCAACAGGATACTTTATATGTATACCCGAGTTTGATTTGTCCTTGCCTTTCTCAGGGCCCAGACCGTAGAAGTCCGCCCAGCTTCCATTTTGTTTCCCAATTACCGGCGTCGCCACCCTATCTCCACTAAGATTCTGCGGAACCATTCCTTCTAAACAGGATTCCTTTGTGTTTATCCCACGCATGTTTGAATTCCATTATTTATTTATTTATAACATTTATACCCCATGTTTTCCCACCCACTGGCAGGCTCAATGTGGCTAACAACTGCCTGAAAAGGCATGCATTAATCCGGCAAACAAACAATCGAGTACAATAAAGTGAATAGAATGGTGAGTAATTACAGGGGAGAGGAAAAGAGGAAAGGGTAATAAAGTCCATAGGTCTTTATAGTAGTTGTAGTCCAGGAATTATGGTTGCAGGACGGGACCTTTAGCGTAAGCTTTTCCAAATAAGCTGGTCTTGAGAGATTTCCTGAAATTCAGATGATCGTGAGTAATATTCACAGATTTAGGTAAAGCATTCCACAATTGAGCGCTGATATTGGAAAAGGTGGAGGTGTAAGTGGATTTATATTTGAGACCATTACATGTAGGGTAATGGAGGTTTAAGTATGAACGAGATGATCTATGGGAATTCCTAAGTGGCAAGTTGATAAGGGTATCCGTTGTAAAGAGTATGTAGGAAAGGCCCCAAAGGAACCCGGGGATAGGCCAGAATACCCCCGTTATAGGCAGGCATTCCCCAGGAAAAACTAGAAATAAAGAACTACAACTCCCAGCATGCCCCAAGGGAGCCTGGGGATAAGAGAAACTATGTGCATTCCCAGGAGTCACCAGAGGAGGGCCGCAGGGGAAGGAGTAAGGCTGATTCTCCAACCTGGTGGAAGAGGTGGTGGAACAAGTGGGTGGAGAAAGAAGGGACTCCAAAGAACTTTAATGAAGAAAAGGGTGAGCAGCTGGGAGAAGGGCGGGGTGAAGAGAATATGGATTGGGCTCCTGAGGAGAGAGGGGAGGAGAGTGAGCCTTGCCCTATGGAGTTGACTGAACCGGAGATCACCCTGGAAGAGCCGATGGACTTTTCAGCTTTGGCTCAGAGAAAGCCAAGGCAGTAGCGTGGCCATGCCGGGTCAAGCGGGAGGAGGTCAGGTAGGAGTATGACTGACCAAGAGGGTGGGACCCTAGGCTTTGAGCCCGCGCAAAGCCATTACTGTGTTTTGAAAGCCTAGCTGAACTGAGCTGTGTTTTAAAGCTTGGCTAAAATTGAACTGTGTTTTGAAAGCCTAGCTGGACTGAGCTGTGTTTGAAGCTTGGCTAAAATTGTACTGTGTTTTGAAAGCCTAACTGGACTGAGCTGTATTTGAAGCTGGGCTAAAATTGAACTGTGTTTTTGAAACCAGGGCTGAATTGAGCCGTGTGTGTTTTTTTTTTCTTTTTACTGCTACTCTCCAGGAGTCTGGGAGAGGAAGCAGCGGTTGAAGCTTGCACGCTGCAGCATTGTTTGTTGTTTTGGGGAAAAGGGGAGCCATACAGGAGTGGGTTTTTGTTTAATTTGTTTTTGTGAAAGGGCTGCAACCCAGGAGAAAAGAGGATCCACTTTACACCGTGTAGGCTGGAGCTTCACCATAGAGGATTTTATGGACCAGGGTGCAAATTTTAAAAATTATTCGTGCCTTTACTGGAAGCCAGTGCAATTTCTCACAAAGTGGTCTTGAACTGTCGAACTTTGATTTGCCATAAATTAGTCTAGCAGCTGTATTCTGGGTGGTTTGTAGTTTTTTCAGAAGCAGTTCTTTGTACCCTGTGTATATGCCATTACAGTAGTCGAGATGGCTTAAAACTAGTGATGAACTACGTTACGAAATAATCTCTAGGGAAATAAGGTTTTAATCATTTTAGTTTCCAAAGAGAGAAGAATATTTTCTTGGTGGTGGAGTTTGTTTGATTCAACAGTGTTAAGTTTCGATCGACAATTACTCCAAGTATATTTAGACTCTCAGAGACTGGCAGGGTAAGGTCAGGAGTGATTAAGGTTGCGGGTTTGAACTTGTTATAGGGAGAGGAGAGGATAAGGCAATGAGTTTTCTCAGTAAAGTTTTAATTTAAATGAGTTAGCCAGGTGAGCATGGTGTATATAGATAGTGACATCATCCGCATAGATGAATGGATTAAGACAAAGTTTGAAAGAGCTTTGGCTAAAGGAATCAACATTATGTTGAAGAGGTAGGGGAAAGGGGTGAGCCCTGAGGCACACCACAGTCTGCTTTCCATGGAGGGGATAAACTTGAGTTGGAATTAACTTGGTAGGTTCTGGAGGTTAAAAAGCCTTTCAACCATGTTAGTACATTTCTGCTGGTTCTGAAGTAATCGAGAAGTTTTAGTAGTAGTTTTACCATTTTCATCTCCACCACCTCCCGCGGGAGGGCATTCCACATATCCACCACCCTCTCCGTGGAAAAAATACTTCCTGACATTACTCCTGAGTCTGCCCCCCTTCAACCTCAATTCATGTCCTACCGCTTTCCCGTCTCTGAAAAAGGTTCATTTGCGGATTAATACCTTTCAAATATTTGAACGTCTGTATCATGTCACCCCTGTTTCTCCTTTCCTCCAAGGTATACATGTTCAAGTCAGCAAGTCTCTCCTCGTATGGTTTGCAATGCCCCTCCTCCTCCCATGGGTCCAACATCTCTCTCCCTTTCCTCCAGACCCCCCCCCCCTCATAGGTCCAGCACCTTTCTCCCTTCCCTCCAGCACCCCCTTCCTCCCATGGGTCCAGCACCATTCTCCCTTCCCTCCAGTCCCCTCCTTCTCCTTCCATGGGTCCAGCACCTTTCTCCCTCCCATAGATCCAGTCAGTATCTCTTTCCCTTCTCATCCTCCTACTCTTGGGTTTGGCATCTCTTTCTACCTGCTGCTTGTAACTTAAATTTTCCTGTGGCCCAGCAGTGATTCACACACACTGGCTCTGTGGTCTTCATTCTGCCTCATCCTGTTCTCTCTACTTCCTGTTTAGCATTCAAAACAGGTAGTTGCAGTAGAAAGGGCGGGACGCAGCAGAAGGAAGGCCATGGAGTAGGCCTGTGTGAATTGCTGCTGGGCTGCAGGAACATGTAAACTATAAGCAGCAGGTAGAAAAAGACGCAAGACCCATGGGGAGAAGAATGGGAAGGAGCAAAGGACTGAACATGGGAACAAGGCTTTTACTGTTCCCGTGGGGTGGTAAAAGGTTTGTTTCTGCATCTGCGATAATTGTGATTACATTGTTACCATTATCCTGGATTTACCGGTAACTGTCATTCTCTAATTATTATACCTCATTATGACTATTTCAATGCTTTCTATCTAGGCTTGCCATCTTACCTAATACAATTAATTACAATTTGCTCAAAACATAGCTGCATATTTACTTGTTGGACTTATAAGATTTGATCAAATTACAGCAACTTTACAGAAAATGGCTTCCTATTCTTTTCAAAATATTGACTTTTTAGTCCACAAAACAGTTTATCATGATGCTCCTTCACCAATTGCTACTTCACTTTGGATTTATCACCCTGCTTGGTCAATTAGATCAGCTGATAAGCTCCTACTTGAAGTCCTGTCATTTCGCCATATTAGGTTGGAAGAATATTGTGCTTCAATTTTTTATGATGCTGGTTCTTTACTGAGGAATTCTCTACCTTCTGCTCTTTACAATATTGCCAACTTTGTCCTTTTTAAAAAAATATTTTAAAGTCTAGTTACTCAACAAGGTATTTGTTTAATATGTTATGCTTGGTTGCTGCTATTTTTGTTACGTTATATGTTCTTATTATTCTTCTGCTTTATAGGATTGTTGAAGAGGTAAGAATAATTATATTGTGATAGGATCTGCATGATGTTACTGTCTTGTTTTATCTGATTTTATTATGTGTCTCTTATTGTCACCTGCTTAGAACGACAAATAGAATGGACTAGAAACTTTTAAATAAATAAATAATATAGTGTGTAGGTAGGGTTCCATTTTGCAACTTCTGGCATTGTAAGAATATTCTGAATACTTTGATAGATAGGTGTACGCATGGCATTGTGCATGCTGCTGTATTGGGTCTTGTGTGTTGATATGACTCCACCCTGTTGCTTACAAGTGTCAATCATTATACATATGCAGGACCAATATGGTGGTGCATCACAGCTGCCTGTTGTTGACCCTGCATGTGATGTAATATACATTGACAGGGATACACTCTGCATTGACCTTTTAGTTTGATACCCCAGAGTGTCGTTGGTGCTAGGTTTGGAGTCAGGGCCATGACACTGACATGTTGCACTATGCCTCACACTATCTTTGTGTGACCCTTGTAGTTGGTGGTCTTGCTTCACAGGGAACAAACAGGTGTGAGAGCAGGGCATTGTGGTAGCAACATGAGGGACAAATTGTCAGGATATCAGCTCAACTGTTGTGTGGGGATCAGGGAGGTTTGGGCTATATGCTACCCATTTTGTTCAGCAAGCTGCTGCTTGATGCAGCAGATTAGCTAAGGTTACTCCTGGTGATATTTCTGTATCTTGTCTTCAACACTTTGATTTTCTACTGCAGTCAGAATTGCCTGGAAGACAAATGTGACAGTGGATATGATTATTATTCAGGCCTTTCTTGTGTGTTTCTACCTCCATTATGGTCATTTTTTCCTTTGGACCTACAATTGCATGTCTCATGAGAGGACTGAAAATGTGTCAGTGCTCATTTGACTGGTGTGCCATTTGAAGAGTTGTGGTTATACCAATCCCGTAGCACACACTTTACATGTGAAAAGTCTAGGGCAGTCTTTCTACAGAATGTGCACCTTTTCTTTTTTTTTTCTTGAAAATGCTGCTTGTGCCTACATTACGCACAATAGGCATGTGGCCTTAGGAACCCCTCCACCTCTATTGATTATAGGGTGTTTTTTTGTGGAACTAATGGCATGATGAGCATCTGTGAGTATACAGGCCAGCAGGCTTGAGGCATTGCACAAGGGTGTATGCAACATGTATGTACAGGCCTCCCATACTAGCCACAGAAAGGTGGTTTATCAAATCCCATCCTCCATTCCCATCCATGCTAGAAATTCCTCTTCTATCATGTTTTGTCTCTTTGGGGATGCAGGGCATGGCTTGCCCTTGCATGTTATGATGTGGTATAGGGCTAACAAAGGGTGTTATGCCAATTAACATAACTGGGGTCCTAAGTACAATCCATGAGGTGATTATGGAGTATGTAGGTGGTGGGCACATGGAGGTCATAGAATGCATCATAACTTGCCAGAGTGCTCCTTACTTGTCTCCACATTCTCTTGGCTACAGCATCTGGTGGCAGCTTTCTGCAGTACCTAAATTGCTGCTGGTGGTGGATAACACATAGAACTGCCAGGGGGTCATTCTCCTCTGTGAAGAAGTTTTGCCCTGTCCTGGCAGCCATCTTGCTCATCTAAAGTTTTGTTCACATTTCACGGCCATGCCACAGGCTATAATGCATGGAAAGTTTAAACACGTCTAGCCACATGAGTTCTGCAACATATACCTATATAAGCCACCTATATTTCCAAATTAACATATTTCAGTCTTTTAAGATGAATTCCTGTATAATGGCTGACGACTACTCTTATGGACATTTTTAGTAGCAAGAAATATCTGTTGTACATCTACTTCCTTTTTTTGGATGTTCATTTCTGTAGATGGGTATGGGGTGATTTTCAGCCACCCCTAAATTTTCATGTCTCAGTTTCTGAAATACAGTCCTGTTGGGCCACATGTCTGTAACTGGATGTTTATTTTCACGTTTGAATATTCTTTCTAAAATACCACTCTATATCTCTCAATCATTTCCACTTATTACAACCACTTCAATGATAACTGTCCACCCTCTGGCATCATGAACATGAGACCTCCCCTGTAGTTAACCCCTCCAGACTGGACCTCAGTTTTTGTCCTCCTAGAGGATTCTTTCAAAACCATGGAGCAAGTGCCCATAAGAATCTCTTGTAAAGATGGTGGGGCTGTGGGAGGCAGCCCAGCTAACTGCTCAGTCAGCGGCAAACCCGTAAATTCAATGCCGGGCTTTATCTGATGACTGGCATTGAATTTCCATTTTTTTATTGGCTGCTAGGCTGAGATTCATCGGCTGACTGGCTAACATAGCGGCCAAAGATAGACCTGCTATTTATGTGGGTCTATTATCTTGCCGCAAAACTTAGCCAGTCAGCCAATGAATATTAGCACTAACCAGCTAAGTCGCATGACATAGCCAGTGACCAGGCTAGCCATTAAGTTCTAATATTCAGCTGAGATAGCCAGCTTAAGGCCATTTAACCGGCCAGGAGCCATTCCTGGCTGGTTAAATAGTGCTGAATATTGAGGAGGGGGTGCTCCTAATTGTTATGACATCAGCACAAAGGATCAGCAACCTCCAAGATCTTGTCTTCCATTCCCTCTACATTTGTTTCTCTCTTAACAATGTAGTTTCTCCCATAAGTCATCTCATGGAGTGGAGGAGTAGCCTAGTGGTTAGTGCAGTGGACTTTGATCCTGGGGAACTGAGTTCGATTTGTTTCTTTCTTAACAATGTAGTTTCTTCCATAAGTCACCTCATGGAGTGGAGGAGTAGCCTAGTGGTTAGTGCAGTGGACTTTGATCCTGGGGAACTGAGTTCGATTCCCACTGCAGCTCCTTGTGACTCTGGGCAAGTCACTTAACCCTCCATTGCCCCTGGTACAAAATAAGTACCTGAATATATGTAAACCGCTTTGAATGTAGTTGCAAAACCTCAGAAAGGCAGTATATCAAGTCCCATTTCCCTTTCCCCCTTTCCCATTCCAAGTTTCATATCAATCCATCATCATCATGATCATCCTCACGTAGCATTTCAATCAGGATAAGGTGGCTCTGCACATTCTGGACTGCAAATAGGATCTCCTATGGTATACTTCTGTGGCACAAAGGACCTCCACAAAACTTCCCAGCTATTCACCACATACAATCATTTAAGCATGCCAGCCACCTTCTTAAATTAGGTATCCAATCATGCTTCAGCTATTGCAGGTCCAACAGGCAGTCTCTTGACAGAATCAGCAATCACCATCTCTAGGCAAATCTGCTTCTATTGCTAACCTTCATGTAACTCCTGTACTGGATATCTGCAAGGTGACAGCCTGGAGTTCCATTCATACTTTCACTAGGCACTACTGCTTGGACTTGTCCTTTTCACAAGATGGTGCCTTTGGACAGGTGATTCTTTATAACCTCTTCACTAATTCGGTCTTTCTGTATGATGATTCTCAGTTTTGAAATCACTAACAAGTGCACTTGTATCTCCCATGCTTGTCATGGGTAAAGTGGAGTTACTTACCTGTAAAGAGGTTCCATGTAGACAGCAGGGGAATGTAGCCACACTTTTTCTCCTCCCTTGCCTCCATCTTCAAGAAAGATGACATTTTGGCAGCTCTGCAATGGGCTGAGGAGTGGGGGCTACTCTACTCTAGCACAGAAGCACCTGTGCATGCTCAGAGGATCCTCCAAAGGCTTACCTGAGTGTAAGGACAGCATTCCATACATTGGATCCATTAGATGATGCCTATATCAGGGGCTCCAAATACAATTATCATAATGTAAGTATAGGGCTATTTTATGTCCGATAATGTCCTCTATCTCAGTTGTTTTCATCAGGCATTTTACCATCCTTAGGCTATCTACCTGCTTATAATCGAATGAGAAAAACGCCCAAGTTCCGACCTAAATCGGGAGATGGACGTTTATCTCACAAAACCGAATAAAGCGGTATAATCGAAAGCCGATTTTTGGACGTTTTCAACTGCAATCCGTCGCGGATGCGGACAAAGTTGATGGGGGCGTGTCAGAGGTGTGGCGAAGGCGGAACTGGGGCGTGGTTATCTGCCGAACAGAGATGGGCGCATTTCACCGATAATGGGAAAAAAGTATGCGTTTTTAGCTAGAATTTAGGACACTTTTCCTGGACCCTGTTTTTTCACGAATAAGGCCCCAAAAAGTGCCCTAAATGACCAGATGACCACTGGAGGGAATCGGGGATGACCTCCCATGACTCCCCCAGTGGTCACTAACCCCCTCCCACCACAAAAAATGAAGTTTCTCAACTTTTTATTTTCACCCTCAAATGTCATACCCAGCTCCCTGGCAGCAGTATGCAGGTCACTGGAGGAGTTGTTAGGGGGTGCAGTGGACTTCAGGCAGGTGGACCCAGGCCCATCCCCCCTACCTGTTACAATTGTGCTGCTTAATGCTTATTAGTCGTCCAACCCCCCCCAACCCACTGTACCCACATGTAGGTGCCCCCCTTCACCCCTTAGGGCTATAGTAATGGTGTAGACTTGTGGGCAGTGGGTTTTGAGGGGGATTTGGGGGGCTCAACACCCAAGGGAAGGGTGCTATGCACCTGGGAGCTCTTTTACCTTTTTGTTTGGTTTTGTAAAAGTGCCCCCTAGGGTGCCCGGTTGATGTCCTGGCATGTGAGGGGGACCAGTGCACTACGAATCCTGGCCCCTCCCACGAACAAATGCCTTGGATTTATTCATTTTTGAGCTGGGCGCTTTTATTTTCCATTATCGCTGAAAAACAAAACGCCCAGCTCACACATTGTTGAATAAAACATGGGCGTCTATTTTTTCCCAAAATACGGTTCGGTCCGCCCCTTCACGGACCCGTTCTTGGAGATAAACGCCCATGGAGATAGGCGTTTTCGTTCAATTATGCCCCTCCTAGAATATCTGGTAGACATAACTTGATAAATGATTCAGTCATTCAAAACTTTCCTGTTCGTACTGGCAGGGGCATTATAGTCTATTTTATTTTAATGTGACTCAGAAGATTCATCACCTAAGAGTTTTAATTGCTGTTAAGTGTACAGAGGATAAATCTCAGTCTTCAATTCCTATGCCTTGTTTTCTTGTGAATACCCGCTCAGTTTGTAACAAGCGTGATATTATGCGTGACTTGATTTTTGATTCTGATGTGGGTATGTTTTGGGTTTTTTTTTTGTGAGACTTGGCTTTCCTCAGTGGAGGGCCTTCACCTTTATTCACTTTGCCCCCCCCCCCCCCCCCCAGTTAAAATGTTTTTATTGTTCTTGTGAAATGCAAAGGGCCGGAGGTGTTATGATTATTTATAAATCTTGGCTGATTAGTCTAAGGGAAGCTAAATTGGAAACTGGTTTAGACTCCTTCTCGTTAGGTGTGAGCTTTTCTTCTGCTTCCACCTCTATAGACATGATTTTAATTTACCTTGCTCCTAATGGTGTTCTTAATTGACAGAATTCTTGCTCATTCTGTTTATTTTAAAAGTAATGTAATTTTAGGTAATTTTAATTTGCACTTAGAAATGTGTGATGATCCTTTAGTGTCATATTTTAGAGACCTCATGTCTTTAAATTTGACGTGGATACCCACTTCTCAAATTCATAAAGCTGGTCGTACATTGGACAGTCTATTTGTAATAGGTGAATTGAATTCTGACAGTTTTCTTTCAGATATTGTAGTCAATCCTGTCATTTGATCACATTATTTTTTAATTAGTTTGAATCTTTTAATGGATTCTACTCATCAACGCATTTCCTCTTCAAAATCATCTAAATTGGTTAGGAGTCAAGTACAGGGATAATGATTTCACTGAGCTTATACACCCTGTGTTTGCTTCCCTGAACAATGATGATGTTGATGAAATGATTTCTGGTTGGAACTGTAACTTATTGGCTATTGCTGATTCTATTGCCATTTTAAAAAACTTAACAGGAAAAGTGAAATTTCCCCTTGGTTTCCACTGAATTATTAAATAAAAAATGTAAGTGTAGGAAATTGGAAAGGCTTTAGCACATTTCTGGATTGGATACAGATAAGATGTGCCTGAAATTATGTATTTCTGTTAATTCATCATGCTAAGTTAGAGTACTATGCTAAAAAGATTATGACTGGGTCTAATGATTCTCGTGTTTTATATCAGATTGTACATACTTTGTTTCAAGATCCTTTCAATACTATTGCTCAATCATCTCCTTCTGCAATACAGCTAGCTAAATCTTTTGAAAAGAAGATAATTGATATAAGATCACAATTTCCATCTACAACTTCTATGGATTTTTTTAGATTTATCTTGCACAAATTATGTTGATGTCATACCTGTTGATCAGTTTTGGGGTGAATTTAAGGAGGTCAGTTTGGAACAGATGAGTAGTGTAATTATTTCCTTTAGTGGGTGATTTTGTGCTTTGGATCCTTGCCCTGCCTCATTGTTAAAACACCTTCCTATTGAAGGAATTTCATGGCTTTTGATATTGGTAAATCTTATGTTGCAGCTGGGTTACTATCCAATCAGCATAGGTTCTATTATTTTGCTTCCTCTTCATAAAGATCGTTCAAAATCCCCATCAGATTGTTCAAATTATAGGTCTATTGCATGTATTCCATTTTTAGCCAAGGTATCCAAATCTATTGTAGGATCCCAGCTTCAGGATTATTTGGATCCTTTTGATATACTTGATTGTTATCAATCTGGATTTAGAAAATATCATAGCACTGAAACTTGTCTCTTAGCTGTTGTCTCAGAACTGAGGACATTAGTTCACAAGGGTATTCCATCTGCTTTAATGCAGTTGGATTTACCAGCTGCATTTGATATGGTTGACCATGACTTCTTATTATTGTGATTGTGTGAAATTGGAATCTCAGGCAGGGTGTATGATTGGTTCTCTTCTTTTTTGAAGAATAGGAACTATCAAGTATTTTTTAAGAATGAATATTCTCCCTTATGGTCACCTGGGAGTGGAGTTCCCCAGGGCTCTTCTTTGTCTCCTGTTTTATTTAACATCTATTTTAGCCCTCTGAGAAAGTTGCTTAAATCTTTGAATTTATCCTATTATATTAAAACAGACAATGTTCAAATTGTTTTTCCAGTTACATCCACAATTTCTGAGTTATTCAAACATATTCAGTATTGTTTTTCTAGTATCTCCAAATGGATGTTGGCTAATTGGCTTAAACTGAATGCAGAGAAAAGTGTTCTATTATGGATTAATGGTAAATCTCAATCTTTAAACTAAATAAAAATGATAAATTTGTTCAAAGGTTGACTTAGACCCGGATCACAGAAAAGAATTTGTTTTAAACAAAGGAAACCTTAACCGCCTGGAGTGCCTACATAGATGGTCTACCCCAATTAACCGGCTACTATCACTGGTTTCAAGAAACCTCGGAAAACCAACTGCAAAGGAAAACCTTTTAGGGAGTTTTTCTTTTGCTGTTGGTTTTCAGAGGTTTCTTATTTTATAGAATTGCCCCCAAAATGAGCAAACCTTTTAGTAAATAGGCCCCTATATTCAGTTTTTTAAATGACTCTCTGCCCAGGGCATCTTGTATTGTTCTGAAATAGATGGAAAAATCACACTACAGTATATAATGCTAGTACAGCAGAGTCTCGATTATCCAACATAAATGGGACTGACAGGTGGTTGGATAATTAAAAAGTCAGATAATACAGAAAAAGTGGATAAAGGATAAAAGACAGTCATACTAAATGCATGTTTCAAAAGAGGAAGCAGTAACAAGAGTTTTATAAACTTATTGTGCCCAAGAATTTTACCTCAAACAAAACTGCAAAATTCCACTAATATTACAATTATAAACAATAATACTAATACAAATCAGGGTTCTCTCAACTTAACTTGATTCTACCAATAAAGAAAATATAAATAAAGAGCAGAGAAATTCAAAAACTCCTCATTTAAAGTGCTCAATCACAAATTTTTTGTGTGAAATGGAGATATGTATCACTCTGAAGGGGGCACCGTAAGCATTGAAAAATATTGATTAGTGGTATAAGTATAAAGTACAACAGAGCATACTAGATTAGTGCTTCCTGGTGTGCTGGTTCCTATGCCTGGGTTCATGAGAGTTAGCACACTAGCCCCGATATTTCAGCCCGTGTTAGTTAAATCATTAGAGAGGGAATGAGAAATGTAAAAAAGCAGGATATAGTTAGTAAGGCTGCAGGTTTCTTTAGCACATTTGTTTATTGGAAGATGTATTATGTAGTATGAGATAGAGGGGTCCTAGTTCAATATAGGATATTCATGGAGATATAAATTGAGAGCTTATTTTGTAATATATTATTTATCACATACACGTTTTGGAAATTGGGAGCAAAAGGTTTGCTCATGGGTGTTATTGAAATAACACTTGGAGACATTCTATGATAGAGAAACCCATCCACCCTCTAGGAATAGCCTACTTAAAGTATCTCCATGTCACACAATTTGTGAAAAAAATTTGGGATTGAGCACATTGAGGAGTTTTTGAATTTCTCGGCTCTCTATTTATATTTTCTTTATTGGTAGAGTCAAGTTAAGTTGAGAGAACCCTGGTTTGTATTAGTACAAGAATTTTACCTAGCACTGTTGCATTTTAACTAAATGTGATGCCAGGAAAGAGAGAGAGAAACCAGTATGCTTCTAAATGACGATGCTCTGATGTCACATAGGTATGTTGGATAATCCAGAATGTCGGATAAGTGAAGGTCGGATAAGCAAGACTCTACTGTAATATGGCAAATAATCTGAAGAGATATTAAGGAAAGAGAATTTGAAGGGATGAGTTTGGCATATTTACCAAAAGCTTGCCATGAAAGATAGTAATGGATGCTTGATCTTTACAGAGCTCTCGCTGACATGATAAGAATGCTGTTGAGTATGCTTAAGAAGTAGCCTGTTCTAGTGTGTGGGATAGACACAGAAATAGTCATGATGGAGACTTTCTCTCTTGGTCATTGTGAAAGCTGTCTCTGGGGGATTCCTGCCTGGCTCAAGGAGTAGGATCAAGAAAGCTGAAGTACCTTCTGAGTGTCTCATAACTATAGGAAAGCCATATTTCATCATGTAGTTCTATAAAGTATAAATTAAAGAAATAAAACCACATGGCTGCCACAAAAACAGACTAGAGTGTGAGAGGAAGTAAGTAGTGGCAACAATAGCCGTGGGTTCAGGGTGAGTGTTACGGGGTGAAGGATAGAAGGGGAAGGAAGAGGGCCCAAGAGGAGTGGTGTTCTGAAGGAAGGGATGGACAGAAGCCATGAGAGGTGAAAAGGAAGGCTGGCCCAGATGGGAGAGCGCCAGTAGGAGCTGGGAAGTGAAACAGTAACATCTGGCAGCACTAGTTTGCCACAATTTCACAGTACACAGACATTTCTGCAGCAGTTTTAGCTGTGAAATTGTAGAAAAATGAAGGTAATTTTTTACCTACTCATATGGTCTCACACAGTAAGTAAAGCATTGTTGAAATCCAGTTTACAGAAAAGTGTTATTTTACCTGTCGACGATCAAATTCGTCCAGACACTTTTTAACTGCTGGTAGGAAACTATTGCCTATATCCCAAGAAAATCGAGGTACAAAGCCAGAGTATCCTGAGAAAGAAACAAGATAAATTTATTGAGTCAACAAATGGAGATTTCACTTTTTATTTTTACCCTCTCTATGTTGGAGCTGACATGTATGTCATTCATGTTTTATATATCTAAAGAAAATGTGAGGGAATTCTCTAGGATCTTGTATCACAAGAAGCAAGATCTTCTACTCTATGTAACACTGATTTCTTGGCGTTTTTGCAAGATTTTTCTGCAGTGGATAGAAGAAGTTTAATAGTGTACAGTTCAGTTCAAAATGGCTGGTATTTGATATAGGGAATCTAGTGGTTGGCAAGTCAAAAAACTTGCCAATGTAAGTGCTAGTTTTCTGCTGTTTGCCAACCACCAGACCCAGTTCTAGTGCAGAGGTGGTACTTGATTCTATTGTTTCCCTTGGAGCCTCCTTTCATCCCTTCTATGGCATTCTGCTGGCTTGCCTTCCTGCTCTCATTTTCTATCCCTTCTCTGCCAGCCTGGTACTGAACATCACAATCAAAGGAGGAGAGTGGCTGCACTCTTCTCTTCTACGACTTGGTGCTTCAATGCAAGATTTGAACTTCAGGGTTCTATAATGTCTTGCACGGTTCAAATTTTGTATTTAGCGCCAAAGTGGCAGCAGATGAAGACATAGCTCAATCTGTAGTCACTCTCCTTCTCTGATTTTGGTTTCAGCATCAGGCCATTAGTGCTTGGAAGGAGCTGGGTGTGTGCTAAGGGAGAGAGGGAGAGGTAGGTGTCTGCATACCACATAGGGGGTGGGGGGAGGGTGCTGAATGCATGCTGCAGGAAGGGGATCTGGGTGTCTGTGTTCTGCTGAATAGGAGGGATCTGGTTGTCTGTGTGCTGCAGGGAGGGAGTTGGGTATCTGTGACCTGTAAGGGGAGGAGCTGGGTGCCTGTGTGCTGGGGAGGGGGATGATGAGCAAGGTGGGATAGAGTTGGGTTGTGGGAAAGAGCTGGGGAAATGTATGAGGATATTTAGATATAGGGGGATGCATGCCACAAAGGGTGTATAAAGGAGTGGTTATTGAGAGAGCACTTTGGGGAATATGGTGGTGCTGATTTAAAGAGCATTATGGGTGCGTTATGTCACGGGATGTATGTAGGTAGTAATCATTGAGACAACTATGTTGAGTGTCTGTGTGTATGTCTAGAGAGGTGGTTATTGAGAGAGCTATGGGAAAAGGGTGTCAGGGAGGAGGGCTAAGAGAGCTATGGGTATGTGTGAGGGCGGGATTTTTGAGAGAGAGAGAGAGAGAGAGAGACAGAGAGCTATAGGAGTGCATGTGCTGAAGGGGGGAGAGCTACGGGATGGATGTGTGAATGCCTAGGTCAGGGTTTGAAAAAGAGAGAGAACTGGAGTGGGGTCTTGTTGAGGAATGAGGAGAGAGAAAGAAAGCTGTCCATCCTGGAAAGGAAGCAGATAATACTGTGAACTTAACTTGTCAGGGGTCATGGCTTTGTTTCTATGGTGCCCCAAATGGCTCAAACACCTGATGTGTGAATTACATACCATTCAAACAGCTGATGTTTTAACCATACAGAGCTCCATAGATTCAACATTTGAACTGCATGGTTTTGTAAGTTTCAATTGTTTATGCAGTGCCGCAAGAGTGAGGGAGCATTGAGCCAATCAAAGTTGAAAACAGATGCTGGACTTGGATCATCATAAGGGACTGGGGGTGAGCAGGGAAGGAGGACTGAGTGAGAGTAGAGAAAGGATGGGAGTAACTTGGGGAGTAAGGAATGTGGGGAGAAGCAAGAGAAGAATAAGAATTTAGGAACTTGGAGTACTGGTGGTGAGAAGAACTGTTGATTGTTGAAGAAAGCATACACTCAGATTTGGTGAAAGAGTGGGAGCACAGAAAGGTGCAAGGTAGAGTAAAGGGCTGGGGATGGGAGATGATGGGGATTCAAGATACTGAATAGGAATTTGAAGGGGACAGCACCTAGTAATTGATATATATGAGGGAGGATGTGAGAGAATAGGGAAGAAAGGTTGGGAAGGGGGTTTGAGAACTGATGTGAATGATCTAGGGGACTGGAGAGAGGTTTAGAGGTATGGAAAGAGATGTATCTCTGAAGAGAGTAAGAGAGGATAGAAATGAGGCTGGGGAGATGGTAAAAGAGGGGTCATAGAAAGTTGGGATGGAGCTAGGGCTGTTGAGGAAATAAAAGGCAGGTGGGTGAACGTTAGAGATGGTATTGGAAGCTGAGGAAGGAGAGAAACAGAGAGAACAATGGGAGTGCTAGAGAAGGGATGGGAGTGCAAGGTGGAAAGCTGTTAGGTGAGAGGTGAAAATGAGACCGAGGTCTGGAGAAAGGAGTAAAATCTAGGTATGAGTGAGGCAGAGGATAGAGACGTGGAAAAATCAGTGTCAGGCACAAAGAGAAGACAACAGGAGGAAAGAAGAAATGGAAAGGAGATGGTGAGAAGATAAACCCAAGAAAAGTGGAAGAGAGACTGGAACCAGATCAATTAGAAAAATAAAATGCCAAGGCAACCAAGGTAGAAGATTAGAAACAATTATTTTCAATTTGTATGGACTGGATTATGTCAGCATGGGGAATTTTGCATCTCTTCTTTCCTTGTCATCAGCAGCAGATGAATCCATTACGAATGGGTTGTGTCCACCTACCAGCAGGGGGAGATAGAGAACACTGAAAACCTTAGTGCCTCTAGGACGGCTAGCTCCATCTGCCTCTCAGTATTTCTCTATCTCCCAGCAGGGTTGGACGCAGCTTGTTCAGCTCCTTGAAGATTCAGCCTGGGGTGGCTCCTGTGCTTTTGCCAGTTGTAGCAGGGGTGTTGTGGCTAAGTGGAGCCCACTTTAAAGGCACATAGGTTCACCCTTTCCCTGCCTTACCCTTCCCCCTGTGTGGATGCAGGCATATAGGTTCGCCCTTTCCCTGCCTTTCCCACCCTCTTCTGCCTCCGGAGTGCCTCTGTAGCTGTTTGCCTCCAGCTTTCCTCACAGCGTTAAAAAAAACGCGCTTTTCAGCGCTGCTATTTCCGAGGCTTTTCCTGACTGTGCAGCGTGACTGTGACTGTAGCTCGCAGACTTGGTCCTTTGAGGTAAGAGCGGTACTCAGCTCCTCCAGGGAGGGCCTGTGGACGGCGTTCCGATCGAGGTGATTTTGGCGCGAAGCCGTCATTTTGAATTTTATTCCACCATTTTTCGGCGATTGCTGAGGGAGTTAAGCGCTGTTCCCGTTGTGGCAAGCGCAGATCAGCAGCATGGCTCTGTAAAACGTGCTGTTTAGACGGTAGAGCCAGTACGAGCATGGCGAGCGATGATTCTTCCCACTCGATGGAGCTGGCAGCGGGCGCCATCTTGGAAGCGCCACATTGCTCGACCCCCGCGGTTGCAGAGGAGTGTGAGAGCAGAGGGGCGCCTCAGGGAGGCTACCAGAGGAGCTTTGTTCTCCGTGGCTCCTAATTCAGAGACGGGAGGTCAGGGTGAGTTTTTCTCCCCCGAGTTTGTGCTTATTTTACATAAAGCCTTCATGCTGAAAAGAGCTCTGCCGCAGGTGGCTGACACTGGGTTGCTACCTGGTCCCCCTCTGACTGATGATGGCCCGGGGCTGATGTCAGACGTGGTTGCCCCTGAGCGTTGGATTCACGCTAAGCATAGACGGGTAAATTCCCCGTCGGAGAGTGACGCACTCCCCTTTCCACCCCCCCCCCCCCCCCCCGTGGTCGGGCTGTGGGGACTTGGAGGGATCTGGTAGACCTTCGTGGTCTGAAGAGCCAGAGGAAGGTGCCGGTTTGCCACTGGATCTGAATGATCCCATTGTGGTTCGGATTTTCCACCGCGATGAGCTGCCAACACTTATCTCTGATGCCTTACAAGCCCTCTCTATTGATGGCCCTGTTCAAGGCGAGGCCTCCTCTGGTAATCCGAGGATGGCGAGTACTAAGAAGCCTGCTCGTGCTTTTCCTTTGCATGACTCCATCCAAGAGCTTATTTTTGCTCAATGGGCTGACCCCGAGGGGCCCTTGAAAGTGGCCAGGGCAATGGGGCATCTTTACCCTCTGAGTGAGGAGCACTTGGCCCGTTTTGGGATTCCTAAAGTGGATGCCTTAGTCACGGCGGTGACAAAAAAGACCATCCTCCCAGTAGGAGGGATCGCCCTGAAGGACATTCAGGACTGGCGGCTGGAATCAGCGCTAAAACGGTCCTTTGAGATTTCGGGCCTAACCTTAAGGGCGTCTGTTTGCAGTTCTTATGCTGCTCGAGCCTGCCTCTCTTGGTTACAATAGGCAGCGGAACAGCCCGTGGATGGTGCGGAGTCCCTTGCTGAGGTTGCACCGCGCATGGAGTCGGCCTTGTCATTTTTAGCTGACGCCCTCTATGATCTGGTCAGAGCTTCGGCTAAACAGATGTCTGTGGCAGTGTCCGCCCGCCGCCTTCTATGTCCACGGCATTGGGCGGCTGATATGGCCTCTAAGCAAAGGCTGGTGAAGTTGCCCTTTCAGGGCCTTCTGTTATTTGGAGAGGAGTTGGAGAAGATTGTTAAAGACCTGGGGGATGCTAAACCCCAGCGGTTACCTGAGGATAGGCTGCGGCCTTCTTCCAAGGGTCAAGTGGTTCCCTCCTCCTCCAGACCTCGCTTCCGTGAAGCTAGAAGGTATCACCCGGGGCGCTCTGCTGGGTTTACTCAACGTGCCCGCTTTCAGCAGAGGAACTCCTTTCACTCGGACAAACGCTCCGCAGCGGCAGGCTCAAGGCCAGGAGTTCAGGGCTGTCCCTTCACAATGATGGGACGCCGGTCCACTCCTCCTTTACAGCTGTAGGAGGACGCCTTTCCCTCTTTCTCGAGGAGTGGACCAAGATTACCTCAGATCAGTGGGTCCTGGACCTGATCAGAGAAGGTTACTAATTGGAATTCGGTGCCCCGGTGAAAGACGTGTTTGTGGAGTCCCGATGCGGTACTGCCGTCAAACGGGTGGCGGTAGAGGAGACCTTACAAGTCTTGTTGCACCTTGGAGCGGTGATCCCTGTGCCTACCACTGAACACGGCTGCGGTCGTTACTCCATTTATTTTGTGGTGCCGCGAAAAAGCGGGTCTTTTCGGCCCATTCTCGACTTAAAGAAAGTCAATGAGTCACTAAGAGTGCGGCATTTTCACATGGAACCCTGCGCTCCGTCTTTGTGGCGGTACAGCCAGGAGAATTCCTCACGTCTCTGGACCTAAAGAAGCTTACTTGCACATTCCTATATGGCCCCCGCACCAACGGTTCCTCCAGTTTGCGGTGTTGGGAAATCATTTCCAGTTTCGGCCTTGCCTTTTGACCTCGCCACAGCTCCCCAAACCTTTTCCAAGGTAATGGTGGTAGTAGCTGCTTTTCTCAGGCGAGCGGGTATCCAGGTTCACCCGTACCTCGACGACTGGCTCATCAGAGCGGACTCTGCAGAAGAGAGTCGTCATGTAACAGCCAGAGTGGTCTCAGTACTGCAATCTCTGAGCTGGGTCTTCAATATACCCAAAAGTCACCTGATCCCCTATCAATCACTAGAATATATGGGGGTCCGGTTCAACACGGCCTCGGGGTTTGTCTTTCTACCCGACAAAAGGTGGTGCAAGCTTCAGAATCAGGTCCGTCTGCTCCTGAGGATGCCTCGCCCGCGAGCTCGGGACTTTGTCCAGCTGTTGGGGTCAATGACGGCCACCTTGGAAGTGGTGCCATGGGCGAGAGCGCACATGAGACCTCTGCAGATTGCCCTGCTTCAACGATGGTCTCCTATGTCCCAGGATTATCAATGCAGACTCGCATGGCTCCCTGCGGCCTGACTCCGTATGGAGTGGTGGCTCTCAGACAGCATGCTGTGGCAAGGAATGCCACTAGCGCTTCCCGATTGGTCACATTGCCAGGGGAAGCTATGCCCAGGGTCTGTGGACACCCGAGGAACCGAGGTGGTCCATCAATCGCTTGGAACTGAGAGCGATATTCCAGGCTCTTCTGGCCTTTCACAAGACTCTGGAGGGACTGGCTGTCAGAGTTCTGTCGGACAACACAACAGCAGTGGCCTACATAAATCGACAAGGCGGCACTCAGTGTCAAGCACTGGCCGCAGAGGCCGCTCAGATATGCCACTGGGCCGAGCTACATCTGTAGCTTCTGTCAGCAGCTCACATAGCAGGTCAGAGCAACGTGCAAGCCGAATTTCTAAGCAGGTATCAAACCGACCCTGTGGAGTGGGAACTGGCAGACGAGGTGTTCCTTCAGATCTGTGCCAAATGGGGAATGCCCGTAGGGGATCTTATGGCCTCAAGCACAAATGCCAAAGTCTTGTCCTTTTTCAGCAGACGGAGAGATCCTCGCTCGGAGGGGTTGGATGTCTTGGCTCAACCCTGGCCCCCGGGCCTCCTGTATGTGTTCCCTCCTTGGCCCTTAATAGGGCGACTCCTCCTGCGAATTCGGCTGCATCAAGGAGTGGTGATCCTCATTGCCCTGGATTGGCCCAGGCAGCCATGGTATGCGGGCCTCTGACGGATGCTGTTGGAGGCTCCCCTTCCTTTGCCTCTGGTACCAAACCTGTTGACGCAGGGCCCGGTGACTATGAAGGATCCCTGCCGCCTTGGTCTTACGGCATGGCTATTGAGAGGGCGCAATTGAGAGACAAGGGCTATTCTAACAAGGTCATCTGCACTCTTTTACAGGTCCACAAGCGTTCCACTTCCGTTGCCTATGCTCGGATCTGGCGCCAGTTTGAGGCTTGGTGTGTTTCTAAAGCGATCACACCCATGCGGGCTTCTGTCTCGCCGATACTTGACTTTTTGCAGGATGGTATACAAAAAGGCTTGGCCTATAATTCCCTGCATGTTCAAGTGGCAGCCTTGGCATGTTTTCGGGGGAAGGTCGCTGGCCTCTCCCTGGCTGCGCATCCGGACATTGTACGGTTTGTTAGAGGGGTGCTTCGGCTCCGGCCTCCCGTGCGGGCCCCTTGTCTGGCTTGGAACCTGGGGCTAGTATTAAAGGCTCTTCAGTGTTCGCCCTTCGAGCCACTGAGGCGAGCTTCGGAGAAGGCTGTGACTCTAAAGACAGTCTTTTTGGTGGCCATTACATCGGTGAGGCGGGTGTCTGAGCTCCAAGCGCTGTCCTGTCGAGACCCATTTCTGCAATTCTCAGAGTCCGGAGTAACGGTACGTACTGCGCCTTTCTTCCTGCCTAAGGTGGTTTCAGCGTTTCACCTAAACCAGCTGATTTATCTGCCCTCCTTTACTAGGGAGGAGTTTCCGGAATCTTTTGGGCAGTTGCAGCTTCTGGATGTGCGCAGGGCTCTGTTGCAGTATCTGCAGATGTCTAATGCTTTCAGGACCTCTGATCACCTTTTTGTATTGTTGTCAGGTCCTCGCAGAGGGTCTCCAGCATCTAAAGCCACTATAGCCCGTTGGCTTAAGGAAGCCATTTTTTTCTGCATATCTGCTATCTGGCTGGCCTCCGCCTGATGCCTTTAAGGCACATTCCACAAGAGCGATTTCTTCCTCTTGGGCTGAGACGGGAGCACTCTCTCTTCAAGAGATATGTAGTGCAGCTACTTGGGCTTCTAAGCTCTCTTTTGCCCGTCATTACAGGCTGGATGTGGCTGCCAGGAGGGATGCGCTTTTTGGAGCACAAGTGCTTGCGCGTGGTATGGTTTGTTCCCGCCCTATCTAGGGATTGCTTTGATATATCCCATAATCATCTGCTGCTGATGACAAGGAAGGGAAAATTAGGTTCTTACCTTGGTAATTTTTCTTTCCTTTAGTCACAGCAGATGAATCCATGATCCCTCCCTGATTGACTCTGTTTTATGTTCAGTTTTTCCTGCGGACATGTTCCCTCATTGGGAGAAGTTGGAAAACAGTCTTCAGGATTTCTGTTCTACTACAGGAGGTTGAGTTCGTCCCTCCTTTGTGTTATTGCTCCTGTTCTGGGGTGTTCGTTCGCTGTGAGGAAAGTTCATGTTATGCTACTTTGCGGTTTAACACTGCTTTGGAAGCTTCAAAATACTGAGAGGCAGATGGAGCTAGCCGTCCTAGAGGCACTATGGTTTTCAGTGTTCTCCCTGCTGGTAGGTGGACACAACCCATTCGTAATGGATTCATCTGCTGTGACTAAAGGAAAGAAAATTATCAAGGTAAGAATCTAATAAATGTATTTCACACTATATAAAAAATAGGAAAATATTTCTTCAATATTATATTTCCCAGTCTCAATTTTGGGGGGTCGTGTTTCAATTTTTGGCTGCATATTTCTGTTTCTAATTCCTGGTCCTTTATTCTGTATTAGTTAAGGGCCCCTTTTACTAAACTGCACTAGCGATTCCTGTGCAGCAAATGTGACGAAGCCCATTTGAATTGAATGGGCTGCACTGCAATTGCTGCACCAGGAATCACTAGCACAGTTTAGTAAAAGGCATCTATCGATTTTCTGTATGTGACTAAGGTAAAGGATTCTGCTAGTATGAAGTTCCTGAGTAAGGATCTGCAGCAGTCCTGTTTATTCTGCTTGTCCTGTAGGCATATGGCTGTTCTAGGAGCCAGAGCATTATCTGCACTTTTTCCTTTTCATAGGTAGGGGTGTTGCAGTTTTAATCATTGGAATTAATACTGATTGGGTAATATTTGCTACACAGGCTTCAAGTTACTTTTTTTTTTTACAGGGATTTTATTACTTCACAAAGATTAGATTTATTAAAAGGTGCTACTGCACTACTGCATGCTAACATGTAATAACAAACATTACTGCAAGTTCCTTTTATTCAGAGACCTATTAACAAATAGTTATTACATGCATTAATATGGTAACACACTAAAGTAAATCTAGCCCAAGTGCCTGGCAGTGGAACATTAGTATGTTGTTTATTCCTGAAATGATACCACAATTTAAATATTTATATATACAGTGCAATCCGCTTAAGTGTAAGGGTCTGGGACCAAAGAAATGCATGCAGTTAACCAGAGCGTGCACTTAACCGTTGTGACCCAAAGAAGCTTGACATCTGATAAACATATGTACAGTACTGTTTATTATTATACGTACAGTATACAGTCTCAGTTAACTGACATTAGGCTTACTTGAAGTAATCGGTTATAGTCCTCTGTACACTCTTGGGTCTGTGAGTTCCATAGACTACGTCTGCCAGACAGTAAAAACTGTCATAGCACTGACATCCAGTGGCCTCCAGATAGGCCTGCACGATGTTGAGACTCTCCAGCACTTTTGCAAAAGTGACAGGAGGAGGTTGTTGAATTTCGTCAGCATGTGCCTCGCTGCTCATTTTTTCATCTGTTCCAACATCAGCCGTTGTTGCCTGCATGTAGGCGCATATCTCAACATCAGTGCTGTCTTCAGCTGTTTGTAGATCGTAGTCAACAGCTACGTAGTGATAGAACTCCTCTTCAGTAACACTGGCTGGGATGTCAATAACCTCTTCATCTGATGCGTTTTCAACAGCTGCATCTGTTTTGTCCCTCTCCACATCTTTAAAAAAGCTTGCCCGCTTGTAGTAGTTCACAATGGTTGCCTGTGTAACATGATTCCAGGCTTCTTTTTGCATATGTAGGGAATCCAACAGTGATAGATTATGAGCCAGTTCAACAGCACGTTTATCCTTGCCAGTCTGGTCATCCATAACGCTCATCAGACGACGTAGCACAAGAGCCCGATAATGTTGTTTGGCTATTATGCCCTGATCCATAGGTTGGATCAGAGAGGTAGTGTTTGGTGGCAGGAAGACCACCTTGACGTTAGACAACCTGACATCATTCCTGTGTGTAGCACAATTTTCACAAAGCAGCAAAATCTGACGCTTTTGTGCCTGCATTCTAGTGTCTAACTTCTTTAGCCACTGCTTCCAAATTTCCCCAGTCATCCATGAATTTGCATTAGCCTCGTATGACACAGGAAGTTGCTTAACTTTCTTGAATCAACGGGGCTGTTTGCTCTTTCCAATGATGAGGGGTTCCAACTTCTCACTCCCAACCATATTGCAGCAAAAGAGGATTGTCAGTCGGTCCTTGGATGTTTTACCTCCAGTAGTTTCGGCATGTTTGAATGCAAGTGTTCCATCAGGAATCGCTCGCCAGTAGAGACCATCTTCGTCAGCATTGAAAATGTCACGAGGTGCAAACTCGTTCAAGATGGTAGGAAGAACTGAAACAACCCAATTTTCAGCACAAAAGTCATCAGTGTCATGTTTCTCACCATGCTGTTTCTTGAATTTTATGCTGTTCCTCTCCTTCCATCTTTCCAACCATCCAACAGTGGCTTTGAATTCAGTTAGTCCAAGACTTTCAGCTAGCTGGTTAGCTTTCTCCATTAGCAGTGGACCACTGATAGGAAACTGTCTGCTCCGGACTCGAGAAAACCACCGAAGAAGAGCATCTTCTACCTCCTCAGCTTTTCCTGCCCGTTTTCGTTTCCGTTGTGGATTTGTATTGTTTTGCCAGTCTTCCAGAAGCTGGTCTTTCTGCTTCAAGACACGTGAAATTTGACTGGGATTGACACCATATTCTTTAGCAATAGATGCTTGACTTTGTTTGTTTTCTAATTTTTTTAAGAACTTCTATTCGTTCAGCCAGTGTTAAAGTCTTACAGTTCCGCTGTGATGATGATCCCGGTGTACGCTCTAACAACATTCTTTTGTTTATTCTGCCTTTGGCAGTTAAAGAGGCAGTAAATTTGAAATCTCGTTCGTTGTCATGCGTGCGCTTATGCAGAGTCTTTCCTGCAGAGGAGCGGTCTTGAACCATGCATATAAGCGAATCTTGCACTTATCAGTGGTGTGCTAAACCGAAGTTTGTCCCTGTAGAAATTGATGGTGCCAAAAACGGGATCGAAGTACGGCATGCAGTTAAACACAGCATGCGCTTATCCGACATGCACTTAAATGGAGTACACTGTATTTATAGTTAGTTGGAAGGAGGCCAAACCTAGGGTGGAAGATGACAAATGTCAAGATGACCAAATGTTGCAAAAATTTTCCTTTAATCGGTAAAGAACATGTGGATACAAGTCTCAGACAGAGAAACTCAACACAGGCTGTGTTTCGGCTGGACAGCCTTCGTCGGGAGAATCTTTCGAAACTCCACAAAATAGAATTTAATCAAACCGAAAATATCGAACACTGCATTAATTAAACTGTCTGTAAGGGTGCATATGATCAACATAAAATCAATATAATCTGCAATGGAATAAACCTGCATTCACATGAACCTACTACATACCACCTGTCCAAACTAGAATATCCGCATCAGTAAACAAGCTGACAAAAAGTTGGAAGAAGAAACATCCTACCTTCATTGCAGGGAAATGGGGAATGTGTGTTACAGAACTGGAGGTGCAGGATTTAATATACTGACATTCTGGCCAGTCCTGTATAGATATCAGACTTCACGCTGACAAAGAAAAAATTGTTGGTAGTTTCACAGGGTGGCTGAAATTGGAATTAGTGATGGGGGGGGGGGGGCAGTGAGAGGTTCAAAAACCACTGAAGGGATTGTATTGCGTAGTGGGAATAGGGGGCCTAGGGTATTCATTCACTCTAGGTTAATCAAACCAGCTGATCCATTTCTAGTTTTGTCCTATTGCATGTACAGAATTATAGTTCTAGTTGTCTAATTAGGGTTTTTTTTTGGGGGGGGGGGGCTTTGTTCTTTGAATGATCAGAGGTACAGATCCATGAATCCAGTGTGACAAAATCAGAACTAGATCAGTCTGTTCAGTTCAACCTCGGATGTGCTGGCAGTCCTGAGGAAAATAAGACACTGTATTTGGTGCATCAGTGTGCATATTGCAGAATATGTGCATTCCCAAAATGCAACATTTGAAGGATAATTTATATAGGGGATAGGGAAGATCATGCAAATGGGGGGGGGGGGGGTCTGAATTTAACTGGACTAAACACATATGGAGGCATAGCCTAGTGGTTTGAGCACTGGGCTGACGTTGAAGGATGCCTAGTTCATTTTCCTACTGCTGCTTCTTATGATCTTGGGCTAGTCACTTAACACTCCATGACCTCAGGTATAAAATTAGATTGTGGGCCCTCCAGGGACAGGAAAATACCTAATATACCTGAATGTAACTCATCTTGAGCTACCACTGAAAAAGGTGTGAGCAAAATCCAAATAAATCAATATGTAAATTAATGTGTAATATATTTGCACTATTTTATTTTTATAGTGTAAACATGTGAAAGGCAATTCTATAACTGGGTGCATGCATAGAATATCCCTAACCACACCCTCTCCAAAGATATCACATGATGTAACACCTATCAATGAGCCTTCTCTGGAGTTGCCCCCACGATCTTTCGCTTACCTCTTTTGCACTAACTATTTTCCAGGAGTACCTTATCCTACCCCTCTTCTCCCTCCCTCTTCCTCCCTCCACTTTCCCCTTTCTCCCTTGCTGTGACCCAGACTTTCCCCCGTATTGTAGTTTGTATGAATGACTGTTACCTTTTTTTCTTATAAACATTGTAGTTCCTTTCTATTTCCTCTGATTTATTTTTAAATTTTTGTAAACCGCTTTGATCTGCTGAGTTGGCAAAGACAATATAGAAAGCACTAATAAACTAACCTAAACTAAATTATTTGTGGAGCCAGGTGAAAGCTTTAATGAAAGAAACAACTAACTAGCCACACCAGTTGCATATATTGTAGCAGGACTCGCCTATCCACTTTTGAGATCATTTTCATGCACCTTTCTGACTTCATGTTCAATTTTCTTTAAGTTGGTACGTTTATTTTCTATCAAATTCCTGTTACTCTATCTTATCTGTCTGTATGCTCCACCTTCATTTACACACTATCCTGTCTATTAAGATATTTTGTTGTATATTTTGTTGATATCACGAGTAGCATACTATCCAGCTGATTTTCGAAAGTGATCGCCACCCATCTTCCGACACAAATTGTGAGATGGGCGGCGATCTCCTGAATCCACCCAAATCGGCATAATCGAAAGCAGATTTTAGGCGGCTTCAACTGCGTTCCATCGCGGGGCCAGCGAAAGTTGAAAGGGGGTGTGTCGGCATGGTAGCAAAGGTGGGACGGGGGCAGGACGGGGGCATGCGTTGAGATGGCCGGCTTCGCCCGATAATTGAAAAAAGAAAGCCGGCCGTCAGGAGAATTTGGTCCGTTTTATTTGGACTCTTTTTTTTTTTTTTAGGTCCAAGTCCCAAAAAAGTGCCCCAACTGACCAGATGACCACCGGAGGGAAGTGGGGATCACCTCCCCTTACTCCCCCAGTGGTCACCCCCCCCTCTCCCACACACACAAAAAAAATCAGTCATTTTTTGCCAGCCTGTATTCCAGTCTCAAATGTCATACCCAGCTCCATGACAGCAATATGCAGGTCCCTGGAGCAGTTTGTAGTAGGTGCAGTGCACTTAAGGCAGGTGGACCCAGGCCTATCCCTCTCCACCTGTTACACTTGTGCTGGTAAATGGGAGCACCCCCAACCCCCCAAACCCATTGTACCCACATGTAGGTGCCCCCCTTCACCCCTTAGGGCTATGGTAATAGTGTAGAGTTGTGGGCAGTGGGTTTTTGGGGGGGATTTGGGGGGCTCAGCACACAAGGGAAGGGTGCTATGCACCTGGAAGCTAATTTTGATTTTTTAAATAATTTTTTAAAGTGCCCCCTAGGGGGCAGTGGCATGTCAGGGGGGCCAGTGCACTAGAAATGCTGGCTCCTCCCACGCCCAAATGCCTTACATTTCACCGGATTTGAGATGGCCAGCTCCGGTTTCCATTATGGCTGAAAATCGGAGTCGGCCATCTCATCTGACCCCGGCGAGAGATTTGGCCGCTGCCAAGCGTATTTCGAAAATACGCGTGGCTCTGCCCCTTCGCAGAGCCGGCCCCAAAGATGGCTGCCCATTGATTTGGCCGGTGCCGTTTGATTATGCCCCTCCACGTTGGCTTTAGTAAGAGTTGGCTTTAGTAAGAGAGTGTGTCTTATATACCCACTGTTGATGGTGTTGCTTGTCTCTTTGTTTTTCAGCACTATGAGACAACTTTGGCCGCTCCTGAGACCCAATCAGTGCTGATCATGTGACAAGTTTGACATCCTCAAACAGCACCAAAGTGAATATAAAACTAAAGGGTCCTTTTACTATAGGGTTGCCTTGCGGTAACATGCAAATGGGAACTACAGGCCTAACTTGCCCTCAGCAACAACAAATTCCAGAAAAATATTACCTCAGGGGGTTACCCGGTGGTAATCTAACAGCACCACGCACTGCCCAGTTACTGCTGGGTTAGTGTGGGAGCCATTACCACCACCTCAGTGGCTGGTGGTAAGTGCTCCCTCCAAAATGGCAGCATGGTAAGTGCAAGCTTACTGTATGGCCATTTCTTTTTTCAGGCTTTTTACCCACTATGGTAAAAACGGCCTCAGTGCTCGGCAAAAACAGCCGCTGCCGCTAGCACAGGGCCCCTTTTACCGCAGTTTATTTAAAGGGTCCCTAAGGGGCCCTTTTACAAAGGCATACTGAAAAATGGCCTGCGGTAGTGTAGACATGTATTTTGGGTGCGCGCAGAATCATTTTTCAGCGCACCTGTAAAAAATGCTTTTTTAAATTTTTGCCGAAAATGGACATGGCGCAAAATGAAAATGGCCATGCGTCCATTTTGGATCTGAGACCTTACCGCCAGCCATTGTCCTAGTGGTAAAGTCTCCGTGCAGTAATGGCCTACGCCTGTCAAATGCCACTTGGCGTGCATCCAAAAATACAAATTATTTTTCAGACATCTGTATCGGACGCACGCCAAAAATGAAATTACCGCAAAAGCTACACGGTAGCCGGACAGTAATTCCATTTTGGCATGTGTTGGGCACACATAGCATATTTTCAAAGCAGTTTGGGAGGCTAAGTTCCATAGGTTTCTATGGAACTTTGGGAGGCTAAGTGCTTTGAAAATGAGCCTAATAGATGCTTACGTGGCTTAGTAAAAGGGCCCCTAAGTGACCTGTGGCATTTTGCACTGAAGGAGCATGCACAATTAGATCTCTTCTGTTTGAGTGAAACTTGGATTAATAATGGTGAGGAATCCCTTCTCTCTGTGTCTCCCACCTGAATACTCTGTGTTTTACTCTACATGATGAAACATAGTGGCAGACTTGCAGTTGTTAGTGAAAGGAGATGTTTATTAGATTTATGTAAAGATGCTGCATGATAGAAGTATGTGTGTGTCATGTACTCCAGGTAAATGAGATTCCAGAGAAATAGCCCTCCAGGAAGAGAGTATCTTGATGAGCTTTTAGATTATGAAGTTGTTAAGATCTATTATGTGCCTTGACTGAAACTGCTTTGTGCTGCTCCAGAAAAAGGAAAGAAAGTGTCTCTCTAGCTAAATGACTAGTTTGCCCTAATTTGTTTAAATTGCCCTTTCTTTCATCATATAGGAGATAGGTTGTTAGATTTCCCGTGTTAGGCTCATTTAGGACCATTAACTGAGTGACAAGCTTCCTGAAATTATTGTTTTATATCAACTGAATTTGAAAGTGTTTTCCCCTAACTTAGGGAGAGTTACTTGTTTTCTTAAATGTTTCAGAAACAAGATGGATGCTTGTAAATAACGTATATACAATTTAGATGATGATTGTAGAAAGGTGGAATGTTAAATATCATCCCCCTTTCCTGTCCTTTATGAGATTTGTTTTGTAGAAATAGGGAAACTGTGCACTTAACTGATTACTTGATGCCCTCATACTATTTGTTATGCAAGACATCTTTGTGAATATACATTTCCTTGTGTTAGGAATTTAAAAGGGCAATATAGCTTTTGAATAGCAACAAGTGTAGATTATTGGAATATTTCTGAGATAAGAGACAGTTTTGCAAGGATTAAGTTGCCATACTTATTTACTTGATATTCTAAGTTTCACATTCAAAAGTGGTGAACACCTTGATTATGATATATCTCCATGGAATTTAGGGTTTTTATTTTTGAATGCTTCACAATAATAGAGTGTCAGGTAGATCAACTAAGTGGAAAAATGATCTTATAGCAAATTGATAAGGACATTCCATTTTTGGGTAAAAAAAAAAAAAAAGAGTAAAGTGTTCCTTTTTCCCCTGACTGCTGTAGGAGGAAGGAAGAGAGAAGGGGATTCAGCATCTGAAATGTGTAATGGCTGTTAGACTCGACCTTTAATTTGTTTGAAAACGTGTACTATTTGTTACAAGTTTTCTTTATGTGTGTAAGAGATGAACGGTACAGTAGTTGGTTTTTCTTTTAATGATGTTGTTCTATAATTGAAATAGTATTTTAAATTAAAAGTTCAAGGTTGTATTTTTAAGGTCACAGTTTATGAATTGTTTTTATTCTGCTTTATTGATGGGAATACATAGCAGAAGATTGCTACACTGACATTCACTGTAAAGTAAAATACAAAGGTGGTTGTTTAACTTATTCATGGTTTCAAAGATAATTGCTAAAGAAGAAAGTAATAAGAAATTAGTTTTCTTAGGGCAAGTGGAGAATTTATAAGGTGTTAAAAATAGTTTGAAATTACGTAGAGAAAAAAAAATGAATTAAAATTAGCACCATATTTTTAAATACTTTGCACTGTCGAAAATAGGATGCTCATGTGATTTTATTTTTTCTCCTTTGTTTTTCCATAAATAAAATGTGCCTATCTAATGATTTTCTTAAGCAGAGGCTTGCCTGTAGCAGACCCGGTTACAATGATAAAGGTTTAAAGTTATGTTTTAAATTGCATGGAGTAAAGGTTACAGAGATGTTCAAGAAAATGAGAAGGTATTTCAATGAAATGAGACAATGTAAAGTTGTTACCTGCTACTGTGTAAGCTGTGTGAACTATTTAACATAGTAGATGACGGCAGAAAAAGACCTGCATGGTCCATCCAGTCTGCCCAACAAGACAAACATATGTGTAAACCTTACCTTGATTTGTACCTGCCTTAGTAACATAGTAACATAGTAGATGACGGCAGAAAAACAGTAAATATTGTGAATAGTCACATGACTGCAGAAGCTGACTGCTATTTTAATAAGCAGCATGTAAAGAGAAGAAACTGCAGGTTGACTGGAAGATATGGGTAAAGTGAATAAATGGAAATATCTGAGTAGGGGTGTTTATGTGAATTGAATACAACTATGAAATAGGATTGTATAAAGATCTGTGAATAAAATCATTGAGATAATGGAATGTTTGTTAAGGAATTAGGCAGACATTAAATAGTAGATCAGGTGTCCTTAAATAAAAATAAAAATCAGACAAAAGATTGTAATTGAATACTGTAAAGTACTGAGCATGATGTGAATAGGAACAACAAACATAGTTTGAAATGCCAGAAGCTTAAGAAATAAGATGGGAGAGTTAGAATATATTGCACTAAAAGAAAAATTAGATAAAATAGGAATCTCTGAGACCTGGTGGAAGGAGGATAACCATTAGGACACTGTCATACTGGGGTACAAATTATATTGTAGTGATAGGGTGGATTGAACTGGTGGAGGGGTAGCATTGTTTCTCCGAGGACAAGCAGGCTGCTTGTTCTCACTGATGGGTGACGTCCGTCGGCAGCCCCAGGATCGGAGATCTTCCTAGCAACAAAGTTTGCTAGCCCTCACACGCACATGCGCGCACTGCGTCTGCACGACCATCTTCCCGCCCATAACGCGAGCGTGCTCCTCAGGCTCTTTTTTTCCACGGCTCAGGACGGCTGTGTTTCGGTTGTTCTGTGCCTCAGGAGAGCCCTTGCAGTGTTTTTCGCTGCTTTTCGCCGCTCTTCGGAGTGTTTTCTGAGCGAGTTCGCGTGTCTTTTTGTTTAAAAAAAAAGTTTTACTTTCCTGTATTTCCTTAGTTTTGTCCAAGTAAGTTTCCTTTCGTCATCGTGTGCGGCCATTTTGGCCGCCCGTACGGGTTTTTCCCACTTTTGGTGCCTTTTTTCGGCATCATCGCGAATTTTGATTTCGCCGGGGCAATTTTTCCGCCCATGTCCTTGAAGTCTACCAGCGGCTTCAAGAAGTGCACGCGGTGCAGCTGGATGATCTCGCTCACTGATAGGCACGTTTCGTGTCTTCAGTGTCTGGGGGCTGGTCATTGTCCCGACGCCTGCACTTTGTGTCTTCATCTGAAGAAGAGGACCCAGGCGGCGAGATTGGCTCAGTGGAACCTTTTGTTTGGAGCCCCGTCCGGTACGTCGACGGCACCGAGGTCATTGTCGGTATCCATGTTGGCGTCGGAGACTGCATTGATGTCAGGCGCGCAGGTGATGGCTGTCCACAGACCCTCCCACGCTGGTAGCAGTGAGCCATCGAGTGGGTCTCCACCTGCCTCGAGGGCTCCTTCGGTACAGGCCCCCCGGGACCGACCTCTTTCGGACCTGGCCCCGAGGAGACGTGTGTATTCCACGTCCTCCTCGTCGGTACTGGGAGGTACCGGTGACGTGCTTCAAGCGAAGGTGAAGAAGCACCGTCATGGGTCGCCTTCCCGTCATGGTACCGAGAGCACCGGGGCACCGAAGGAGTCGGCACCCATGAAGCATCGACGCCGGGAGGACCGCTCACCCTCCATACAGGAGGTGTTGATGCGCTCTTCTCCGGATAGCCTGGTACCGCCTCCTCACCCCAGACAGATTCTGAGTTTGTCGCCTGTACCGGCCCCACTGCCTTGCTTGACAGACACTCTAGATGATCGCCTCTGAGCCATTTTTCCAGGGAGTATGGAAGGGCTCCAGCGACCATCTGTTCTGGTACCGCCAGTGCTTGCGCCGTCGGTACCGTCGAGATGCGGCAGTTGGCTCCCCGCCCGTGGTGAGGACTGCGACGCCGGTACCGCTTACGGCATCGGCCTCCGCTGCCACCCAAGTTGACTCCCCATCAACGTCGCTGGAGGGAGCTTCATCGCCAGCGGCGAGGGAGTCTTCTTCTCAGCATCGCCATAGAGGACTTAGTTCTTTGGCTTCGGATTGAAGTCAGGGAACTTGTGTCCGATACTGAAGGTGAGGCCTCGTGGGAGGCAGAGGAAGACCCCAGATATTTCTCTGATGAGGAGTCTTGTAGTCTTCCTTCTGATCCTACTCCTTCGCCAGAGAGAAAGCTTTCTCCCCCTGAGAGTCTGTCTTTCTCGTCATTTGTCTGGGAAATGCCTACGGCCATTCCCTTCCCAGTGGTTACTGAGGATGAGCCCAGGGCTGAGATGTTCGAGGTCATGGACTATCCTTCGCCACCTAAGGAGTCGTCCACTGTTCCCCTGCATAATGTCCTGAAACAGACATTGCTGGTGAACTGGACAAAACCATTAAGTAATCCCACTATCCCCAAAAAGATTGAGTCCCAGTATCGGATCCACGGGGACCCAGAGTTGATGAAGACCCAGTTGCCTCATGACTCTGGAGTTGTGGATTCGGCTCTCAAGAGAGCCAAGAGTACTAGGGATTACGCCTCGGCGCCCCCGGAGTGGGAGTCTAGGACTCTGGACTCTTTTGGGAGGAAGACCTACCATTCTGCTATGCTCGTGCCCAAGATCCAGTTGTACCAGCTCTACACAAGCATCCATTTGCAGAACAATGTGCGGCAGCTGATGGACTTGGTCGATAAGCTCCCGTCGGAGCAGGCCAAACCTTTTCAGGAGGTAGTTAGGCAGCTGAAGGCGTGTCGCAAATTCCTGTCCAGGGGTGCTTACGACTCTTTTGATGTTGCGTCCAGGGCCGCTGCTCAAGGTATAGTGATGCACAGACTCTCATGGCTGCGTGCCTCTGACCTGGAGAATAGAGCCCAGCAGCGGATTGCAGATGCTCCTTGCTGTGGGGATAACATTTTTGGCGAGAAGGTCGAACAGGTGGTAGAGCAGCTCCACCAGCGGGACACCGCCTTCGACAAACTCTCCCACCGGACACCTTCAGCATCTAACTCAACAGGTAGACGTTTTTATGGGGGGCGGAGGAATGCTCCCTATGCTTCTAATAAGCATAGGTACAATCCACCTGCCCGCCAGGCTGCTCAGGCTAAGCCCCAGCACGCTCGTTCACGTCAACAGCGTGCACCCCAACAGGCCCCTGCAGCTCCCCAGCAGAAGCAAGGGACGGGCTTTTGACTGGCTCCAGGCGAGCATAGCCGATATAAAAGTGTCCGTGCCGGACGATCTGCCAGTAGGAGGGAGGTTAAAGTTTTTTCACCAACGGTGGCCTCTTGTAACCTCCGACCGGTGGGTTCTCCAAATAGTCCGGCTAGGATACTCCCTCAATTTGATCTCCAAACCCCCAAATTGCCCACCAGGAGCTCAGTCCTTCAGCTTCCAACACAGGTAGGTACTTGCAGAGGAACTCTCCGCCCTTCTCAGTGCCAATGCGGTCGAGCCCGTGCCACAGGGGCAGGAAGGGCTGGGATTCTATTCCAGGTACTTCCTTGTGGAAAAGAAAACAGGGGGGATGTGTCCCATCCTAGACCTAAGGGCCCTGAACAAATATCTGATCCGAGAAAAGTTCAGGATGCTTTCCCTGGGTACCCTTCTTCCCATGATTCAGAAAAATGATTGGCTATGCTCTCTGGACTTAAAGGATGCTTATACTCACATCCCGATACTACCAGCTCACAGGCAGTATCTTCAATTCCGTCTGGGAACACGGCATTTTCAGTATTGTGTGCTACCCTTTGGTCTGCGCCCAGAGTGTTTACAAAATGCCTGGCAGTAGTGGCGGTATCCCTACGCAGACTGGGAGTGCATGTGTTCCCTTATCTCGACGATTGGCTGGTGAAGAACACCTCGGAGGCAGGAGCTCTACAGTCCATGCGGATGACTATTCGACTCCTGGAGCTACTAGGGTTTGTGATAAATTATCCAAAGTCCCACCTTCTTCCAGTTCAACGACTAGAATTCATAGGAGCTCTGCTAAGACTCCCAGACTGCTCATGCCTACCTCCCCAAGGCGAGGACAATCTTCTGTCCCTTGTTTCCTGGGTACGAGCATCTCAGCAGATCACAGCTCAGCAGATGTTGAGATTGCTCGGCCACATGGCCTCCACAGTTCATGTGACTCCCATGGCCCGTCTTCACATGAGATCAGCTCAATGGACCCTAGCTTCCCAGTGGTTTCAAGCTGTGGGGGATCTAGAGGACGTAATCCAACTGTGCACAGTTTTTCTCAAATCCCTACATTGGTGGACAATTCGCTCCAATTTGACCTTGGGGCGTCCCTTTCAAATTCCTCAGCCGCAAAAGTGCTGACTATGGATGCGTCTCTCCTGGGGTGGGGAGCTCATGTCGATGGGCTCCACACCCAAGGATGTTGGTCCCTCTAGGAAGCAGGTTTTCAGATCAATCTCCTGGAGTTACGAGCGGTCTGGAATGCGCTAAAGACATTCAGAGATCGGCTGTCCTATCAAATTATTCAAATTCAGACAGACAATCAGGTTGCTATGTATTACATCAACAAGCAGGGGGGCACTGGATCTCGCCCCCTGTGTCAGGAAGCCGTCAGGATGTGGCTTTGGGCTCGTCAACACGGCATGTTTCTTCAAGCCACATATCTGGCAGGCATAAACAACAGTCTGGCTGACAGGTTGAGCAGGATAATGCAACCTCACGAGTGGTCTCTCAACTCGAGAGTAGTACGCAAGTGTGGGGCACCCCCTTGGTAGATCTTTTTGCCACTCAGATCAATCACAAGGTCCCTCAGTTCTGTTCCAGACTTCAGGCCCACGGCAGATTAGCGTCAGATGCCTTTCTCATTTATTGGGGGAATGGCCTCCTGTATGCGCATCCTCCCATACCTTTGGTAGGGAAGACTTTGCTGAAACTCAAGCAGGATCGTGGAACCATGATTCTGATCGCTCCCTTCTGGCCGCGTCAGATCTGGTTCCCTCTTCTTTTGGAGTTGTCCTCAGAAGAACCGTGGAGATTGGAGTGTTTTCCAACCCTCATCACTCAGAACGAGGGGGCGCTTCTGCATCCCAACCTCCAGTCCCTGGCTCTCATGGCCTGGATGTTGAGAGCGTAGACTTTGCCTCCTTGGGTCTTTCTAAGGGTGTCTCCTGAGTCTTGCTTGCTTCCAGAAAAGATTCCACAAAGAGGTGTTAATCTTTCAAATGGAAGAGGTTTGCCATCTGGTGTAACAGCAAGGCCCTAGATCCTTGTTCTTGTCCTACACAGACCCTGCTTGAATACCTTCTACACTTTTCCGAGTCTGCTCTCAAGACCAACTCTGTAAGGGTTCACCTTAGCACAATTAGTGCTTTTCATTATTGTGTAGAGGGTAAGCCTATCTCGGGACAGCCTTTAGTTGTTCGCTTCATGAGAGGTTTGCTTTTGTCAAAGCCCCGTATCAAGCCTCCTACTGTGTCATGGGATCTCAATGTCGTTCTCACCCAGCTGATGAAATCTCCTTTTGAGCCACTGGATTCCTGCCATCTGAAGTACTTGACCTAGAAGGTTATTTTCTTGGTGGCAGTCACTTCAGCTCGTAGAGTCAGTGAGCTTCAAGCCTTGGTAGCTCATGCTCCTTATACTAAATTTCATCATAACAGAGTAGTCCTCCGCACTCACCCTAAGTTCTTGCTAAAGGTGGTGTCGGAGTTCCATCTTAACCAGTCAATTGTCTTGCCAACATTCTTTCCCCGTCCTCATACCCACCCTGCTGAACGTCAGTTGCACACATTGAATGGGCTTGTCCGCTCCAGATAGAAGGCCAGTGCTCGCTTGCAGTCCAGACAGTCCACCCAAATGTTTGTTTCTTTTGATCCCAACAGAAGGGGAGTGTCTGTCGGGAAATGTACCATCTCCAATTGGCTAGCAGATTGCATTTCCTTCACTTACGCCCAAGCTGGGCTGACTCTTGAGGGTCATGTCATGGCTCATAGTGTTCGAGCCATGGCAGCGTCAGTGGCCCACTTGAAGTCAGCCACTATTGAAGAGATTTGCAAGGCTGCGACATGGTCATCTGTCCACATATTCACATCTCATTACTGCCTACAGCAGAATACCTGACGCGACAGTCGGTTTGGGCAGTCGGTGCTGCAGAATCTGTTTGGGGTTTAGGATCCAACTCCACCCCCCTAGGCCCATTTTTATTCTGTTCCAGGCTGCACTCTCAGTTAGTTGTTTCTGTTTAGGTCAATCTCAGTTATGTCCTCGCCGTTGCGAGGCCCAATTGACCAATGTTTGTTGTGTTGAGTGAGCCTGGGGGCTAGGGATACCCCATCAGTGAGAACAAGCAGCCTGCTTGTCCTCGGAGAAAGCGAAGTTACTTACAGTGTGACAAGGCGGTGGCCATAGCGAGAAGGCTGCTAGGCTGTATAGAGAGAGGTGTGATCAGCAGAAGAAAGGAAGTGTTGATGCCCCTGTACAAGTCGTTGGTGAGGCCCCACCTGGAGTATTGTGTTCAGTTTTGGAGGCCGTACCTTGCGAAGGATGTTAAAAAAAAATGGAAGCGGTGCAAAGAAAAACTACGAGAATGGTATGGGAATTGCGTTCCAAGACGTATGAAGAGAGACTTGCTGACCTGAACATGTATACCCTGAAGGAAAGGAGGAACAGGGGTGATATGATACCTTTCAAATATTTGAACGTCTGTATTAATCCGCAAACAAATCTTTTCCGGAGATGGGAAGGCGGTAGAACGAGAGGACATGAAATGAGATTGAAGGGGGGCAGACTCGGGAAAGATGTGAGGAAGTATTTTTTCACAGAGAGGGTGGTGGATGCTTGGAATGCCCTCCCGCGGGAGGTGGTGGAGATGAAAACGGTAACGGAATTCAAACATGCGTGGGATATACATAAAGGAATCCTGTGCAGAAGGAATGGATCCTCAGAAGCTTAGCCGAAATTGGGTGGCGGAGCAGGTGGGGGGAAGAGGGGTTGGTGGTTGGGAGGCGAAGATAGTGGAGGGCAGACTTATACGGTCTGTGCCAGAGCCGGTGATGGGAGGCTGGACTGGTGGTTGGGAGGTGGGGGAATCCTGCTGGGCAGACTTATACGGTCTGTGCCCTGAAAAGACAGGTACAAATCAAGGTAAGGTATACACATATGAATTTATCTTGTTGGGCAGACTGGATGGACCATGCAGGTCTTTTTCTACCGACATCTACTATGTCATCTACTATGAGTGGAGGAGTGGCCTAGTGGTTAGGGTGGTGGACTTTGGTCCTGGGGAACTGAGGAAATGAGTTCAATTCCCGGCACAGGCAGCTCCTTGTGACTGTGGGCAAGTCACTTAACCCTCCATTGCCTGCCACATTGAGCCTGCCATGAGTGGGAAAGTGTGGGGTACAAATGTAACAAAAATAAAATAAAATGTTACTATATATGTAGCAGGTATTCTTCGAGGACAGCAGGCTGATTGTTCTCACAAACCCGCCCACTTCCCCTTTGGAGTCGTGTCTTCCCTTGTCTTTGCTTTCTACTTGACTGAGGAGCACGCTCGCTTTACAGGCGGGAAGAGGGTCGCGCATGCGCGGTGTGCGCATGTGCACGCGAGGGCTAGCAAACTTTGTTGCTAGGAAGATCTCCGATCCTGGGGCTGCCGACGGATGTCACCCATCAGTGAGAACAATCAGCCTGCTGTCCTCAGATAATACCTGCTACAGGTAAGTAACTTCGCTATATTAAGGAGGGCCTTGAATCAAATAGATTAAAACTTCTACAGGAAACAAAATATCTTGGAATCCCTATGGATTGAAATTCCATGTGTAAAGGGAAAAGGATAGTGATAGGAGTGTACTACCGTCCGCCTGGCCAGGATGAACAGAGGGATGTAGAAATGTTAAAGGAAATTAGGGAGGCTAATAAACTGGGCAACACAATAATAATGGGTGATTTCAATTACCCCGATATTGACTAGGTAAATGTAACATCAGGACGTGCTAGGGAGGTAAAATTCCTTGACAAAATCAAGGATTGCTTTATGGAACAGCTGGTACAGGAGACAACAAGAGAAGCAAAAATTAGTGGATCGCATGATCTGGTGCGGAAGGTAATGTTGATGGGGCCGCTTGATAACAGTGATCATAATATAATCAGATTTGATATTAGCTTTGGAGTAAGTATACACAGGAAATCCAATACGTTAGCATTTAACTTTCAAAAAGGAGACTATGATAAAATGAGAAGAATAGCGAAAAAAAACTTAGAGGAGTGTCTGCGAGGGTAAAAAATTTACATCAGGTGTGGATTCTGTTCAAAAATACCATCCTGGAAGCCCATGCCAAATATATTCCATGTCTTAAAAAAGGAGGGAGGAAGACCAAACGACAGCCGGCATGGTTAAAAAGTGAGGTGAAGGAAGCAATTAGAGCAAAAAGATAATCCTTCAGAAAATGGAAAAAGGAATCGACTGAAAATAATAAGAAACAGCATAAGGAATGTCAAGTCAAATGCAAAGCGCTGATAAGAAAGGCAAAAAGGGACTTTGAAAAAAAGATTGCGTTGGAGGCAAAAACACATAGAGGGGCATAATTGAAAGTGGGCGCCCATCTCTGTGGGCGGCCATGCGAAGGGGCGGGACAAACTGTATTTTCAAAAAAGATGGGCGCCCATCTTTTTTTCGATAATACGGGTTGTGCGGGGCAAATACCTAGGATTTGGGCGTTTTTGAGCTGGGCGCTATCGGTTTTCAGCGATAATGGAAACCGAAGGCGCCCAGCTTAAAAACTAACAAATCCAAGGCATTGGGTCATGGGAGGGTCCAGGATTCGTGGTACACTGGTCCCCCTCACATGCCAGGACACCAACTGGGCACCCTAGGGGGCACTTTTACAAATTAAAAATTTTTTTTAAATAGCTCCCAGGTACATAGCACCCTTCCCTTGTGTGCTGAGCCCCCCAAATCCCCCCAAAACCCACTGCCCACAAGTCTACACCATTACCATAGCCCTAAGGGGTGAAGGAGGGCACCTACATGTGGGCACAGTGGGTTTTGGGGTTTTTTGGAGGGCTCAACATTAACCACCACAAGTGTAACAGGTAGGGGGGGATGGGCCTGGGTCCACCTGCCTGAAGTCCACTGCACCCACTAACAACTGCTCCAGGGACCTGCATACTGCTGTGATGGAGCTGGGTATGGCATTTGAGGCTGCCATACAGGCTGGCAAAAAAAGTTGTTAAATTTTGTTTTTTTTGGTGGGAGGGGTTAGTGACCACTGGGAAGTCAGGGGTGGTCATCCCCGATTCCCTCCGGTGGTTATCTGGTCATTTAAGGTAGTTTTTTGGGACTTGTTCGTGAAAAAAAAGGGTCCAAAAAAGTGACCTAAATTCTCGCTTAAAACGGCTATTTTTTTCAATTATCGGCTGAAGGTGCCCATCTCTGCTCGGCCGATAAACACGCCCCTGTCCCGCCTTCACCACGCCTCTGACATGCCCCTGTCAACTTTGGCCATTTCCGCGACAGAGTGCAGTTGCAGGCGCCCAAAATTGGCTTTCGATTATACCGATTTGGGCGCCTTTTCTAGATGGGTGCCATCTCCCGATTTAGGTCGAAATATGGGCACCCATCACTTTCGATAATAAGCTGGATACTAAAATTTTCTTTTAGGTATATTAAAAGCAAGAAGCCAACAAAAGAATCAGTTGGACCGCTAGATGACCGAGGAGTAAAAGGGGTGATCAGGGAAGACAAAGCCATAGTGGAGAGATTAAATGAATTCTTTGCTTTGGTCTTCACCAAGGAAGATTTGGGAGAGATACCGGTGTCAGAAATGGTATTCAAAGCTGACAAGTCAGAGAAACTGAATGAAATCTCTGTAAACCTAGAGGATGTAATGGGGCAATCTGACAAATTGAAGAGTAGCAAATCTCCTAGACCAGATGGTATATATCCCAGAGTACTGATAGAATTGAAAAATGAACTGGCAGAATTATTGTTAGCAATATGTAATTTATCTTTAAAATCAAGCGTGGTACTGGAAGTTTGAAGGGTAGCCCATGTAACGCCGATATTTAAAAAAAGGTTCCAGAGGGGATCTGAGAAATTATAGACCGGTGAGTCTTACGTTGGTGCCAGGCAAAATGGTAGAGACTATTATAAAGAACAAAATGACAGAGCATATTCAAAAGCATGGATTAATGAGATGTGGAGGGGCATTTTCGAAAGGTCGTTCAAATCTGAATTTGGACGTCCTCACGAAGTCGGCCAAAATCAGGTACGTATAATGAAAAAATAGTATGGACGTCCTTAGACATTCCATTATCGCAGTTGAAAACGCCCAAATCAGGGACGCCCAAAGTATAGGAAAAAGGACGCCCTTAGACATTGAGGAAGGAGGTAGCCTGCCACTAGAGCTGCTTAAGGGAGAGGAGCCAGCTACCATGGAGTGGGAGAATTCAAAGGTTGCCCTGCCCACCACTTGAAGGCAGTGGAGGAGGCCACACCGGGTGTGGTGCTGAGAGGTGGGAGAAACCGCCAACCCTGCTCCTTACAGGGTTCCCTCTGTGCTGTGAAAAGGCAGGTGATTTGTGGTATTGGTTTGATGTGCAAAGACTGTCCATGGAGATTTGTTCTGAACTATTATGCTATATTGGAAGTGTGCTGAACTCTTAGTAAGCCCGTCTGAAGGAGGGGGAAGGGAAAGCTAATGACCTTATAGAAGACCTGAGGTCTTGAGGAGCTGAGCATTTGCTGAGGGATTTTGGGACCTGGACTGTACCCTTTTTCTTTTGAAGATTATCTTATGAGACTGTACCTTTTTCTTTTGAAGATTATATTAAGAGGGCTGTACTTTTGTTTTGAAGAATATATTATGATTTCTGGTATGAAGTTGCCTTGATAATAAAATACTTTGGCCCTGAGTCCCAGTATCAGCAGTATTCTGTCCTTTCCTCCTTTCTTCTTCATTTCTTGCCCTACATAAGTAAAAGCTGTGTCCTCCTCCGTGGAATTGACTGGAGGAGGTATAACGTGGATCCAGCTTTTGCCTATTTTCTCCATCCATGTGCAGTTTTTCTCCTCTCTTCCCTTTCCCTCATCTCCATCCATGTGCATCTTCTTCTTTTTTCTTTCCTTCCCTCCATCCATGTCCAGCTCTTCTCCTCTCTCCTCCCCTCCATCCATGTCCAGCATTTCTCCTCTCTCCCCTGTATGGCTATCTGGCCTCTTAACTCCGTTTCCAGGGCTTCCTTTCCATTTATTTCTTTACTTTCCTCCTTTCTTCATTTCTTGCTCTATATCCATAAGTAAAAGCTGGGTCCTCCGCAGACTTGACTGTCCAGTGGATCCAGCTTCTGCCTATTTTCTTCATCCATGTGCAGTTTTTCTCCTCTCTTCCTTTTCCCTCATCTCCTTCCTCACTCTTCCATCCCCTCCATCCATGTCCAGCATGTCTTCTCTCTCCCTTCCCTCTCTTCCATCCATATCCAGCAACCCTCCTCTCCCCTGTCCTTCTCTCCATCCATGTCCAGCAACCCTCCTCTCCCCTGCCCTCCCCTTCATACACCCATGTCCAGCAACCTTCCTATCTCCTCTTTCCTCCCCTCCATCCACGCATGTCCAGCAACTCTCCTCTCCCCTCCAGCCATCCATACCTAGCAATTCTTTTCTCTCCCCTGCCCCCCTCTATCCATCCATCCCCAGCAATTCTCTTCTCTCTCCCCTTGTCCCCTCCATTCATCCATCCCCAGCAATTCTCCTCTCTGCCCTGCCCCTATCCAGCCATACCCAGCAATTCTGTTCTTGCCCCTGCCCCCTCTATCCATCTATACCAACAATTCTCTTTTCTCCCCTGTCCCCTCCCTCTAGCCATCAGCGATTCTCCTCTCGCCCCTCCCGCTCCCATCCATGTCCTGCGATTCCACCTGCCCGCCCGGAGCCCTCTTCTCCCCCCCCAAAAAAATTTACAGTGCAGGCGGACGCTTCTGGGTTAGAAGGAGGCAGCGTGTATGATTCGCTACCGCTGATGCTGAGTGCTGAGACGGAGGGAGGTAAATCCCGCGATCGTGGTGGCGGTGGGCAGCGTTTGGGAAGCGCTGCCGTGAGAGTGAGGGAGGCAGATGCGGGAACGGAGCTCAGCCTGCTCCCTCCGCTCCGCTGCCTCCACTGCTGGGTGGGCCTGAACCAAAACTGGGCGGGCCTGGGCCCACCCAGGCCCACCCGTGGCTACGCCCCTGCTCCTCAGTAGGGAAAGGGGGGAGAACACCACATGCAATGCAAATCACTATTCATTACAGACCATGACACAGGGAGTAGCAGGGGGGAGGGAGGGGGAGGGAGGGGGAGGGAGGGAGGGGGAGGGAGGAGGGTTTCCAGCAATGTGTGTAGGTTACCACTGTTTCACAACTTTGGGGGCCTTCCCCATCACCAAACTCTGCATATCTCCTTCCCACACCTCTATGCTGTAGCCACTGTGTCCTCTGCACTCCTTCCACAGTTCTATGACTAACCACCTGCCTGTGTGGCTCTCTTGTACCCCTCCACCACCTGCAGCAGAGGCTCTCCCTCCACCACCCACAGCAGAGGCTGTCCCTCCACCATCTGCAGCAGAGGCTCTCCCTCCACCACCCTCAGCCTTTGCTGAAGGTGGCACTGAAGAAGAAGCAGAAGATGCAGAAGGGGGGGACACCTCCTCAGCAGAGGCCATCCAGCCAGAGGAGGCAGCTACTGCACCTCACCACACAATTGCTGGGCCAGAACATGCACATGGAAGACTACCGGTGCCAGAAATTGGAGCTGCAACGGGAAGCGCTCCAGGCCAAACGGGAAGCACTCCAGGTGTAACAGGAAGCGGTACAGGCCCAATGTGAAGTGGTAGAGGAGCTCCAACGGCTGGAGCACAGCATCAAGGGCCTAAGCCGTGACCTGAAAGCACCTAATACTGCCCTGATGCAGCAACAACAACTGGTGTCGACTTCCACCACTGCACAGCAACCACCTACTAAGAAGTGGAGCTTGAGATCCTCAGCCTCCCCAGCCACTGGTCCAGCAGCCACCATACCAGCTCCCCTTCTGGGTCCTGTGCCCAGGTTGCAGGGCAAGCCACAGAGCACAAGGTGGCTGGACTTCCACAAGGCATCCGAGGCAGCAGGCTGCCTTGTGGACACAGAGGAGGAGAGTGGGAGCTCATCAGAGGACTCTCAACAGAGTTCCTCTGCAGCACCAGCTGCAAAGGAACACGGTGGGAGGGGTAGGAGGGGACGGGGCCAGGGGAGGGGGCGGGGAAAGTGATGGGACATGTTGGGGGGGGTGGGGGTGAGGGTTGGAGGGAGGGGAATATGCACAGAGCGGGTGATGGTGGTGGGAGGGGGGTAGTGTTGGTGAGTAAATTTTGTGATAGAAATAAATGTCAAGATACTCTAACACAAAACTTGTCTCGATCAGTCTTTGCCTGGCTCTGACCCCCAGCTGGTGTGCACTCTGCTGTGCTCTGTGGGCGGGAGGTGGAGGGGGCTCCTCATCCTGTTCATCTGGGGCCTGCTGCTGTGGTGGCTGTGGCTCTTCTGGGAGGGCCTGTCCTCTGCACATTGCCAAATTATGTAGCATGCAGCTGGCCAGGAATATCTTTGCCACCTTTTGGGGGCTGTACAGAAGCTCCCCTCCAGAATGGTCCAGACATCGGAACCTGTTCTTAAGTTGTCCGAATGTGCACTCAATTCTGCCACGGGTGGTCCAATGTCTACTGTTGTAGTTCTCCTCTGACCCTGTTTGTGGGTGCACTACAAATGCTGGCTCCTCCCACGACCAAAAGGCTTGCATTTCTCTGGGTTTGAGATGGCCGGGCCCGGTTTCCATTATGGCCAAAAACTGAAGCCGGCCATCTCTAAACCCGGCGATCTCAACATTTGACCTAAATGTTGAGATTTAGCCGGCGCCAACCATATTATCGAAAGAAAAGATGGCCGGCCATCTTTTTCGATAATATGGTTGGCTCCGCCCCTTTATGGCACCGGCCATATAGATGGCTGGCGCAGTTCGATTATGCCCCTCCATATGACTTTATGTGTAAAGAAATACATAGAATGAGAGAGACTAGTAGAGGCTGTGGGAAGAACTGTAAAACAAAAGAAAGAGGCCCATTCCATATCAGTACCACTCCAGTTGGTATCAGAACACCAGATCTTTTTGGTGGATGCAGTTATGATAAAAGAGTATGCAGTTATGATAAAAGAGAACACTTTTGCTTTAGAGTACTGCCAGAGAGCTAAGCTTTGAATATCTATATTTTCAGATTGTTTGGTTTGGTTCATAGATTCTAACCAGCTCTTACCTGTGTCTCCTTCCCTTAATATCTCCTTGATAATCTGCTGACTTTACCTCCTATAAAGAAAAAAAAATTAAAAATAAACCTCCCTTTCTTTTCACTTGCAGAGGTTCTGGCCTCTAAAGGTTTCTATATCTGTCTTCATCCTGACTTTATGGGAGAATACCCAAAGAAGGATCTGATATAATGGGTAGGCATAGGTGAAGTGGAAGCACAGTGGTCCAAGCTGAAAACTGCTTTAAATATGGCACCTGACCTTTTCTAGATATATTTGCAAAAGGAGAAAAAATAGGAATGGAATTGTAAGACTGAAAGATGCTGAGAATGACTATGTGGAGAGTGATGAGGATAAAGTGAACATGCTAAACAAATACTTTTCTTCGATGTTCACGGAAGAAAATTCTGGAGAAGGACTGTGGTTGGCTGCTGAGGGTATATCTGGGAATGGAGTGGATATTATACCATTCACAGAAGAAAGCATTTATAATGTTATGATTGGGGTCAGAACCCCTCTCAAACTTACCTCTTTCCTGGGGGTCAGCTTCTTAGCTGGCTTCTGTTTCGCTTGTCTGTCCTTTCTGAGCTGGCTCTGTCTCTCTGTGCTGGCAGCTTCCAGCAGCATGGGGCTAATTGTTTCACTTTACTACAGCTGTGTGTGTGGACGGAGTTAGCTCTAACTCTCTTTGGGTGTACTGGCTTCAAGTGCTTCACGGTGTTGCATTGGTGTGGGTTGGGCCTCTATGGGTTTCAGTGTGCTCTCTGGGTCAGTGTGCTTTTGCCTAGGTCTAGGGAGTGTGACATCATCAGGGAGGGCCTTGATAAGGAAGTGGTGTTGTTTCCTTCAGAGCCTTTGCAACAGTGGTGTTTGCTTTAGGTAGGGTGGTGCAGTGTGCACTTCTGACTTTGTGTCTAGTTTCCCTGCTTGCTTTTGCTAAGGGCCAGGTTAGTGTTAGTGCAGTGTGCACTGGTGACTGTGTGTTTAGCTTTCCTGCTTTTCCCTTTGGTTCCCCTGCTTTTCCCTCTTGGTTTTGGAAGCATTGCTGTGTGTAGGGCTTTGGAAGCTCTGTTGCTGATAGAAGTACTTCAGGGTTTGGTGTTGTTAGGAACACTGCAGAGTTTGCTGTTAGAAGTAATTCTGCTGTTTGTGCTATTGGGAGCATTGCAGTCTTTGCTGTTGGTGTTTGGTGCTTTAGAAGCACTTTTGGCTTATGTGTTAGCTTCCCTGCTTTTTCCTTGTGGCTCCCCTGGCTTCCCTTTTAGTGCTAGGAGCTTTTCTGGTTGCTGGCCAGAGTAGTGCTTAGGAAGCACCTTGTTAGTTGTATCTAGCTTGCTAGAGCAGTGCTTAGGTAGCTTGTTAGTTTTGTGTTTAGCTTATTAGTGTAGAGCTCTGCTTGTAGCTTGGTGCTTAGTAGCACCTGTGTTAGCTTTGTGTTTAGTTCCCTGCTCTGTTAGTTTAGAGCTTAGGAGCTCCTGTTTAGTATAGGGCTTAGGAAGTCCTTTTGTCAGTTTACTGTTAGGAACACTCCTGCTGGTTTAGGGCTTGGGAGCACGTAGATCAGTTTGGGTTTAGGAGCACTTCTGTTTCCAGTCCTGGTCCCTGTGTCATCCGGTATCCAGTAAGTCCTGCCGGCTACTCGAACCCAGGAGCTCAACTCCTGGGGGGCTTAGTAGCTAAGTGCAGGTGAAGCTGTGTGGACCAGTCCGGTGTGCTGCAGTCCGGTGTTCCAGTCCTGTGTCCTCCAGTCCGGGGAATTCCAGTCCAGTGTTCCAGTCCACGTGTTCCGGCTCGCTGGGCGGTGCCTGCAGTCCCTGCCGGTGTCGGTGTGCTTGCCCAGCGTTGGTTGGTGGGTTTTGCCTGCTGCTGTCGCTCCTCGTCAGCAGCCCAAGGGCTCACGTTTGCTCCAGAGCCCAGCCCCGCGGGCTCTGAACCTGAGAACCTGACATATAAACAGCTTGAAAATTGAAAAGTGGACAAAGCTATGGGACCCAATGGGATACATCCCAGGATACTGAAGGAGCTCAGAGAAGACCTGGGCTGGTGGGACCTCTTAAGGATTTATTTAATAGATCTTTAGAGATGGGAGAGATTCCGTAGAATTGGAGACGGGCTGATATGGTCCCTCTTCACAAAAGCAGAGACAGGGAAGAAGTGGGAAACTACAGGCCGGTAAGCCTCACATCTTGATAGGAAAAATAATGGAGTTGCAACTGAAGGAAAAGATAGTTAACTTTCTAGAAGCCAACGGGTTACAGGATCTGAGGCAATATGGCTTTACCCAAGGAAAATTCTGCCAAACAAATCTGATTGACTTCTTTGACTAGGTGACCAAAGAACTGGATAAAGAACATACGCTAGATGTAATGATTGAGCCTGCAATTGGTGGGAAAATGTGGGATACAAATGCTACAAATAAATAAATAAATAAATGATTTCAGCAAAGCCTTTGATACAGTCCCTCACAGAAGACTCATAAATAAGCTAAGAGGGCTGAACTTGGGACCCAAAGTGGTGAACTGGATTTGAAACTGGTTGACTGACAGGCGTCAGAGGGTGGCAGTAAATGGAATCCTTTCGGAGGAAAGGAAGTTGAGCAGTGGACTGCCTCAAGGGGTCAGTGCTAGCGCCGATTCTGTTTAATATATGTGTGAGAGACCTTGCTGAAGGGTTAGAAGGAAAAGTTTGCCTTTTTGCAGATGACACAAAGATAGCCATTAGAGTGGATACCCCAGAGGGAGTAGAAACCATGAGAAGAGATCTCCAAAAATTAGAAGAATGGTCAAAGATCTGGCAGTTTAAATTTAATCAGAAACAAACAGGAGACAGTCTACTGCAGAAGCAGAACAGACAGCCAAACAGCAGCAGCAGCAATCCAAGGAAGGACAAACACAGCAAGAGTTTATCCAAATGTCAACTTTAATGGAAACAGGAGCCAACCTGGCCAAGTTTTGGAAAATCCTTTGTCAGGGGTCTACAAACAATAAATATAATAAAATCAATAAATATTTAAGAAAGATCATCATTAAAATTGATTATATAAAAATGAAAATAATAGTAAGAATGCAAACTATACCACATAAGGTTTCCACAATACGTTCACAGATTGAAAACATGTACTGATTATTGCAGTATCTGTTTTTATATAATCTATTTTAATGATGTTTTTTTCGAAACTTGGCCAGATTGGGTCATGTTTCCATTAAAATTAAAATTTAATGACAAGAAGTGCAGAGTGATGCACTTGGGGTGCAGAAATCCAAAAGAGATGTACCAGGTAGGAGGGAAGAGATTGGTAAGCTCGACTTAGGAGAGGGGGTGATGGTGTCTGAAGATCTCAAGGTAAGGAAACAATGCAACAAGGCTGTGGCTATGACCAGAATGATCCTAGGCTGCATAGAGATGGGTATAACCAGCGGAAGAAAGGAGGTGTTGATGCCCCTGTACAAGTTGATGGTAAGGCCCCACTTGGAGTATTATTTTCAGTTTTGGAGGCTGTATCTTGCTAAGGATGTAAAAAGAAGTGGTTCAAAGAAAAATGATGAAAATGGTATGATATATGAGGAGAGACGTGCTGACCTGAACATGTATAACCTGGAGGAAAGGAGAAACCGGGGTGACATAATACAAACATTCAAATATTTTAAAAGTATTAATCCGCAAACAATCCTTTTCCAGAGAAGGGAAGGTGGTAGAACTAGAGGACATGAATTGAGGTTGAAGGGGGGCCAACTCAGGAAAAATGTCAGGAAGCATTTTTTCACTAAGAGGGTGGTAGATACCTGGAATGCCCTTCTGTGGGAGGTGCTGAAGATGAAAACTTTAATGGAATTCAAAAATGCATGGGATAAACACAATGGAACCCTGTTTAGAAGGAATGGATCCAAAGAAGCTTAGCAGAGATTAGGTGGCAACACCGGTAATTGGGAAGCAAAGCCAGTGGTGGGCAGACTTCTACAGTCTGTGCCCTCATTGTGGCTGGACAGATTCAGCTTCAGAAGTTGGAGAACAAGGCCAGTGCTGGGAAGCCTTCTACGGTCTGAGCCCTGATCGTGGCTGAATAGATTTGGATGGGTTGGAGTGGACCTTTTCAGGGGCTTTGATGACAACTTCAGAAGTTTTAGAACAAGGACAGTGCCCGGCAGACTTCTGCGGTCTGTGCCCTGATAATGATCAGGTATACATGTAAAGTATCACATCATATCTTATGTAATGAGTTTATCTTGTTGGGCAGACTGAATGGACCATACAGGTCTTTATCTACCATCATGTACTATGTTACTATGATATAAATTTTAGATCTTAAACTTTGAGTTCGATTCCCGGCACAGGCAGCTCTTTGTGACTCTGGGCAAGTCACTTAACCCTCCATTGCCCCATGTAAGCCACATTGAGCCTGCCATGAATGGGAAAGCGCGGGGTACAAATGTAACAAAAATAAATAAATAAACATTTATAAAATATAGAGGTGGTATGACCTTGAATTATAGCCAGATTACTCAATGTTAAAAAAATCAGACTGAACCTATGTAATGGAGAATGATTTAAATTGACATTTTAATGCATATCTAGGCTGATACTTGCCTAGGAATTCAGAGTTTGGTAATGAAAAATTTTCACACAATTTTGAGAAAGACAGAAGATCGTCATTATCAAAAAGTTGACCGATATACTGAGTTCATGTTCCATGATGTACAATTAATAGAAGTCATAGAGGGGCATAATCGAACGGAAACGCCTATCTCCATGGGCGTTTATCTCCGAGAACGGGTCCGTGAAGGGGCTGGCCGAACCGTATTTTCGAAAAAATGGACATTATTCAGCTGGGCATTTGTTTTTTTTAGCGATAATGGAAACTAAAAACGCCCAGCTCAAAAACGTCCTAATCCGAGCCATTTGGTTGTGGGAGGGGCCAGGATTGGTAGTACACTGGCCCCCCTGATATGCCAGGACACCAACTGGGCACCCTAGGTCAGTGCGGTGGACTTCAGAAAAAGCTCCCACATGCATAGCTCCCTTACCAAGGGTGCTGAACACCCAACCCCCCTCCCCCAAAACCCACTACCCACAAATGTACAACACTACCATAGCTCTTAGGGGTGAAGGGGGCACCTACATGTGGGTACAGTGGGTTTTGGAGGCCTCCCATTTACCAGCACAAGTGTTACAGGTGGGGGGGGGGGGGGGATGGGCCTGGGGCCACCTGGCTGAAGTGCACTGCGGAACCCACTAAAAGTGCTCCAGGGACCTGCATACACGCAGGCCTCTAGGACTGGTTGCAGCTATATATAACATTGGCACACCAGTTGACACCTGAAGACTAATCTCTCCGAAAACGTCCTTTATTGGAATAACCGCCTTTACTCACAGTTAACTGCAGATCAGAGGTTGTGCCCCACTGGCAATGAGTCTCCCTGGTACTGAGATGAGCAGTAGGTCAGAGCTGGCAGAATGCTGTACAATGCCCTCTTTCAGCCACATTCAAGGGAAGAACTAAGTTGTCTAACGTGGCTAACACAGGAAAGGGAACTAAAACTGGCTTACAAAAATGGCCACTATCACATGGACTACAACAGGAAACACAACAGGGCACACTCTGACCCAGTAGGCAGGGGGAAAAGCACCATGGAAGAAGAGCCTACCAACTACCAACATCGTGAGACTGTAACACAAGCTAATGAAATCACGGAGCCCAATACCCTACACCCACCACAATGCAAAGCTGATGTGACCCTGTACTGCACCCGAGAGCCACATCTGACCCAGGGAAAGGCTGTGACAGGATCGAACACATTCTGCTGTCATGGAGGTGGGTACGGCATTTGAGGCTGACATACGGCTGGAAAACAGTTTTTAAAGTGGGGTTTTTTTGGTGGGAGGGAGTTAGTGACCACTGGGGGAGTCCGGGGAGGTCATCCCTGATGCCCTCCAGTGGTCATCTGGGCAGTTGGGGCACTTTTTTGGGACTTGTTCGTGAAAAAAAAGGGTCCAAAAAAAGTGACCCAAAATCACGGTCAAAACGTCTTTTTTTTTCCGATTATCAGCTAAAGACGCCCATCTCTCCTCAGCTGATAACCACGCACCAGTTCCGCCTCCACCACGCCTCCGACACGCCCCCGTCAACTTTATTCGTTTCTGCGATGGAGTGCAGTTGGAAATGTCCAAAATCGACTTTCGATTATACCGATTTGGGCGCCTTTGCGAGATAAACGTCTATCTCCCGATTTAGGTCGCACTATAGGCGTTTTTCTCTTTCGAAAATAAGGTGGTTAGTGTACCTAACCACTATACCTCTATTCAAGAATTCTAGACTGCCAACTTGACATTTCGTCCTTTAGATTGTAAGCTCCTTTGAGCAGGGACTGTCCTTTTTGTTTAAACTGTACAGCGCTGTGTAACCCTAGTAGCGCTCTAGAAATGTTAAGTAGTAGTAGTAGTAGTAGTAAAATCAGGTGCAGCTTTTGATTGGAGTAACATATGGGCAAATGTAAATATAATAACATGTAGTGACAAATATGAAACAAGTTAAGGCAGTATAGTACATGAAGAAAACTCCTCATAAGAAGCAACAAACCAAAGGGGGAGAGATCCAAGACGGCCGCACGCATTTAGGAGACGTGCAGACCTCGATTTTCTTTACAACATAATGCCTAAAAGAAGAGGGAAGGCAGCAGTTTGGGCTCCCCCAACGCCTACCTCTGTACCTTCCGGTCCTATTGACCGTTTTTTTGAGGACGCCAACACAAGGAGATATGCTCGGGAGCAGATCCGTAGGAAATGCCGGCATGTCAGAGGAACTTTCGGCGTCTCCCGGACTGAATACCACACTGAGCCTCGTTGCAAGAACCCCGCCCCCACAACCTTTCCGGACAAGTTCCCCCTCTGTAGTAATGAGCAGTCTAACGCCGAAGAGCGGAATTGATCCGACTTCGAGCGGAGCCCATGTTAAACAGCCTCAGAGGGAATCAGAGGGATCTGTTGTGCCCCTGGAAGGAAGCAAACTGTCGACAACTGGTGTGGGAGAACATGAAATAGGTAATGGGCAGAAAACTGATATATTTGATTTGCCTTTACCGATTTTAGAGAAACCTTTAGTGGTGACTCTTGATTCCTTGTGGGACCTGGTCTCTCAAATGGTTCAGTCACAATTTCAACAAATAAAAGTATTATCTCAGAAGGTTAACGTTATTGAAAAGAAAGTGGATATAAATGAAACTGAAATTAAAAAGTCTTCTGAAAAGATTGATAAGATAGAAGAAAAAGTTTCAAACTTAGGAAATATTCAAACTGCTATTTTGAAAGATATTACAAATTTTAAGAATAAAATGAAAACCATATGCAAAGATATAATTTACGGTTTATAAACTTTCCAAGGCTTAAAACGATAAACCCACTGAAGATGATACAACGATACTTCAGAGCATAGGCGCCGACTCCGTGGGTGCTGTGGGTGCTCGAGCACCCCCAATGTTTTCACCCACCCAGGCAGGGGCGGGGGGCGCCGCTTACCCCTCTGACGTCGCAGCAGCTACACAGCGTCAGTGAAAGTGCTGCCCGCTAGCCTTCCCTTCGCTCGTTCGTTCCCTCTCAGTGTCCCGCCCTCGTGGAAATGATGTCAGAAGAAGGCGGGACATTGAGAGGGAACGAACGAGCGAAGGGAAGGCTAGGGGGCAGTGCTTTCACTGACGCTGCGCAGGCTCAGCTGCTGCGACAGAGGTAAATTTAAAAGATTTAGAGAAGACAGGCGGGTAGGGCAGGTGGACATGGGAGTGGGAGGGCAGGGGGGAGAGAAGCATTGATCGATGGATCTGGAGGGGAGGGAGGAGAATTGCTTGTGATGGATGGATGGAGGTGGGCAGGGGACAGAGGCGCATCGATGGACATGGATGGGAGGGCAAAGCCCAGGGAGAGAGAAGAAATTGCTTGATATGGATGGATGGAGGTGGGCAGGGGACAGAGGAGCATGGATGGACATGAATGGGAGGACAGGGCCCAGGGAGAGAGGAGAAATTGCTTGCTATGGATGGATGGAGGTGGGCAGGGGACAGAGGAGCATCGATGGATGGGAGGGCAGGGCCCAGGGAGAGAGGAGAAATTGCTTGATATGGATGGATAGAGGTGGGCAGGGGACAGAGGAGCATCAATGGACATGGATAGGAGGACAGGGCCCAGGGAGAGAGGAGAAATTGCTTGATATGGATGGATGGAGGTGGGCAAGGGACAGAGGAGCATCGATGGACATGGATGGGAGGGCAGGGCAGGGCCCAGGGAGAGTGGAGAAATTGCTGGACATGGAGAGGAGGGCAGGGGAGAGAGGAGAATTGCTGGATATGGATAGATGGAGGGGGGCAGGGGAGAGAGGTGTAATATTTTCAATGACGCCATGGCTGGTAAAAGGGGTGTGACTACTGTTGGGGCAGAGCCATAGTGATCCCACCCCTAGATGGGTAGGGGCACCGACTAATAGGCTGCAGGAGGGTGCCAGAAACCTTAGGACCGGCTCTGCACCCGCCGGAAGTCGGAAGTTCCCTTCCCAGCCAGCCCACCTGCCCGGTGCCTGCCCTCTTCTCCCTCAGTTCTCCGCCGGTCCGTCCTTGCCTTCCTGCGTGCCGCCCAGAATTTTAAAACTCATCTTACCTCGGGGTCCCAGTGGCAGCAGTGAAAGGCGAGCAGGCTCGGCGCTTCAGCCTTCCCTTCTCTCTCAGCTCTGGTCCCGTGGTCCCGCTCTCATTTTCTGTTTCTGCAAGGGCGTGACCAGAGCTGAGAGAGAAGGGAAGGCTGAAGCACCGAACCTGCTCACCTTTCACTGCTGCCGCCGGGACCCTGAGGTAAGATGAGTTTTAAAATTCTGGGCGGCATGCAGGAAGGCGAAGATGGACCGGCGGAGGACTGTTGTGGGAGAAGAGGTCAGGCTGGGGTTGAGACTGGCACTCGGAGGAGAGGGGGCCTGGAACTCAGAGGAGGGGGGCCTGGAACTTGGAGGAGGGGGAGGGAGAGGGCGGGGGAATGCACCTGTTAAAAAAAATTCACCCCTCCGAAGGGACACCACCTTGTAAGTGGTGGAGGGGCTTCCGTGTTTCAATGACTTAGAAGGCTATGCTGAAGGTTTATCCATATCAGACAGGCCTCTGAGGAGAAACCAGACAAAGAGTGTCCCAAACTGGAGGATCCAAGATGGCGTCAAGGGAGGCCGTACGTTAGTTGAGCTCCCGTTTTACACCAGAATACCTGAAGAAGTAGGCATGCTCCCCAGAGAATGGGGAAGAAAAAAGGCAAAGCCGTGGTGTTGTCCTCCTCAAACATGGCTGGGGTTCCCACCACTTCTCAGTCTACTTTGGAGAGATTCGGGGTCATAACGTTGGGGATATCGGTTCCTGCTTCGGGGAACAGCAAGGCTTTATTGCTGAATCTCAGTGGAGAGGGAGTGACTTTGAGTCCCCCTGTTGGCATGACCTCTCCAAGACCCGGAAACAGTAACGCTTCGCTATGGAGGTCGACAGTGGAAACGCCCGAAGTGGGTTAGGATCCTCACGCGATCCGAGGAGGTCCTGGCGCAGCATTGACTCCAGATAATAAACCAACTGGGGGATTGGAGAGTGAGCTCTTCCCCCCGAAGATATCTGGAGCGGTTTCTGTGGAGAAACTGGACTTGGTGAAGCCAAAAAATGTCATAATGGACGCACTATGGGAAGTGCTGCAGAGTGTGAATAATTCTCTTCTTCAGATGTCAAAAATTTTTCAGGAATAAATATGTGATTATATCAATACTTATCTAACAAAGTGGAAGTCCAAGATATAAAATTAGAGACTTTGATTACGGAAATGGTTTCTCTACGAAAATCAGTTAATCTGGTAATGAAGGACAGTCATGTTTCTTGTAAAAAAGTGGAACTTCTGGAGAACCAATTAAGGAAAAATAACTTGAGAATGATAAATCTTCCTAAAATACCCTATATAGAGAGTTATATTACTAGTGACTTTTGCCTTTGATTTAGATAGGAACAATGTTTTGAAATTGTATTTCCGATACATGGCTGATAGTTTTTTGGGTTCAAAGATAAAAATATATTTCCTGATATATCAAGGGAATCGCAGACTAGGAGGTGTGAACTCTTGGCTTTTAAGCCAAGAATCATTGCCCTAGGCGGGACCTTCCTAGAGCGATTCCCTTGTAAGTGTTTTATTTCCTTATTACTTATTTGTTGAACCCAAGAAATTACAAGAGTTTGTGGAGTTAAAAGAACAGATGAAGAACCCTCTGCAGCAACTTCCTTTAGTTACCACTGTACCGGCTGCAATTACCGATTAACCTTCCTCCCTCAGAAAATATGAATTTGTATGATTAACCCACTTGGTGTTTTTCTTATTTTCTTTGAGGTTGTTTTCCTGATCTTGGATCCCCCAATTGTGGACAATTATATATATTGTTGAGAGAAAATGTTTTTTCTTTTTCCTTATATTAATTTCTGTTTTTCCTTACATTTACGTGATACATGTGAATGTAATTAAGTAAAATGATTAAAAAAAAATTCAGCACCCCCAATCATTTTGAAAAGTTGGCTCCTATGCTTCAGAGAGGTTTTGGAGATATCAGAAGTAAATTTGCCGCCTCTAACTCAAGCTTATTATGTGCCTTCAAATGCACAAGAACAATTACAACAGCAGCAAAGATCTTTGAATCTTACAAATTTTCTGGAAACATCTGATACTGAGTTAGCAACTGCGGCAACTTTGGTAGCCACAGTTGCTTTGTTGCCAGACAAACAATGGTTGCTTAAAATGTTCTTCAAACATAAGGACAAATTGTTTCTGGGCTTAAAGATTTCATTGTTTCCGGATGTTTCGAAGGAAACACACAAAAAGCGTAAACAATTTTTGATACTGAAGCCAGAGATATTGAGACTAGGGGCCACATTTTATCTTCGCTTTTCATGTAAATGCATAATATGTTATAATTCATATAAATGTGTTTTCACAGACCCACACATAACATCTAAAAGAACTGAAGGAGTGTAACAGAAAGTACCTTATTAGATTGTCTCCTAGATGTAATTTTCTTTAAAATAATTCTTTATTGTTCCTCTTATAATTGGATCTCTCCATTTAAAGTGGACTTGAGTGTTTTAATTATGTGTAATAATAATTTTTTCCTTATTTTGTTTAATTCTAGATTAAAAACTTTCCAATCAAGTGTAATTCATTGAAAATTTGTATATGAATAAAAACAATAATAATAAAAAAAGAAGCAACAAACCACAGTAAACTGACCGGCGCCCCAAACATTGGCCCACACGAGCAACATTCCATGCTAACATATGAAACAGAGAGTATCCCACCTTACTAAAGAATCCCCTGTTATCAAGGATTGGAAGGGAAGGGAAAAAAAAAGAAAGTAAAACAATTCACTCACACAACAGCATTCATCCATCCATGTTTAACAAAGTCATTCACACCACAGACTCTTTAACTCCAGTAGCTCTGAACCGAAACACACACACACACTTAACAAGTTAACACTCGTAATAACCAAATAATGATAAAAAGAAAAACAGTAGATAGAGAGGACTTTCAGTCATAATTATCTTCCATTTAAATACTAAGTGGGGACTAACAGAATATGCCATTAAAGAGTACAGCATTTTATGTACCTTCAAAAAGGGAAGTTAACACAGTGTAAAATTAGACCAGAAAATGTAGCAATGACAATGCAAAAATACTGACATTAAAAATGTTTGTTAGAAGTATATGTCTTACAAGTAAGTCCAGATGAGGTCAATTTAATTTCTTGCAGCCATGTGCACAGCATATTTGAATAGATAAAATTGTCCGTACGGTTCTTGTAGGTAACCCGCATGCGGGCTCGGTAGAAGAGGCCAAATTGCACCAAGATCTGTCAGGTCTTGACGGAGAGATAAGAAAGCTTTTCTTTTTGTGGCCATGGATGCAGCTAGGTCTGGAGCAATGATTATTTTTCGGCCTTGATGGAGCAAGGAGGATTTGCTCTTGGCAGCAATATTTGTAGAGCGTGTAGATAACTGAGTGAATTCAAAATCCAAAAATTTAGGAAGCCATGTCTCCAGAAAAGTAATCATGTCCATTCCTTCTCTATCTTACCTCTTGTATGGGACATATTTAGGTAAAATTGCCCATTTATAATTCTCTTTCCAATTTAAAGTAAATGTTAATAATTAATGATAAGACCCTATCAACAGCAAACAAGAAATATTAACTAAATTCAAGAACATTGAGGAGGAATTGGTAAAAGCCAGGAGATCCAAATGATGCCCCTCCTCATGAGAGGAATAGAAAGGAGGGTAAATTACATTCAAAAGTTCAGAAAATCTAATAATTCTATCACATTTGAATCAGAATCATCTTCTAAATGCAAATTAATGTCCTCAACAAGAAAACATTATTAAAATCAAGAGCATATTTTAGTAACCAGTAAATCTTCCCTAGCATCTTAGAAGGACAATAGCATAAAGCAGCCAGAGTTTTCCAAGCTATCATCTGAACTTTCGCATATATTAATTTCTCTGGCAGTTGTACTCATTGATTCTAAAATTGTCACTATAAAATCACACTGCAGCATCTCCTGTTTCCTCTAAACATCTCTTCTGCTCTCTTCCACTCCCAACCCCTGTCTTCAGTGCAATACAACAATTTTCCTCCGTGATTCAACATTACCCCCCCACCACCACCACTTCAATCAACCTTCAAGATGGTCTTCTGTTGATCCTTGCTAGTGGCAGTGTTGAACATATGCTGCCTACCGCCTGCTCTGAAGCTTTCCCTCTGACCCATCCCATCCAGGCAGAAACAGGCAGTGATGTCAGAGGAGGTGGGATGAGCCAGAGGGATAGCTTTGAAGCAGGTCAAAGGCAACATATCTGCAATGCTGCTATTTCTGGGGACCAACAGAAGACCACCTTTAAGGTAGACTGACAAAGGATTGAGGGGGGGCAGATGTTGAACCCCAGATGGGGGAGGGGTATGATCTGCAGAACTTGAAGGGTCACCAATGGAAGCTACGGCCAAGGCAATGAGCTCCAACAGCCATAAGAATAGCTTGCTGCTACTCACCACCAAGTTTGTGCCATTGCTCATGGGGGGTGGAGGGGGAGGGAGGGAGAAGTGTTAGACAATGGGAGAGAGGGATGGATGGAAGGAGGAAAGACAGAGATAATGGAACCCAGGAAAGAAAGAGAGATAATGGACCTGGGGGAAGAGGAGAGGGAAGGGAAGGAAGGAAGGAAGGAAGGAAGGAAGGAAGGAAGGAAGGAAGGAAGGAAGGAAGGAAGGAAGGAAGGAAGGAAGGAAGGAAGGAAGGAAGAATAAGGGAGAGATGTTAGATCTGGGATGGGAGGGAGGGAGATAATTACTGCCTTTCTGTGGTTACAAGTGATTTACATATTACATACAGGTATTTGTTTTGTTCTTGGGGCAATGGAGGGTTTAGTGACTTGCCCAGAGTCCACAAGGGGCTGCAGTGGAAAATAAATAAATAAAAAATACCTTTAAAACCTTAGAACCAGGTTTGGCTTACAATACCCATCATGGATAACTGTGACTTATAAAAACTCTACAAAAACCTACAATTCAACTTAAGTTCTAAAGGAATTTATAGAGCAAAATATCACTCATCACAAGGATGGCTAACTTATGCTGCTTTTTTCAGAGAAGTCAGTTAAGCCTGAAATCCCTGCAATGTTGCTTTAATATCTACAAATATCATAGGACTATCCTTTGACTTTCTAAACTATATCAGCTTAGAATTTTCAAGCTTCATTGAATGATATCTATGGAACATAGAATTCCCTTATCAGCTCTACTTCTAACTTAACAACTTCAGAGAATCTAGTGATTTAGAACTCAATCACTAGACCTTGAAGTTTAGAACTCAATCACTAGACCTTGAAGTTTATGACATCATTCAGATCTTTATGGATTTTATATAACTTAATGTGACTTTTAACTTAGAAAATGATGTGCTAGATGTGCTACTTCTGCAATAATGCCTTAGGCGGTGTTTTACCTCTTCATCAGATATGTGAACAACCTTTTTTTCCCATAGTTTTAAACAAACTTTCTCTAGAGGTAGAAATTTAACAGCCAAGAGTATTAAAAAGTATAGTAGCAAGGCTCAAACTTTGTCCTAAAAGAAAGTAATTTTCTGTTCTTTGCCTGCTGGAGAGGTAGCACTGCTACTGGCCTGAATTAGGTGTTAATTAAGGTGTGAGGAGGTAGAATATTTGCAAAGGTTACTAAGGGCAGTCTGATTACTGGGTTAGCTTCAAAGGGTTTGTTTGAAGCAATGTCCTTAGAATCCAAACTATATAGAGAGGAAAGGTGCCACTTAACTTTCCTTCTGAGAAGTTCTGAGAGAAGAGGACATTTCTTTTTGTAAGTGACATTGTTTTGTTCTGTGCTTGGTAACTTAAAGATTGGGTTTAAAAGAGGAATTGTAGGTTATTGATAAACATAGTTAGAATAATAATAATAATAATAAAGCAAAGTGTATAAACTAGTCTCCTTGCCCTTTTCTCCATAGTTTTAAAACTTGAATTTTCTGCCACAGCATTAACATACACTCTAGAAGGAACCTCAGGGCTAGTTAAGTCCTCATTCCCACCCACCCCTAGCTCAACTCTTCATTTATAGTCAATTATTCTAATTAGAACAACAAGAGGAGAATTTTCATTACAGTTTAAATTACATTTAATTACTTTCTGAGAAGCAAACAATAAATGACATATTATACTATATAATCTTGAGGATCTTTATGTTCATCTGATCTCCCTAGTACTTTAAGAAGTTTTAATTAAACAACTCTATAATACTAAGATGCAGATAGCAGTCCAGCAGCAAGAGGGGTTCTATCCAGTCTTTTGCATTGAGTGCCACATGTATGATTATCTCCCAGTTGGTGAGAGGTTATATGTGTGTGCTCAATTCAGAGTCCGTTCTCTTGAGGCTAGAGTAGCAGACTTGGGGAAGCTGAAGGAGACAGAGAGGTACAAAGAGGAGGCCTACAGGGACGTTGTAGAGAAGTGCCACCTCCAGTCTGGTAGCCCCTGTGCTGCCTTGGAGGAAGGAGGTCTTCTAAAAGGAGAGCATTACCCTGGTGAAGCGGGAAGTAATCCTGTAGCCAGGACCAGCCCACCAGGGAATGCAATATCCTCTAGCATTGAGGATGTGTCTCCAGGACCTTCTGCCCAGGACGGAAGGGTTAGGATGGCTGTAGTTGGTGATTCGATAATTAGGCATGCAGATAGCTGGGTTTCTGAAGGAAGTAAGGATGTAGTAAGGTGGTTTAATGCAGCATTGGAGATAGGTTTCACAGTTAACCCACTCTAAATTCCTTGGTTGTTTAGGCCCACCCACCCCTAGAGTGTTACTTTCTATATAGTTTATCTCCAACAGTATTGGAGCTAAATCACAGTATATCCCAATAACAGGTAAGGAAGTACATTGAACTACACCCACAAAATAAATCTGAACAGGCTTTTAGATCTCACAGTAAAACCACCTGCTTCCTATAACTTACAGAACAGCTGAAGGTAAATATAGGGTCGGGGCTTTGGCGTAGCCATGGGTGGGCCTTGGTGGGCAAGGGCCCACCCATTTAGGGCTTAGGCCCACCCAACAGTAGCACACGTTTATGGAAAGGTAGCTGGTGGGATCCCAAGCTCAGCCAGCTGAAGACTGCGAATGTTCAGTTTTCAGTGCATTGCCTGCTGCAGACTGCCAAGGTGGAAAGAAGCATTTTCCCACCAGCTGAGATATTTTTTAGGTGGGGGTTGGGGGGGGGGGAAGAACAATTGGTGCCCACCCACTTCTTCCCTAGGCCCACCCAAAATCTGTTGTCTGGCTACGCCCCTGGGCCGCTTTAGTAGGCCTCTTTTTTCCTTTGTTCTTTATCCCCAGATACAAAAACTTCCTATACTTGAAGTATGGCAAAGAAACTTTGTGCCCCTAAATCTGCTGCTCTCATTACAGCTTCTGCCTCCATACAGACTGAATGCTTAGTCCAAGGCAAGGATTTGATTTCCTGTGATAAACGTATGCACATTGAAACCCTCATGAATGAAGTGCATGAACTAAAAGAGGAGGTTGGCAAGATTTAGAAGCATCTGTGTCAACCAGAAATTCATTCCAGAGATGCAGTTTGAAACATTGCTGATCTCTAGCAAAAGGAGAAGTGATCTAATGGAGAAAAAGGACAGCAGGACACAGGTTACCAGATCCTGCAAAATAAACCCCCAAACTCCATCTTCTGTTGAAATGAAGAATCGGTTTGCAGCCCTGAATGTAGAAGAGTTGAAAACATCTCAAGAACAGGTGGAAACTATGATCAAAAATCCCAAAGCAGCTGGATCGATGGCCAATAAGAAAAGAAAGGTAGTGGTGGTTGGTGATTCTCTTCTGAGGGGTACTGAAACACCCATCTGCTGACCAGACATGTTGTCTAGGGAGATGTGTTGTCTGCCTGGTGCCAAGATTTGAGATGTGACAGAGAGTTTGTCGAGACTCATCAAACCGACTGACCGCTATCCTGTGCTGCTCATCCATGTTGGCACAAATGACACTGATGAATATATCAAGTGGGATTTCATGGCTCTGGGTCAGAAAGTGAAGCACTTAAGCAAGGAGGTGGTGTTCTCATCGATCCTTTCAGTTGAAGGTAAAGGCCAGATGAGGTAAGCTCGCATCCTGGAGCTGAATGTGTGGCTGGTGCCAAAGTGAACACTTCGGCTATCTTGTCCATGGGATGATTTTCCAAGAGCTACTGAGTGGTGATGGTGTCCATCTATCAAGGAAGGGACAAAGTGTCTTTAGTAACAGACTGGCTAAAGTACTACAGAGGGCTTTAGACTAAATTGACTGGGGAAGGGTGAGAGAAGCCCCACAGTCATTAATAACCCTCAGAAGGGCAAGATATCAAATACCTTTATAGAACATGGAAAAAAAGAGTACAATCTGGAGAGTCTTATATACCAATGCCCGTAGTATGGGAAACAAAATTCTAGATCTAGAGGCTGCAGTGATAGAAGCCAATTTGGATTTAGTGGTGGTCACAAAGTCATGGCTCACAGAGAACCATGACTGGGACATAGTTATACCTGGCTATAATCTACTCAGGAAGAACAGGGTAGGAAAAAAAAGGTGGAGGATTGGCATTATATGTTAAGAATAATATTAAAGTGACAGAATTGCAGGACATACAGAGTAAGGAAGAAGCACTGTGGGTTAAACTGGTAAGAGAGAAAGGAAAATGTATTTACATTGGTGTAATATACAGGTCGCCTCACAGTCAGAAGAAATGGACAGAGATTTAATTGAAGACATTCACAAGATAGTTAATTTATTATTTATTTATTACATTTGTATCCCGCGCTTTCCCACTCATCGCAGGCTCAATGCGGCTTACATAGTAACAAGAGAATACAATCTGTAGTATCAGAATCAACAAAGGAGGTATGTGGTAGGACACTGGTGTAATATTAAGAAAGTTAATATTAAGAAAGTTAAGAAAAGGGAGGTACAATTAATAGGTGACTTTAATATGCCAGACATTGATTGGAGCATCCCTGATGCGGGGTCATCTAGAAGCAAAGGGATCTTAGATTCTCTACAGGAAGAATTGTTCCAGCAGTGGATGATGGAACCGACATGGGATGGAGCGATTCTAGACCAGGTGCTTACAAATGGGGAGAATGTTTCCGATGTTATGGTGGGAGATCATTTGGCATCTAGTGACCAATGGATGGTGTGGTTTAATATTAAGATGCAAGAGGAGAAGGCTTATTTGAGACTGAAGGTCCTAGATTTCAAAAGAACTAACTTTGCTGAGATGGGGTGAATTTCTCAGGAAAGAGTTAGTTGGATAGAAACAGCTGAAGGAAGTAGAATATCAGTGGGCAAAACTTAAAGGAGCTATCCTAAAAGCGACAAATTTTTATGTTAGAAAATTACATAAAAGTAAGAGGAAAAGAAGGCCACTCTGGTTCTTGAACAGAGTAGCTGAATAGGTAAAAGAAAAACTTTTCCAGGTATTTTTGCCACTCTAAGAGGACTCAGAAAGAGGAAGTGGCAAAAATACCTGGAAAAGTTCAAAGAAGCTGGAAAAACTGTCAGGAAAGCAAAGAGGCAAACAGAGGAAAAGATAGCTGATATGGTAAAATTGGGGGACAAGACATTTTATAGATATGTAAGTGACAGGAGGAAGTGTCACAATAGCACTGTAAGGCGGACAAGACATTTTATAGATATGTAAGTGACAGGAGGAAGTGTCACAATAGCACTGTAAGGCTCAAGGCTGAGGGGCAGGAATATGTAGAAGCTGATAAGGGTAAAGCTGAAATGCTAAACAAATATTTCTGTTCAGTGTTTACAGATGAAAGGCGGGGGCGGGACCACAGAAGACAAATGCTAATGCTTCAAATTCTTGCTGACCTCCTTCCAATCTGCTCTCCAACTTGCCTGACAGGAGTCTGGTTCTATGTGATGCGTCTATCCATAGATGAGCTTCCAGCTTCACTGTAAAAGTCCCTCCTTTTTTATTAGGCTTAGAACTCATGTTCAGAGCTAAGGAAAATTACAGAATGCTTGAGAATGTCTCTGTTTTGGTAAACAGGCCATACTGTGGGAATGTAGTCACATGTTTCTCAGTCTAGGTGGCCAGTCTGAACTCGAAAGAGGCTCCAGCTCTCCCTTCACATACCAAATTAATTAGAGCTGTGTCTTATCTTCTTCTACATTCCAAATCATTTTCATAGAAACAGAATTAGTTCTAATCAAAAATACAGACCCCTAGTGCACTTGTCAGTCAAGGCAGAGTTGAAATACGATCTTTAAAATTCACTTCTATTACAATATTAGAAGCAAGAAGCTGGCAAAGTAATCAGATGGACTGCTAGATAACCGAGGGGTAAAAGGAGCACTCAGGGAAGACAAAGCCATAGTGGAGAGATTGAATGAATTCTTTGCTTCGGTATTCACCAAGGAAGATTTGGGAGTTATACCGGTGTCAGAAATGGTATTCGAAACTGACAAGTCAGAGAAACTGAATGAAATCTCTATAAACCTGGAAGATGTAATGGAAAAATTTGACAAATTGAAGAGTAGCAAATTGCCTGGACTGGATGTACTGATAGAATTGAAAAATGAACTTGTAGAACTATTGTTAGTAATATATAATTTATCTTTGAAATCAAACATGGTACTGGAAGATTGGAGGGTAGCCAATGTAATACCAATTTTTAAAACGGGTTCCAGAGGTGATCCGGGAAATTATAGACCAGTGAGCCTGACGTTGGTGCCAGGCAAAATAGTAGAGACTATTATAAAGAACAAAATTATAGAGCATATTCAAAAGCATGGATTACTGAGAAAAAGCCAATGTGGATTTAGTGAAGGGAATTCTTGCCTCACCAATCTACTACATTTCTTTGAAGGGGTGAACAAATATGTGGATAAAGGTGAGTCGATCAATATTGTGTAACTGGATTTTCAAAAGGCATTTGACAAAGTACCTCATGAAAGACTCCATAGGAGGTAGTGTTCTATTGTGGATTAAAAATTGGTTAAAAGATAGAAAACAGAGAGTAGGTCTGCATGGTCAGTGTTCTCAATGGAGAAGGATAGATAGTGGGGTTCCCCAGGGGTCTTTGCTGGGACCTCTGCTTTTTATCATATTTCTAAATGATCTAGAGATGGAAGCAACTAGTGAGGTAATTAAATTTGCTAACAACACAAAGTTATTCAAATTTGTTAAATCACAAGAGGATTGTGAAAAATTACAAGAGGCCTTTACAAAACTGGAAGACTGGGTATCCAGATGGCAGATGACTTTTAATGTGAGCAAGTGCAAAGTGATGCATGTGGGAAAGAGGAACCCGAATTATAGTTACATGATGCAATGTTCCACATTAGGAGTCACCAACCAGGAAAGGAATCTAGGTGTCATCATTGATGATACATTGAAACTCTTTGCTCAGTGTGCAGCGACAGCTAAGAAAGTAAATAGAATGTTAGGTATTATTAGGAAAAAATGGAAAACATGTATCACTCCATGGTGCGACTGCACCTTAAATACTGTGTGCAATTCTGGTCACCGCATCTAAAAAAATATATAGTGGAATTAGAAAAGGTACAGAGAAGGGCAATGAAAATGATAAAGGGGATGGGACGACTTCCCTATGAGGAAAGGATAAAGCGGCCAAGGCTTTTAGCTTGGAGAAAAATGGCTGAGGGAGATATGATAGAGGTCTGTAAAATGAATGGAGTGGAATGTGTAGATGTGAGTCACTTATTTACTCTTTCCAAAAATACTAGGACTAGGGGGCACACAATGATGCTACAAAGTAGTAAATTTAAAACAAATTGGAGAAAATATTTTTTCGCTCAACATGTAATTAAACTCTGGAATTCATTGCCAGAGATCATGGTAAAAGCAGTTAGCTTAGCAGGGTTTAAAAAAGGTTTGGCTAATTTCCAACAGAAAAGTCCATAAGCCATTGGGCTTATTTCTAGGATAAACAGCATAAAATGTATAGTACTGTTTTCGGATCTTGAGAGGTACTTGTAACCTTGATTGACCACTGTTGGAAACAGGATGCTGGGCTTGATGCACCTTCGGTCTGTCCCTTTATGGCAACATTTATATACTTATGTACTTATTTTCTTTTCTATTTCTGGGATACTGCCATTATATACAGTATAGCCTTATCTCTCATCTCTTATCCCCTTCTCCCTTTCCCTCTCTTTCCTGTCTTTCTTCCTCTACTCCTTGTTTTTTTTTCCATCCCCACCTCACCCCTTTTTTTTTTTTACAATGTGTTATTTTTGTCTGTTGCTACTGATACATTGAAACTAGATGTTATTGGGTTTTTTTTGCATAGGCGCCCCGTATAAGAGGCTAAGCCTCCCCAGCGCAACCGTGACCTTCCCCTGGCTGCTGCCCCCCCAAAAGCAAGACCGGCGCAGCGCTGCAGCCGGCAGCTCTCCGATGGTCCCTCCTTCCTTCCCACCCTCAGCTCCCTGACTGGCAGCCCTCCTCCTCTCCGTTCCCCCCTTCCCCCCGCACATGTGTTTAACCCTTTTACTTTCAGTGGCAGCGACGTCAGTGAAGAAGAAAGCACTGCAGGCTCATCTCCAGCTTCTCTCTTCCCTCACACAGAGTCCCACCCTTGTGGAAACAGGAAATACATCACCGCAGAAGGCAGGACACTGTGTGAAGGAAGGGAGAAGCTGGAGGCGAGCCCACAGTGCTTTCTTCTTAACTGACATTGCTGCCACTGAAAGTAAAAGGGTTAAACACATGGGGGGGGGGGGCAGGAAGGAATGGAGAGGAGGGCTGTCGGGGAGCTGAGGGAGGGCAGGGAGAATCGCTGGACATGGATGAGAGGGGAGGGCAGGGGGAGAGAAGAGATCGCTGGACATGGACAGGAGGGGAGGGCAGGGGGAGAGAACAGATCAATGGGCATGGTGAGGAGGGGAGAGAGGAGGATTGCTGGACATGGATGGATGGAGGAGAGAGAGGAGAATTGCTGGACATAGATGGATGGGGCAGGGGAGAGAGCAAATTTGCTGGAGATGGATGGAGGAGAGGGCAGGGGAGAATGGAGAGTTGCTGGACATGGATGAATGGAGGGGAGGGCAGGGGAGAGAGGAGAATTGCTGGACATGGATGGATGAATGGGGGCAGGGGAGAGGAAATTTGTTGGATATGGGTGGATGGAGGAGAGGGCAGGGGAGAATGGAGAGTTGCTGGACATGGATGGATGAAGGGGAGGGCAAAGGAAAGGACAATTGCTGGACATGGATGGATGAATGGGGGCAGGAGAGAGAGGAAATTTGTTGGATATGGGTGGATGGAGGAGAGGGCAGGGGAGAATGGAGAGTTCCTGGACATGGATGGAGGGGAGGGGAGGGCAGGGGAGAGAGGAGAATTGCTGGACATGGATGGATGGAGGGGGCAGGGGAGAGAGGAAATTTGCTGGACATGGATGGATGGAGGAGAGGGCAGAGGAGAATGGAGAGTTGTTGGACATGGATGGATAGAGGGGAGTGAAGTCAGGAAGGAGATGCGCATGGATGGAGGGGAGGGAAGAGAAGAGAGAAGAACTGTTGGATAAGGATGGCGGGAAGGAAAGACAAAGGAAGGAGATGCACACGGATGGAGTGGAAGGGAGAGAGGAGAAATGCTGGACTTGGATGGAGGGGAAATTGCTGAATTTAAGGGCTGGATCGGAACACTTTGAGGGCAGATGCTGAAACTGGAGAAAGGATAGGGATAGGGCTACAGATGGTAGACAGGATGCATAAGGACACAGGAGGATGGTGAACACTGTGAGAGAAAAAATATCAAATGGATAGAAGACACTGTATAAAACAGAAGACACTGGGACCAAAGTGAATAGAAAAACTATATTTATTTTTATTTATTTATTTTCTGCATTTATATCCCACATTTTCCCACCTCTTTGCAGGCTCAATGTGGCTTACAAATACCGTAGTGGCGATCGCCATTTCCGGAATAAGAAATACAGAAGAATGTTCCAATCAGAGTATATAGAGTACACAGTAAATTAGAATAAAATCGGTAATCAATACATTTCAGGTGCTGAAATCAAGGGTAGTGAAAAGCGTTCAATAATGACAATGTGATAAAGTAACCAAAATAAGAATAATTCAATGTTAACTAATTCTGGTACAGTTCTGATGATCAGACAACAAAGGTAGAAAAAAGTATTTTATTCAGAATTTATTAACTGGAATATGTCAGCTTTTGGAAATGTGCATCTGTGATATTTTGCATGTAAGTTTCAATTTTTGTAGTATTGCTACATGCTGAGTCTGACTTCTTGAGGTAACTTTCCAGTTCAGCATTTTGCCTTCATATCTGTTGTGTCATGTGTGATCAAGGTGCAGTATTCTGCTAGCGTGTAGTATTTGCAGCCCTTTTGTTGTTGTTGTTGTTGTTGTTTTTTTATTCACTAGGTTGTGTACTGGTGTTTTAGAACCCGGTGTAATTACAGTGTTGCCTTTCCATGCATAAGGTTGTAGCTCGTCCTGTCTTTGGAATTAGTGCTGTTATGGTTTGGTAAGGTTATGAGTGTGTTTTTGCACAAGTTTGTGTATAGAGTTTTGCAGTGGAGAGATTGTGTATTGGCCTTACTGAGGTGGCACCAAAACATCAGAAAGGGTATAGAGCCTAAATCATGACACACTACCTCTTGAAGGATCTACATATGGTCATTAATAAAAGGAGCTCATTGTGAACACTATCCACCCTAAAAGGGTGTTTTGATTCTCTACATGAGAATTGTGATATTATGATCCCTTGTTTCATATTGTTGACGGTCTGCATTTTCCGTATGGGTGGTATATTAGGGTCTGCCCAGTGTAATATTTATGGTACAGTAAGGTTCTGAGTGTGGTTTTGCACAAATTTGTGGTTAGTATATGCTTTGAGCAACCACTTTATTCTTTGACATATGATACATATCTAATATCTAAATTTAATAAAAGGTATTAATTGTGACTATTTTATTTTTACTTATTTTTTTTCTGTGTGTTATCAGACAATTATGGATATAAGCTCCACCCCTGGCTCCACCCTAACCCGCCCCCTTTAGCCTCCCCAAACAGTTGGGCCACCGACCGCCTATGGTTTTTTGTCTACAAAAGAGAGAAAGTCGAGAAGCCATATTCCTTGCACTACCCAAATTAATATTAAAGTTGGTATATTCATACATGTTGACTTATACAACTTATAAATCTTTATAAATCACCTGTCCCACCTTTTTTTTAAATTATCATTTTTATTAAAGAAAAAAAAGCAAGAAAAATACAGGAATAACAATTAAAAAAGAAAAATACAAACTACCACCCTCCAAGACCTCTCCCCACCCAACCCCTCAGATCCTCCCCTCCAAACCAAAAAAACAAAAGGGTATGCAGCTATGTATATAATCCCCAGTTTCCAACAGGTTCTTGTTCAGGTCTTGAGAAGAAGTAACAAATAAGTAAGTAGAGGACTCAAGATTAATAACAGTTAAGGATCCAACTGCGTGCACGATGAGGCATGACTCTCTACAAAGGCTCCCAGATCTGTTGAAATTTCCACCCGCATCCTGGGTGATTTCAACCCATCTTAGTAACATAGAGGGGCATAACTGAATGGTGCCGGCCATCTATATGAATGGTCATCTATATGTCCGGCACCACAAACAGCGGTCTCGAACCGTATTATTGAAAAAGATGGCCGGCCATCTTTCATTTCAATAATACGGTTCATGCCGGCCAAATGTCAGAGATGGCTGGGTTTGAGATGGCCGGCATCGGTTTTCACCGATAATGGAAACTGAGGCCGGCCATTTCAAACCCGGCTAAATCCAAGGCATTTGGTCGTGGGAGGGGCCAGCATTTGTAGTTCACTGGTCCCCCTGACATGCCAGGACACCAACCGGGCACCCTAGGGGGCACTGCAGTGGACTTCAAAAATTGCTCCCAGGTGCATACCACTCTTTCCTTGGGTGCTGAGCCCCCAAATTCCCCCCAAAACCCACACCCCACAACTGTACACCACTACCATAGCCCTTAGGGGTGAAGGGGGGCACCTAAATGTGGGTACAGTGGGTTTTGGGGGGGGGGGTTGGAGGGCTCAACACTTACCACCACAAGTGTAACAGGTAGGGGGGGGTGGACCTGGGTCCGCCTGGCTGAAGTGCACTGCACCCACTAAAACTGCTCCAGGGACCTGCATACTGCTGTCATGGAGCTGGGTATGACATGAAGCTAGGGTCCATTGAGCGGATCTCATGTGAAGGCGGGCCATGGGAGTCACATGAACTGTGGAGGCCATGTGGCCCAGCAATCTCGACATCTGCCGAGCTGTGATCTGCTGGGACGCTCGCACCCGCGAGACGAGGGACAACAAGTTGTTGGCCCTCGCCTCTGGGAGATAGGCACGAGCCGTCCGAGAATCCAGCAGAGCTCCTATGAATTTGAGTCTCTGTACTGGGAGAAGATGGGACTTCGGATAATTTATCACAAACCCCAGTAGCTCCAGGAGGCGAATAGTCATCTGCATGGACTGTAGAGCTCCTGCCTCGGATGTGTTCTTCACCAGCCAATCGTCGAGATATGGGAACACGTGTACCCCCAGCCTGCGAAGTGCCGCTGCTACTACAGCCAAGCACTTCGTGAACACTCTGGGCGCAGAGGCGAGCCCAAAGGGTAGCACACAGTACTGGAAGTGACGTGTGCCCAGCTGAAATCGCAGATACTGTCTGTGAGCTGGCAGTATCGGGATGTGCGTGTAGGCGTCCTTCAAGTCCAGAGAGCATAGCCAATCGTTTTCCTGAATCACGGGGAGTAGGGTGCCCAGGGAAAGCATCCTGAACTTTTCCTTGACCAGATATTTGTTCAGGGCCCTTAGGTCTAGGATGGGACGCATCCCCCCTGTTTTCTTTTCCACAAGGAAGTACCTTGAATAGAATCCCAGCCCTTCTTGCCCGGATGGCACGGGCTCGACCGCATTGGCGCTGAGAAGGGCGGAGAGTTCCTCTGCAAGTACCTACTTGTGCTGGAAGCTGTAAGACTGAGCTCCCAGTGGACAATTTGGAGGTTTTGAGGCCAAATTGATGGTGTATCCTTGCCGGACTATTTGAAGAACCCACTGATCGGAGGTTATGAGAGGCCACCTTTGGTGAAAAACTTTCAACCTCCCTCCGACCGGCAGATCGCCCGGCACTGACACTTGGATGTTGGCTATGCTCTGCTGGAGCCAGTCAAAAGCTTGTCCCTTGCTTTTGCTGGAGAGCCGAGGGGCCTTGCTGAGGCGCACGCTGCTGACGAGAGCAAGCCCGCTGGGGCTTAGCCTGGGCCACAGGCTGTCGAGAAGGAGGATTGTACCTACGCTTACCAGAAGAGTAGGGAACAGTCTTCCTTCCCCCATAAAAACGTCTACCTGTGGAGGTAGAAGCTGAAGGCTGCCGGCGGGAGAACTTGTCGAAAGCGGTTTTCCGCTGGTGGAGCTGCTCTACCACCTGTTCGACCTTCTCTCCAAAAATATTATCCGCACAGCAAGGCGCGTCCGCAATCCGCTGCTGGATCCTATTCTCCAGGTCGGAGGCACGCAGCCATGAGAGTCTGCGCATCACCACACCTTGAGCAGCAGCCCTGGACGCAACATCAAAGGTGTCATACACCCCTCTGGCCAGGAATTTTCTGCACGCCTTCAGCTGCCTGACCACCTCCTGAAATGGCTTGGCTTGCTCAGGAGGGAGCTTGTCCACCAAGCCCGCCAACTGCCGCACATTGTTCCGCATGTGTATGCTCGTGTAGAGCTGGTAAGACTGAATTTTGGCCACGAGCATAGAGGAATGGTAGGCCTTCCTCCCAAAGGAGTCTAAGGTTCTAGAGTCTTTACCCGGGGGCGCCGAAGCATGCTCTCTAGAACTCTTAGCCTTCTTTAGGGCCAAATCCACAACTCCAGAGTCGTGAGGCAACTGAGTGCGCATCAGCTCTGGGTCCCCATGGATCCGGTACTGGGACTCGATCTTCTTGGGAATGTGGGGATTACTTAAAGGCTTGGTCCAGTTCGCCAGCAATGTCTTTTTTAGGACATGATGCATGGGTACTGTGGACGCTTCCTTAGGTGGAGAAGGATAGTCCAGGAGCTCAAACATTTCAGCCCTGGGCTCATCCTCCACAACCACCGGGAAGGGGATGGCCGTAGACATCTCCCGGACAAAGGCCGCAAAAGACAGACTCTCAGGAGGAGAAAGCTGCCTTTCAGGGGAGGGAGTGGGATCAGAAGGAAGGCCATCAGACTCCTCGTCAGAGAAATACAGTGGGGGAAATAAGTATTTGATCCCTTGCTGATTTTGTAAGTTTGCCCACTGACAAAGACATGAGCAGCCCATAATTGAAGGGTAGGTTATTGGTAACAGTGAGAGATAGCACATCACAAATTAAATCCGGAAAATCACATTGTGGAAAGTATATGAATTTATTTGCATTCTGCAGAGGGAAATAAGTATTTAATCCCTCTGGCAAACAAGACCTAATACTTGGTGGCAAAACCCTTGTTGGCAAGCACAGCGGTCAGACGTCTTCTGTAGTTGATGATGAGGTTTGCACACATGTCAGGAGGAATTTTGGTCCACTCCTCTTTGCAGATCATCTCTAAATCATTAAGAGTTCTGGGCTGTCGCTTGGCAACTCGCAGCTTCAGCTCCCTCCATAAGTTTTCAATGGGATTAAGGTCTGGTGACTGGCTAGGCCACTCCATGACCCTAATGTGCTTCTTCCTGAGCCACTCCTTTGTTGCCTTGGCTGTATGTTTTGGGTCATTGTCGTGCTGGAAGACCCAGCCACGACCCATTTTTAAGGCCCTGGCGGAGGGAAGGAGGTTGTCACTCAGAATTGTACGGTACATGGCCCCATCCATTCTCCCATTGATGCGGTGAAGTAGTCCTGTGCCCTTAGCAGAGAAACACCCCCAAAACATAACATTTCCACCTCCATGCTTGACAGTGGGGACGGTGTTCTTTGGGTCATAGGCAGCATTTCTCTTCCTCCAAACACGGCGAGTTGAGTTCATGCCAAAGAGCTCAATTTTTGTCTCATCTGACCACAGCACCTTCTCCCAATCACTCTCGGCATCATCCAGGTGTTCACTGGCAAACTTCAGACGGGCCGTCACATGTGCCTTCCGGAGCAGGGGGACCTTGCGGGCACTGCAGGATTGCAATCCGTTATGTCGTAATGTGTTACCAATGGTTTTCGTGGTGACAGTGGTCCCAGCTGCCTTGAGATCATTGACAAGTTCCCCCCTTGTAGTTGTAGGCTGATTTCTAACCTTCCTCATGATCAAGGATACCCCACGAGGTGAGATTTTGCGTGGAGCCCCAGATCTTTGTCGATTGACAGTCATTTTGTACTTCTTCCATTTTCTTACTATGGCACCAACAGTTGTCTCCTTCTCGCCCAGCGTCTTACTGATGGTTTTGTAGCCCATTCCAGCCTTGTGCAGGTGTATGATCTTGTCCCTGACATCCTTAGACAGCTCCTTGCTCTTGGCCATTTTGTAGAGGTTAGAGTCTGACTGATTCACTGAGTCTGTGGACAGGTGTCTTTCATACAGGTGACCATTGCCGACAGCTGTCTGTCATGCAGGTAACGAGTTGATTTGGAGAATCTACCTGGTCTGTAGGGGCCAGATCTCTTACTGGTTGGTGGGGGATCAAATACTTATTTCCCTCTGCAGAATGCAAATAAATTCATATACTTTCCACAATGTGATTTTCCGGATTTAATTTGTGATGTGCTATCTCTCACTGTTACCAATAACCTACCCTTCAATTATGGGCTGCTCATGTCTTTGTCAGTGGGCAAACTTACAAAATCAGCAAGGGATCAAATACTTATTTCCCCCACTGTATCTGATGTCCTCCTCCTCCTCCCACGAGGCCTCACCATCGGTATCAGTCACAAGTTCACGAACCTGTGTCTGAAGCCGTGCCCGGCTCGACTCCGTGGAACCACGGCCACGGTGGGAGCGTCGAGAGGTAGACTCCCTCGCCCGCACCGGCGAAGCTCCCTCCGCCGACGTCATCGGGGAGCCTTCCTGGGAAGCGACCGCAGTTGGTACTGCAAGCGGCACCGATGTCGGAGACCTCACCCCGGGCAAGGGGCCAGCCGGCGCCTCACTCGACGGTACCGGAGGCGCAAGCACCCCCGGTACCGGAGGGGAAGGGCGCAACAGCTCTCCCAGGATCTCTGGGAGAACGGCCCGGAGACTCTCGTGCAGGGCGGCTGTGGAGAAAGACACGGAAGCCGATGCAGGAGTCGAAGTCAGAGTCTGTTCCAGGTGTGGAGGCTGTTCCGGGCTGTCCAAGGTGGAGCGCATCGACACCTCCTGAACAGAGGGTGAGCGGTCCTCCCGGTGCCGATGCCTACTGGGTGCCGACTCCCTCGGCGACCCAGAGCTCTCGGTACCGACGCGAGAAGGAGACCGGTGTCAATGCTTCTTTGACTTTTTCAAATGAAGCATGTCACCGGAGCTTCCCGGTACCGACGAGGAGGACGTAGAATCCAACCGTCGCTTCCTCGGGGCCGAGGCCGAAGAAGGTTGGTCTCGGGGGGGCTGTACCGCAGGAGCCCTCAGGGTAGGGGAAGACCCACCCGAAGGCTCACCGCCACCAGCAGGGGAATGGACAGCCCTCACCTGCACTCCAGACGAAGCACCACCGTCCGACGACATCAGCACTAGTGGAGGTCCCGGTACCACCGACGCCGACGCAGCCTTCCGATGTCTCGGCCCCGACGATGCAGAGGATCGATGCCTCGATGCAAACAATACAGTCGCGGCCGAGGGCGGAGGTCTTGACGCTGTCGACGTCGACGCACTCGATACTCCCGGTGCCGATGCTGATGAAGAGCCCGAGAACAAAACGTTCCACTGGGCCAATTTCGCTACCTGAGTCCTTTTCTGTAAAAGGGCGCAAAGACTACAGGCCTGCGGGCGGTGCCCAGCCCCCAGACACTGAAAACACGACGCGTGCCTATCAGTGAGCGAGATTACCCGGGCGCACTGGGTGCACTTCTTGAAGCCGCTGGGAGACTTCGATGACATGGGCGGAAAAATCACGCCGGCGAAGTCAAAACTCGTAATTGCGGTAAGGCACCAAAAAGAGGGGGAGAAAAAAACTCGACCCGAGGCCTCAAAGGGGCCTACCCCGAAAACGAAAGAAAACTTATCGGGGCCAAAAACTAGAAATACGGGGAAGGGAAAAAGACCGTAAGGGCCTTCTCCGAAATCCCTTTTTTTTTTTTTTTTTTTAAGAGCGAAAAAGTCAAAAGACGCGCGAGGGTCAACTTAAGGGGTGTGAACGGCGCAAACACGACCGTACCGAGCGCGGACAAAAGAAGACTGACGAACACGAGCCGGTTCGGGCGGGAAGACGGCTGCGCATGCGCGGTGTGCATGGGCGCGAGGACTAGCAAAGGCCTTTGCTAGTGAAGTTTCCGATTGGAGGGGCTGCCGTGGACGTCACCCATCAGTGAGAACAAGCAGCCTGCTTGTCCTCGGAGAAATATTGTTACCTGGATGGTCAAGCTAATGTAATCTATTTTGTTAGATGGGGTCTATACTGACTCCGTTTCTAATATTGTACTTACACCTATTACCGACCAGTGGCAGGAATTCCATGGATTGTGAAGCTCTTGGAATTCTTGGTTTATTATCAATTTCACAGGACCCCACAGTCATTCACAAAGGAAAAATATTCAACATAAAGGAATCTTCCACCTGCTCATCTTCCAATGTGGTATATATCATTCAGAGTAAAAAATGTAACGAAGGATGCTATATTGGAGAAACGGGCCAGATGCTTAAGACAAGATTCAATCTACATAGACATCACATGAAGAAAGCTGGTGCCAGTCAGGTCCCCACCCCTGTGGGCCAACACTTTACAAGACCAGAACACTGTAACAGTGATTTCATAGTAAAAATCCTGAAAGGTAACTTTAAAACAATACAGGAACATAAGACCTTTGAAGTCAAAATGATTGAATATTTTGACACCCAACAGACAGGACTTAACAAAGATCTGGGTTTTCTAACCCATTATAAACCATAAAGCTGTATTTCTCTGTTTATCACCCTCCTCTCACCTACCCACACCCATCCTGTTAGAATATCAATGAGCTGCTTTGATGTCCCCATGCATACCTCCTACCCACCCCCCACCCTTAGAATGCTTGGATGTTCCACTTTATATATGCTATCAGCTAGCACATTTGCTTATTCCCGATCTGACGAAGAAGGGCAACCTTCAAAAGCTAATCAAGAAATGTATTAAGTTATGTCCAATAAAAAAGGTATCATCTTATTTTCTTTTCCATGTTTTATTTTGTTTGATTTCTATTGATAACCTTTAAGAGTGAACTAACACGGCTACCACACCTTTCTACTTATCAATTTCATGAATTTATTTTTTCTAATGCTTGTCTTCATTATTCACAACATGGCTTTCATCCTTCATATAGTACTGAGACTTTACTTCTTTTTCTAACTTCTGAAATTAGAAATGTTTTGTGTAAAGGAGTTCAGGCAATTTTATTGCAATTTTATTTTTCCACTGCTTTTGATGCTATTGATCATTCTCTGAAGCTCTACAGGCTTGCTGAGTTAGTTATTGGTGGGAAAGTATTGAAATGGTTTTCAGAATTTTGGGGAAAAAGATCTTATTTAGTATGTAAGGATGAAGTCTTTTGTGATTCCTGGTTCCCTGGTTATGGAGTGCCCCAGGGGTCTCCACTGTCGCCTTTGTTTAATGTATATATGAGACCCTTATGAGCTTGGTTATCATTTCTGGGTTACAAATAATACATATGCAGATGACATTTTTTTACTTTGTCCTGTTCTAGATACTTTTGATGATACTGTATCTATGTTGAAAATATTAATTTGATTGACTCGTGGGCTTGTGCTAATATTTTGAAGCTGAATAAGCAAAAGACAAATATTGTGTGGTTTGGAGATTATGATTCACTACCCCATAAATCTTTAAAATTAATCACAGGAGAAGTCTTACAGATTACTAATAATAAGTCTAAAATTTCAGGAGTAATATTGGATTTGACTCTTTCTTTTGATGATCAAATTACAGCATTGGTGAAAAATTTAACTTCAGATTACATCAGTTACGAGCAATACGGCCTAGTTTGAGTATGGAATGTTTTCATGCTAGAGCTCAATTGCTTCTTCTACCATATTTGGATTATTGTAATGCTTTATATGGAGGATTAACATTAAAACTTTTGCAGAGATTTTTTTTTTTTATACCCCACACTTTTTCCCACTCATGGCAGGCTCAATGCGGCAGGCAATGGAGGGTTAAGTGACTTGCCCAAAGTCACAAGGAGCTGCCTGGGCTGGGAATCGAACTCAGTTCCCCAAGACCAAAGTCCACCACCCTAACCACTAGGCCACTCCTCCACTCCAGTTGCTTCAGAATAAGGACACTAGATTTTGAGAGCTGGTAGATTTGAGAGCGTGACTCCTCTTTTGGAAAAATTACACTGGCTTCCAGTTCATTCTCGTATCAAGTTTAAAAATAGCCGGTATGATATTCAAAAGTTTGGCAGGTCAAAATGCAGTCTGTCTTTCAAACATTTACTTTTATTATTTCCGAGGCGAACTTCTCGTCCTATTAATTTCAATTTCTTGAAGTTTACGAATTTTAAGGGAATAAGGTTTACAAATCATTTTCTTAATTCCTTTCAATATCTTGGAGTAATAATTTGGAACAATATTCAGAATCAGGTTAGATTGATCCAATCTTACTTATTATTTAGAAAACAGCTGAAAACTTTATTATTTTCAGAGATTAATATGGTTTGAGTTAAATTGTAGTTGTAAATTTTGTAATTCCATCTAATTGAGATGCTACTCGTAATCCACAATGAATCCATTTGGAGATATGGCGGAATATACATTACGAATAGAATTATTAGGCAAGGAATGGAGAACAAAATTGAGAATATTATAATGCCTCTGTATCGCTCCCTGGCACAACCACACCTCAAACATTGTCTGCAATTCTGGTCACTGCATCTCAGAAAAATATGGCAGAATTAGAAAAGATGCAGAGAACGATGACAAAAATGAAAAGAGGATGAGACAACTTCTCTGTGAAAAAAGGCTAAAGAGGCTAGAGCTCCTTCAGCTTGGAAAAGAGATGGCTGACGGGAGATATGATAAGAGATCTATAAAATACTAGATGGAGTGGAATAAGTAGACATGAATCGCTTGTTCACTCTTTTTCCAAAAATACAAGGACTAGGGGGCATGCAATGAACTTATTAAGTAGTAAATTTAAAAGAAATTGGAGAAAATATTTCTTCATTCAATGTGTAATTAAACTCTGGAATTTGTTGCCAGAGAATATGGCAAAAGCAGTTAGCTTATCAAGGTTTTTAAAAGGTTTGGACAATTTCCTAAAAGAAAAGTCCATAAGCTATTATTAAGATGGGAAAATCCACTACTTTTTTTTCTGGGATAACAGCATAAAATCTATTTCACTCTTTTGGGAATCTTGCCAGACACTTTTGACCTGGATTAACCAAAGCTGAAAACAAGATACTGGGCTTAACCTTCAGTCCATCCCATTATGGCAATGCTTATGTTCTTATGTTGTTAATATTAGAACACAATAGCACAAATCATAAACCTTTTTCAGATACCATTATAACTGACCTTCCCAAACCAAACAAAGATCCACAATCAGTTCAAAATTACAGACCAGTTTCATTGCACAACGTGACCACAATATTTATATGAAAATTGTCTCTAATAAACTCACTAAAATAATAAATAAAATTATTCAAGCCAGAGGGTCATTTTTGAAACAGAAAAACATCCAAAAAGTGGCACAAAGTGGCATTTGGATGTTTTATTCCTAAAAAGTCCAAATCACTGTTTTTGATACCCATTTTAAAGAAGTTTTTCTATGCAGTTCATCTGCAATGCATTCCAATCACAAGGAGGCATATTGGAGGTGGGATTTGAGCGTTCCTACCACTTAGACGTTTTTCTGCCATAATGGACCAAAGCCAAAATATCCAGAGCTAAAACCTAGATGTTTTGGGCTAGACCTGTTCCAGAAATGTTTAACAATGCCTTTTGTTATATTACTATCATGTATTCCATTATAATGCAACCCAAAATCCATCTGTAATACCAAATATCTATTCTCTTCTTACTTCCACTATCCATGATGTATTGTAGGCCACATTGAGCCTGCAAAGAGGTGGGAAAATGAGGGATACAAATGCAATAAATAAATAATGACCAAGTCACAAAAATGTGCCCCAAATGACCGCTGGAGGGATTAAGGCATGACTCCCCCCCCCCCCCCCTTACTCCCTCTTTGATCACTGACCCTCTTCCACCCTCCAAAGATGTAAAGAGTATATAAGGTAGCGTCTTCACTTCTAACGTTTTTTCCAGCCTTTGATAGCAGACTGCTCATCGAGTATTTGGCGTCACATAGAAAACGCTGGTTTATGCTGCTTTTGCTGGTTTTTTATAAAGGAAATTCCTTTTATCCTTGCCCTGATATATGATTTACTACCGCTCTCATTTAATGAAGACACAGATTAGCCCCTGACGCAGCCCTATTGTTGGGCGAAACACGGCCTGTGTCGGGCATTTAATACGGTATCTTCAATAAAGTGGTTTGGATATTATATTGATCTGCTAGTTTGTTTTCCACATTGGATTTTGCAGATCGCTTGCCTTGTTGTTTTCTGGGACCCCTATTGTAATGACGTACAGTTGGGTATAGTAGGGTTTTAGTGGCTTTAGGAGGACTCATCACACAATATAGAAGGGTAACAATGAGATTTTGTACCTGGGACCTGTTATGTGAAGTCCACTGCAGTGCCTTCTAGGGTGCCCCACAGCTCTTATTCTGTGTGGCCAGTCTACTAAGAATGCTGGCTCCTCCTACATCCTAATGGCTTTGTTTTGAGCATTTTTCACTTGGAATTTTTTTTTAATGGTCCAGAAAGATTGCCACACTGAGCACAACAATATCCAGCACATGGCCATTTAAAAAAAAAATATATTTTTTCAGGTTCAAAGATGGCCATGTTCACTTACTGGATTTTTGGACGTTTTCTGCAAAATGTCCAAAGTTGGATTTAGATGTCGTATCAGGTAGGCTTCATGCCTAGGCACTTTATAATAGACAACTGTCATTTTTTCCATCTGTTATCTCTTTTTGCTAAAATGTATTCTTCCATAGCGTCCCACAGATCAATCCAGAGACTGGTGGGTTATGTCCCTCTGCCAGCAGGTGGAGATAGACAGAACTTCCAAGGTTCACTATATGTGGTCATGTGCAGTGCCACTGAAACCTCAGTATTCTAAGTAGTAGGTGGAAGGTCATAAGTCTGCAGCTCTGGATTCTGGACTCCTCATCCTCGGGCAAGTTGAGCTTTCCCGAAGGGGTTGAGGGCTCGCCTCTGTGGTGAGCAGGGTACACCTGGTGGGGCCAGGTCCCTCCCTTCCTCCCCTCATCTCCCGCTAGACCCTTTCTCAGCTTCACGTGAGTCTTCTGTCTTTGAAAACACCCCCCACAAAAAAAACCCTTTTTGTTTGCACTCACGGTAAGCAGGACTTCCTTCTCTCCGGAACTGTAGGGGTGAAGTTCTTTGTTGTAGGAAGGGGGAGCATGGTGGTTTTTTTTTTTTTTTTAGAGCTGAAGCACATGGCAGCTCCCTCTGAAACTGTGAAGCACTGCTACTGGTGTGGGAACTGGAAAGCAGCCTGCCCTTGCAGCTCCCTGTCACGGAAGCGAGTGTCTGAGGTGCAGGACCACCCCTTGCAGATCGTGGAGTAGACACTGGCATTAACGAGCTCCTCCAAGCTTTCCTCTTCCCGCCCAGCAACGGATGATTTTGGTGCCTTTTCTCCTGGTGCGGCGACAACCTCTTCTTCCAGTCCGTTGGCGCAAACGGCAGCTGAGGCTGTTTTTTCTATCCCTTAGGGCACTGGGGACAGCAGCAGAGTGCCGGCTCCTAGACCTTTTCCGCGCCTTGTTTCCCACGTGGTTGATCTGGGACTGGACTCTCCCGGCACCATTTTGGCTTCCTCGCACTGCTCAGAGTGGGGGGGGGGGGGGTGCACCAGCTGCAGGATCTTCAGCTGCAGCAGCACTGGGATCTGTGTCTCAACAGGTGCCTTTATCACAGATGGGAAACAGGGAGGAGGAAACACCTGTTAAAATGTCTTTGTAGTCTTTCCAAGGCCCTTATCATTCTTAGTTGGTCCTTTCTCTGGCCAGGCACAGGCAACAATGTATGTTCCTTTCCAAGGAGCAGCCTGGCCAGGAGAAAGGTGTCAGCAACTCCAAAATTTGCCAACCTTGTGGTGGCAAACATTTTGGTAGTGTCTCTGCACCTGCAAAGTCAATGTTCAAGCCATGTAAACGAACACACGTACACAGGCTTAATTTTGTAGACAAAAAGGAAGTGGAACTGGGGCAGGGCCATGACTGGACGTGGGTGGGGCCAATAAACACCCCTACATACACAATACTTCATTTGTGGATTAAAAGGAAGCTGGTATGTACATATACTTGGAAAATTCATATATTTAATTTTAAAAGTATTATTAAGGAATATCATCCACTGCAGTACAAATATGTAACCTTATTTATTTATTTACTAGTAAAAAAGGCCCATTTCTGACACAAATGAAACAGGCGCTAGCAAGGTTTTCCTCGGAGTGTGTATGTTTGAGAGAGTGTATGTGAGAGTGACTGTGTGTGTGTGAGAGAGAGAGTGAATGTGCGAGTGTGTGTGTGTGTGTGTGAGAGAGAGAGAGTGAGTCTGGGTGCGAGTGTGTCTGTGAGAGAGAGAGTGTGTGTGTGTGAAAATGAGAGTGTGTGCAAGTGCGTATGTGAGACACAGTGTGAGAGAGAGAGAGTGTGTGTTTCACACAGATACAGTGTGTGCGAGAGAGAGAGTGTGTGTGTGAGACACAGACTCTCTGTGAGACTGAGTGTATGAGACCAAGAGAGTGTGTGAGTGACTGTGTGATGCATAGAGAGTGAATGTGATCCAGTGTGAGACATAGAGTGTGTGAGAGACAGTGTGTGAGAGTGAAAGAGAGAAAGACATTGACTGTGAGAGAGAGAGTGTATGAGAGAGAGAGTGTGTGTGTGACAGAGATACCTCCCTCCCCCCTCTCTGGTGTCAGGCCCCCCCTCTCTCTCTGGTGTCTGAGTCTTACTGTGCAGGATGCTGAGCTCTGGCTATGCTTCAAGGAACTGACCAATCCTATTTAATAGAATGCACCTCCAACATTCTGAAGCCGAGAAACCTTTTGTGGTTGGTCACTTCTGCTTGTGACGAACCCGGAAGTACGTGATGTCAATTCAGGAGATGGATACAGAGAGCAGGAATGCCTCAGCCATGCAGTCAGCTTCAGAATGTTGGAGGTGCGTTTTATTATATAGGATGCATTCTTGTTTCCCACTGTTGTCCAAAAACAAGTTTCGGTTCAAAGTGGCTTACATTTTACAGTTTACAGTTTAGTATAGTTACAATATATTTTAGCAGTCAAGAATTGGGGACTAATCTTAGATTAATAAGTGTTTTTCAGTGCATTTATTTATTTGTAACTTGATATACCGCCTTTAGTTGACAAACAGAGCAAGGCAGTTAACAATAAAATAAAAATAAAAGCAAAGAAAAAGAACTACAATGTTTTGACTGGAAAGGTAATCAAACACACAGAATCAAGCACTCCACTAGAGCCAGACATAAGCCTTCCCTCTCTCAGGTACTGATCCCCCAACAAGCTGTCTCAATCAACCAGTGTAAGCTTGCTTGAATAACCAAGCCTTCAACAGAGCCTTAACTTTCTTTATATTAAGTTCACTGCATAGAGATAGAGTCATGGAGTTCCAGAGATGGGGGACAGCAAAAAAGAATGCACTGCAAAAATTTATCTCCATTTGGGAAAGACGAGGCCCTGGTAAAACCATGCGATGGTCATTTATAGAACGTAATACCCATGTTGAAGAATATGGCATGTTCGCCGAGGACAAGCAGGCTGTTTGTTCTCACATGTGGGTGACGTCCACGGCAGCCCTTCCAATCCGAGATCTTCACTAGCAAAAGCGTTTGCTAGACCTCGCGCGCACATGCACAGTGCGCATGCGCGACCGTCTTCCCGCCCGAACGTGAGCGTGCTCGTCAGTCTTCTTTTTTCCACGGCTCGGGTTGGCTGGTTTTCGGTCAGTCTGTGCCCTGAGGAGACCCTTGCGCCTCTCGCCGTGTTCTTCCGTTTGGAAGTCTTGCGATTTTTCTCCGTCACGTTGTTTGTGTATTTTTTTTTAAAAAGCCTTATTTTCGAGTTTTTCCCGTTAAGTTTCCTTTCGCTTTCGAGAGCGGCCCTTTTGGCTGCCCGTATGGGTTTTTCCCTATTTTTTTGGTGCCCATTGCCATCATCGCGAATTTTGACTTCGCCGGCATGATTTTTCCGCCCATGTCATCGAAGCCTCCCAGTGGCTTCAAAAAGTGCACCCAGTGCAGCCGGGCTATCTCGCTCACTGATAGGCACGCTTCGTGCCTTCAGTGTCTGGGGGCAGGGCATCGTCCTCAGGCCTGCAATCTCTGTCTTCTGTTGAAGAAGAGAACTCAAGTAGTGAGATTGGCCCAGTGGAACATCTTGTTTGGGGCCTCGCCTGGTGTATTGATGTCTACGGTACCGAGGTCATCGACTGGTGCATCGGCATCTGCGGTACCGGGATCATCGTTGGTACTGATGTCGTCGGAGGGTGCCTCTTCTTCAGGAGCGCAGGTGAGGGCTGTCCATTCCCCTGCTGGTGGCAGTGAGCCCTCAAGTAGGTCTCCGCCTGCCTCGAGGGCTCCTGCAGTACAGGCCCCCCGGGATCGACCTTCTTCGGACCCGACCCCGAGGAGGCGCTTGGATTCGACGTCCTCCTCTTCGGTACCGGGAGGTTCCAGTGACGTGCTTCATGTGAAGGCAAAGAAGCATCGGCACCGGTCACCTTCCAGATGTGGTACCGAGAGCTCTGGGTCGCCGAGGGAATCGGCACCCACTAAGCGTCGACGCCGGGAGGACTGCTCGCCCTCCATTCAGGAGGTGTCGATGCGGTCTACTATGGACAGCCCGGTACCGCCTCCATGCCCCAGACAGATTCTGAGCTCGTCTCCGGTGCCGGACTCCTTGCCTTCCTCAGCAGCTGCTCTGAACGAGATCCTCCGGGCCATACTTCCAGGGATCCTGGAGGAGCTGTTGCGCCCTTCTCCTCCGGTACCGTGGCTGCTTGCGCCGCCGGTGCCGTCGAGTGAGGCGACGGCTGGCCCCTTGCCCGTGGTGAGGTCTCCAGTACCGGTACTGCTTGCGGTACCCGCATCGGCTGCCTCCCAGGCTGACTCCCTGATGACATCAATGGAGGGAGCTTCATCGCCGCCGGCACGGGAGTCTTCTTCTCGACGTTCCCACCGTGGCCATGTTTCCATGGAGTCAAGGCGGGCACGGCTTCGGACAGAAGTTCATGAACTGGTGTCCGATACCGATGGTGAGGCCTCGTGGGAGGCAGAGGAAGACACCAGATATTTCTCTGACGAGGAGTCTGACGGTCTTCTTTCTGATCCCACTCCCTCTCCTGAAAGACAGCTTTCTCCTTCTGAGAGCCTATCTTTCAAGGCCTTTGTCCGGGAAATGTCTACGGCCATTCCCTTCCCTGTGGTTACGGAGGATGAGCCAAGGGCTGAAATGTTTGAGCTTTTGGACTATCCTTTGCCACCTAAGGAATCGTCCACAGTACCCATGCATCGTCCTAAAGAAGACATTGCTGGCGAACTGGGCGAACCCGCTAACTAATCCCCACATTCCCAAGAAGATCAAGTCTCAGTATCGGATCCATGGGGACCCAGAGTTGATGCAAACTCAGTTGCCTCACGATTCTGGGGTGGTGGATCTGGCCCTTAAGAAGGTCAAGAGTTCTAGGGAGTATGCTTCGGCGCCCCCGGGCAGAGACCCTAAAACCTTGGATTCTTTTGGGAGGAAGGCCTACCATTCTTCAATGCTCATCTCCAAAATCCAATCGTACCAGCTCTACACGAGTATTCACATGCGGAACAATGTGCGGCAGTTGGCGGACTTGGTGGACAAGCTCCCTTCTGAGCAAGCCAAGCCTTTTCAGCAGGTGGTCAGGCAGCCGAAGGTCTTGTCCTTTAGATTGTAAGCTCCTTGAGCAGGGACTGTCCTTCTATGTTAAACTGTACAGCGCTGCGTAACCCTAATAGCGCTTTAGAAATGTTAAGTAGTAGTAGTAGTAGTGAAGACGTGTCGTAAATTCCTGGCCAGGGGTGTTTACGATACTTTTGATGTCGTGTCCAGGGCCGCTGCTCAAGGTGTGGTGATGGGCAGACTCTCATGGCTGCGTGTCTCTGACCAGGAGAATAGACTTCAGCAGCGGATTGCGGATTCTCCTTGCCGGGGGGATAATTTTTTGGAGAAAAGGTCGAACAGGTGGTAGAGCAACTCCACCAGCGGGACACCGCTTTCGACAAATTCTCCCGCCGGACGCCTTTAGCATCTACCTCAACTGGTAGACGTTTTTATGGGGGAAGGAGGACTATTCCCTATTCGAATAAGCGTAGGTACAATCCTTCCTCTCGCCAGCCTGCTGCCCAGGCAAAACCCCAGCGCACTCGTTCCCGTCAAGAGCGTGCGACTCAACAGGCCCCTGCGGCTCCCCAGCAAAAGCAAGGGACGGGCTTTTGACTGGCTCCAGCAGAGCATAGCCGAAATCAAAGTGTCCATGCCGGACGATCTACCGGTCGGGGGAGGTTAAAATGTTTTCACCAAAGGTGGCCTCTCATAACCTCCGACCAGTGGGTTCTTCAAATAGTCCAGTTAGGATACTCCCTCAATTTGGTCACAAAGCCTCCAAATTGCCCACCGGGAGCTCAGTCCTTCAGCTTCCAGCACAAGCAGGTACTTGCAGAGGAACTCTCCGCCTTCTCAGCGCCAATGCGGTCGAGCCTGTGCAAGAAGGGCTGGGATTCTATTCCAGGTACTTCCTTGTGGAAAAGAAAACAGGGGGGATGCATCCCATCCTAGACCTAAGGGCCGTGAACAAATATCTGGTCCAAGAAAATTCAGGATGCTTTCCCTGGGCACCCTTCTTCCCATGATTCAGGCGAATGATTGGCTATGCTTTCTGGACTTAAAGGATGCCTACACTCACATCCCGATACTGCCAGCTCACAGACAGTATCTTCGTTTCCGTCTGGGAACACGGCATTTTCAGTACTGTGTGCTACCCTTTGGTCTTGCCTCTGCACCCAGGGTATTCACCAAATGCCTGGCTGTCATAGCGGCGTCTCTATGCAGACTGGGAGTGCATGCGTTCCCTTATCTCGATGATTGGCTGGTGAAGAATATCTCCGAGGCAGGAGCTCTACAGTCCAGGCAGATGACTATTCGACTCCTGGAGCTGCTAGGGTTTGTGATAAATTATCCAAAGTCACACCTTCTTCCAGTTCAGAAACTCGAATTCATAGGAGCTCTGCTGAACTCTCAGACGGCTCGTGCCTACCTTCCGGAAGCGAGGGCCGACAATCTTCTGTCTCTCGTTTCCTGGGTACGGGCGTCTCAGCAGATCACAGCTCGGCAGATGTTGAGATTGCTCGACCATATGGCCTCCACAGTGCATGTGACTCCCATGGCTCACCTTCACATGAGATCAGCTCAATGGACCCTAGCTTCCCAGTGGTACCAGGCTGCTGGGGATCTAGAGGATGTAGTCCGACTGTCCACGAGTTTTCTTCAATCCCTGCATTGGTGGACAATTCGGTCCAATCTGACTCTGGGACGTCCCTTCCAAATTCCTAAGCCACAAAAAGTGCTGACCACGGGTGCGTCTCTCCTGGGGTGGGGAGCTCATGTCGATGGGCTTCATACCCAAGGGAGTTGGTCCCTCCAGAAACAAGGTCTACAGATCAATCTCCTGGAGTTGCGAGCGGTCTGGAACGCTCTAAAGGCTTTCAGGAATTGGCTGTCCCAACAAATTATTCAAATTCAGACAGATAGTCAGGTTGCCATGTATTACATCAACAAGCAGGGGGGCACCGGATCTCGCCCTCTGTGTCAGGAGGCCGTCATAATGTGGCTTTGGGCTCACCAGTACGGCATGTTTCTTCAGGCCACATATCTGGCAGGCGTAAACAACAGTCTGGCCGACAGGTTGAGCAGAATCATGCAACCTCACAAGTGGTCGCTCAATTCCAGAGTGGTACACAAGATCTTCCAAGCATGGGGCACCCCCATGGTGGATCTTTTTGCTACTCGAGCCAATCACAAAGTCCCTCAGTTCTGTTCCAGACTTCAGGTCCACTGCAGATTAGCGTCAGATGCCTTTCTCCTGGATTGGGGAGAGGGCCTCCTGTATGCTTATCCTCCCATATCTTTGGTGGGGAAGACTTTGTTGAAACTCAAGCAAGATCGAGGCACCATGATTCTGATCGCTCCCTTTTGGCTGTGTCAGATCTGGTTCCCTCTTCTTCTGGAGTTGTCCTCCGAAGAACCGTGGAGATTGGAGTGTTTTCCGACCCTCATTACTCAGAAAGAGGGGGCACTTCTGTATCCCAACCTCCGGTCCCTGGCTCTCATGGCCTGGATGTTGAGAACGTAGATTTTGCCTCCTTGGGTCTCTCCGAGGGTGTCTCCTGAGTCTTGCTTGCTTCCAGGAGAGATTCCACTTTTTCCTATGGCGGAGGTTTGCCGTCTGGTGTGACAGCAAGGCCCTAGATCCTCGCTCGTGTCCTACACAGACCCTGCTTGAGTACCTTCTGCACCTGTTGGAGTCTGGTCTTAAAACCAACTCTGTAAGGGTTCATCTTAGTGTGATTAGTGCTTGCCATTACTGTGTGGAAGGTAAGCCGATTTCGGGACAGCCTTTAGTGGTTCGCTTCATGAGAGGTTTGCTTTTGTCAAAGCCCCCCATCAAACCTCCTACAGTGTCATGGGATCTCAATGTCGTTCTCACCCAGCTGATGAAATCTCCTTTTGAGCCACTGGATTCCTGCCATCTGAAGTACTTGACCTAAAAGGTTATTTTCTTGGTGGCAGTCACTTCAGCTCGTAAAGTCAGTGAGCTTCAAGCCTTAGTAGCTCATGCTCCTTATACCAAATTTCATCATAACAGAGTAGTCCTCCGCACTCACCCTAAGTTTTTGCCAAAGGTGGTGTTGTCCATCTGAACCAGTCAATTGTCTTGCCAACATTCTTTCCCCGTCCTCATACCCGCCCTGCTGAACGTCAGCTGCACACATTGGACTGCAAGCGAGCATTGGCCTTCTACTTGGAGCGGACACAGCCCCACAGACAGTCCCCCCAAATGTTTGTTTCTTTTGATCCCAACAGAAGGGGGGTGGCTGTCGGGAAACACACCATCTCAAATTGGCTAGCAGATTGCATCTCCTTCGCTTACGCCTAGGCTGGGCTGACTCTTGAGGGTCATGTCACGGCTCATAGTATTAGAGCCATGGCAGCGTCAGTGGCCCACTTGAAGTCAGCCTCTATCGAAGAGATTTGCAAGGCTGCGATGTGGTCATCTGTCCACACATTCACATCGCATTACTGCCTTCAGCAGAATTCCTGACGCGACAGTTGGTTCGGGCAGTTGGTGCTACAGAATCTGTTCAGGGTTTAGAATCCAACTCCACCCCCCTAGGCCCATTTTTATTCTATTCCAGGCTGCACTCTCAGTTAGTTGGATAAGTTTAGGTCAATCTCAGTTATGTCCTCGCCGTTGCAAGGCCCAATTGACCAATGTTTGTTGTTTTGAGTGAGCCTGGGGGCTAGGGATACCCACATGTGAGAACAAGCAACCTGTTTGTCCTCAGAGAAAGCGAAAGCTACATACCTGTAGAAGGTATTCTCCGAGGACAGCAGGCTGATTGTTCTCACCAACACGCCCGCCTCCCCTTTGGAGTTGTGTCTTCCCTTGTCTTTGTCTTTGCTATTTACTTGACTGGCAAGAACGCTCACGTTCGGGCGGGAAGATGGTTGCACATGCGCACTGTGCATGTGCACGCGAGGGCTAGCAAACGCTTTTGCTAGTGAAGATCTCTGATTGGAAGGGCTGCCGTGGACGTCACCCACATGTGAGAACAATCAGCCTGCTGTCCTTGGAGAATACCTTCTACAGGTATGTAACTTTCGCTGCTAGTGAGGACAGATAGGTTATCAATAGAAATCAAACAAAATAAAACATGGAAAAGAAAATAAGATGATACCTTTTTTATTGGACATAACTTAATACATTTCTTGATTAGCTTTTGAAGGTTGCCCTTCTTCGTCAGATCGGAAATAAGCAAATGTGTTAGCAGATAGTATATATAAGAGAAACATCAAAGCATTACTTTGACAGTCTGACAGAGTGGGAGGGTGGGGGTATGCATGGGGACATCAAAGCATTTCATTGATATTCTAACAGGATGGGTGTTGGTAGGTGAGAGGAGGATAATAAACAGAGAAATACAGCTTTATGATTTATAATGGGTTAGAAAACCCAGATCCTTATTAAGTCCTGTTTGTGGGGTGTCAAAATATTAAATCATTCTTATTTCAAAGGTCTTACGTTCCTGTATTGTTTTAAAATTACCCTTCAGTATTCTTACTGTGAAATCACTGGTGCAGTGTTCTGGTCTTGTGAAGTGTTGGCCCACAGGGGTGGGGGCTTGACTGGCACCGGCTAGTTTCATGTGATGTCTGTGCAGATTGAATCTTGTCTTAAGCATCTGGCCTGTTTCTCCAATATAGCATCCTTCGTTACATTTTTTACACTGAATGATATATACCACATTGGAAGATGAGCATGTAAAATAGTCCTTTATGTTGAATATTTTTCCTTTGTGAATGACTGTGGGGTCTTGTGAAATGTTTTGGCATAGTTTGCAGCTGGCTGTGTTACAGGGAAACATGCCCTTTTCTTTTTCCGTCTGTGTTGGAAGTTTACTTCTGATCAGCTTGTGTTTTAAATTTGGTGGCTGTCGGAAGGCCAGCACTGGTGGGGATGGGAATATCTCTTTCAGTAATTCATCTTCCTGGAGTAGTGGCTGTAGGTCTCTTATGATTTTCCTCAGTTTCTCCAGCTCTGGGTTGTATGTCACTACAAGGGGAATTCTGTCTGTGGCTTTTTTTTCTTTGTACTGGGTGTTTTGAGGGAGGAGGCAATATTCTTTAAGAGTGGACTAACATGGCTACCACACCTCTCTACTTGAGGACAGATACAAATTGTCAAAAAGCCTTGAAGCTTAAAAACAACGTTCTCCTCAGAAATGTTTGGCAGCCAGGTGGCATGAAGAAGTAGTGCCCTGCAATGGCAAAAGGATGCAAGTATCTATTTTTACTGAAGCTTCCTTTTGCCAAAGCAAGGCAGAGTAGCTGGGTTGGTAGCTTTGGTATAACACAGTATATCGGTTCTTATGAGTTAAATGTAAACATGCTCTGTATCCACAAAAATGCAACCTCTTCCCAACAACAGGTAGGTCATTTCTCCTTAGAAGTCACAAAAAATATTCTGATTCTCATGTCATCTGAACAGCAGTAACATAAATCTCTCCACTACCAGGCACACTATGAAATACAAAACCTGAAAAATAAATTCCAGCTCACATACATACAGCAATCCTGACATACAACAGTAACACTAATTCATAAGATTCAAATAGCAACAACCCTACCTAAGAATAGGCAACACTACAAATATTACACTGGGCCATAGAATACCAATACACCTACTACTGGTCAAACAGAACAAGTGAGATTTCTATAAATATCTACACAAGCTACATGCAAACAACATATGAAGAATTATGAGCACAAGTTATGCATTATGAAATGGGTTAAAAGGCCAGAGACTGATGAGTCTATATGACTCTGAAATCTATCAGAGATTGACGAGCCTGCATGACTTTGGAATTTATGATCTCTGGTATTTATGATACCCTTAGGGGGCAAGCAGGCCTGGGAAAAAAACTAGTGTAAACTAAAAGGAAGAATGTTGTCTAACAGCTTAAGGAAACCAGATGCTGGAAATCAGATAATAATCTGTGAGAAGGACAGTTTACAGAAAGAGTCATGTAAATCATTGTCTGAAACAAACCATATAAGCTGCTAAAACAGAACAGTACTTCGGAGATGCAAACAGTAAACAGTTATTGATGTTACTGAATTGATCTCTCATGAGAAACTATTGTATTATATTTGATAAGTGAATAAAATTGACTTTCTCATATGCCCTTAGCTTTGGTTTCTTACACCCCTCTCAGTTGAGAATGGCTGGTTCATGCTAATTGGGAAAGGGTACAGGCAGCCTAAAAACATTGGTGTCCTCCGACTGTGAAGAGGGGAGTCAAGAGTTGCCCGGGACGCCGGACGACAGGACTCCACAAGCACGATATTGTGTCTAGGCTCAAGCTGCAGGATTTCCTGACCAGGGCTGCCGAGAGACTGGGCCGGGCCCGGGATAAGGCCGCCCTGCCCCCGCCCACCCCCGAGGTCATCGTCATCGCCGCCCCCCTCCGTCCACTACCAGGCCGGGCCCCCTGAATTCAAATCATAGCGCCTCACCTCGACCTCACTCCGTGTGAAAGAAGCGCAGCAACAGCAGTCTGTAGATTGCCTCCCTTCAGGCCTTCCCTCCCTGTGTCCCGCCCTTGTCTGACGTAACTTGCATGGGGGCGGGACACAGGGAGGGAAGGCCCGAAGGGAGGTGATCTGCAGACTGCCGCTGCTGCACTTCTTTCACACGGAGTGAGGTCGAGGTGAGGCGCTATGATTTGAATTCAGGGGGGTCCGGCCCGGTGGTGGATGGAGGGGAGCAGGTGGAGGGGGGGGGGGGGGAACTGCGGCGCCAGCAGTGGTGTACCTAGGGTAGTTGACACCCAGGGCTGGTCATTTTTTAACACCCCCCTCCAAAATCCAGTACTAGGCATACCGAGAATACAAAGCACTTAGGACCTATAGAGCAATTTTACCATACCATAAGCAGTCATTTCTATGAGTCACACAAGGAAAAGGAAAGCATCTTAAACACTACAGTGAGCACTAGAACATCAATTCACCTATTGTAAAATGAAACCAGACAGAATAGTACAGATCGTCGATCCTGCACATTCAGTGCCAACTGAAAGCCATGTCTTTTTCACAAACACAGATACACTTAATCCACTATAGAATAAGTAATCATAAACTTTATATTTAGACAAAAATTAAACTGAACCCCCCAAGATGCCAGACTCTGCATACAATGCAACACCACAGAAACAGAAAATGTCCCCTAGTACTGTGCAAAATATAAAGACAGCAGATGTAAATTTGAAAAAACTAAAAATACCAATCACCACTTTACAAATTAACAAATAGAAATAAAACACATATAGAAAATAAAATAATACCATTTTATTGGACTAATACATTAAGCTTTCAGAGGCCAAAAACTTCTTCCTCAGGTCAATACAGTATAGTGCTGTTACAGTATCCTAATCTGACTTGAGGAAGGGGGGTTTGTTCTCTGAAAGTTAGTCAAAATGTATTAAAATTAGTCCAATAAAAAGATTACCTTATTTACATGTTCTATTATAAACATTTATTAACACAGCTACAATACTACTTTATCCTAAAGCATAAAAAGAAAAATATATATTTTATTTACAGTTTGTTGTCTCTGTTTCTGCTTTCCTCATCTTCTTTTCACTGTCTTCCTTCCATCCAACATCTGTCTTCATTCTCTCTCTGCCATCCAGTGTCTGCACTCTCTGCTGTCCCCTCCACCCAGTGTCTGCACTCTCTCTCTCTTCGATCCAGATCTGCCCTCTATCTCTGCCCCTTCCATCCACCATCTGCCCGTCTGCCCTCTTTCTCTCCCCCTTCCATCCACTGTCTTCCCTTTCTATCCCTTCCACCCACTGTCTGCCCTTTCTCTCTGCCCCTTCAATCCACCATTTGCCCTCCCTCTCCCATCCATCCATCCAGGGTCTGCCCTCCCTCTTGCTCCCTCTTCCATCCAGGATCTGTCCCCTCTCTCTCTGCCCCTTTTTTTCAGCCCCCAGTTCCAGCCCCCTTATCCCACCTGCCCCTAGCTCTAGCCCCAGCCCACATCTTCCACCTGCCCCCCTTTTCAGCCCCCAGTTTCATCCCCACTATCCCACCAGTCCCCAGTTTCAACCCCAGCCCTTTTCTCTCACCAGCCCCAGCCACTTCTTCTTCTCCCCTTTTAAGCCCCCAGTCCCCACAGTTTCAGCCCCTGCCCCTTTTCAGTCCCCAGTCCCAGTACTAGCCCCCTTATCCCACCTACCCTCCTTTTCAGCCCCCAGTTCCAGCCCCCTTTATCCATATGCCTTGCATTAGGGCCCCCCTTTTCAGCTCCGGACCCATTCTCCCACCAACCCCAGGCATGGCCCCATTTTCCCTCCTGGCCCCTTCTCAGGCCCCAGTTCCATTCTCCCATCTGAGCCCCTCCCCAGTCCCCTTCTCCCATCTGAGCCCTCCTCCCGACCTGACCCGACCTGCCTACCAGCTCCGATGACAGCCGACAGCCCTCTTCCTTCTCCTGCCACCACCCTGCCTTTAAAAAAAGAAATCGGTGAAACGGCGTCACAGGCAGCGCCTCGCGTCTGCCCTGCTTGTAAAAGAAACAAATCGGCTCGTCGGGCCTTCCCTCACTGTGTCCCACCCTCGCGGAAATAGGAAGTTACCTCAGAGGAGGGCGAGACACAGTGAGGGAAGGCCCAACGAGCCGATTTGTTTCTTTTACAAGCAGGGCAGACGCGAGGTGCTGCCTGCGACACTGCTTCACCGATTTCTTTTTTTAAAGGGCAGGGTGGTGGCAGGAGAAGGAAGAGGGCTGTCAGCTGTCATTGGAGCTGGTAGGCAGGTGGGGACTGCAGCGCCAGCGGCTTTTTTGGTGGGAGCAGCGGGAGTGGAGCACCCCCTCACCAGCTGACACCCGGGGCAGACCACCCCCACCGCCCCGCCCTTGGTACGCCGCTGGGTGCCGGGCCCCCCTTGGAGGCCCGAGCCCGGGGAATTTTGTCCCCCCTGTCCCCCCCTCTCGGCAGCCCTGTTCCTGACACATGTTTAGTTTAAAAGAAGTTTATCCGGATTCAGCTGCGAGTTTTCTGGATAAAAAAATCTTCCATTCTGTGATCGTTGCCAGATTCAGTCGCAGGATTTCTGGGACATTGCCAGTGCAGGTTTGCATGCAGAGTGGTAAGAAACTTTCTTTTAATAATATATAGAAAATTGTATATATAAGAATGGTTGCACCTCTTGAGCTAGTTATTAAGTATTTTCCCTTAGATAAAAAGGATCTTACTAAACTTTGTAATAAATGGTATAAGTTGAATAAGAAACAGACTGATCTTTGTTGGCCCCCACAAGGATCTTTTGACCCAAATATTTTGCGAACACTAATTAAATATAATGAGACTTACAAAAAGGGTAAATCTCGTACTAAACATTTACAAGCTATTAATAAATGGATTCTAGTTGGGGATACACAGTTAGAGTCTAAATCCTTATCTGACTGTACCAAATTTCCTCCTCCTTCTCCTCAACCCACAGCCCCTGTGGAACCCCCACCTTACGATGCTCCCACAGGTTTAGAAACCACAGGAGCTGCTAAATTATTACCTTGTGGTACGGCCATCGGTTATAAAAAATTATATCCTGATTTGCCACAGGAATTGAAAAACTCTGATTTAAATCAAGATTTACAACCTTCCGTAGATTTTTTAACTTGTCCCACTATTGTCCAAATTAAAGGCACGGTCGACATTACGCCACTCTCAGCTATTGCTGCAGAGCCAGAGGTTCCCCAAATTCATGATTCTCAATGCTTAACCTCTAAAGATATTCTCACCAGAAACCTCAAGCGCATAGGCGGTCGGTGGCCCAACTGTTTGGGGAGGCTAAAGGGGGTGGGGTTAGGGGTGGGGCTTACATTCATAATTGTCAACACACAGAAAAAAAAATAAGTACAACATCCCAAATGTGAAAAGTTACAAGCACCACCCTAATTAGTGAGATTGAAGGTTAGCAAGTGAAAGTTTTCTTGCAGAGTATTCGGTATATAATTTTGTCATGGTGGAGAATAGACTGAGTCCCAAGGAAGGGCTGCTGGTTATTGACAAGAAATGCTTCTATGTGCATGTAAAAATGGATTTATATATCATAAATGACATATCATATTTTAAACTCAATTATTTCAAGCACTTACCATCACTAAATCACATAACATCTATGGAACAATTCAACATCATATCCTCCAAAATATTCTAAAATCATGTCTGATGTTATGACAAACAAACTAAAATTAAATTAAAGTAAAGTGTTGATGTCACTTCAGTAAGGCCAACACACAATCCTTCAACCGCAAAACACTATGCACAAACAGCCTTTTAGGGTGGATAGCGTTCACAACAAGCTCTTTTATTAATGACCAGACAGAGATAAGAGTTTTCAATTTTGGCACAGAATAAGTCATCACAAGAACAAAATGGACTGCATTAGGGGCTTATAGCCCATTTAGTTATGTTTAAACAAAAGAGATCTGCATGAAACAAAATATTTATTTTTATTTTGACTTATAACCCCCCCCCCCTCTCTCTCTCTCTGCCCCAATCCAACATTGCCCCACTGTCTTGCCCCTCCTCCCTGTTCAGCAAAGTCAAAATATAAGAAAACCAATGGACTGCATTAGGGGCTTATAGCCCATTTAGTTGTTTAAACAAAAGTGATCTACGTCTGCATGAAACAAAATATTATTTTTATTTTGACTTATAAACCCTCTCTCTCTCTCTGCCCCAATCCAACATTGCCCCAGTGTCTTGCCCCCCTCTCAGTTAAGCAAAGCAATAAATAAGAGACCCAAATACTCCTCCCCCTCAATATTTACCTGCTTCTTCGGCACTTGCTCGATCTGCTGCTGCTGCTGCCTCCGCTCCCTCCCTCCCTGTCTTGGTCAGTAATTGACTGTAAATAGTGGAGCCACGTGCTGCAACACTCAGGCAGGCTCACAGTCACAGCGAGGCTCTGCCACCGGAATGGAAGGGCAGCAGGAAGTGCATCACAGTTACAGGGGGAGGTTTTGTCATTGTTCTGATGACGAACTTCTTTCCTGCACCGAATTTGAGAAGGAGGCAGGGGAAGGTAATAGTTGGGCTGGGGAGGCTTAGCCTCCCCAAGCCTCTTATACGGCGCGCCTATGCTCGAGCGTATGTCTAATACATTAGCTGAACTAAAAACCGACCTTAAAATGTCGGATCCTGATATTTTAAATAACAATGGTTCCCTGCATGAACTTATAAGGTTCAAGGATTCCATCTCATCTCATACTATATTTCGTGATTCTATACCTGCCATAGTCAAAATTGATGGAATCGTCAATCTCACTCCAGTACCAGATGATTCTGCTACTAAAGCTAGTCTTAAGGCGGCAGGCCCAGTAGGGGATTCATTACAACATTATTCAGTACATGGCCGTACTGATATTTTTACAGAGGGTCTTGAACGTATGGAGAGAACACTAGCTGATTTAGAGCAAAATCTTAAAATGTCTCGAACCCCAAATAATGCCTGTCCCCTGTCCAGGGAGGCAGATGTGAGCCCCATAGCCAAGCGGAGGAGTGGCCTAGTGGTTAGGGTGGTTGATTTTGGTCCTGGGAAACTGAGGAACTGAGTTCAATTCCCACTTCAGGCACAGGCAGCTCCTTGTGACTCTGGGCAAGTCACTTAATCCTTCATTGCCCCATGTAAGCCGCATTGAGCCTGCCATGAGTGGGAAAGCACGGGGTACAAATGTAACAAAAAAAAAAGTGTATTAGGTCATGTTGTTTCAAACATGATGCTATCATGGATAATCAGACCATGAAAGGTGAAACCCCACGCCTCTGTAATGCGCTTAAATACAAGGATATCATAGGTGGTAATTCTGTCCCATACAGGATACTGGACCACCTGGCTTCCTCTGCCTTGTTTTACGCTTCTGCCTTTACCACACCAAATGAATATGTAGCCCAACAAGAAAATTCTTGGTATTTTGTTCAGCCATGGGCTGACAACCTTGCAGTTTGGTCTGAGTCCCTTTGGCCACAATCAGATAGATATCCCCGTGAGGGTTCAGTACAAACTGACAAACTTAAGGTTGCTCGAGACCTAATTCATTCTCACCCAGATCAAACAACAACAAAACCAGGGGACACAAGATGAAGCTAGAATATGGTAGATTTAAAACAAATAGGAGAAAGTTTTTCTTTACTCAGCGTGTAGTTAGACTCTGGAACTCGTTGCTGGAGAATGTAGTGACAGCAGCTGGCCTTACGGAATTTAAAGGGGGTTTGGACAGATTCCTGAGGGAAAGGTCCATTGAACATTATTTAAAAAAAATTTTTTTTTTTTGGGGGGGGGGGGGGGGGGGTTGCCGGGTTCTTGAAGCCTGGATTGGCCGCTGTCGGAGACAGGATGCTGGGCTTGATGGACCCTTAGTCTTTTCCCAGTATGGCGGTGCTTATGTACTTATGTAGATCCCGGCTGGGGTCTGAGGGTTAAAATTTATATGGCTGAGGGTCTTAATATTTGGGAAAAATATGAGAACAAATTTCCTTGTATAAAACCCTCTGCATCACCAACTAAAGTTTTACCTCTGTTTAATAAATCTTCTGGAGGTGTCCCACATTCAGAGTACATTCCATACTCTGATGTTGAACTTAATAGTTTAACTCAGCAATTACCTGATCTGTTTGATGGGGGAAATAAATGGATACGCAGATTTGAAGAGTTAACTATGGGAAAAACACTCGCAATAGGCGATATTAAGGCTTTGTTAGCGTGCATACCCCAAGCTAACGTTTTTGATCTTTATACAGCCGCCGGTTAAGTGAATGCGGCTACTGAAGATACTTACGATGGCTTTGAATTTTTTCTTATCAAGAGATCCCTGTTTAATGCCATACGTACTAACTTTCCCATTCGTAAGGACTTCTCCATCCTTACTTCCCAACACTGGGAACCCACTGAACCTATTGAAAAATACATGCTTAAATTACAACAGCTATACAGAGAAGAAACAGAAGAGCGTTTTGATGCTCCACATAGTCTCCCAATATTTTACCATTTGTTTAAGGAAACTTTACCTTCTAAGATCAAGGAAGGACTTGATAATACTGTAGGAATTTCCCAGAAGCTATGGCCAGAAATGAAAGAACACATTTTATACCATTGTAGAACCTTTTTGAAAAACACCCAAAAACCAAATAAGGAATTACAGAAATTGCAGACTCAATGTCCCTGCAGATAAAGCAAATTGAAGACCAAAAATCTAAACCCAATTCACTTTCACATACCGATCCACATGGTGATACAGATTGCTGGAATTATCCATTTTATTCTGAATTTGATAATGGCCCTCACTATGTCCCCCACATGCTGTACATGACTAGTAGGGGACGGGAAAATAATAGATGGAATGAATTTTCGTGGTAATTTTCGAGGGCGACAGCAACAGAGGGGCTTTCTAGGGCGTGGCACTGATGGACAACCTAGTCTATCTCGCCGGTATAATATCCGGTGCTGGCAATGTAATAATATGGGTCATTTTGCCTCAGAATGCCAGCGTGGTTCTCAGCCAAGAGGGGGTTTTCAAAATAATCATTTTCAGTCACCCCAGCGTCAGTCTTTTCCATTATGGAATCCCGAGGAACAGAAACAGCCACAGTGACTAGGAGTATGCATACATATGTGGGATCTAGTGATCCCATGGTAACCTTACAAATTCAGGGGGTTCCCGTATCTTTTTTGGTAGACACCGGAGCATCACGCTCCGTGTTAGCTAATGCCCCTGCGAAATTATTATAACAATTGAAATTGTCCACTGAGAATATTACCACCTTGGGCTTTAATGGTGTACCAACTGACACTCCTATGTTAGAAGCATTGCAAATTCAGTTTGCAGGTCAAGAAATAATTGCTCCATTGCTGTATGCTCCTTTGTGTCCCATCAATCTGTTAGGAAGAGATCTATTAACACAATTTAAATTTCAAATTCATTTTGATATCCCAGAGCCAACTCAGACTAGCTCTTTGATATTTGCTGTTACAACCGTTGCTGAACAACAGATATCAAGGGCGTTACAAAAGCTACCGAATTACTTATGGGCTTCCCCGGACTCACCGTACGGGGAGGTTAAAACAGAAGCTCACCATATTGAATTACTGCCTAAATGTACAGGACCTAAAATAGGGCAGTATCCCTTAAAGCCAGATGTAATCCAAGGAGCAAAAGAGCAGATTCAGCAACTGCTGACTCAGGGCATAATAGAAGTGTGTCATTCACCGTACAGGAAATAAAGGTGTATTGTACGGTGAATGACACACTTCGTCATTCACCGTACAACACACCTTTATTTCCTGTACAGAAAAAAGAACCAGGACAGTGGAGAATTGTGCAGGATTTACGTGAACTAAATGCTGTAGTGAAACACATTTTTCCCAAACTCTTTCTTTTCTCAAACTCTAGCACAACATATTCGTGAATTTAAGTCACAATATGCTTGGCCAAGTCATACTCATTTATTACAATATGTAGATGATATGCTAATAACTTCTCATGATTTTGGTACCTGTATACAAGTGACCTGTGATTTTTTAGGCTTTTTAGCTGAAAAAGGGTATCAGGTTAATAAGAAAAAACTGAAGGTAGCACAGACCCAGGTTACATTTCTGGGCCACGAAATTGGTGCCCAGAGACGGAGTCTTGGACCTGATACATTGAAGCATGTTTCCAAATTACATATGCCTTCTAATGTTACTGAACTAAGAGCTGTGCTAGGTATATTAAATTTTTGTCGTCTGTGGATCCCTAATTATTCAGAACGAACTAAACCATTTTACCAGAAATTGCTAGGAAAACAAAGTTCTAAATGTGCGCCAATTGATTTCACTGATGCTGAGAAATTAGATTTAATTACCGTTGTAAAAGATGTAATGAAAAGTTCCCCTCTCGCTACGGTTGATGTGTCCCAGGAAGTACAGTTATGGATAGCTCATGATGAAAATACATGGGCTGCTTTAATAACCCAGCATGATGATGATATAGCTTGTGGCTATTTATCTGGGACTTTTACCCCAATTGAATTAGGATTTGCTTCCTGTGAAAAGGACTTGTGGCAGCCGCTACTGCTGTTTTGAAATTACTCCTCTTACAATTTGACATGTCAAGTGCCTTTGACATGGTAGACCACGGAATCCTATTACACATTCTCGAATATTTTGGCATCGGAGGCAATGTCTTAAACTGGTTCAAGGGGTTCTTAACCTTACGCTCATATCAAGTCACATCAAACTCAACTACGTCTGCTGCATGGACACCTGACTGTGGAGTACCGCAAGGATCCCCTCTCTCACCAACTATTTTCAACCTAATGATGACCCCCCTGGCAAAACTTCTATCAAACCATAACCTTAACCTGTACATATATGCCGATGATGTAACAATATATATTCCATTCAAAAAAGACATAAATGAAATCTCTAACGAAATCAACCAAAGTCTACACATCATGAACACCTGGGCAGATGCATTCCGACTGAAACTGAACGCAGAAAAAACTCAATGCCTCTTACTTACCTCCCAATACAACACGAATAAATTTACCGCCATCAACACACCTAAACTAAATCTGCCAATCTCAGAAACTTTAAAAATCCTTGGAGTCACTATTGACCGCAACCTAACACTCGAGACTCATGCAAACAACACAACCAAAAAATGTTCTACTCCATGTGGAAACTGAAAAGAATAAGACCATTCTTTCCAAGATCTGTCTTCCGCAGTCTAGTACAATCACTTGTACTCAGTCACCTGGATTACTGCAACTCATTATACGCAGGATGCAAAGAACAAATACTGAGGAAACTACAAACAGCCCAGAATACAGCAGCTAGACTCATCTTCGGAAAACCAAAATACGAAAGTGCAAAACCCTTACGAGAGAAACTACTTTGGCTACCACTCAAGGAACGTATCACTTTCAAAGTATGCACCTTAGTCCACAAAATCATTCATGGTGAAGCCCCTGCATACATGTCAGATTTAATAGACCTGCCACCCAGAAACGCCAAAAGATCGTCCTGAACCTTCCTCAGCCTCCATTTCCCTAAATGCAAAGGCATAAAATACAAAGCACTGCATGGATCAACCTTCGCTTACATGAGCACACAATTCTGGAATGCACTGCCACGCAACCTGAAAACGATCTACGAGCTGACCGACTTCCGCAAACTACTGAAGACTTATCTATTTGAGAAAATCTACTGCAAGGATCAAAACACATGAAGTCTATACACAATTACAGATACGCATAAATACAAAATCTTCTGAACTCTCTTCCCCCGCATCATCACCACTCTTAAAACTCTATCCACAGATAAAATTGTTAGACCTTTATATTCCCTTGATATTGTCTTTCCCCCTCTCAGTTCCCCTACCGTTACTTTCCACTGTTCTATCCCCATATGACATCCTGAATTTACTCTGTCTTCCTATAACTCTTCACAATGTAACCCATAATCTTACTGCAACTAATTGTATTACCATCACTCATAATGTATTGTAAGCCACACTGAGCCCGCAAATAGGTGGGAAAATGTGGGATACAAATGCAAATAAATAAATAAATATAGCTATATACCTCATCTGCCAGTCGTTATTCATAGTTCCCATGATGTTAAATATCTTTTGAACAAACATATTAGTCACATGACCCCGTCACGACTGCATAAATATCAAGTTATACTACTAAGTATTGTACATCGCCATACAGCCCCTCACTTCCGTAAAATTACAACGCTTAGCTCCATGATTACTGTCACTGAAAAGCGTGATTTATTCCCTCACCAGTGCACTGCTCAGTTACCTTCATTGCCTGCTTCTTTAAGCATTCATTTTGAAATTTTGCAAAAGGGACCAGTCTGGTTTACAGACGGCTCCTCTCAAAGTGGCAACGTAGGTTTTGCAGCTGTGCATTACACTCCTGATGAGATACCCGTTGACATTGTACAGTACAGACTTCCCGATAGTTACACAGCTCAAACCGCTGAATTGGCTGCTGTATTATATGTTTTGCAGTTTAAAGCACTGGAAGAGGATGTATCAATTGTCACAGACTCCGATTATGTGTTTTCCTCATTACATTCACATGTTCAAAAATGGAATCAAAGGGGTATGATTTCCTCTACTGGTCACCCTTTGAGCCACATTACTTTGTGGAATAAGGTGTTTGAGGTGTTACAAGAGCGCCATAAGAAAAATTTACGTGCAGCCATTAAATGGATTAAAGCACATCAGGAAACTGTGTTCTCTTTTGAAATTAATGGTAATCATATGGCAGATGATTTAGCTAAAGAAGTTACAGAAACTGTCCCCACTCACGTTGTCGATAGTACTGAAGAAATGATTATGTTTGTTGACACTCCCACACCCCAAATTTTGGACAGGTCACAGCTCTATGAAGCTCTACAGGCTTCCTCCACTCAGGCTGAATTGAGATCCTGGAAGCTAACAGGATGTACACTGAATTCTCAAAGCTTGTGGGTGCACCCTGCTGGCCAAATTTGTGTAGTGCAGCACAACTTATCTTTATTATTGCACTATCCTTTACATTTGAGTGCTGCCACTATGTATGATAGCCTTTCTTCCAAAGTTTGGGCCCCACAAATGCTGTCAATTTGTCATACTATTGTTCGCCAGTGTTATAAATGCTTTTTGAATACCCCCAAGCGTGGAAACGTGATTCCACCAGGTACGTTACCCACTGTACAAGGCCCAGGTTTGCACTGGTATTGTGATTTTACAGATATGATAATCCCAGTGAAAGGTAAAAGATTTTTATTGGTATGGGTTGATTCTTTTTCTAAATGGGTTGAAGCAATTCCCTGTACCCGAGAAACTGGTCAGGTGATGGCACAGGTGTTGTGCAATGATATTATCCCCAGATTTGGCATACTTTGCAAAATTACAACTGATAATGGCTCACATTTTGTTAATGAATTGATTCATACATTAACAGCTAAGTTACAAATTACTCACCGGACGGTGAGCATTTACAAGCCTACCAGCAATGGCCTGGTTGAACGATACAATGGCTTGTTGAAAACAAAATTACGGAAGCTCATGGCAAATGGCATTAAAAATTGGCTAGATGCCTTGCCCCTAGCACTGCTTACTTTGTGTGTACTGGATGCAGAATCGTCTCGTTGCTGGTGATCCTAACCATCATTTGCCTGACACTTACTCGGTGTACTGGGAACAGCTACAATCTGTGATAGCATCTCTCTCTTGCATTTCACAGGATCTGCCAGACAAAGGGGGGGATAGTATAGCAAATCCCAAGGCCTTGAAAATAGGAGATCTAGTACACCGCAAACACTACACCCGCAAAACTTGGAAAGATCCTGTTTATGTTGGACCTTTTCAAATTGAGGCCTTGTCAGCTACAGCAGCAAAGTTACAGGACCATACTTCCTTGGAGCATTTGAAAGACATTCGAGTGTTCCACAGTTCTGACTCAGCTGACAATCAGCCTCTTACACAGAAATCTTTGCCTCATGCAGCCCCCAACCCTGAAACAACAGTGCCTAGAGCCACAGACTCTTAAGTTTACTATTTGGGGACTACTGTTTGTGGGCATAGCTGTGCTCACGCTAGTATTAATACTGCTAGAAATACATTGTATTATCTTTTGCTAAGTTTTCACATTGAATTATTTGTAGTTAATTTTCCTTTTTGTTTATGATTAGGGACTCACTGTTATAGGATTTAATATTAACCTTCATCTTCCTATTAGCTATAATATTACTATTATTTAGAAAGGAACTGTATTATTTTTTTTTCTAAGATAACTATTAATATGTATACCATCTATTGGCTTTCCATTATTTTTAGTTTTACTTCTATCTGCACACGTCTTTAATCCCCAGGACTTTTTTGGCAATAACAACTTAGATCCCCAAGACGTGGTTAGGTATTTCGCTCTGGGGTGGTATCTGGTCAAGACCACAATAAAGTTAAATTTAACTGATGAGATAGTCACATTACAATTGGATGCTTGTAACATAGCCAATTGTGGATTTTTAGATTGGCAACGATGGTATTGTCAATATCATGTTTATTTGTGTACTTATGTTGATGTTTGTTCTGCTTCTCGCCCTGAGCCTCAGACAGTCCCTTTTGCCTTAAATTCGGTAAATGATTAACCACACAGTCTTTCTCTTAGCCTACTCCTCAGGAGTGGAGGAGTAGCCTAGTGGTTAGTGCAGTGGACTTTGATCCTGGGGAACTGAGTTTAATTTCCACTGCAGCTCCTTGTGTCTCTGGGCAAGTCACTTAACCCTCCTTTGCCCCTGGTACAAAATAAGTACCTGAATATATGTAAACCACTTTGAATGTAGTTGCAAAAACCTCAGAAAGGCAGTATATCAAGTCCCATTTCCCTTTCCCTACTGTTCCCTGACTTACCTAAAGGAGCAAAGACATCCCCGGTATTCAGACCACCAGTCCCTTGGACAACTTTTGAGACTTGTTTAACCCAAGAAAAAGTTTTGAATCCTTACTTAGTTGGTAACCTTTCACTATGTAACTCTACCTTAACCTCTACCAATGACGTTGACTTTTCTGACTTTTCTTGTCCTCAGGCAGACATATGGTGGTATTGTGGAACCAAAACTTTATACTCAACGCTGCCCACCAATTGGCAAGGCAAATGTGGTTTAGTCCAATTAGTGATTCCACTTACCATAGCAACCCAATCAGTTGATAATCCAGTTCTTTCTAGAAACAAGCGAGAAATCCCTGGTTCCTTTGATGACAGAATTCATATTGACACTATAGGTGTACCAAGGGGGGTGCTGGATAAATTCAAGGCCCGCAACCAAATTGCTACAGGTTTTGAATCCACTTTGTTTTGGTGGTCCACTACTAATAAATATGTTGATTGGATTAACTATATTTATTATAACCAACAGCATTTCATTAATTACACTCGAGATGCAGTTAAAGGCATTGCTGCCCAATTGGATGCTACAAGTCGGATGGCTTGGAAAAACCGCTTAGTCCTTGATATGATTTTGGCAAAAGAAGTGATTGTTGTATTTATATTTCTTGGTTGTATAATACCTTGTATTAGGAGTTTAGTGCAACAATTAATTGAAACTAAAATATTCCAGTTCATAAATTCAGAATAAAAACACTTTTTCCTATCTTTGTTGTCTGGCCATTTTATTTTTCCAATCATATCAGTCCAAATGAGTTGCTCTCTTCTACTTTTCTGTCTGTCTTCTGCCAACTTTCTCCTCGCTCCTCCTGTCTTCTTCTATTCCCTCACATATGTCTCTGACATATTATCTTTCCCTTTAAGCTCTTTCCTCCCTTTCTGCCCATTCAAATTTCACCCTTTCTCACTCTCCAGTTCTCTAACTCCTTCTTTTTACTTTTCACATACCTATCAGCTTTCCATCTCCTTCTCTCAGTCCCTAGCTCTCCCATTTCTGATCTCACTCCTGCCCCATTCTCCTATTCCCTTCTGTCACCCCCCCCCATTACCACATTTTTACCTATATACTCACCACTCTCTTCACTCATCTCCTTGACAACCCCTCATGGCCTCTCCCACATGTTGTCAGCATTTCCCCGCTCTCCACCTTTGTAGCTCAGCATCTTGTCTCTCTCTCCTCCTTTCACCCCATACTGTTGCAGCCTAACATCTTTCCTTTCTCTCCCTTCTTTCACCTCATACTCTTATAGCCAAACATATTCCCTTCCCCCCTCCCCCAACATTTGTAGCCTATCATCTCCCTGTGCCCTTTTCATTCCCTACCCCAACAGTGCAGCTTCTTTCTGGCAAAGAATATAGCTTTTCCTTTTTTCTCTCTCCTTCCCCCATGGTCAGCATCCCCCTCTCTATCCTTTTCTTATCCTTCTCCTCATTGTTGGCATCGCCCCCTTTTTCTCCCAACTCCATCTTCTCCACCCTCTCTCCTATTCTTCTCCTCTCCCCCAATTATCTCCCCACTCTTTCCCACTTCATATCTAAAATTCCGCTGTCTCTTCCCTCACCTTGTCCCCATTATGCCCTATCCTCCCTGTCTAGCATTTCTCCTCCCTGCCAACTAGTGGTCCAATATTTCTTCTTCTCCTCCCACCCCACCCCACCCTTTGGTCCTGCTGTTCTCCTCCCCACCCCCACCAACCACTGATCCAGCTTTTCTCCTTCTTTCCCCCATCCACCATTGATCCAGCTTTTATCCCCACCAAACCAACCAATGGTCCAGCTTTGTTCCATCTCCTCCCCCCATCTCTGGTCCAGCTTTTCTCTTTCTCCTCTCCCCCCACCCCTGGTCCAGCTTTTCTCCTTCTCCATCCCACCCCCTCAGCCACTATTGGTCCAGCTTTTCTCCTCCCCCACCCACCATCAGTCCTGCATTTCTTCTCTCCACCCCCCCCCCAACGACAAAACTTCTTTCCCTTTTGTTCCTTCTCTCTTCCTCTCTCCACCCCACCCCCATACTTTTTCAAAGCTGTCTTCTTGTTTTAGAGGTTGCCGGCAGGAAGCAGCAGTTCACAACGCACTGCTCATACTGACATCAGAGCCTTCTGTCTGACCTTTCCAACTATGCAGAAATAGGACGTTACATCAGACAGAAGGCTCCAATGTCAGCATGAGCAGTGCGTTGACTCACTACTCACAACCTCTAAAATAGAACACAGCTTTGAACAGGTATGGGATGGGGTGGGCACAACTGTAGACTGGCTAGATGGGATGGAGCAGCAATTCACCACAATATCTGCAGAAATGCAGGCAGTGCAACAGTGGGTTGGGGCTTTGGTATCTGAGCAGCCCCCCATGCTTTGACGCATCAATGATTTAGAGGCCAAAATACAGGACCTAGAGAATCACTCTAGGCAAAACAACTTGCACCTAGTAGTCTTGCTGGAAACCCTGCCAGACCGAGATTTGAAGCGCTTCTTGAAGACCTGGATCCCAACTGTCTTAATGTTATTGGATTCAGAAGGTCCACTTCATGTGTAGCGGGAAAGAGACACGGCTGATTGTCATGGTGATCTTCAGCATGTTCAACTACAGTCACAAGCTGGCTATTTTGCAAGCCTTGCGGACTGATAAAAGCCTAGAGTATGAAAATAAATGGATACTCTGTTTTCAGGATTATTCCACTAAAGTCTCCATGGCCCGAAGGGTGTTAGCACCTCTCTGCTTCTGCTTATTCAGGTTCAAGGTATGTTTCAGCTTATTGTACCCTGCCATGTTAAAGATTATTGACAATGGCCACATCCAGTATTTTGAGAAAGTTCACAAAGCCACTGCTTATGTGGATAGGCTGGAGGCTTCTGTTTGCAGAGACCATGTTTAATATCTGTGGAGAGTCAGATACTCCGATGTTGACTTTGCAATCTAGTTTTGCTATGCTCGCTATATTTTTTGTTTTGCTGGTTGGACAGGGGAGGATTCCCTAGACTCTCCAGCAGCACCTTGAGGGGATCTAGACTTTGGGAGCTGGTCAGCCCTATACGATCACTGCTAGTGCTATCTTTTACTTTTGCTATGCTAGGAGGCTGGATGGGATATTATTTAACTGTTGCAACAGTATAGTGATCTTTGGAGTACTGGTGGGAATTACTGTGAATCGTGGTGCAAGGAGTATGTCCATTCCTTACCACTTGATCTGACAGAGAAGAAGCTCCTGCTGGCGATCAACCCTGCACATTGATCTATAGCCCCAAGGCAACTGTACTACACTCTGCATAGCTGTATCCTTCTATTCTTGGCGACTGTGATTTTAAGGATGGAGCAGCATGTGTTCAGTCCCTGGGCTATGTTTAGAATGGTCCTGTCCTGTGCATGATGGATATCCCCCTACTTACCCAGCTGTTCCTGTCTTGCCTTCAGGACATTAGAGAGCGGAGGCATGCATTTGCAGATCTGGGCTTAGGCCTTAGACATCTGTTTGTGCAGCAATACAGCTAGTAGTCACACCTTTTCATGTGTAATGCTTCAGTACTAACTGTTCCAGAGTTTTAAAATGCTCCAGGTGTTTAATATATGTTTGCTGTGTTTCCATGCTATGTTCTGTGTTGTCCCTTCCAGGCTCATGGGGGGTGGGTAGCTGTAGCCAGCCCTTGTTAGTCACAGCTTTGAGGTGCTATTTTGGACCTGGGAGGTAATGGGGAGTTTTATCTTTTGTATTTCTCTAGGGGACTATTGGGACCTTGTAGAATGCATGCACACTTGAGTGTGTTTAGTAGTACTGAGGGTTTGGAGGAGGGGAGGATGGGAAGATGGGGAGGGGGGCTGGAGAGGCTGGGGTTAGGAAAGGATATATAACTCTTGCTGGGCTGGTTCTGTGGGGTAAGCTTGCTCTGCACAGTTGCCTGGGAAAACAGGATCTATTTTTGCTGGGGGGGGGGGGGTATAGGCTGGGGCACCCTCCTGGTCTTATTGCATACTTTCTGATACCTTGGATATGTCAACTCTTTATGCTGTTCATCATTTAAAGTTGTTAGGTATCAAGAGAGAAAAGATATTGAAGACTCTGAATACTAAACATACTTCGATAGCCTATCTTCAGGAGACTCACCTACCTGCCTTGGAGCATACTAAGCTCTGTTGGTGGTGGGTTGGTCATATTTATGAGTCTCCTGCTGCAGGGAAAAAAGGGGGGGGGGGAGTGATTATCCTAATTCGGAAAGGCATCTGAGACCCGCAATGTAGTGCACAATCCCATGGGCAGATATGTTATAGCCTCGGTGATATTGGACCACAAGCCTCTTCTATTATGTAATGTGTATGCCCCAAATACTTTTGAGAAATATTTTTTTCAACAGCTCTTGCATCATTTGACTAGCTATGGAGATATTCCTATTATATTAGGGGAAAACCTTAATGATGTTGCAGACCCTGCCTTGGATAGGTCAAGACCCACAGGGAAGACCTTGTTCGGACTCAGGTATACACATCTGTGCTTGTCCTCGGACATGGTGGATGTTTGGCGCACTTTGCACCCCATTAAGAGGGATTATACCTACCTATCCAGGGCCCACTCCATGATGTCCAGGATAAACTACCTGTTGCTTACTAGGGGGGTGTTGTCCTCAGTGGTGTGCTGGAGCAGGCTCTCACAGGCTCGCAAGAGCCGGTTGTTAAGTTTTTAAGAATTTTGGGAGCCGGTTGTTAAAGTAAGGCCCTCCATGGCTACTTTAACAACTGGCTCCCTGCTGAATTCTCTTTTACTTTGCTGGTGGGGATGCTGAGCCCTGCCAGCCAAGTAAATAGACTACTGCTGCTCCTCGCTCCTTGTTTCCACCTCTGGGCAGCAGGCTGAGCAAGATGTTGGGAGTGGTGGCTGCCAGCAAAGGTATGCCTAGCATGCCCGCACAAAGGGAGGGAGGAGAGAGAGGCAAGTGTTGCTACCCCCCCTCCCCCCCCCCCCGGCCACCCCTGGCCCTTCCAACTGCAGAGCTGGCTACGTCCGGAGAAAGAGCCTGTTAAAAATTTACCAGCACACCCCTGGTTGTCCTCCATAGTAGGTGCCACTTCGGACCAATAATGATATCTGACCATGCCTGGGTAGAAATGGACCTTCAGATGGGCTCTCCCCTTGAGTCAACTGCTTCATGGAGTTTCCCTGTGTATCTTTATAGGGATGGTAACTTTCTCCTGTTTTTACACTCTAAATGGTGGGCATATTTGGATGCTATCAAAGACCATCTGGATGACCCTATGCTGTACTGGGAGGCGGCGAAGGTGGTGTTGCAGGGGGAAATAATATCCTATGTTAGTTTTCAGAGATAGGCACATCACCATGAGGTGCTGCGCTTGGAACATCAGGTGACCTCTCTCCATCGACAGTATGGTCTTCATCCTTCTCTAGGCTTTAAGGTGTGGCTTCTGGAGGCCCAACAAACCTCAAATGAGCTTTTACATCAAAATGCATAGAAATCTGCCGTTTACAATAAACACCACCTTTATAAGTTTGCGAATACAAGCAGTACCTTATTAGCTAGGCTAGTTCGCACTAGTACAGGTCCCATCAGGAAAGGTATGGAAAACAGGTGTGAGGATGTTATAATGCCATTGTATTGCTCCATGGTGCGACCGCACCTTGAGTATTGTGTTCAATTCTGGTCGCCGCATCTCAAGAAAGATATAGTAGAATTGGAAAAGGTGCAGCGAAGGGCGACTAAAATGATAGCGGGGATGGGACAACTTCCCTATGAAGAAAGACTAAGGAGGCTAGGGCTATACAGCTTGGAGAAGAGACGGCTGAGGGGAGACATGATAGAGGTATATAAAATAATGAGTGGAGTGGAACAGGTGGATGTGAAGCGTCTGTTCACGCTTTCCAAAAATACTAGGACTAGGGGGCATGCGATGAAACTACAATGTAGTAAATTTAAAACAAATCGGAGAAAATTTTTCTTCACCCAACGTGTAATTAAACTCTGGAATTCGTTGCCGGAGAAAGTGGTGAAGGCGGTTAGCTTAGCAGAGTTTAAAAAGGGGTTGGACGGTTTCTTAAAGGACAAGTCCATAAACCGCTACTAAACGGACTTGGAAAACTCCAAAATTCCAGGAATAACATGTATAGAATGTTTGTACGTTTGGGAAGCTTGCCAGGTGCCCTTGGCCTGGATTGGCCGCTGTCGTGGACAGGATGCTGGGCTTGATGGACCCTTGGTCTTTTCCCAGTATGGCATTACTTATGTACTTATGAATAGATTTACAACACAGCCACCAGCTTAGTAGCATGTCTGAGGTTTGGCTGGGTGGGGGTGTAGATTTTGGTGAGTGGGATTGCTGATCAGCTGTAGAGTAGTTTGGGGCCCCAGAGTCATGGCCTCAGATGAAGATGATGTTCTGTACCGCTATATGTTCATTTTGCTTGTGATTGCTGAAAGATTTCTACTTGAAACCTCCCTAAAGGGAGGGGTTTTTGAGACATAGAAGGAGTCTGGTCAAGTGATTTTTAAGGGCAGATTTATTCTCTCTGGCTGAGGTAAATTATCTGGGAGAGAAAGCAAGAATTCTGCTCTGGCAGTAAACAGCTTTGTGGGTGAAATGTAATCATTTGAAAATTTAGCTAAGGGGGAAGGAAAGTAACACAGTGAGTGACAATATGCTAATTGTTCACTCAGAAAAGGTAGAGAACATTATCAGCATTTACACACTTTGGGAAGAATTATCCATTAAAAGTAGTAAATAAAGTTGGAGTTAATAATGCGCGCGCGCGCACACACACACACACACACACACACACACACTAATTAAAGGTAACTGAAGCTGATTATGAGAGTCAGAGAAACTCCTCACCAGAATACAAATGGGATGGGATAGCTGTGACCTGCCCTGGGTTTCAGACTCAATGAGATGTGTTTCTCTGATACAAAGATTCTATCTAAAATCTTTGGCTCTTTTTTTTTTAATTTATTTAAAAGCATTTAATATACCATTCTGTATTTCACATATCAGAGTGGTTTATAAAATAAATATAAAAACAGAAACATAACATCAAACTAACACACTTAATAAATCACATACTATGAGAAAACACAAGGAAGGAATGAGTTGAACAACAAATCAAACCTATTACTTGTATAAGCAGTGACACAAAAGGGCTACATTTACCATTGCAGTTAATAATTTTAAAATCCTATTCTTCTAGTACTTTGCTAATGTTTAAACATCATATGCCTGTCTAAACAACCACATTTTTATACCAGATTTAAATTTCTTATATGAAGCTTCTTTACACAATTCTGAAGGGAAGAGAGTTCCAAAGGGTTGGTGCTACACAACTAAAAGCTATATTGTGGGATGAATCTAGCCATAACTTCTTATGTGTTGGTATTACTAAATAATTCTCCTGAGATGATCTCAGTGGACGAACAGGACAGTAAGAGGTCAGGACTGAATGAAGATATACTAGAATGCCTGTATAAAAAGCTCTATATACTAAAATCATGATCTTAAATTTAATATGTTCCCTAACAGGGAATTAATGTTGCTTTTGAAGCAAAAGAGTAATACTCTGTTTCCCCAAAAATAAGACATCCCCTGAAAATAAGACCTAGTAGAGGTTTTGCTGAATTGCTAAATATAAGGCCTCCCCCGAAAGTAAGACCTAGCAAAGTTTTTGTTTGGCCCCAATGGGACATGGACACAGAAACCTTAATTTTTTTTGCTGCAACCCAAAGACGAAATAACATTAAAGAAATGCAAGAAACAAGACTGAGGTGGAAAATCTATCGTCCAGCGGACTCCTACCATCCTCCTTCACGCTTTTGTGAAGATCAACTACCGGTAAGTGAGCCCGGAAAGAGAAGAAACATCCCCCTTGCAGAAATAATAAAAGAAAAGAAAATGAGTAACCGAGCCCTTTTGGCGCTGCTCCATTGCCCTAGGGCTAAGTCAGACTAGATGGATGGAAAATGTTGCGAATGTACAGGAGGAGCGCATAAAGCGCCACCAACGGGGAACGGAGCTACCGTAGAATTCTTTTTTTAACGTTTGTAATACGGTAGGGATGATCCTGCGCCCTAAGCCCTCTCACAACCTCTCGAGACCCCCAGCCAGAGCAGCCCGGCCCCACATTCCATTACCTTCCCTAGTGCATACCCCTCCTCCATTCCCAGCCCGGCCAGGACGGCTCTGCTCCGCTCGAGTCCTGCGGTCACTGTGGGCAGATAGGCGAGCCATGGCCTACTCCTGCAGGATACCGCCCCCCACTTCAATACTGTTCCCGACCGCCACAGTCCCCCTACTACTCCCGAATAAGACATTCCCTGAAAATAAGACCTAGCGCATCTTTGGGAGCAAAAATTAATATAAGACACTGTCTTATTTTCGGGGAAACATGGTATTATCATTATATCTAATACCATACAATAGTCTAACTACAGGATTTTGCACAAATTGCAACTGTTTAACTGGTATTGAGGGCATCCTACTAAAAATGAATTACAATAATCAATCTTGCGTATTACTAAAGTATGTATAAGAGTTTTAGAAAAAGTGTTTCATCACCTGAATTTACAGAAGCTAGAAAAAGGAACATATATATGATGAAAAAGATCATTTGGAATCCCAAATGACCCCAAATGATGATATAGAGGGGTATAATCGAACGCGAACGCCCATCTCCATGGACGCCTATACCCATGGGCGCCTATTTCCGTTAACGGGACAACCTGTATTTTTGAAAAAAGATGGGCGTCCATCTTTTTTCTGATAATACGGGTTGTGCGGTGCAAATGCCTGGGAGTTGGCCGTTTTTCAGCTGGGCGCTATCGGTTTTCAGCGATAATGGAAAACGAAGGCGCCCATCTCAAAAACAAACAAATCCAAGGCACTGGGTCGTGGGAGGGGCCAGGATTCGTAGTGCACTGGTCCCCCTCACATATTCACACCAACTGGGCACCCTAGGGGGCACTTTTACAAATTAACAAAAAACAGTAAAAGAGCTCCCAGGTGCATAGCACCCTTCCCTTTTGTGCTAAGCCCCACAAATCCCCCCAAAACCCACTGCCCACAAGTCTACACCATTACCATAGCCCTAAGGGGTGAAGGGGGGCACCTACATGTGGGTACAGTGGGTTTTGGGGTTTTTTGGCGGGCTCAGCATTAACCAGCACAAGTGTAACAGGTAGGGGGGGATGGGCCTGGGTCCACCTGCCTGAAGTCCACTGCACCCACTAATAACTGCTCCAGGGACCTGCATACTGCTGTGATGGAGCTGGGTATGACATTTGAGACTAGCAAACAGGCTGGGAAAAAAAGTTGTTAAAGTTCTTTTTTTTTGGTGGGAGGGGGTTAGTGGTGGAGTCAGGGGAGGTCATCCCCGATTCCCTTCGGTGGTCATCTGGTCATTTATGGCAATTTTGGGACTTGTTCGTGAAAAAAAGTGTCCAAAAAAAAGTGACCTAAATTCTCGCTAAAATCGGTTATTTTTTTTCCATTATTGGCGAAAGCCACCCATTTCTGTTCGGCCGATAACCACACCCCAGTCCCACCTTCACCACGCCTCTGACACACCCCCGTCAACTTTGGCCGTTTCTGCGACGGAGTGCAGTTGAAGACGCCCAAAATCGGCTTTCGATTATACCGATTTGGCCGTCCACAGGAGAAAGACTCCCATCTCCCGATTTGGGTCGAAATATGGGCGTCTTTCACTTTCGAAAATAAGGCAGATAGTGTTCCTTAACAGCTATAGGACTTTTTGCAATCTGAGGGTGGAGTATCAGAATCTGAGATTCAGAGTGCCCATTTAGTTGGATTAAGAAACAATTGATGTTGATCAAGCCAAATTCCAAGTTCAAAGCCACACCAGAGATATTGGTTTGTTCGAGTCTAGACAGAAGCAGAGAGTGGCCAGTTATATCAAATGCTGCTGTAAGATCAATCTGTATAACCATAACATCTCTATGGATCATGATTTCATCAAGCATTCTCACTAATAAGGTCTCAGTGTTATTCCCCTCATGAAAACTAGATTAGTACAGATGGAATACATTAGTTGAATTCCAGTATCATTCAACCTGGTCTGCTACTGCTTTTTCCAAGATCCTTGATAAGAACAGCAAGTTAGATACTGGTCTATAACTGGCCAGGATTAATTTATCTAATCCTTTAAGAGAGGTCGCACAAAAGAACGCTTCCAAAGGCCAGACAAAATTCCTTCTGTTAAACTTAGATTTAAGATGTTTAAAAAACTGATGAAAATGAATCCCAGCAATCATAGGCACCCAGTATAAGAGGCTTGGGGAGGCTAAGCCTCCCCAGCCACAAGTTACAAACAGCAGCAGGATGGCTCTTGGATCCGCAGTTTCTCATTCTCCAACGCCGTCTTTATTCTTTTCCGTTCTTGCTGCCTGTGCCCCTCCACGGTTTCTCCTCTTTCCCTCCCCCGCACCAACATGCGACTCTCACAGTCACTTCAGCCTTCAGGGCTGCGCTGCATGATCGAGTCCTGCTGAGTGCTCCCGAGTCCCGCCTTAATTGCCAGCGGTACTGTAGTGAATAGCGATCGTCGTCATCTGCTTCGCCTCAGGCTCAGCCAGTCAGAGTCAGCCTTCCCTAAGAGGGCTCCCGACCCGTCATTATGCAACTTCCTGCAAAGGCGGGAACGCGCGGGCGGGGCCATTACTGAGTAGGGAAGGCTCAAGGCTGGCTAAGAGTGGTTGTCTGAGGTGTTCCCACTTCCTTCCCAGACTAGAAAAGGAAATTGTGGCACGCAGCGCACTTTGGATTTCAGGAGAGGTAGGTGCTGACTCTGAAAAAGGCAGGTTTTAAAATAAAAAAAATAAATATTTTGTTTCATGCAGAATGCAGATCTCAGCCCATTTGAGTCTCTTAGTCTTACATAACTAATGGACTATAACTATAAGCCCCTAATGCAGTCCATTGGTTTTCTTATATTTTGTTTGTGATGACTTACAGTATACTGCTGTGCCAAAATTGAAATTTGAATCAATCTATCTCTATCTGGTCATTAATAAAAGGAAGGAGCTCATTGTTGTGAATACTAATCCACCCAGTGTGGCTGTGTCTGAGCTTGAATACTAGGTTCCCAGACCTAAATTGTGGCATGCTGCACATTGGATTTCAGGAGAGGTGCTGACTCTGAGGCAGGTTTTATATTATAAATATTTTGTTTCATGCAGATCTCTTTTGTTTAAACATAACTAACTGGGCTATAAGCCCCTAATGCTTTTGGTTTTCATATATTTTGTTTGTGATGACTTATACTGTGCCAAAATTGAAATTTGAAAATTATCTCTATCTGGTCGTTAATAAAAGGAGCTCATTGTGAATACTATCCATCCTAAAAGGATGTTTTGTGGCTGTACATGAGAATTGTGATATGATGCCTTGTTTCATATTGTTGACGGTCTGTGATGTTGTCCGTTTGGGTGGTATATTGGTGTATTAGGGTCTGCCCAGTGTAATATTTATGGTACAATAAAGTTCTGAGTGTGTTTTTGCACAAAGTTGTGCATACTGTTTTGCATTTGAGCAATTGTGGTTAGTATATGCTTTGAGCAACCACTTTATTCTTTGACATATGATACATATCTAATATATAAATTTAATAAAAGGTATTAATTGTGACTTTTATTTTTACTTTTTCTTGTGTGTTGTCAGACAATTATGGATGTAAGCTCCGCCCCTGACCCCGCCCCCTTTAGCCTCCCCAAACAGTTGGGCCACCGACCGCCTATGCCAGCAATTCTTTAACAGTTTTGGAGGAATATTATCTGCCAAGGAGGGGAAACAGTGTACTGAAGCTAATATTCTTTTTAGAGAAATAGCTGTAAAAAGAGTAAAATTTGAAAAATTTGAAAAATGACTAGCCATAATCCTATCACCAGATCTATCATCTTACATAATTTCCAAAGGAAGGGAAGGAAAATGGTTCACAAGAGGGAGAATTTGTCCATGTAGATGGAGAATCTTATTCAGCTTAAAATCTGCAAAAGTACCAGGAGCAATATCAATTGAAGTGTTTAAATGCCTAACTTCAGGTGACAAAGAGTAGACCAAACGATAGAATTGTTGTGAAAAATTCTCATCAGCATTAATCATCATAGATAAATAATTCTTCTTTTCATCCCTAATCTTTAATCTACATTTCTTCAAATTGTCTTTATAAAGAGAAAAATATATTGGCAACATCAATTTTCTCCATCTACACACCAAACGATGAAGTTTTAACCTACATATTTGAGATCTTCTGTAAATCAAGCTCTATTCTTGGAGACCTTACTTTACAACTTCTCTTTGGGGCTAATTCATCTAAAATTTGATTTAAAGTTTTGAACATTAGATCAAATTTACTATTCAATAAGAGATCTGCTAAAGAAGGAAGAGAAGATAAATTAGTAGTCACAAATAAATCTCTATCTATAGCTGAAATATTTCTCTTATTGACATACTTACAGTTTTGTCAACTTACCTGAGCAAATTCCATCTATAATAGCAGGAAATGATCAATCCACAGTACTGAAATTCTTAATCTGAGTTTGGTAATGATGAGTGAATAGTCACCAGGTCAAGGCAATGACCATCTCGGTGAGTGGCACAAGTAAATCATAGGAAAAACCCTAATGAATCTAATAATGATTTAAAAGTAGATTCCACTGCTGAAATAGTATTGCCAAATGAGTATTAACATTGCTGTGAATAATTTGTTTGTTTGTTGCATTTGTACCCCACATTTTCCCACCTATTTGCAGGCTCAATGTGGCTTACATAGTACCGTCAAAGGTGTTTGCCTAGTCGGTGGATAACAAATACAAAGTTGTATAGTGATCGTATGAGGTATAAGTGGAGGGTCGGAATGGATGAAGATTGCGTGATGTCCTGTTCGATCATAGTCATGCTGTGTTGGTAGGTGAAGAGGGTTACGTGGGGTTGTTGGGGTAGGCCTTTTTGAAGAGGTAGATTTTTAGTGATTTCCTGAAGTTCAAGTGGTCGTGGATTGTACCAGGAAGCAAACTAAATTCTGAGATCAATGAAAATAATTCCTCAAAAGAAGTCTGGATTGAAAACAGCTCTCTATAGAATGAAAGACAATAGAATTGTTCTTGTCCTAAAATCCAAAGTGATAAAGCTAAATGAGGAGTAGAACGTTGCATTATCTCTTCCGATTTTAAGTTGTCATGAATAAAAACTGTTACTACTCCACCACAGTTACAGAAATAGTAAGGAAAATGAGGAGGACTGCCTGATATTAATATGTCATTTCACTATCCCAAAACTATGTTTCAGTAATAATAAAAATATTAGGAGAATGTTCCTCAAATATATCGTAATGTATGCTAGATTTGTTTGGAATACTACGGACATTTAGTAGAGCTAGTTTCAATCCACCCACTCCTTGTTGGTCAGTATTACTAGATTGCCATAAATCAGAAGAAGAAAGAGAAACTCCTTGTAAATAACGAAAAGGGCGCACCTGTTAGTGAAGCTCTAGTCACCTCCTGCTTTGGGTCTCAATCATAGAATGAAGCATGCTTGATTCAAAGAAAAAACTGCAAAGTATAACACGCAGGAATCCGATGCTCGGGAATCATGCATATCCTGCTCCATTGGCGCGTGCCTGGAGCATATAAATACCCGTAAATCTTTGAGGAAAGAGCCAATGAGGGGGAGGAGTCAATGACACTGCACAAACAATCAGGAACTAAAATAAAAATAGTAAAACAGGGGGCTAAAATAGTATTCAATCAGCACTTAGACAGTTAATCTATAGCGCGCCACTGCCTAGAGCATATAAATACCCGCACAGTCTTCGAGGAAACAGTCAATGAGGAGCAGAGTCAATGATGTTGCACACACAATCGGGTGCCACACAATCTTTGAGGGAAGAGCTAATCAGGGTGTGGAGTCAATGACATTGCACACACAATCAGGAACCATACAATCTTCAAAGAAAGAGCCAATCAGGGGCTAAGAGAGAGGATTTCCTCTATTGGGGAGACCCTAGAACAGCAGGCCATAGACTCTAAGAGCTAGGAGCTATGAACCTGACAGGCAAGGGGACCCCTGGAGGCTCCTCCTGAAGACAGCAGTGGAGCAGCCCTTAGGAGTGCGCTCAGGGCAGAAAAAAAGGTCATTGAGGGCACAATCAGTTTCTGAGGCCAAGAAGCAGAGCAGTGCTTGGGAGCAGGCTCAGGGTAAGGAGGCTCTTGGGAGCAGCTCAGGGCAAGACAGAAGGCCTCTGGGGCTCAGTTGGGACCCGAGGTCCACTGGAAAAGCAGCCCTTGGAAGCAGACTCGAGCAAAGCGGCCCCTGGGAGCCAGCTCAGGACACGGCCTTTGAGGACACAGTTAATGTCCAAGGCTCAGCAACAGAGAGGCACCCGGGAGTGCAATCAGCACCCTGAGCTGGGAGGAGGTAGAGGCTTCTGGGAGAGCAATCAGCACTCGGAGCTCAGCAGCAGAGACTGACCAAGCCAGACTCACTCAGACCTCATTGGATGTTCAGCAGCCACTAGTCCAAAGTACTCCAGAAGGAGGGTGAGATCTGGAGGGCCTGGTGTGGATGGACAAGGGGAATGACTTAAAGAATCAGTAAGAGAGACATAGGTAATACTGCCACTCCAATAAAGAGACTTAATACAGGACCAGTAAGAGGTGTTTAAAGCTGCCACACTGGCAAGGAGACTAACTGGGTTCAAGAGTACTGTTTAAAGGTTGTTTAGTAGTTTGCTTATTGAGCACCATTCACTCAAAGGACTTAATATGTTGAATATCACAAATACTTCTCATTTGTAAATGTCTTAATGTTTCACGTAGTATAAGTTGTAAATAGTTCAATAAACTGTTTAACATTTCAGCCAGCCGTGTTCACAGCAGTCCTTTTTTTTTTTTTGTTATTTCCTGGGGGAAAGGAGGAAAATACCACCTGTTAACACTTTTCTTCCCCAGGTGGAAGCACCAGATTCCAATCTGTCCAGGGCCCGATGGAGCCTGCTCGAGGGAGACTTCGACAGGTTGGCCCCAGACCAAGGGGTGCCCACAAGGGGGCATTACATACTGGTATTTTATAAAGCAACAAGGAAAGCTGAATGTAACAAATACACTGTAGGAAGTATTGCATACACTGTAATTTAATGAAAAGGTGAAAATACCTGATGCAGGTTGCTATCAGAAGGAACTTTTGATGAATGGAATCACCACTGATACATTGCTAGTAGCTATAAGGAATGTTTTTGCAAATAATTTTTTTAGTTCTAACATTACATATTGGATGCAGCAATTGATATGATTGACTTTCAATATATATATTAAGTAGAGGAGTGTGGTAGCCGTGTTAGTCCACTCTTAAGGTTATCAATAGAAATCAAACAAAATAAAACATGGAAAAGAAAATAAGATGATACCTTTTTTATTGGACATAACTTAATACATTTCTTGATTAGCTTTCGAAGGTTGCCCTTCTTCCTCAGATCGGAAATATATCGGAATATATATATTGAAAGTGCACGTCGGATAAGAGCATGCTCTGTTTACCTGCATGCCGTACTTCGGTCCCATTTTTGGCACCATCAATTTTTATGGGGACAAACTTCGTTTTAGCGCACCACTTCGGTGGGTTTCTCGAGTCAGGAGCAGACAGTTTCCTGTCAGTGGTTCACTGCTTATGGAGAAAGCTAACCAGGTAGCAGAAAGTCTTGGACTAATTGAATTCAAAGCCACTGTTGGATGGTTGGAAAGATGGAAGGAGAGGAACAGCATAAAATTCAAGAAACAGCATGGTGAGAAACAAGACACTGATGACTTTGGTGCTGAAAATTGGGTTGTTTCAATTCTTCCTACCATCTTGAACGAGTTTGCACCTCGTGACATTTTCAATGCTGACAAAAATGGTCTCTACTGGCGAGCAATTTCTGATGGAACACTTGCATTCAAACATGCCGAAACTATTGGAGGTAAAACATCGAAGGACCGACTGACAATCTGCTGCAGTATGGATGGGAGTGGGAAGTTGGAACCCCTCGTCACTGGAAAGAGCAAACAGCCCCGTTGCTTCAAGAAAGTTAAGCGACTTCCTGTGTCATACGAGTCTAATGCAAATTCATGGATGACTGGGGAAATTTGGAAGCAGTGGCTAAAGAAGTTAGACACTAGAATGTGGGCACAAAAGCATCAGATTTTGCTGCTTTGTGATAACTGTGCTGCACACAGGGACGATGTCAGGCTGTCTAACGTCAAGGTGGTCTTCCTGCCACCAAACACTACCTCTCTGATCCAACCTATGGATCAGGGCATAATAGCCAATTTCAAACAACATTATCGGGCTCTTGTGTTACATCGTCTGATGAGCATTATGGATGACCAGACTGGCAAGGATAAACGTGCTGTTGAACTGGCTCGTAATCTATCACTGTTGGATTCCCTACATATGCAGAAAGAAGCCTGGAATCATGTTACACAGGCAAACATTGTGAACTGCTACAAGCGGGCATGCTTTGTTAAGGATGTGGAGAGGGACAAAACAGGTGCAGCTGTTGCAAACGCGTCAGATGAAGAGGTTATTGACATTCCAGCCGGTTTTACTGAAGAGGAGTTCCATCGCTACGTAGCTGTTGATTACGATCTACAAACAGCTGAAGGCAGCACTGATGTTGAGATATGCTCCTACATGCAGGCAACAATGGCTGTTGATGGAACAGATGAAGAAATGAGCAGCGAGGCACATGCTGATGAAATTCAACAACCTCCTCCTGTCACTTTTGCAAGAGCGCTGGAGAGTCTCAACACTGTGTGGGCCTATCTGGAGGCCACTGGATGTCAGTGCTATGACAGTTTTTACCGTCTGGCAGACGTAGTCTATGGAACTCAAAAACCCAAGAGTGTACAGAGGACTATAACTGATTACTTCAAGCCAGCCTAATGTCAGTTAACTGAGACTGTATACTGTATGCATAATAATAAACAGTACTGTACATATGTTTATCAGATGTCAAGCTTCTTTGGGTCACAACGGTTAAGTGCACGCTCTGGTTAACTGCATGCATTTCTTTGGTCCCAGACCCTTGCACTTAAGCGTATTGCACTGTAAATTTTTATAGGAAGGAAAGATAGTTTTTTAATCTTTATGGTATTTAAGCACAGGAATTGCAAAACTACAATAAAGTACATTCTTGTGTAGAAGTATTTTAACAGCATATCTGGATTTATTTGCAGATTTGTTTATACATACATAGTAACATAGTAGATGGCAGATAAAGACCTGTACGGTCCATCCAGTCTGCCGAACAAGATAAACTCATTGCATATGGATGGTATGTGATACCCCATTTGGTACTCGCCAGGATCTATTTCATTTTTTTAGGAATTTGTGCCTAAGGGCATTTTTTGGTCAAGTGAACACAGAGGGAGCTGTAAATTCCACTTTGGTATGGCATAGAAAGTCTAAATGGGTCCCTTCGGGTATCTCAGATCCGTCCATTGTGGCGCTTCAACGGTTAGTATTAAGAGATCTCTCTATTTTAGAGAAATCCCAGGGGGGTCAGTGAAGTAATTTAACGAACAATGAAAAGGCAGTGTATACAAAAATTAGCTAATGATCCGTCGTTAGTAATACAAAGAGCTGATAAGGGGGGGGGGGGTGCCATTGTGGTGATGGACTGGGAGATATATATGGCTGAGGGATTTTTGCAATTGCATCAGAGGATATATTACAGGGAGCTCCAACAGGACCCGAAAGGGCATATCTGTTTAGAAATTTCTGAATGTGTTGAACAAGTATATATATCAGGAGTATTTTCTAGGGAAGAAAGGGACATTTTGGTGGTTAAATTTCCTAAAATTCCATACATTTATTTTATACCTAAATTATATAAGTCCCTTAATAACACTCCTGGCTGTCCTATTGTTTGCACCCGGGGGTCGGTCTTAGAACCAGCACCTCAGTATATGGATCAAATCCTACGCCCGTTTGTCGCACAAGCCCCCTCGTATGTTAGGGACTCTGTTCAGTTCTTGCAAATTTTGGACTCTTTGGGACACGTTGAGCATGAAGACATATACTTTGTGACCCTTGACGTAGTGACTCTTTATTCTAATATCCCGCAAAAAGAGGCGATGGATATTTCCTGCCTATATTTTCAACGTGTGGGGTGTTCTAAACAGAAAATATCTGTTTTAAGAAAGTTATTGGAGCATGTTATATGTCACAATTATTTTGAATTTCATGGTCAGTTTTTTGAACAAGTAAAAGGGGTTACGATGGGAGCCACTATAGCCCCCTCCATAGCATGTCTATATATGGCACAACTAGAAGAGAACTTTGTGTATAGTAGTCAGTTTAAAAATCATATAGTGATGTGGAGGCGTTATATAGACAACATTCTCCGAGGACAAGCAGGCTGCTTGTTCTCACTGATGGGTTGACGTCCTCGGCAGCCCCCTCCATCGGAAAGTTTACTAGCAAAGGCCTTTGCTAGTCCTCGCGCGCCCATGCGCACCGCGCATGCGCGGCCGTCTTCCCGCCCGAAACCGGCTCGAGCCGGCCAGTCTTCTTTCGTCCGCGCTCGGTACGGTCGTGTTACGCCGTTCGTGCCCCAGAGAGTCGACCTCGCGCGTCCTTTTCGACGTGTTTTTTCCTTGTTTTCTTTAAAAAAAGTTCGGGAAGCGCTCCGGAAGTGTTCCGGAAGACCCTTTCGGGTTTTCTGCCCTTCCCGTAATTTTCTCAACTTTTGCCCCGTAAGTTTTCTTTCGTTGTCGGGGTAGGCCTAGTTTGGCCTCGGTCGAGATTTTTCTCCCTTTAAATTTTGGTGCTTCAATTTTCGCCATTTCGGCCTTTGATTTCGCCGGCGTGATTTTTCCGCCCATGACATCGAAGCCTTCCAGCGGCTTCAAGAAGTGCACCCAGTGCGCCCGGGTAATCTCGCTCACTGATAGGCACTCTGCGTGTCTTCAGTGTCTAGGGGCCCAGCACCGCCCTCAGAACTGCAGTCTGTGTTCCCTGTTACAAAGGCGGACTCAGGTAGCGAGATTAGCCCAGTGGAACGTTTTGTTCTCGGGCTCTTCGTCGACATCGGCACCGGAGGCATCGAGTGCATCGACGTCGTCAGCGTCCGGACCATCTTCCTTGGCTGCCGCTCCATCGACTGCATCGAGGCATCGGACCTCTGCATCGGCGCTGAGGCATCGGGCGACTGCATCGACGTCGGTGGTACCGAGACTTCGTCTGCTGATGTCGTAGGACGGAGGTGCATCGTCAGGAGTGCAGGTGAGGGCTGTCCATTCCCTGCTGGTGGCGGTGAGCCTTCGGGTGGGTCCTCCTCCTACCCTGAGGGCTCCTGCGGTACAGCCCCCCCGGGATCGACCCTCTTCGGTCTCGGCCCCGAGGAAGCGACGGATGGATTCTACGTCCTCCTCGTCGGTGCCGGGGAGCTCCGGTGACATGCTTCGGAAGAAGTCGAAGAAGCATCGACACCGGTCTCCTCCCCATGTCGGCACCGAGAGCTCTGGGTCACCGAGGGATTCGGCACCCAGCAGGCATCGGCACCGAGAGGACCGCTCACCCTCTGTTCAGGAGGTGTCGAATGCGCTCCACTCTGGACAGCCCGGAACAGCCTCCTCGCCCGGAACAGGTTCTGACGTCGACGCCTGCATCGACCTCTCAGCCTTTTTCTGCAGCCACTCTGAACGAGAGCCTCCGGGCCGTTCTCCCAGAGATTCTGGGAGAGCTGTTGCGCCCTACCCCTCCGGTACCGGCGGTGCTTGCGCCTCCGGTACCGTCGAGCGTGGCGCCGGCTGGTCCATCGCCCAGGTTGAGGTCCCCGACATCGGTACCGCGTGCGGTGCCGACCGCGGCCACCTCCCAGGAAGGCTCCCCGACTACGTCGGCGGAGGGAGCTTCGCCGATGCAGGCGAGGGAGTCTACCTCTCGACGCCCCCATCGTGGACGTGGCTCCACGGAGTCGAGCCGGGCGAGGTTGCAGACACAGGTCCGTGAACTTGTCTGACACCGAGGGTGAGGCCTCGTGGGAGGACGAAGAAGACCCCAGATATTTCTCGGACGAGGAGTCTGAGGGTCTTCCTTCTGATCCCACTCCCTCTCCTGAAAGGCAGCTTTCTCCTCCTGAGAGTCTGTCTTTCGCTTCCTTTGTCCGGGAGATGTCTACGGCCATCCCCTTCCCGGTGGTTGTGGAGGACGAGCCCAGGGCTGAAATGTTTGAGCTCCTGGACTATCCTTCTCCACCTAAGGAAGCGTCCACTGTTCCCTTGCACCATGTCCTGAAAAAGACATTGCTTGCGAACTGGACCAAGCCATTAAGTAATCCCCACATTCCCAAGAAGATCGAGTCCCAGTACCGGATCCATGGGGAACCCAGAGCTGATGCGCACCCAGTTGCCTCATGACTCTGGAGTTGTGGGATTTGGCCCTAAAGAAAGCTAAGAGTTCTAGGGAGCATGCTTCGGCGCCCCCGGGCAAAGACCCCTAGAACCTTAGACTCCTTTGGGAGGAAGGCCTACCATTCTTCTATGCTCGTGGCCAAGATCCAGTCTTACCAGCTCTACACGAGCATACACATGCGGAACAATGTGCGGCAGTTGGCGGGCTTGGTTGATGCTCTTCCCCCTGAGCAAGCCAAGCCTTTTCAGGAGGTGGTCAGGCAGCTGAAGGCGTGCAGAAAATTCCTGGCCAGAGGAGTTTATGACACTTTTGATGTTGCGTCCAGGGCCGCTGCTCAAGGTGTGGTGATGCGCAGGCTCTCATGGCTGCGTGCCGCCGACCTGGAGAATAGAATCCAGCAGCAGATTGCGGACTCGCCTTGCCGTGCGGACAACATTTTTGGGGAAAAAGTCGAGCAGGTGGTAGAGTCTCTCCACCAGCGGGACACCGCATTCGACAAGTTCTCCCGCTGGCAGCCTTCAGCATCTACCTCTACAGGTAGAAGATTTTCGGGGGAAGGAAGACTGGTCCCTATGCTTCTGGTAAGCGTAGGTACAATCCTCCTTCCGACAGCCTGCGGCCCAGGCTAAGCCCCAGCGCGCTCGCTCTCGTCAGCAGCGTGCGCCTCAGCAAGGCCCCGCGGCTCCCCAGCAAAAGCAAGGGGCGAGCTTTTGACTGGCTCCAGCAGAGCATAGCCGACATCCCAGTGTCAGTGCCGGGCGACCTGCCGGTCGGAGGGAGGTTGATAGCTTTTCACCAAAGGTGGCCTCTCATAACCTCCGATCAGTGGGTTCTGCAAATAGTCCGGCAGGGATACACCCTCAATTTGGCCTCAAAACCTCCAATTGTCCACCGGAGAGCTCAGTCTTACAGCTTCCAGCACAAGCAGGTACTTGCAGAGGAACTCTCCGCCCTTCTCAGCGCCAATGCGGTCGAGCCCGTGCCATCCGGGCAGGAAGGGCTGGGATTCTATTCCAGGTACTTCCTTGTGGAAAAGAAAACAGGGGGGATGCGTCCCATCCTAGACCTAAGGGCCCTGAACAAATATCTCGTAAAAGAAAAGTTCAGGATGCTTTCCCTGGGCACCCTCCTCCCCATGATTCAGCAAAACGATTGGCTATGGACTTGAAGGATGCCTACACTCACATCCCGATACTGCCAGCTCACAGACAGTATCTGCGATTCCAGCTGGGTACACGCCACTTCCAGTACTGTGTGCTACCCTTTGGGCTCGCCTCTGCGCCCAGGGTGTTCACAAAGTGCCTAGCTGTGGTAGCAGCGGCACTTCGCAGGCTGGGGGTGCATGTGTTCCCATATCTCGACGATTGGCTGGTGAAGAACACATCCGAGGCAGGAGCCCTGCAGTCCATGCAGATGACTATTCGCCTACTGGAGCTACTGGGGTTTGTGATAAATTATCCAAAGTCCCATCTTCTCCCAATGCAGAGACTCGAATTCATAGGAGCTCTGCTGGATTCTCGGACGGCTCGCGCCTATCTCCCAGAGACGAGGGCCAACAACTTGTTGTCCCTCGTCTCGCGGGTGCGAGCGTCCCAGCAGATCACAGCTCGGCAGATGTTGAGATTGCTGGGCCACATGGCCTCCACAGTTCATGTGACTCCCATGGCCCGCCTTCACATGAGATCTGCTCAATGGACCCTAGCCTCCCAGTGGTATCAGGCCGCTGGGGGGTCTAGAGGACGTGATCCACCTGTCCACGAGTTTTCTCAAATCCCTATATTGGTGGACCGATTTGCTCCAATTTGACTCTGGGACGTCCCTTCCAAATTCTTCAGCCACAAAAGGTGCTGACCACGGATGCGTCCCTCCTGGGATGGGGAGCTCATGTCGATGGGCTTCACACCCAAGGAAGCTGGTCCCTCCAGGAACGCGATCTGCAGATCAATCTTCTGGAGTTACGAGCGATCTGGAACGCTCTGAAGGCTTTCAGAGATCGGCTGTCCCACCAAATTATCCAAATTTCAGACAGACAACCAGGTTGCCATGTACTATGTCAACAAGCAGGGGGGGCACCGGATCTCGCCCCCTGTGTCAGGAAGCCGTCAGCATGTGGCTCTGGGCTCGCCGTCACGACATGGTGCTCCAAGCCACATATCTGGCAGGGCGTAAACAACAGTCTGGCCGACAGGTTGAGCAGGATTATGCAACCTCACGAGTGGTCGCTCAATTCCCGTGTGGTACGACAGATCTTCCAGGTGTGGGGCACCCCCTTGGTAGATCTCTTCGCATCTCGAGTGAACCACAAAGTCCCTCAGTTCTGTTCCAGGCTTCAGGCCCACGGCAGACTGGCATCGGATGCCTTCCTCCTGGACTGGGGGGAGGGTCTGCTGTATGCTTATCCTCCCATAACCTCTGGTGGGGAAGACTTTGTTGAAACTCAAGCAAGACCAAGGCACCATGATTCTGATTGCTCCTTTTGGCCGCGTCAGATCTGGTTCCCTCTTCTTCTGGAGTTGTCCTCCGAAGAACCGTGGGATTGGAGTGTTTTCCGACCCTCAATCACACAGGACGAAGGGGCACTTCTGCATCCCAGCCTCCAGTCGCTGGCTCTTACGGCCTGGATGTTGAGGGCGTAGACTTTGCCTCTTTGGGTCTGTCAGAGGGTGTCTCCCGCATCTTGCTTGCTTCCAGGAAAGATTCACACTAAGAGATGTTACTTCTTCCATTGGAGGAGGTTTGCCGTCTGGTGTGACAGCAAGGCCCTAGATCCTCGCTCTTGTCCTACACAGACCCTGCTTGAATACCTTCTGCACTTGTCTGAGATCTGGTCTCAAGACCAACTCTGTAAGGGTTCACCTTAGTGCAATCAGTGCATACCATTACCGTGTGGAAGGTAAGCCGATCTCAGGACAGCCTTTAGTTTGTTTCGCTTCATGAGGAGGTTTTGCTTTTGTTCAAAGCCCCCTGTCAAGCCTCCTACAGGTCATGGGATCTCAATGTCATTCTCACCCAGCTGATGAAACCTCCTTTCGAGCCACTGAATTCTGCCATCTGAAGTACTTGACTTGGAAGGTCATTTTCTTGGTGCAGTTACTTCAGCTCGTAGAGTCAGTGAGCTTGTCAGGCCCTGGTAGCCCAGGCTCCTTACACCAAATTTCATCATAACAGAGTAGTCCTCCCGCACTCACCCTAAGTTCCTGCCAAAGGTCGTGTCGGAGTTCCATCTGAACCAGTCAATTGTCTTGCCAACATTCTTTCCCCGTCCTCATTCCTGCCCTGCTGAACGTCAGCTGCACACATTGGACTGCAAGAGAGCATTGGCCTTCTAACCTGGAGCGGACACAGCCCCACAGACAGTCCGCCCAATTGTTTGTTTCTTTTGATCCCAATAGGAGGGGAGTGGCTGTAGGGAAACGCACCATATCCAATTGGCTAGCAGATTGCATTTCCTTCACTTACGCCCAGGCGGGGCTGGCTCTTGAGGGTCATGTCACGGCTCATAATGTTAGAGCCATGGCTGCGTCGGTAGCCCACTTGAAGTCAGCCTCCATTGAAGACATTTGCAAAGCTGCGACGTGGTCATCTGTCCACACATTCACATCTCATTACTTGCCTGCAGCAGGATACCCGACGCGACAGTCGGTTCGGGCAGTCAGTTCTTCAGAACCTGTTTGGGCTTTAGGATCCAACTCCACCCCCCGAGGGCCCTGTTGTTCTGTTCCAGGCTGCACTCTCAGTTAGTTGGTAAATTTTTAGGTCAATCTCAGTTATGTCCTCGCCGTTGCGAGGTCCAATTGACCATGGTTGTTGTTTTGAGTGAGCCTGGGGGCTAGGGATACCCCATCAGTGAGAACAAGCAGCCTGCTTGTCCTCGGAGAAAGCGAATGCTACATACCTGTAGAAGGTATTCTCCGAGGACAGCAGGCTGATTGTTCTCACAAACCCGCCCGCCTCCCCTTTGGAGTTGTGTCTTCCCTTGAAGTGTATTGTCTTGCTACATACTGGACCGGGCCGGCTCGAGCCGGTTTCGGGCGGGAAGACGGCCGCGCATGCGCGGTGCGCATGGGCGCGCGAGGACTAGCAAAGGCCTTTGCTAGTAAACTTTCCGATGGAGGGGGCTGCCGAGGACGTCAACCCATCAGTGAGAACAATCAGCCTGCTGTCCTCGGAGAATACCTTCTACAGGTATGTAGCATTCGCTTTATCATGCTATGGAGGGGGCCGTTGGATAGAATAGATGAGTTTGTTGAGTATATTAATGGACTTAATCCCAACATCTCATTTACCACTAAAATTAATAAAAACGCAATTGAGTTTCTTGATATTAAGATTGCTAAAATGCCGACTAGAGGGTTTTGTACAACAATATTCAGGAAGGAAACAGACAGGAACACCCTGCTGCATTATTCCAGCTTTCATTCAGCAGCTTTGAGAAGGGGTGTTCCTGTCGGTCAATTTTTCCGTTTATGTCGGCTGTGCTCCACTGTAGAGGAGTTTAAGAGACGGGCAGATGAAATGGGGGTACGGTTCACCCAGAGGTGTATCCCCTGAGAGTGGTTAAAAAAGCATATAAACGTGCTTTATATTCCTATCGTGAGTGGCTTCTGACCCCTAGAAGAAAAGAGTGTGATAACCCTGTTGTTTGCATCCTTCCCTTTTCTGCTCAAGCATCTGCTATAGGGATTGGGAGATGTTAGGAATACACCCCAAGATTGCCTTTAAAAGAAGTAAAAAATTTGGGAGAGCTTCTAAAGTATCCTAGTGACCCCTGGCTCAAGGGAGGCCATGCTCCATGCGGGCACTGTGTATACTGCAAGTTGGTTTTGTGCACTGAGTACATTTTGATCCCGGGCACCAAAAGAAAATTTTATTTTAGAGAAATTACATCGTGTGAATCTGCACAGGTGGTTTACTGTATAGTTTGCGCGTATGGCCTATATTATATAGGTCACACTAAGCGTAAATTGAAATTACGTATAGCAAAACACATTAGTAACATCAGGAACACCTGCATGGAGGCTCCTATAGTGGCTCATTGGGTTAAGGAGGGTCACTTAATAGAGCATCTAAGATTTACAACAATCCGGCAAGTGATTCTTAGGAGAGGAGGTGATATTAGTGAGATGTTGTTAAATGTTGAACAGAAATTCATATTTGAGTGGCGCACCATCATTCCTAACAGCTTAAACCTGGAAGTAGAGTGGTAATTGGGGATAAGGATGGGTGTGGGACACTCATTAAAAAGTATTCTATTTAAACCCCGGACTCTACCTAACAGGATATCCACTTTGAATGAATGGGTTCGCTTGTGCCTGATGGACGCTAGTCCCTTTGGTAAGCTGTTATTGCTGGTATTATTAATGCATTATTATTGGTTGTAATAAGACTTTCATGGTAAAGTGAAGTTGAGTACTAATATTTGTGATATTATTTGTATTTGTTCTTGGAAGATTATGTTAATATATGGATTGCTTCTCCTGAAGAAGATTCCGAAATGTGGCCCACATTGAGAAGCAGAGAGATATTTAAATGGTGTCGGTGAGAACGAGAACACAAAAGGAATTATTTGTTTCTTCACTTGTTGGAATAAGCAGTGATATGTGATGGACTAAGTAATACAGAGACGAGTATTGGGTAATCAGACACACATGCACACTTTTGGAGGAGTGATTTCAACTGATTGGAAGTAGATATATAGCAGCTTCCTGATTGAAGAATGAAAGGAATGGCTCTACATTGGAGTCAGACTGGGATCAGAGACTCGATTTAAGGACGTATGATTTAAGCAGAGGATTTACAATTGATTGCCTGATTGTATTTTGCATAAATGTATATTGACTAAGATAGAATTTGTCACTGCATTGCATAGGATGAGACGATTTGATGTGAGATATATGTATGAAGAATGGGCTGTATAGTGACTTATTAAATTTGACATATACATTTTTGAATTAATCAGAAGGTGGTGAGATACATTTATTTGGATTAATTTATGTGATAACATTTACCTCTCCTAAAAAAAAATAGGTCTCTTATATGTATACCTGATCTTAATTTGTCCTTGCCATTTTCAGGGCATGCACCGTAGAAGTCTGTCCAGCACTGTCCTTGATCTTTGAAGCTGAATCTGTCCAGCCATGATCAGAACACAGACCGTAAAAGTTTGCCTAGCATTAGTTTTGCTTCCCAATTACCTGTGTTGCTTCATAATCTCCACTAAGCTTCTTTGGATCCATTCCTTCCGAACAAGATTTTGTTATCTAAAGAACTGTTATCTAAAGAAACAGTTATTCCCTTGACAATATTATTCCTACTGATAATTAAAGGTAATAGTGATGCTATTATCATGTAATTAAGATAGTGTCTGGGAGTATTTTAAAGACTGAAGTGAAGAAGTGTATAATTATTTTTTTTAATTATTTATATTTTTAGAATCGTAGGAGATGGTATGACTGTGTATTTATTGGAAAGCCAATGTTTACATTTAAAGTAACTTTACTTTTGGATGTTATCTGACTGCACTGAGAAAGTGGATACAGTATAACTTTTTAAAATGTATAATGTATTGTACTTTGTTAAACTAAGGGGTATGCCTACTAAAAGGCGTTAAGCCCAAACACACGTCAAAACTGTTACTGCAGGACTCGTTAAAGTGTTTTGTGGTAGTTAACTATTCATTTTTTCTGATTTATTTTTTTGCTGGGGCATGGCATGGGCAGGAAACAGGTAGGGAAGTGTTAACCAGATAGTGCATCCACATTGCATATAGAACAGGATTCTGTATTTTGCGGTAACTACGCTCTATCCACTCCTACTTTGGTCATGACTCATTTCATTCATTTTTACTGGGTCTCTTGATTACCAGGATTGATTACTGCAACATCATTTATTCTGGTATAGCCAAAGCAACTATTAAAAATATCCAATCCTTACAAAACATGGCTATTCATTTATTGTGTCACTCACGCAAAACAGATCATGTGACCCTGCTACTGAAGAACCGCCATTGGCTCCCCAAGGAACATCAAGTTCAATGTAAGATTTTGCTCCTTGCCTTTAAGGCCTTTAGGATTGGAGCTCCAGCATACTTTTCCTCTTTAACCCTACACTCCAACCGGAGTCCTTAGATCCTTAAACAACCATCATATGATACTGCCTGGACCTCGTGTGACTCAGCATGAATCCACATGGCGCTCTGCTTTTTATTCTACTGCTCCTGCACTTTGAAACTCACTCCCATTAACAATATGTGGGGAGCACAAACTAGCACACTTCAAAATGGCTATTAAGACCTGGCTTTTCCGGCAAGCCTTTGGAATCTGAGTTGGATGGATGGATGGATAGTACAGTGTTTCCCCAATTGTCTCATATATTTACCCTGTCTAATGTGTGAATGTTTGTCGATCTTTCCTATCCATTACTTTAGTTCTTTTTCTTTTATGTTTCAGTTTTTAGTCCGTAAACTGTTGAACCCTGCTTGACAGTCTATGCGAAGTTCTAATAAATAATAATAATAAATGTATGAGCACCCCCTAAATTGAAGGCATCATGTGTCTCTTGTTAATTTCAGGTAACGCACACCAGTGCAAACATTAGCGCATGATCTGAAAAAAAATAATTGAAATTGTCCTATATCCTGGGCATGCTAGACGTGGGCTTAGTGTGCGGGGAAAGTCCCACATTAGCATCTGCTAAGCCCATTTCATTGCACCTTTTAGTAGATGTACCTCTAAGTGTGATATTATTTATGTGATTTTGCTGTTACGTAAATAAGACTGTCTATATGCTTTTATGTGTTATAGATATATGTACCCATGGCACAGACATAGCCTAAAATGTGGCCGCATCAGGTGTTCTCAGCTCTTCAGTAAACTACAGTGCATTCCAATTGCCTACAGTGTGTTTGTTGCATCCAGCTTTCTGTGTTGCTTTATCGAACCTGCTGGTGACAGCATCTCATTGGTCAATCTGTTCCTAGTATTTTATAAAGACATATAGGTGTTTATCAGAGCAATTCTATATTCTATAACCCCTAGGTACTCACATTTACATGTGCATTATGTGCATAAAGGTTTAGAATAGAAACATAGAAACATGACGGCAGATAAAGGCCACATGACCCATCCAGTCTGCCCATCCTCTGTAACCCCTAATTCTTCCTGTTCCTAAGCGATCCCACATGCTTATCCCATGTCTTTTTAAATTCTGGAACAGTCCTCAACTCCATCACCTCCACTGGGAGGCTATTCCACGCCTCCACCACCCTTTCTGAGAAATAATACTTCCTTAGGTTACTCCTAAGCCTATTCCCTCTTAACTTTGTCGTATACTCCCTCATTCCAGAGCTCTCCTTCATTTGAAAAAGGCTCTCTTCCTGTACATAAATGCCCTTGATATATTTAAATGTTTCTATCATGTCTCCTCTCTCCCTCCTCTCTTCCAGCATATACATGTTGAGGTTCATAAGCCTGTCCCTATAGTTTTTGCATTCAAGACCGCTTACTATTTCGTGGCCGCCCTCTGGACCGACTCCATCCTGTTTATATCTTTCCGTAGGTGCAGTCTCCAGAACTGCATGCAGTACTCCAAATGAGGCCTCACCAGAGACTTATACAACGGCACTATCACCTCGGCACTATCACCTCTTTTTTCCTGCTGGTCATGCCTCTCTTTATGCACCCAAGCATCCTTCTGGCTTTGGCCGTCGCTTTTTCTACCTGTTTGAAAGCTTTAAGGTCATCAGATATGATCACCCCCAAGTCCCGCTCTTCCTTCGCACACTGCAGCACTACACCCCTTATATTGTACCGTTCCCTCGGATTTTTGCGACCCAAGTGCATGACCCTGCATTTTTTGGGATTAAACCTTAGTTGCCAAATATCGGTCCATTCCTCTAGCTTCGCTAGGTCCTTCCTCATGTCATTCATACCCTCCAGGGTGTCCACCTGTTGCAGAGTTTAGTATCATCCGCAAAGAGACAAAACTTACCAGACAGCACCTCCACAATATCGCTCACAAAGATGTTAAAAAGAGCCAGCCCTAGGACCGATCCCTGCAGTACTCCCCTGACTACCTCCTTTTCCTCAGAGCAAGCTCCATTTCCCACCACCCTCTGTCTCCTACCATTCAACCAATTTTTTACCCAATCAGTTACTCTAGGTCCCGCACCAGGGGCACTCAGTTTATTTATCAGTCGCCTGTGCGGAACCGTGTCAAAGGCTTTGCTGAAATCCAAGTATACCACATCAAGTGCCCCTCCCACATCCAACTGTTTGGTCACCCAGTCGAAGAAGACAGTCAGATTTGTCTGGCACGACCTGCCACTAGTGAAGCCATGCTGTCTCGGGTCCCGCATTCCATGTAGTTCAAGAAATGTCACAATCCTCCTTTTTAGAAGCGTTTCCATTAGCTTACTCACCACCAAGGTCAGACTGACAGGTCTGTAATTCCCAACCTCTTCCTTACTTCCACTCTTGTGCAAAGGAACCACATCCACCCTTCTCTAGTCGACCGGGACCACTCCAGTTTCTAAGGAAGCATTGAAGAGGTCCGTCAGTGGAGCCGACAGAACTTCTCCGAGTTCCTTAAGCACCCTTGGGTATATCCCATCAGGCCCCAACGCTCTTAATTTTAGTTTGGAAAGCTCCTCATGAACACAGTCCTCCGTAAATGGGTCTTGGTCTACCATATATCCATCCCCTTTAGCCTTTGTTTTCTGCAGTCCTACCCCTGGTCTTTCATTTGTGAACACCGAGCTAAAATGATCGTTAAGAAGTTCAGCTTTTTCCTTATCATCTTCCACATATTTCTCTCCCTCAGCTTTGAGCCTCACAATGCTATTATGGCACTTCCTCTTGTCACTTACATATCTGAAAAAGGTCTTGTCCCCCAATTTTACCGTATTAGCTAGCTTTTCCTCCATTTGCCACTTCGCTTTCCTGATAGCTTTTCCAGCTTCTCTTCGCTTATTTAGGTATTCTCTCCTGTCTTCGTCTTTCTGAGTCGTTTTATAACGTGCAAAGGCTAGCCTCCTTTCCCTTATCTTTTCAGCTACTACATTCGAGTACCAGAGAGGCCTTCTTTTCCTCTTACTTTTATGTAATTTTCTAACATAAAGGTTAGTTGCCTCTAATACAGTGGCGTAGCCAGACTGCGAATTTTGGGTGGGCCTGAACCCAAAGTGGGTGGGCACAAAATTTTCTCTCTACCCCCCCCCCCCCCCCAGCAAAATTTAGTCACACTCAGATGCATTTGTCACACAGGGTAAAGTGCTGCTTTTCAGTGCATCCGATTTCAGACAATTTATTTAATAGCCTAATCCTTTTCAGTGAGCTTTCAGAGGCCAAAACCTCCTGCCTCAGGTCAGTATAATGCTGTTACGGTGTCCTCTCCTGACCTAAGGAAGGAAGTATTGGTCTCTGAAACTTTATTAACACCATATTACTTTATCCTAAATTAAAAATAAAATTATTTTCTTTACCTTTGTTGTATGGCCATTTACTTTTTCTCATTTGGTTGCTCCCAGTCTCTAGATTCTGCTTTCCTTCGTTTTCGCTTAACTCTTCTGCCAGGGTTTCCTGGCCATTTGTCATTTTTCTCTCCTTTTTCTTTGCTTTCTTCAATATTTTTCTGCCTCTCTCTGTGTCCAGATTTAATTCATTCTTACTATCCATTCTTTAATTTCCTTCATCTACTTATGGCTTTTCATCTTTTTCTCACCCTTGTTCTCCCCATGCCCCTTCCTCTTATTCTCCAATCTTTCACTACTCCCCCTTTCCATGCAGCAGCTCTCCTCTTTCTCTCCCCATCCTTCCAGTGTCTCCCCTCTCTCTCCCCATCCTTCCAATAGTCTCCCCTCTTTCTTTCTGCATCCTTCCATCGTGTCACCTCTTTCTCCCCACCCTTCCATCCAGCGTCTTCCCTTTTTCTCTCCCCATCCTTCTACCCATCTACCCTCTCTCCTGATCCTTCCATCTAATGTCTCTCTCCCTCCTTCTAACCAGTGTCTATCTCTCTACCCTTTTCTGTTCAGTGTCCCTTCTCTCTCCACATCCTTCCAGTCTCTCCCCTTTTCTCTGCATCCTTTCATCCATCTCCCCTCTTTCTCTCCCCATCCTTCCATCCAGTGTCTCTCTCCCCATCCATCTATTTTCCCTCTTTCTCTGCCATCCTTCCATCTGTTTTCCCTCTTTCTCTCCCCATCCTTCTGTTTTCCCTCTTTCTCTCCCCATCCTTCCATTTTCCCTCTTTCTCTGCCATCCTCCCATCTGTTCCCTCTTTCTCTCCCCATCCTCCGTTTTCCCTCTTTTTCTGCCATCCTCCCATCTGTTTTCCCTCTTTCTCTCCCCATCCTTCCATTTTCCCTCTTTCTCTGCCATCCTCCCATCTGTTTTCCCTCTTTCTCTCCCCATCCTTCCATTTTCCCTCTTTCTCCCCATCCTGCCATCCATTTTCCCTCTCCCGATTCAGGCCCACCAGCCCCAGCTCCCATTGCCGGCCACTGCTGCTTTTCCTGATGAGCAGCAGGGCCGGCACTACAAAAAGAAGAAGCGCTCAGCTGACTGAGCTGAGCGCCAACGCTAACCCGACGAGAAAAAATGTTCTAAAAAAACGCCATCTAGCATCTCCTCCTTTTCTGTATCTATCACCTGCCATCCAGCATTTCTCTGTCTCTGTCTCTCTCCCACCACCACCACCCAGCATTGCATCTCCTCTCTCTACCCCTTTCATCCAGCAACTCCTCCCTTTCTGCTTCTATCACCTGCAATCCAGTATCTTCTCTCTCACTCTCCCACCACCATCTAGCATTACCTCTCATCTTTCTCTCCCACCTGCCATCCTGCATCCCCTCTCCTCTCTCTCTTTCTCACCCCTCCCGCCAGCTAGTGTCCCTTCTTGTCTCTCTGCCCCTACCACCATACCCCGTCATCCAGCAGTGCCTGTCTCTCTCCCCCAGCATGCAGCAATGCCCATTGTCTCTCTCTCTCTCTCTCTCTCTCTCTCTCTCTCCTCTACTCCCCACACCTGCCATCCTGCATCCCCTCTCTTGTTTCTTTCTTTCTCACCACCTGGTTCTCGTGGGATGGTTCTCCTGGACCCAGAAGCACACGACCCCATCGAAAGCAGCAGACAGGGAAGCGTTAGGTGCAGGCATCCCCCGAACACAGCCATCTGCTCGCATAGTGTGCACCGAAGAGGAAGAAAAGTTTTCAGCCGTCCCAGCGGGAGGCGGGATGAGGCAGCAGAGAGCCGGGCCCGGGTCTCAAGAATTCAAGGGAGCGCGCACAGGCTGGGGGATGGGGGGAAGCCTTGTTGTACTTCTGCCAGCTGCCACCAGTCCCGCGCTAATAAGCAATGATAGAAGAGTGCAGGACCAGATTCTACAGCGACGCTAGCTCTTCCTGTGATGGTTCTGCCTCTTCCGATATAAACTTCCGGGACCAGCACAAGAAGCACTGGTGGCGGTGCCATACCTCCACCCTTTTTTCCTACTCTGTCCTTCCTGAATTGATTATAGCCAGGTATAGCAACATCCCAGTCATGGTTCTCCATGAACCACGTCTCCGTGACCGCCACTAAATCCAAGTCCGCTTCCATCATTGTAGCCTCAAGTTCTAGAAGTTTGTTTCCCATACTATGGGAATTGATATACAAGGCTCTCCAGATTTTACTCTTTTTATTCCCTTCTATAGAGACATTAGATGTCCTACCTTCCTTGGGGTTAATTATGGCTTCATGGCCTTTTATACCCATCCCCATCAATTTTGGTTTAAATCTCCCTTTAGTACTTTAGCCAGCCTGTTGCTGAAGACACTCCTTCCCTTCCTTGACAGATGGACACCATCACTGCTCAGTGCCTCTTGGAAAATCATCCCATGGTCTACGAAACCAAAGCCCTCTCTTTGGCACCATCCATGCAGTCACGCATTGATCTCCAAGATGCGAGCTTCTCTCATTCAACATTTACCTTAGACAGGGAGGATCGATGAGAACACTGCGCACCTAGATGCTTCACCCTCTGACCTAAAGAGGGTTTCTATGATTACTAGCATGTACCCATGCAAGCATAGCACCTAAATGTTATTCTGCAAATACCCACTTAATTTACATGGAGGGGCATAGTCAAAAGGGGCGCGCAAGGTTTCCTGAGGACGTCCTCGCAGGACATCCCAGCAAAGGGGTGGGGAAACCCCGTATTATCGAAACAAGATGGGCATCCATCTTTCATTTTGATAATACGGTCGGGGACGCCCAAATTGTGAAATTTAGGTTGACCTTAGAGATGGTCGTCCTTAGAGATGGTCGTTCTCAATTTTCAGCGATAATGGAAACCGAGGACACCCATCTCAGAAACAACCAAATCTAAGCCATTTGGTCATGGGAGGAGCCAGCATTCATAGTGCACTGGTACCCTGACATGCCAAGACACCAACTGGGCACCCTAGGGAGCACTGTAGTGGACTTCACAAATTGCTCCCAGGTGCATAGCTCCCTTACCTTGGGTGCTGAGCCCCCCCCCCCCCAAAACCCATTCCCCACAACTGTACACCACTACCATAGCCCTAAGGGGTGAAGGGGGGGGCACCTACATGTGGGTACAGTGGGTTTCGGGTAGGTTTTGGAGGGCTCACATTTACCACCACAAGTGTAACAGGTAGAGAAGGATGGGCCTGGGTCCCCCTGGCTGAAGTGCACTGCACCCACTAAAACTGCTCCAGGGACCTGCATACTGCTGTCAAGGAGCTAGGTATGACATTTCAGGCTGGCAAAAATGTTTTAATGTGTTTTTTTAGGGTGGGAGGGGGTTGGTGACCACTGGGGGTTGGTGACCACTGGGGGAGTAAGGGGAGGTCATCCCCGATTCCCTCTGGTGGTCATCTGGTCAGTTCGGGCACCTTTTCATGGCTTGGTCGAAAGAAAAAATGGACCATGTAAAGTCGGCCAAGTGCTCGTCAGGGACGCCCATCTTTTTTCCATTATCAGCCAAGGACGCCAATCTCCTAATCACGTCCCAGTCCCGCCTTCGCTATGGTGCCGACATACCCCCATGAACTTTGGTCGTCCCCGTGACGGAAAGCAGTTGAGGACACCCAAATCTTAACAACATAGATGGCTGCGCTTTACTTATCTGTGTTGGCCAGTGTGCCCTATTTCCCCGACAGGTGCCTGTTTCGCAACAACGCTTTGTCAAGGGGAGATGATAACACCGAACCTGCAATGATACAATTTGTATAAACTGTGTAAATTGGCCTGGCCAAACTGGTGACACATACTCTATACTAATGTGCTCATGTCTTACCGCTTCACCTCACTTGCGCCGTCTATACGCCATCTGTTTAATATCCAACATTGCGGTGGCGACAATTTAACTTGAAACAAACTGGAAACAGCTGATTCAAAACTCCCACTGCCTACTGGCTCTTCAAAGCTACCCTGAAACTCGCCGGAAACAGCTGGATAATCGCTGCTATTGGTCTAGGATCTCAGCTCAAAATGTAGGAGTGCCATTAGTTCGGCATTGTGCTCGATGCCACCATCAGATAGACAATTTGCAGTGTATAGTGATAGAACAGATCAGTCCTATGCCCAGGGGTGGTGATTACAATAGAAGACTATTACAGAGAGAGACATATTGGATCTATCATTTAAATATCTTAGAGCCCGGGGGCTTAAACACATATCTACACTGGGGCTGTTTTATTTAAGCCGATAGCAGCGATTATCCAGCTGTTTCCAGCTAGTTTTAAGGTAGCTTTGAAGAGCCAGTAGGCAGCAGGAGTTTTGAATCAGCTGTTTCCGGTTTGTTTCAAGTTAAATTGACGCCACCGCCATGTTGGATTTTAAACAGATGGCGTATAGACGGCACAAGTGAGGTGAAGCAGTAAGACATGAGCACATTAGTATAGAGTATGTGTCACCACACTTTACACAGTTTATACAAATTGTATCATTGCAGGTTCGGTGTTATCCTCTCCCCTTGACAAAGCGTTCTTGCGAAACAGGCACCTGTCAGGGAAATAGGGCACGCCAGCCAACACAGATAAGTAAAGCGCAGCCATCTATGTTGTTAAGATACAGATAAGACCACTCCAGAGTGCGATTACAGAATGTATCATAGTAGTAGTCACTAGACAGCATTAGTAAAAAGGAGGGGGAAGGCGAGTCGATGATTATAAAGACACACAGAAGCTAAGACTCACTGTGAGGTGATGTGAAATCAGCTGTGTAGGTGTATGAGACTCCTCCTCCATTAGCAGTGGCCATATGATCGCACATCACAGCAGCGGGCATTACTCTAAATAGTAACTCTACTTCCTATCCACTTGATATCCTAGAAATAAGCAGTGGATTTTTCCCAAGTCCATTTTAATAATGGCTTATGGACTTTTCTTTTAGGAAGCTAGCCAAACCTTTTTTAAACCCCGTTAAGCTAACTGCTTTTACTACATTCTCTGGTAACACATTCCAGAGTTTAATTATACATTGAGTAAAGAAATATTTTCTCCAATTCATTTTAAATTTACTACTTTGTAGCTTCATTGCATGCCTCCTAGTCATAGTATTTTTGAAAAGAGTAAACAATTGATTTACGTCCACCTGTTCCATTCCACTCATTATTTTATACACATCATATGTCCCCTCAGCTGTCTCTTCTCCAAGCTGAAGAGCCTTTCCTCATAGGGAAGTCATCCCATCCCCTTTATCATTTTCATTGCCCTTCTCTGTACTTTTTCTAATTCCACCATATCTTTTTTGAGATGCGGTGACCAGAACCGCACACAATATTTGAGATGCAGTCGCACCATGGAGTGATACAAAGGTATTATAATGTTCTCATTTTGTTTTCCATTCCTTTCCTAAAAATACCTAACATTCTATTTGCTTTCACACTGAGCAGAGGGTTTCAACGTATCATCAACAATGACGCCTAGATCCCTTTCCTGGTCGATGACTCCTAATGTGGAACCTTGCATTACGTAGCTATAGTTTGGGTTCCTCTTGCCCACATGCATCACTTTGTACTTGCTCACATAAAACGTCATCTGCCATTTGGATGCCCAGTCTCCAAGTCTCGTAAGATCCTCTTGTAATTTTTCACAATCCTCTTGGTGATTTGACAGGTTTGAATAATTTTGTGTCATTAGCAAATTTAATTACCTCATTAGTTATTCCCATCCTTAGATCATTTATAAATATGTAAAAAGCAACAGTCCCAGAACAGACCCCTGGCAAATCCCACTATTTACCAGGATGTCGTTTACAAAGGGGATGCATATGGTTACGTTGTCAGCATAGGTACATGTAATAGAAACATAGAAACATGACAGCAGATAAGAGCCAAATGGCCCATCCTTTCTGCCCATCCTCAGTAACCCTAATTCCTCCTTTTCCTAAGACAGCCCACATGCCTGTCCCATGCTTTCTTAAATTTTGACACAGTCCTCGTCTCCACAACCTCCACTGGGAGGTCATTCCATGCATCCACCGCCATTTCCGTGAAAAGTATTTTCTTAGAATCCTTCTAAGCCTATTTCCTCTTCATCCTATGCCCTCTAATTCCAGAGTTTCCTTCATTTGAAAAAGGCTCACTTCCTGTACATTAATACCACTGAGTATGGTATTTAAACGTCTCTATCATATCCCCTCTCTCCCGCCCGTCTTCCAGCCTGTACATGTTGAGGTTTATAAGCCTGTCCTCATATTTTTTATGACAGAGACCACTTACTAATTTTGTAGCCGCCTTCTGGACTGACTCCATCCTGTTTATATTCTTCTATAAGTGTGGTCTCCAGAATTACACACAGAGATCTCACCAGAGACTTATACAAGGGCACTAGCACTTCTTTTTTCCTGATTGTCATCCCTCTCCTTATGCACTGGAACATCCTTCTGGCTGTGACCGTCGTCTTTTCTACCTGTCTGGCCACCTTAAGATCATCAGACACAATCATCCCCAAGTTCCGCTCTTTCATACACAGAAGCACTTCACCCCCTATATTGTACTGTTCCCTTGGATATTTGTGACCCAAGTGCATGACCATACATTTCTTAGCATTAAATCTTAGTTGCCAATCATTGGACCATTCTTCAAGCCTTGCTAGATCATTCCTCATGCCATCCACACCCTCCGGGGTGTTTACCCTATTATAGTGTTTGGTATCATCCGTAAAGAGACAAACTTGTTTTTATTATTTTATGTATGCAATTTTTAATTTACAATTCCAAAGCAAAGCTTTGTCAAGAAATATACAGAGATTAAAAGGAAATAAACATATTATGGGAAATTCCCATGAAATATATATATATTTATCTTGGTCCTCAAATATGGGGAGGTTGATATATTTAAAACTTACATAGAGGATAAGGATAATATTAAAGCAACATCAAATTTAAGAAAAAGAATAGCGTCGGGTAGGTTACATCTTTACAAAAAAAAAAGAAGTCCTTCATAAAGATTCCTATGTTGGGTTAGGAACTCTTGCATTTAGAAATGAACGAAGTTGTAAAGGGTCAAAAAATGGTATGTCTTATTCTCATAATATACTACACATTTACAAGGAAATCTCAGTTGAAATTTGGCTCCCAGTTGTACTGTCTCTTGTCGCATAAGTAGGAATTTCTTCCTTCTTTCTTGAGTGGTTCTTGAAACATCTGGAAATATTTGAATTTTCTCCCCCATAAATATAACTGAAGAAATTTGTCTTAAATATAGTCTTAGTAAAGCCTCTTTATCCATAAGGAAAACAAACGATACCATTAAAGTAGATCTAAATTCTATTTCTTCTTGTGATTGTTCAAGCAAAGCTGACACGTCCAAATTTTCAGAAACTTGAGTTACAGGTAGTTTGTCTTTTACTTTTGGATCTCGAGTAGGCAAAAAATAAAGTTTCTGTATTGGGGGAAAATTATCTTCTGGATATTTAAAGACTTCTTTCAGAAATCTATGAAACAGTTCTCTTAGAGGGGCATAATCGACCAGAAACGCCTATCTCCATGGGCGTTAATCTCCGAGAACGGGTCCGTGAAGGGGCGGAGTGAACCGTATTTTTTAAAAAAAATAGACGCCCATGCTTTATTCGCCAAGGTGTGAGCTGGGCGTTTTTGCTTTTCACCGATAATGGAAAATGAAATCGCCCAGCTCAAAAACGAATAAATGCAAGGCATTTGTTCGTGGGAGGGGCCAGGATTCATAGTGCACTGGTCCCCCTCACATGCCAGGACACCAACCGGGCACCCTAGGGGGCACTTTTACAAAAACAAAAAAAAAGGTAAAAGAGCTCCCAGGTGCATAGCACCCTTCCCTTGGGTGTTGAGCCCCCCAAATCCCCCTCAAAACCCACTGCCCACAAGTCTACACCAGTACTATAGCCCTAAGCGGTGAAGGGGGGCACCTACATGTGGGTACAGGGGGTTTGGGGGGGGTTGGACGACTAGTAGCATTAAGCAGCACAATTGTAACAGGTAGGGGGGGGATGGGCCTGGGTCCACCTGCCTGACGTCCACTGCACCCCCTAACAACTGTTCCAGGGACCTGCATACTGCTGCTTGGGAGGAGGGTATGACATTTGAGGGTGAAAGTAAAAAGTTGTGAAACATCATTTGTTGTGGTGGGAGGGGGTTAGTGACCACTGGGGGAGTCAGGGGAGGTCATCCCCGACTCCCTCTGGGGGTCATCTGGTCATTTAGGGCACTTTTTGGGGCCTTATTCGTCAAAAAACAGGGTCCAGGAAAAGTGCCCTAAATTCTAGCTACAAACGCATCCATTATCGGCGAAGGGCGCCCATCTCTGTTCGGGTGATAACCACGCCCCAGTTCCGCCTTCACCACGCCTCCGACACTCCCCCGTCAACTTTGTCCGCATCCGCGACGGAGTGCAGTTGAAAGCGTCCAAAGTTCGGCTTTCGATTATGCCGCTTTATTTGTTTTTGTGAGAAGAACGCCCATCTCCCGATTTAGGTCGGAACTTGGGCGTTATTCTCGTTCGATTATAAGCAGGTTAATGGGGTATATTTAAGAAAAGGAAAATTTAGAAACCTCAAGTTTAAAATTCTAGCCCCATTTTCCAAGTTCTCTATTTTTCGATGTACCAAGTCCGCATTTTGAAGTAACTTGTTATCTTGTTCTTTTAGTTGAGCCAAAGATAATTCACATTGTTTTAAACTTTTTTCTTGTGAAGCAATTTGAGTTTGAAAAGAGTCAATTTTAGAAGTGTTAGCATTTGAATTTGCAACAAAAGTAAGGCATACCTTATGTAGAGATTCCATTGCTCCCCAAAGAGAATCTAAAGTCACCTTAGTTGGTTTCTCCAAAGGTAGTAGTAGCGTTTCTGGGTTAGGTCGATTTTCAGCCTTCTGCTGAACGGCAGAACATTGCTCCAGGATATTCCTTTCGCTTCCACTATCTTTGGGGGTGGATGTCAGGTTCGGATTTTCGCAGGAAATTCCCGCTTGAGGCACTGCCATATCCCCGGGGGAATTCTCCTTTCCTCCCTCCACAGCCGCTATCTCTGACTGTTGGGCGGGACTTCCTCCCGGACTGCTTCCTGCCTCACGAGCCTGACAAATCGGACTTCGAGGGCTAAGTGAAACTTCACTTTCCAGGCCTAGGCTCCTCTCAGCCTCGGACAGCGGAGCACCCCACAATGTAACCGGCGTCACGAAATCTGTAATCGGAGGTTGCCGACAACTCAGATCGGTAGAGGGAAAGGAGATACCTCCTCTCAAATTAGAACTGAGGAAAAATTCTCTCCGAGTCTGGTTTCTGCGTCCTACCTCGGCGCCATCTTGAATCAGCCTCCCATAAAGAGACAAACTTGACCAGAAGTCCTTCTGCAATATCAGTCACTGGTCCGAGGACCAATCCCTGCGGCACTTCACTGATAACCTCCCTTTCCTTGGAGCAAGCTCCATTTAGCACTACCCTCTGTCTTCTTCCACTCAACCAGTTTTTAATCCAGTCAGTCACTTTAGGTCCCATACCAAGGGCACTCAGTTTATTTATCAGTCAACTGTGCAGAATTGTGTCAAAAGTTTTGCTAAAATCCAAGTACACCACATCCAGCACCCCTCTCACGTCCAACTGTTTGGTCACCCAGTCAAAGAAATTAATCAGATTTGTCTGACATGATCTGCCTCTAGTGAAACCATGCTGCTTCATTTTCTGCAGTCCATTCGATTCAAGAAACCTCACAGTCCTCGGTTTTAGAAGCATTTCCATTAGTTTACTCACCACCTAGGTCAGACTGACAGGTATGTAATTCCCAAGGGACCACATCCACCCTTCTCCAGTCCTCCGGGACCACTCCAGACTCTAAGAAAGCATTGAAGAGTTCAGACAGTGGAGCCTCCAGAAATTCTCTGAGTTCCTCGAGTAACCTTGGATGTATCCCATCGGGCCCAATTGCTTTGTCTGCTCTTAGTTTAGCCAGCTTCTCACAAAGACAGTCTTCTGAGAATCAGTCCTGGGCTACCATACAGCCATCCCCATTAGCATTTGTTTTCTGTGGTCCTACGCCCAGCCTTTCTTCCATGAACACAGAACAGAAATAATTGTTAAGCAGTTCAGCTTTATCCTTATCAACTTCTACATATTCCTCCCCCTCAGCTTTGAGCCTTACAATGTTATTTTGGCACTTCCTCCTGTCACTTATATATATGAAAAATGTCTTGTCCCCCAATTTTACAGTATCAGCTATCTTTTCTTCCATTTGCCTCTTCACTTTCCTGACAGTTTTCCCAACTTATCTTAGCCTTTCCAAGTATTTTAGCCTGTCATGCTAACCTTCTTTCCCTTACCTTTTCAGCTACTACGTTTGAGAACCAGAGCAACCTTCTTTTCCTCTTACTTTTATTCAATTTTCTAACATAAAGGTTTGTCGCCTTTAAAATAGATCCTGTCAGTTTTGCCCAATGATGTTCTATTTCCTTCTGCTGTTCCCATCCAACTAACTCTTCCTTGAGAAATTCCCCCATCTTGGCAAAGTTAGTTCTTTTGAAATCTAGGACCTTCAATCTTGAATAAGTCCTCTCCTCCTGTGTCTTAATATTGAACCACAGCATTTGGTGATCACTAGATGCCAGATGATCTTCCACTTTAACATCAGAAACATTCTCTCCATTTGTAAGCACCTGGTCTAGAATAGCTCCATCCCACATCGGTTCCGTTACACACTGCTAAAACAGTTCTCCCTATAGAGGATCCAAGATCCCTTTGCTTTTAGACAATCCCACAGCAGGGACGGTCCAATCAACATCTGGCATATTAAAATCACCTATTAGTAGTACATCCGTATACTGCACAAATTGGCATGTTTGAAAATATAAGTGAGATTAAATACAAATGCTACCAACAATAAAGAGTGACAACGTGGATGCAGCAGCTCATAGGTTTGCTTGCTTTGTTTTGAAAGTATGGCGATGACAGCTGCACGGGGAAGGGGAAACTGAGACTGGCCTAATTGGTTTTAACATTTTGACATCACTTGGTCTCCTGTCTATTAAACTTCCTTGGAGCTGCCAGAGGATGGACTGCGGGAGCAGGCCAGGGAGATATGTGGCCTCAAGGAGGATGGGGAGCACTGAAAGAGACAGGGAAGAAGGTTAACATGGGGAGAGAGAAGGATATAGTAAATGCTGGATAGGGAGGGAGAAGGACACAGAGTCAATACTGGACAGGGAGAGGGTAGGGACATTGGAACGCAAAGAGGCAGTGCTGGAAAAAGAAGAAATGGGGACACAGGGGCACTACTGAAAACGAGGGGGATAGGGACACAAAGGGGCACCACTGGAAAGGGGGGGGGAGGAGATAGGGACACAGAGAGGGCACTACTGGAAAGGGGAGGAGGAGATAGGGACACAGGGCACTACTGGAAAGGGAGAGGAGGAGATAGGGACACAGAGGGGCACTACTGAAAAGGGGAGGAGGAGATAGGGATACAGAGGGGCACCACAGGAAGGGGGAATGGGGATATGGGGACAATGGTGAAAAAGGGGTGAGATGGGGACACAGGGCACTACTGGAAAGGGAGAGGAGGAGATAGGGACACAGAGGGGCACTACTGAAAAGGGGAGGAGGAGATAGGGATACAGAGGGGCACCACAGGAAGGGGGAATGGGGATATGGGGACAATAGTGAAAAAGGGGTGAGATGGGGACAAAGAGGTAATGCTGGAAAAGAGGGAAGATGGTAACACAAGGGTAATGCTGGAAAAGGGGGAAGATGGGGACACAGGGCAATGTTAGAAAAAGGGAGAGATGGGGACACCAGGAGGGCAGATGCTAGAAAAGGGGGAGATACCAGGTAGGCTTGTGCTGAAAAGGGAGGAGATGGGGGACACAGAAAGGGCAGATGCTGAACTTGGGGGTAGGATAGGGACAAGGAGCACATAAGGGAGATTCTGGACAGGACAAATAGTGATGCAGAGGAAAGAAGGATGGTGCACTTGGAGACAGAAGAAATGTCAAACTTGTAAAGGCAGAAGAAACAGAGAAAAACAGAAAAGAGATAGCGGGACCAAAGCAAATGAGAAAATAAATTGTTCAAACAATAGAAAAAGGTATTTTATTTTGAATTTGATATTAGGAATATGACAGTATTTGAAAATGCACATCTCCAATATTTTCAAATTAGCAACCCTGCAGGGGTTTGTGCATTTTCTTAAGTCATCTTGGATGTACTGCAGCACAGATTTTGATGGGTAGAATCAGGGACTGCAAATCCCACATGAATTTGGGGTGCGAGTTCATACTAGGACTGGTTGGAAAATCTCCCTTCTGGAACTGGATCACTTGGCAGCTCTATACACAGCTATTTGATAGTGGGGACATAAAACGAAAGATCAGTGCCAAACAGATGTAGAGAAGGAAAGGAAGAAGACAAGAGGCAAAAGAAGAAATGGAAAGGCCAACCTGGAAAAGAATTTGTAAGGCTGACTCATGGAACATAGAAAAAAAGACTGGGACCAGCCAAATTCCCAGACAACAAACGTAGAAAAAAAAATATTTTTATTTAATACTTTGTAAGGACTGAGATGTACCTGCGTTATAAAATTTACATTTCTTTCTATTTTTATTTTGCAAAGTACAGCAGAAAATGCATTTGTTTCTTTTTTTACCAGTATTGTACTGGCTTCCTTGGGCAGAGAGGAGGGGGGTCTCTATTTCAATTTTTTTTGTGGCTCCCTATTCTGTATTTGGTAGGATGGAATGTTGTCACAATTTGGGTTTCTGCCAGGTGCTTGTGACCTGGGTTGGCCACTGTTGGAAACAGGATACTGGGCTAGATGGACCATTGGTCTGACCTAGTATGGCTTATGTTATATAGATGAGGGTCTGTCCATGTTCTCCATGTGTGACTGAGGTGAAGGATTCTGCTAGCATGTAGTGTCTGTGTAGGAATGTGTAACAGTGTAGCTTGTTCCACTTTCCCAATAGTAGGTGTACTGGTGCTCCAGAGCCCAGAGTAATATATATAGCACTGTCTTTTCATAGGTGTGTTAGGGCTGTTATGGTGTGGTACGTTTTGTGCTCTAGGGCAGTGTTTCCCAAGTTGGTCCTGGAGTACCCCCTTGCCAGTCAGATTTTCACGATATCCACAATAAATATGTATGACATTGATTTGCAAACCTGAATGGCAAGGGGGTACTCCAGGACCACCTAGGGAAACACTTCTCTAGGTCCCACTGTAATTATAGCACCATCATTTCATAGGTGGGTTAGGGCTGTTATGGTGTGGTAAGTTTTCAGTATAGGTTTTGAGTGCCGTTTTGCAGGGGTTTGTGTTATTTCACAATGTGTCTAGCCCTAGTTTGGTTGCCCTTGTCACCCAAAATAAAAATGCTCTAGTGTTCTTCACATCCTGTCTGATTTAAACAAAGTTATCTAGGGGTGGAAGGAGTGTGTGTGCTATTCCTGAGGTGATGATCACAATTTGAATATTTTTACTTTGTAGTTAAGAAGACAGGTTGCCTGCTCTGGCCAGTCCAGGGACCTCTTCTGCATCCTGCCTCCTGATGTAACTTACTGCTTCCTTGTAGGCAGGATGCAACAGAGACAGCCTGTATTAATCATTGCCCGCCACAGCCCTTAGCAACAACACAGACACTGCTGTATAGCTGACACCAAACGGCACCTATTTTATAAAAGTCTGCTCCCCTTGAGATCAAAACCTGGCTACGCCTCTGCTGAGAGGCACGGTGGGAGGACATGTGTCAACCAAGGATTTGTAGAATTGTTAGCTGTGAAACCTATCTCCAATGCTATATAAAACCACTTTACTACAATTCTGCTCACACCAGGTGACTGCTTTAGAGAAATTGTGGTTGGAGGAGGCAGGAGACTAATAAAGTAAAGTTTAAAGTAGCAAAAGCATAGTAAAACTGCTCGCCTCCAGTTGTAGACTGGGGGGTGGGCATCAGAATATTAAATAGGGATGGAGAGATGGGAGAGCCTTGAGGTACACCACATTCTTGGATCCATTCTGATGAGAGAGATCCTGTTATTTTCACTTTATAGGATCTATCACAGGAACACCAGATCCTGTGGTCCACTAAGAAGTCAGAGTGTGAAAGTGGCCCATCTCTGAGCCCTTTATCTGAGTCAGATTCTGCAACTTCATGAGTGGTCCCTAGATGAGGGTGTAGCTGGTAAGATCTTTTGAGAGTGGAGCACTCCCTCAACAGAACCTTTTGTCACTCATTACAACAAAAAAAAGTCCCTCAGTTCTGTTTCAGACTAGAATCACACTGCAGACTAGCTTCAGATACCTTCCTCATTCAATGGGTGGAAGGACTTCTCACAGCAAAAAAAATTCTCATAGTAAGAATTCTTTTGAAACTCAAGCAGGACCGAAGGTCCAGGATTCTGATTGCCCCCTACTGGAAGAGATAGATATGGTTCCCTCTCCTGATGGAGCTATCCTCCAGAAATCCATGGAAAATGGATTGTTTTCCCACACTAATAACTCAGGTTCAGGAATCCCTACTACATCCCAATCTTCAGGCTCTAGCTTTCATGGTATGAATGTTGAGAGGGTTGTACTGGATTCCTTCGGCTTGCCTGATAGTGTGTCTCAGGTTTGCTGTCTGGTGTGAGGACACAAAAACTACTAGAGTAACTTCTACATCTGTCCGTCAGGTCTCATGGTTTATCTTATTAGGGTTTATCTTAGTTCAACTGGTGTTTATCACCAAGTAGAAAGTAAACCCATCTCTGCTGAGCCTTTATTCACTTTATGTGGGGCTTGTTTCTATTGAAGCCTCCTATCAAGCCTCCCACAGTGTCATGCGACCTTAACATCTTTTTAACTCAGCTGATGAAAGCACCTTTTGAGCCAGTAGATAACCTGCCACTTGAAGTACCTGTCCTGGAAGGTTCTGTTTTTGTCGCCAGTCACTTCAGCCTGCAGGGTCAGTGTGCTCCAAGTCTTAGTAACTGATCCATTTTACACAATAGGGGCGTAGCCACGGGTGGGCCTGGATGGGCCCAGGCCCAGCTACTTTTGCTCCAGGCCTGCCCAGCCTCTTCTGCCCGCTCTCCCCGTCTGCGTGGTCTGCTCACTTTTACTGCCCTGAAGCGCCGTTTTCCCTCCAGCACCAGCGATTCCCATAGCCAGCCTTCTGCCAGCGTGCGTCGTCAGGGCCTCTTCTCAGGCACGTCCCGCCTACTCTGCAACTTCCTGCGTCCCACCTTTGCGGAAAACAGGAAGTTGCAGAGTAGGCGGGACGCGCCTGAGAAGAGGCTCCGACAATGCGCGCTGGCAGAAGGCTGGCTATGGGAATCGCCGGTGCTGGAGGGAGAACGGCGCTTCAGGTCAGTAAAAATGACCAGAACTGACCACGTGCAGGGGGCTGTCTTGGGGGGGGGGGGGTAGCGGGTGGAGAGGAAATGCGAGGCCTGTGCCCACCCAGTCCACCTCCAGGCCCGTCTAAAAATTAAACTCTGGCTATGCTACTGTAGAGTGGTCTTGGGTACTCATCTAAGTTCCTTCCTAAGGTAGTGTCAGAATTCCATATTAACCAGTTAATTGTTTTTACCAAACATTCTTTCCAAAACCTCATGCACACAAAGGTGAAATAGAACTGCACACTTTGGACTACCTGAGAGCTTTGACCTTCTGTATGGAGTAGAATAAAGTCTATAGAAAGTCCATCCAGCTATTTGTTTCTTTTAAACTAAACTGGTGGTGGGAGGGTGGAAGGGGGAGGGGGAGAAGGCTACCATCAGAAAATGCTAGCAGACTATATTTCTTTCACTTATGCCCAGGCTGGGCTGTCTCTAGAGGGTCATATCATGCAGTGGTGTGCTGGTAAATGTTTAACAACAGGCTCTCTCCTTGGTCCACCTCTGCGCCCCCCCCCCCCCAAAAAAAAAAAAAAAAAATTTGCAGAGCTGGCTATACCCGGGGAGAGAGCATGCTATCAAACAATCCTTACATCTAAATTTACCTTCTTTTAATGTAAAAAAAAATCCTTTATCCTCCATCTTTTAAGACACTGCCTACCTGCTGGATAGTGATGGCACAAGGAAAGCAAGTTTGGTCCAGTGAAGACTAACTCAAAATAACCTGGCTGTTCCTTAGATGGGCACTAGTATTACCATATTGAAAATGTGACCATACCATGACTCTGCGGTTATGCTCCACTAATAAGTTAAAAGATTAACTGGATTTTTTGAAAGGATTATATAAACTTAGGATGCAGGACTAGGGACACACACATACAAGTATTTAGTCAATATCATAATTCTTCATGTATAGCCACAAAACAACCTTTTAGGGTGGATAGTGTTCACAGTGAGCTCCTTTTATTATCGACCAGATAGAGATAAGAGTTTTCAGTTTTGGCACAGTATAATTTATCACAAGAACAAAATATAAGAAAACAAATGGGCTGCATTAGGGGCTTATGGCCCATTTATGTTTAAACAAAAGAAATCTGCATGAAACAAAATATTTATATCATATGGGAAGCTTTCAAATAAATTAAAAAGCTGTCCAATAAGTAAAAAAAACAAACAAACTTTTGACCTCTATCTTTTAAGGCACTACTCCTATCCAATTGAAACAGCTTTAGACTTGTTGCAGATAAACAGATAATAAAGAACTACAACGTGGATGCAGCATTGCAGCAGCTCATAGGTTTGCTTCCTTTGGTTGGCGTGTACACTGAAGGAGATGACAGCTGTGCGGGGTAGTGAAAACAGAGATTAAACAAATTGGTTTCCTTGCTTACCGTGGAGTAGATAGGCGGCTCATCACTTCAAACCTCTTGGTACCGACGGTGTCCTTTGCCTGCTGCGTCCTGTCTATGCGGAAACAGCAAGTTGAATCAGAGTAGGCGGGACGTGGCAGCAGAAGGACCCCGACGCCGGCATCCTGTCCTTACCACTGCCTGCAGGTACGGTAACAGTCCGGTCTGGCGAACTGTGGCGGAGGCGGGTGGTAGGGAAGAAGTTAAAGGAGGGAGGCAGGGAGAGGGAGCGGATGTGGGAGGGAAGAAAGTGAAAGTTCAATGCATGGGGCAGTGGGAAGGGCAGCAGCAGGGGAGACAGAATCAGGAATTCAGATGGTGCAAGTGTTTTGGGGGGGGGGGGCAGGGGACAATGCAATTTGTGAAAAAAAAGCCTTCAAGTCCCTGCTGACAGCACAACAACCGGCTCGCAAAATAGTTCAAAAATTAACAACCGGCTCTGCAGAGCCGGTGCGAGCCGGCTCAAGCACACCACTGATATCATGGCTCATAATCTTAGAGCTATGGCTGCATTGGTAGCCCATGAGATCAGCCTCCATAGAGGAAATTTGCAGAGCTGTGACATGGTCTTTGTCCACACTTTCACATTTCATTACTGTTTGGAACTTATAAACTTTTAACTTTTATAAAATTACTCCCTTACTGTACTCTTGAGAAGAAAAGCAAAGGAAAGCAGAACTCAGAACACCTATAGTTCCCCATAAAGACATGTTCAAACAGCACTAAGCAGAATGGCGCTGGGAGTTAAATAATAAAGTTTGAAAGTTGAAATGTAGGAGAATGTGGCTTTATCAGACTTAAGGCCTGATTTACTATCATTTTTAATAGACATATAATGAAAGAAAAGCCTTAATAAAATCAGCTCAAAACTACTGCTAAACTAATGTATTCATTTATTGTTTACAAATGCCATACATGATTGCTTTATTGTATAGATTTTGTATCTCTGCTTACCTGATATAGCATTCCGTTGGATGAGATTTGGTGCCACATCCCTACCAATCCTATGGTACTTAGAAAGGTCAGGATACTGAGTTACAGATACCAAAGGACCTAGCTGATCAGGCTTCATAGACTGAAAATAAATAAATATATTACATAGTGAACGTTCTGATGTTTGTGTTCCTTTTTTTTGTCCAAGACTTATTACTATTTTATATGAAATGTTTAAAATCATAACAGCAATGAACACGATAAAACAAAAAATATATAAAATATAGACATAGTACCATATGAAGGCTAAAGCATGATGGTAAAAATATATGAAAAGCTAACAAAATTTATTATCATTTAGAGGTTAACAAGCCACATTAGCAAAATAATTTTCCAGACTGGACCAGATTTTTTGCTTGCTTAATGTAGGGCTCCTTTTACTAAGCCCTACATTAAGCAAATGCGACGGAGCCTATAGGAATTGAATGGGCTTTGTCGCATTTTCTGCAACAGGAATCACTACCACAGCTTAGTAAAAGGAGCTCGTAGTTCCTAATCTGTCTGCAACGGGCATCTCAAATTTATGGTGGTGTAATACTAATTGCTACAAAAAAATGAACATTAAGGAAACGACTGTCTTTCCAATTTGACAATATCATTTTAAGAGCTGTGATAAGGAGCATACATAACAATTTGAGCTGGAGCTCAAGTAGAGGAGTGTGGTAGCCGTGTTAGTCCACTCTTAAGGTTATCAATAGAAATCAAACAAAATAAAACATGGAAAAGAAAATAAGATGATACCTTTTTTATTGGACATAACTTAATACATTTCTTGATTAGCTTTTGAAGGTTGCCCTTCTTCGTCAGATCGGAAATAAGCAAATGTGCTAGCTGACAGTGTATATAAGTGAAAACATTCAAGCATTACTATGACAGTCTGACAGGGTGGGAGGATGGGGGTGGGTCGGAGGTATGCATGGGGACATCAAAGCATATCATTGATATTCTAACAGGATTGGTGTGGATAGGTGAGGGGTGGGGTGACCATAAAGCTGTATGTCTCTGTTGATCACCCCACCCCTCACCTATCCACACCCATCCTGTTAGAATATCAATGATATGCTTGATGTCCCCATGCATACCTCCGACCCACCCCCACCCTCCCACCCTGTCAGACTGTCATAGTAATGCTTGAATGTTTTCACTTATATACACTGTCAGCTAGCACATTTGCTTATTTCCGATCTGACGAAGAAGGGCAACCTTCGAAAGCTAATCAAGAAATGTATTATGTCCAATAAAAAAGGTATCATCTTATTTTCTTTTCCATGTTTTATTTTGTTTGATTTCTATTGATAACCTTAAGAGTGGACTAACACGGCTACCACACTCCTATACTGACAGCGAAATGTCCATTTTAGTTACCTTCTAAACAAAAACAAAGTTATCTTCACAGTTTGTTAGTGCTACATTTTGAAGGGAAAAAGTGCCCACAGAGAAAGCAAGTGCAAAAATCTATGGGTTCTTTTTTCCCTAGGTAATTTCAAAGGAAAGAAATGTATATATTTTCTCTTTGAGAACTGGTGCATTATCTTCGACTAAAAGTATATCCAGACTTTGCAACAGTATGTGGTGTTTTGAAAATTGCTCTCTTTGGGTCTGATGTAATAAAGGGTCTTATCCATTTTGTATCTATGGTGACAATGTATTATGTATAGACCCTTTTATTACATCAGCCCTTGAGTATGAAAATGTTCCTTCTATGTTTTAATTAGGGCTAATAGCATATCATATCGTAGTGGAGCATATAAAGAGTTTTCTTAATTGTACCTGAGATGTGCCATCAGCATACATGATCACCATTGGTTCCTTTTTCCTCTCTTCACGGTCTGCCTTATTTGCCAGAAATTTCTCTCTGGCACTGTTGGCCAGTGTAGAATAAGTCCGGCCACTCTGGAACTTCAAGTTGGGTACATGTCCTGCAAAAGAAGAAATGTCTAAACAATAGGAAATTCAGAAAAAATACTGCTCTTCTAATGAAATAGCAGTGCACATGTGGAGAGCAGTTTTATAAAGGGACACCTATTTTTAGGTGCCTATTTAGAGCCTATTCTATAAAGGAAGGTAGACAAGTTGCCTTTCTTTGAACATAGTGTCAGATCTCTTTTGAACTAAGTGCCAAGTTATTAAAAAACTAAAGCTTGTCTCTTTGACACAGTAATTAAGCAAAACATAGCACTATGTTGGATAAGAGTTCTGTGAATTACAAGCTATTTATAGGGCGGCACTAATGGATAGCTAATCCACATAAAGATAAGTGTGGATTTATTTTTAGAAAAGAGATTTAATATAAGTGACAGGTTAAGAGAGATTTGTAGAGGACTTCCTTCACAACTTTAAAACATACTGATCTAAGCACATGGAAGGAGCTGATAATACAAATGTATAGTAATATGTATATATAAGCCTGTCTGATTATAATCTAACTACAAACTGTGAGTAAACAGATGTTTTGTTACTTCAACTTTAAAGTGACTCAGCAGTGAATTATTCAGGGGTGAATGAGAGAGAGATGAAGAAAGAAATTAACATTTCTAAAGCTGAAGCTGTGTGTACTAAAATCTGCTAATTATTTACTACAAATAATCCAACAAAAGGGTTATGGGCCCAGGGCTCAGGAATTGAAAAAGAAGAGAAATATTACCAGGCAGAAAAAAAGGCCACATTTTTTTCTTAAGTTTTAAAGGAAAGATTCAGTCTGTCTCTCTCTCCCCCCACACAGCAGACAGAAGGCTAAGAAAATGGCTGAGGGAAGAAATTCACCATTGTTCTATTCTCTCAAGGTGCCTAGATTAACTGAGTTTAATTATCAGCAGTGGGAATTAAGATTCATATGTTTCCTTCGAGCAAAAAGATTAGATATATGCTTAGACCAAGACAGAACAGCTGAAATATGGCTGAATGGGACAATGCAAACTATTATGTGAAGTGCATGCTTTTGGAAGCTCTCTCAGAGAAACAAGCCATATTAGTGGAGGGAAAAGATACACCAAAGGACATTTTATATAAACTGAGAACTATGTATGCAACTACATATGCAAAGCAGCAACCAATTTGGCTGGCAGAGTTGAATGAAACCAAATTAAGGGATAAAAGTAAATGTAATGATCACATTATGCATCTTATGTCTTCATTTCAAAAGCTAGAACTTTCTGGAATTCCCATGTGTGATGCATTGAAAAGAGCATTTCTTTTTACCTCACTATCAAAGAAGTTTGATGTTTTTAGGTCTGTAAATGAGGCCATTGAAGGGCAATCTTTTGAACAGGCAACATCAAAACTAAGGCAGGAATGCATAATAAATGATTCTGAGGAGATGTGTTCTCAAAGCAAGTCAGAGAGAAATGAAACAAATTTCTTGGCAAAGAACAGAGGAAGGCGGAGCTATGGGAAAACTCCACCCAAGGGCAAGCTGATTTGCTACTCATGTGGAAAGGAGGGACATGTATCTAAATGGTGTAAGGAAACACAAAACACTCCCTCTAGCTCACCTAAGCCAATGGAACTAAAGAATTTTCAAACCAGGAAATGTATGAAGGACAAAGATAAACACAAGGGCTTTCTAATGGCAGAAAAATCTTTGACTATGGTAAATAATAATTCAAATGAAAGTACTTGGATTTTGGATTCAGGGAGCACATGCCATTTAACCAATTCTAAAGATTTCTTTCAGGAAATGTGTCCAGAGGAAGGTATTCTTAAAACTGCAAACGCAGGGACTGCTAAGATCCAAGCAAAAGGTATTGGATTCTTAAAATGCAAAGTGTCTAATGAAGTTAAAGAAATTCCTGTAAGTGATGTCTTGTATATTCCCCAAGCAGTTTGCAATATGCTTAGTGTATCTACATTAGATAAGAAGGGATTTGTGATTCATTTTGAAAACAGTAAGTGCACAATCTCTAAAAATGATGAAGTGTATGCTGAAGCTTTTATGCATAATGATGTTTATAAACTGAGCATTTCAGGTGAAGCCTCACATATGGCGCAAGTAAGGAAGAATGATGAAAAATGTAGTCTGGAAATCTGGCACCGCCGCCTGGGACATCGTGATTTTAAGGTGATCCAGGATCTTTACAGTAAGCAACTAGCCACAGGCATTCAGATAAGTGCAGATGCTGGTAAAATGGAGAAATGCATAGACTGTGTTACTCAAAAAGGTGTAAGACCCTCATTTCCTGCATACACAGGAAATAGGAGTAATAAAGTGCTGGACTTAATACACAGTGACTTATGTGGACCGTTTAATATCCCATCATTGGGAAATAACAGATTTGTGCTAATATTCTTGGATGATTTCTCTAGATACTGTGTGGCCTATTTGCTGAAAGAGAAAAGTCAAGTCACAGACATGCTGAAGAAATACGTAGCCATGGTGAGCAACAAATTTGAAAGAAACCAAAGGTTCTTCAGACCGACAATGGTGGTGAGTTCACTTCACAAAGCATGTGCACATTTCTAGAACAAGAAGGCATTCAGCATATCACAACAGTAGCTTATACACCAGAGCAAAATTCTGTTGCAGAGAGAAAATTTAGGTCACTTGTGGAAATGACCAGATGTATGCTGTCAGATAGCAATCTCCCTAAAAGACTATGGGGGGAAGCCATTCTCACAGCAGTGTACCTACAAAACAGAATGCCAACTAAAGGCGCTGAGCGCACACCACATGAGACATGGCATGGTAGGAAGCCAAACCTGTCACACATAAGAACATTTGGAAGTACAGCATATGCTCATGTACCAAAGCAAAGAAGGCATAAGCTGGATTCCACAACAGAAAGGGGCATTTTAGTTGGCTATGCTCCAGGACACAAAGGATATAGAATTTTGAATCTGAAAACTGGCATTGTTGGCATAAGACATGTTACATATTTTGATGAAAACAAAAGGGTTGATAAAGGCTGGATTATCCCAGATGAGCCTTATCATCCAGAATATGAAACTAGAACCATAATAGACATGCCAGTGTATATAAATGCCATACCAAGGCAGATGTCTGAAAGCAACTCATCTGTATCTAACGAGGAACAGGCAGAGGAAGCAGACACAGAAAGGATCATTGAAGAAGACAGTACAGTTGGAGAAGGGGAATCAATTGGAGAAGAACTCTCAGATTTAGAGGATGCGGAAAGGTCAGACCAACCTGTTGTCAGACGCTCATCCAGGGAAAACAAAGGTGTTCCACCCCCAAGACTGTCTTACCTAACAAAGTCAGCAGAAGCTCAAGAGCCCTTAACATGGGATGAGATTGAGAAAATGCCAGCAGAAGAAGCTGCTGAATGGCATAAAGCTGCACAAGAAGAAATTGATGCATTGGATAAAAATAATACTTGGATTCTTACAAAATTACCTCCTGGCAAGAAAGCTATAGGATGCAAATGGGTATTCAAGTTAAAAAGGAATGCACAAGGAAAAGTGGAAAGGTATAAAGCAAAATTAGTCGCAAAGGGATATCTTCAAAAATATGGAGAAGATTTTGATGAAGTGTTTGCACCTGTAGTGAAACACACGACAATCAGAACACTTCTGAGCATTGCAGTCTCAAAAGGCATGCAAGTCAAACACATTGATGTGAAAACAGCGTTTCTTCACGGAGATATAACTGAAGACTTGTACATGGAACAGCCAACAGGTTTCATAAATACAAAACAAAGACAGCTAGTGTGTAAATTAAACAAAGGTCTTTATGGATTAAAGCAAAGTGCAAAATGTTGGAATGATAAATTGCATGAAATATTGACAAATTTAGGATTTAAGCAAGGTGAAGCAGATAAATGCTTGTACACTAGGTGCACAAATGGACAATATGCATACATTTTAGCTTTTGTTGATGATCTGCTCATTGCAAGCAAAAGTGAGCAAGAGTACAAGGACATTGTAAAGTGTTTTAAACCTCAATGTTGAGATAAAAGAACTGGGTAATGTGTCATACTATCTTGGTATAGAAATTGAGAAACAAAATGATGGTTCTTATCTTCTAAGCCAGAAGCAGAAAATAAATGAGCTTATTGAAAGTTTAGGTATGCAAGATGCCCAAGTTGTAAGCACTCCCATGATCACTGATTTTCTGAAGGATGAAACAGTAAGAGAACCTTTACCAGATAACATCCAATATAGATCAGCCATAGGTAAGCTTTTATATCTAACTACCACATACAGGGCTGATATAGCAAATGCAGTAGGAATTTTGAGCAGAAGGGTCAGCTCACCTACCAAATCAGATTGGACTGCAGTTAAAAGGATGGTAAGGTATTTAAAGGGTACCATTGATTGTAAATTAAAGATTTCAGCCAATAGTAATCCAAAACTAATATGTTACTGTGATTCAGATTGGGCAGGGGATCATTCTGATTATAAATCCACAAGTGGATATGTGTTTATGTATGGAAATGTACACATTTCATGGGCCAGTCATAAACAAAGTATTGTGAGTTTGTCTTCTACAGAAGCTGAATATGTGGCCGTATCGGAAGCGTGCAGAGAACTGATGTGGATTGAAAAACTTTTGCTGGATTTCGGAATAGCTGAAAAGAGACCAATCCAGATAATGGAAGATAATCAGAGCTGCATCCGACTGTCACAGAATGACAAGGTTCAGTCACGCACCAAGCACATCGCAACGAAATACCACAACGTGCGAGAGTTGGCAAAAGAAGGGGTCATCAGTCTACACTATTGTCACACCAGTGAGATGACAGCTGACATCATGACCAAACCGTTACCCAGAGAACATTTTGTGAATCTGCGTATAAAGCTTGGACTTTGTATGAATAATAATTGCATGACAGTTATGCATGAGAAGGGGTTTGTTGGAATGTAATTGTATTTTACATGCATTGACTGTCACCTATTATTTCTCTGTGATTACTCTGTGATATATATTTTTTTTAACGGACTGTTGAGGAATTCAAGCGTTGGTGTGTGATTGCTCTTTTCTACATTCGCTTGGTATACACCCGCTTTCTGATGGTCCACAAAAATTTAAGTCTAGCTTTAGAGGGAGACGTTTGTGTTATATCTTGAACTGAGGGTGTTTCCCTTGAAGTATTTGTAAGACCACGTTTAGTTATCACCTAAATATTTATGACACCTAAAAGCCTGAAGGCTAGTGAGGTGGTATACAGGTATGGTATATATTTCCCTGTTCCTGGAGGGCTCAGCATTTAAAATAAAAGAGTTGTAGGGGGATATGAACTTGGGTACCCTGATTTACAGTCCACTGCACTGACCACTAGGTTGCCCCTTTGCTCTGCAAGGACATCTGTGTGGCCATTTCTGTAAAAATGCTGCCAGACAGGTGTCCTTGTCCCTGATTTTTGGCATTCATAATCTAGACATTTCAGTTTGTAAAATGGCTGTTCATTTTGGATGTTCTCATGTATTTTTGAAAGGAACCCCTGATGTATTTCTTGTTCAAAAATGGCTGTGAGATAGACAGGGATTTTTGGACATTATGAGCAGGATTTCCCAATTCTGAATTGAACATCCTTTCAAAAATGCCTGTCTTTGTGTAAGTTCCTGTCACTGTCATGCAATACTTTTCCTGATAGATTCCCTTGATAGGATTTTTTTTTTGGGTGGGGGGGGGGGGTCATTTTTAAATTTCCTTTATTTTGTGGTTTACTCAGTGTAAGTCTCTAGGCCTCAAGGACACGTTCAGATAATTATTCATCATTAATTCATTTGATTTTCCTGTGGCTTTTTTTTTTTTTTTTGCAGAAAGTATGTCACAAAAGAAGGTCCCCAGAGGCTTCAAAAAGTGCTCCCGGTGCAACAGGACTATATCATGGATACACATAATTGGTGCTTGCAATGTCTGGGGCTCAACATTGGTCCTTCTCATGTATGTGTTTAAGCACAAGCACAGAAGTCAGCCATAGAGCTGGCATAAATGCTTGCAACTAAATTGGAGAGATATGCTGTGGTATTCTATAACTTATGTGTGTATGTATGTGCAGAGGCGTAGCCAGGTTTTGAGGTTAGGGGGAGCAGACTTTTGTAAAATAGGCGCCGTTTGGTGTCGGCTAGCCACAGTGCCGATGTTGTCACTTTGGTGCCATGGCTGTGACCAGCAATGATTTAACACAGACTGCCTCTGCTGTGTCCTGCCTATGAGGAAAACAGGAAGTTACATCAGGAGGCCAGTCACAGCAGATGTCCCAGGACTGGTGGGAGCAGGCAGCCTGTCTTCTTAACTAGAAGTAAAAATATTTCAAATTGTGACCATCACCTCAGGGACAGCACAAACACTCCTTCCACTACTAGACACTTTTTTAAATCAGATGGGCTTTTGTTTGTATGGTGACTCTACAGGATGTGGAGACCACTAGTCCTGAACATTTTACTTTGGGTGACAAGGCCCCAGAGCCTACTTTCAAATAGGGCCAGATACTTTGTGAAATAACACAAAATCCTGCAAGATGACACTCAAAACCTATACTGAAAACTAACACACCATAACAGCCCTAACCCACCTATGAAAAGAGAGTGATATAAATATTATACTGGGCTTTAGAGCACCAATACACCGGCTACTGGGAAATTGGAACAAGCTAGACCTTTCCTACACAGACACTAAATGCTAGCACAGGGATGGGCAGCCTCAGTCCTCGAGGGCAGCAAGCCAGTCGAATTGTCAGGATTTCCCCAATGAATATGCATGAGATCTGTTTGCATGCACTGACTCCATTGTATACAAATAGATCTCATGCATATTCATTGGAGAAATCCTGAAAATCTGACTGGGTTGTGGCCCTTGAGGACTGAGGCTGTCAACTCCTGTGCTAGCAGAATCCTTTATCTCAGAATATGGACAGCCTCTCTCACCTGGTACAAAATAAGGGACCACAAAAAACCTGCAGACAAAACCTGAAATGGATACCCTCAAGAAAGCCAGACTCTTTAAGCAGGGCAATATTGGTAAGTGAGAAGCAGAAATGAATTTTCTCCTGTACTTTATAAAATAAAAATAGGGAAAAAAATGTACATTTAGCAAAGCAGGCAGTCCTTAAAAGTATTAAATAAAAACCATTTTTCTACCTTTGTAGTCTGGGAATTTTAATTTTCTAATTAAGCTGGTTTCCATCTCTTTTCCATGAGTCAGTCTTCTCCTGAATTCTTTTCCAGGTCGATCTTTCCATTTCTTCTCCCTCTTGTCTTCTACCTTTCTGGTACTGATCTTTTGTTTTGTTTTATTACCCCCCACCCCCACCACCACCACCACCACCACCACCACACACACACTCACTTTTCTCTTCTCTGTGATTATATCCACCCATTTGATTTTACTCTCATTCTCTCACCTTCTAGTCCTTAGTCTCCTTTTCACAGATTTGTCTCATCTACCAACTGGCTTTTCCCCATCTCCCTCATTCCCTCTCCAGCACTTCCTTTGCCCCTCTGTATCTTTCCTTCCTCAGTCTCCTACTCCCCTCATCTTTCACCCACTTCCTTACTCCCCCATTCCTAACCCCTGTAGTCACCCTCTTAGCCCTCATGTACCCGCCACTGCCTCTTATTCTTTTATCAGCCCCAGTCCCATCCCTGTCTCTCCTTCCTTCCCCTTGTCTCCAAGCCATGCTTTCATCTGTTACTCTATACCCTATGTCCTACTGCCTCTCTTTCACTGTCTTTATTAACCCCATTTCCACCTTCACTTAACCCTTTAGAGACCCATCCCCGCAGGTTGCCAAATGGCCATAAGGTTTCAGAGTTACAGGTTTTTAGTTTATCTCCTCTCTCTCTCTCCATCTGCCATGCAGGACTCCTCCCTTATTTTTCTCTACTGCCCCATCTGCCGTTCAGGACCCCCCTCTCTCAGCCATCCAGGATCTCTTCTGTGACTCTTTCTCACATCCCCCTCCAACATCACTCCATTGTCTCTTTCACCCTCTCATCATCCAACATCACTTCTCTCTCTTCACCATTACATCGCTCTTCTGTCTAATCTCCCAGCATCCAGCTTTACTCTGTCTTTTTCTCCAACTCCCCTCTATCCAGCTTTGCCTGTTTCTCCCTCAGTACTCCTCTCTCTTTTTATTTCCTGTTTATCATGCAACATCATCCCATTTCTCTTCTTCTCATCCCATTGGCCCCATCCAGGACCCTCTCTCTCTCTCTCCCTCAATCTGCCATGCAGGATTCCCCCTTCCTCTCCCCCCCCCCCCAGACATCACCCCACTGTCTCACCCCTTTACCATCCAACATCACCTCTCTCTCTCTTTCCATTCACATTGCCCTTTTCTCTCATCCCTCAGCATCCAGTTTTATCCTCTTTCTCTCCTCCTCCCCTTTGCCTGTCCTTCTCCCAGTACTGCTCTTTTTTTTTCCTGTTCATCATGAATCATCCCATCTCTGTTCCCCTCACCCCTCTATTAGCCCTCTCTCTCTCTCTTTTTTCCATCCCTCCTGATCACTCACTGACATTTCCTCCTCAGTCCTCAGAGTCCTGGAACAACCACAAGCATAGCTTCCCTTTCCTGACCTTTTCCTGGCCCTCACTTAATGGTTTTCGCCACTTATTGCTTTCCTTGACCCCAATTTGGCTGCGAAGAAACACAAGAAAGCCGCGTGCGGGGTCATAGCTCTATTGGGCCTCTTCCGGTTTCCTCCCCTTCTCTGACCTGCCCTTGCTTATTGGTTCATGCCGCTTACTGCCTGTCTGCCTCCCCGATCCTGACTTGGCTGCAAAGTAATTAAAAGTAAGAAAAGAACACCGTGCACGGGATCATGGCTGTGTTGCACCAATGCCAGTTTCCTCCTCTTCCCTGACCTGCCCCTCGCTTATTGGTTGGCGCCGCGACTGCCTCCCTGACTACTTGGCTGCGAAGTAAAAGTAACAAATGAAAGAAAGCTGCACGTGGGGTCATAGCAGCAGCTCTATGTGCGCCGATGCCGGTTTCCCATGCATCGGCGCACATAGAGCTGCTGCTATGACCCCGCGCCTGGCTTTCTTTCATTTGTTACTTTTACATTGCAACCAAGTAGTCAAGGAGGCAGTTGTGGGGGTAGGGAAGGGGAGGAAACCGGCAGTGGTGCAACAGAGCCATGACCCCGTGCGCAACTTTCTTTTCTTACTTTTAATTACTTCACAGCCAAGTCAGGATCGGGGAGGCAGACAGGCAGTAAGCGGCACGAACCAATAAGTGAGGGGCAGGTCAGGGATGGGAAGCAAGCTTGCGGTTCCTTCAGGGACTGGAAAGGCACTTAACCTATGGCACATAGGCGCCATTTTCTTTGAAAATCTGTTTAGGGGAGCGACTGCTCCCCCTACGCCCCACCTAGCTACGCCACTGTGTATGTGACCTGCCCACATTCTATCCAGACTCTGCCTGTGTGACTGCCAACCTGCAAAGTACATGTCATCAAAGATAAGAGCATACCTACAGAATAGCTCATAGCTGGATTATTGTCATTTATATGATTAAATTACTAGACTACTGGCATTTACATGCATACTTGCTGCCTATATCTATGCAGCTTCTTGTAGAACTACCACCTAAGTGTTGGTAATGTCATCTCTCTTGACATTAGAAATCATTCCTTGAATCTCAGTTAGAGCTTTTGTTACAATAGTCAAAGAGGGAGACTAATGCATGCACTGCACCCCCTTGCTTTTGGGGAAGGGGGGGGCCTAAGCTCACAGGACTATTTGTTACTGATTCCTGTGACCTAGAAGTTCTGAGATTATCCTACTTGTTCAATAGTGCCATAGTTTAAAGATAACTGTTACAGTCTTAGGGCCCCTTTTACCAAGCTGTGGCACAAGGGGGCCTGCACTGACTTTGGCATGTGTTTTTGACGCACACCGAGGCCCCTTTTACCACAGTGGGTAAAAGGTAGATCTTTTCTTCAGGAAATGGCCATATGGCAAGTGAAGCACTTGCCACGCAGCCATTTGGGGGGGGGAGCCCTTACAACTACCCACTGAGGTGGCAGTAAGGGCTCCTGCACTAACCCGGCAGTAACCGGACAACACGCAGCACTGCCCGATTACTACCGGGTACACATTGGCACTATAAAAATAAAATTTTTTTGTAGCACTGGATATGATAGCGTGCTGGGGGGTGGGAACTACTGTGAGCTGTAAGCTCACATTGAGATTGCCGCCGCTTTGTAAAAGGGCCCCTCAGAGCATTAATAGTAATGTATTAGATAGCATCTCAGGGCTTAATTTTGTCTCCTTTCCCTCTCACCTTCCCTAACACCCACTCATCCCAGGCACATTTGTTTTTATTTTAAGTCCAACCATTTTAATTAATTTTTTTATGAAAAATATCATAGAACATGAAAAACAGAAAACATATACATCAACATACGGATTATCACAGGTTCAGTAGATGTTATTTACGCCATACATTTTGTACCATATATAGGATGTGGGGATTATACAATGGAAATTGCAGAATCAGAAAAAATTACACGGCATACTATAGGAAGTATCGAGTAGCGATATATTGCAGTTGACAGGGGTGTATTTTCAAAGCACTTAGACTTACAAAGTTGCATAGAGGGGCATAATCAAACGGGGACCCATCTCTAAGGACGTCCCAGCAAAGGGGCGGGGCATCCCGTATTATCGAAACAAGATGGGCGTCCTTCTTTCATTTCGATAATATGATCAGGGACGCCCAAATCTCCACATTTAAGTCGACCTGAAAGATGGTCGACCTAAATGTTGAGATGGTCGACCTTAGTGGGCGACCTCGGTTTTTGCCAATAATGGAAACCAAGGACGCCCATCTCAAAAATGACCAGATCCAAGGCATTTGGTTGTGGGAGGAGCTAGTATTCGTAGTGCACTGGTCCCCCTCACATGCCAGGACACCAACCGGGCACCCTAGGGGGCACTGCAGTGGACTTCAGAAATTGCTCCCAGGTGCATAGCTCCCTTACCTTATGTGCTGAGCCCCCCAACTCCCCCCCCCCAAACCCACTACCCACAACTGTACACCACTACCATAGCCCTTAGGGATGAAGGGGGGCACCTACATGTGGGTACAGTGGGTTTCGGGTGGGTTTTGGAGGGCTCACATTTACCACCACAAGTGTAATAGGTGGGGGGGGGGGGGGGTGGGCCTGGGTCCATTTGCCTGAAATGCACTGCACCCACTAAAACTGCTCCAGGGACTCAAAATAGGAACGTTTCTTAGGTGTATCTCATTTAAACATTTTTATAAACTTTTTTCCTACAGGGCTTACTTATAAGGTAAGTAACTATCCTCCAAAATCTTTCAAATCTTAGTCTTATAGTGGTATAATTATTCTAATTGGATTTCTCCTTCTTCCTTTATTTTCAAAATTAAATCTCAGTTCACTTGTGTGATAAACAGGAGTTTCAGAAAAAGTGTGAATTGTCTCTCTCTCTCTGTCTCTTCCTCAATTTCCTGTATTCAGCTGGTTAACTTTTCTCTCACAGTACTTAGCTGAAGGAAAACTTCCAGTTGCAGTCTTCGAGAGATCTCTCCTTTAGAAGTTGTGTTCCATTGATTCTTCTTTCTAAACTTAATCTAAAAATAAAAATAAAAGGAGAAATACTGCCTCCCTGCAGTGTGTGAGGAACTATGGATTTGCCTATCTACAGCAGGAACCTGAACTGTACCAAGCTAAAGAAAATAAAATAACCAAATTTCCTACACTCTAATTTTCCTGACTCAAATTATTAAACTGCAAATTTATAGCCCTATCTATGTTGATGGAGAGCACTTCTTCCCTTTTTAAGCTCTTAAAATGGAGGATTCACAACTGAATGAAACTCTCTCACTCACACACTCATAGATCCACTCCCCTCTCAGTAAGTTTACTAATCTGGCTAATTCAAAATGTGAGCAAATTCCTCTTAGTTTCCAAAGATTCTTTTTCTAATCTCCTTTTCACCAAAGGATATAATTCAGATCAAACATTTATCTCAGATCAAATATTTATTTCAGATCAAATATTAAGGTTTCCTTGCTTACAGGCACTTAAATGTACCTAGCCTTTATATAGCTTATAGGATTTAAACACTGTTGAACTGAAATTCACCCTTTTCTATTCTTCATAAACTTCAGGTAATCCTGAAATATTCAGATCCTTTTCTCAGTAGAGAAACCTCAAACTTGTAAATCTCCACCAATCTCTTTTCACTCATATTTTCTCATTTACCACAAAATCAGGCACTCTTTTATAATTTCAATCAACTTAGATCAAACAACAATTCTTTCTTTCCTTTCATACACACCGAGCTCAAAGCTGCATGTCCTCTCAGTCAAATCTTCAGTTGCTCTCTGTGTTCCCGGGCAGATTTTTCTAACAGGAGCTGATCATCCAATCAGAGAGCTCTATTTGGATGCAGATTAACATACAAACACTCTAATGGGAATTTTTAGTCAAAAACACTAGATAAATCCTTCGTTTTTGGATCAAACTTCACATTTTTCATCAAAGCCATGCCCTAACATTAAGGCTGTAAACATTTCCAACAATTTTTACCCATAAATATGCAAATCAGAACCTCCCAAAATGGACTAATTTGCATATGATTTAAACAAATTTGAGTACATAGCATACCAATCCCATCTCCTAGCACCTAAATTCTGCAATTAGATTTAATGCAAATACTTTTAAAACTTATTTTTAGCACTTTTAAAATTTCAGGGGTCAGTGCAAGTCTCTTTGGTATGAAGTGCTCATGTGTAGGAATTCATCCTAGTTAAATATCTCCCTGGCAACCCAGGACACCTCCAGCCAACCCCCCTGCTCTGCTATCCCAGCAGTAAGGTAATCAAATTACAACTGGTTATACACAAAGCTAGAGACGGCTTTCACTGCAGCTGCTGCTATTTAAACCCCCCAGAGAACTACTACTACTACTATTTAGCGTTTCTATAGAAACAGCTGATCCAACCTGCTGTGGTTGGGGAGGCTTAGCCTCCCCAAGCCTCTTATACTGGGCGCAAATGAGGGAAGAGTTTGATTCCCAAAGTTTTTGCTTGCCTTCTAGGGATAGAACTGCATCAGAACTCAAGACACACCCTTCAAAGTCTAGTTTTGCATTTCCTGATGTGTGATGTGAACTTGATACCAAGCCACACCCAGAGGGCTTTGACTTATCTGCCGATGTTTTCAGTGAATCTGGATGTGTGCTCTCTCATTCTGTTAGTGAGAATTCCTGCAAGCTACCACAAAAGGGAGATCTTTTATCTTTGGACTTCCTCTCAACAGTGGCACAGCCAATGCAGAAACACAATTTTAAAATCCAGACAGCACCTTTTCCTAGCCTCTTTAAGCAAACAGTGGACAGCTTTACTGTATGTTCTGGACTGTCAGCAGAGCCTGATCTCATGTCTGACCCTCAGGATTTGTCACTTGGCCACTACAGACCTTTCTGTATGCCAGATGAACCAGACCCTGTACAAATGCCTTTAGCAGGAAAGCAGACAGAACCTTGTAACAGCCTTCTTAGGCAAGAAAAGGATATATTTGATCTGTGTCCTAGGCCTAGGGACAACCACCAGAGTCTCTCTGCTGTTTAATCCTTGTTGTCTCTTGAGCCTGATCTCTCTGTCTCTTTTACAGGTCTCCTCAGAAACAGACTGGGCAGGTCAGCGCCAGTCTTACTTGATGATCTGCAGGAGAAAGTGGGCTGCAGAAAAGATCAAGTCCCTTATTCCTAGTACCCAGAAGAATCTGCCCTCTTTACAGAAGGGGGGGGGGGGGGAGGGAAATTCCAGAAGTACCAAGATGACTCTTCTAGGTCCACAGCTGCTGCAGGGCCTAGTGTTAACTTTGAAGAGGTGATCACTCAGTTCTCATCAGAGGAAGAGTAGTTATGACTAAATACTTTTACATTTTATTCACAGGATCTTATCTCTAATATGTAAGTGAATGCTACCTCTGCTGCCATTCAGAAGATTGCTGCTGCATTCGCAGGTGACTAGTTTCCAGACCAGGAGTGCCTTCCTTCATTGGACACCGTCAGGACACACATATTAGGTAAACATATGCCTATGGGTCCCAGGTATGCATTGCCTTTGTTGGTCCAACATGTGTTTCCATGTCAGGGTCTTTTTGATACAGCCTCTGAGGTGACTTTCGTGGCTCAGGACATGTGTCTGAAGGTTGAGGCTTTCCAGGTGCGGGACCAGGATAACCTTTGTGGTATCCCATGTAATATGTCACTTGTGGCTTTTGGCTGTAAGAGTATTGGTAAAGTGGATCAGGTTTGGCTTCCTTTACAGCTTGAGACAAGGACTGTCACATACCCTGTCATCATCTGCACAAGTACAAGTGAGGACTTTTTCTTTGGAAATGATTCCTTGAAGAGGCTGTGGCCTATTTTGGAATATGTCCAGGGAGTGGTCTGGTCACAAGTTAACTGCCCAATTCCTTATGGGAGAGTTAAGTGCGTGAGCAGAGTCAGAAGTTCCAGCTAAATAGAGCTTAGAAATTACTTCCATTCAAATAAGTTTCCAGTGTTCAGCAAACCCATACCATTTGGAGCTCCATTTGGAGGCAGCTCTGTGGGGGCCCATGCTGAAGTAATCAGAGTCAAGAATGACATTGTTCTTAATACTGATAATTTGGAGCATTAACAGACTCGCCTGCTGCATGTGATCAACTGAATGCTTCCAAGGATGTACCTCAGGCAATCTCTTCTGTTCTTTCCAATCCTGCTATGACCCATTCTGGCATGTGTGTCATCACTCTGAATCAGGAGTATGATGAATTGATAGCCACAGTCCAGTTGAAATAGGACTCAGTCACTTCAGACATCTTTGTTGTTACTCAGCGACATCTCCTTAATCGGTGAACCATTGTACCACCATCTGGTGAAGTTTCTGCAGATTGCATCTGGCAAGTGTCCTTCCACTTGTGTGCAGGTACCTAACAAAGTCAGCTCAGCTACAATACTAGGCCTCACCCAAAAGACTGTGCTATCAGTGTCGCGTTCCTTACCTGGAAGCGCTGGGGCTGCACGTGAGCAGGGCATCTGGCATCACTCAGATTCCCAAGCGCAGCTCTGAGGCAGGAGGACACGTGCTTGAGCACCTGACATCAACTTCTTTCCTCCAGCACATCTGCTTGGCCATGCCTCTACTGCCAGCCTGCCCCTTTAAATTCCCTTGACTCAGGACAATCAGAGTTTCGGCAATGGCTTGGTTTCCTCATGTCCCTGAGTGTCTCCCGAAGCTGCTGTGAGCTCCTGCTGAAGCTACAGTACTTTTGCCGTGTTTGTCAGCTGTCACAGAATTTCCTTGCTGAGACTGCTTGTTCAAAGTTACAGATTTACCAGCGGCTTGTTGCTGCCTAAGCTACAGAACTTCTTGCTGTGAGTGTTTGACTGCAGTCACAGAACTTCCTTGCTGTGTCTCTTGCTTAAAGCTACAGAACTTCCATGCTGAGACTGGTTGTGTGGAGTTACAGATTTACCCGCAGTAAGTTCTTCTCTCAAGTTACAGAACTGCTTTGCTGTGAGTACTTGACTGGAGTCTCGGTATTTGCTTGATGTGTCTCCTGCTTAAAGCCACAGAACTTTCTTGCTGAGACTGCCTGCTACGAGTTCCTGCCTAAAGTTACTGACCTTCTTCCTCGAGAATGCCTGTTTGTAGATACAGATTCCCATAGGTGATCTCCTGCCAGAAGTCTCAGAACTTTACTGCCATGAGGTCTGACAGACTACAGAACCTCCTTGAAGTTAGTGCCTTCCTTGGGAAAGAGAACTGCCCTTGCTGTGAATCTGCCTAGTTCATCTGGCTACTTGCATTGAACTTCCAGCTGTGGTTCCTGCCTGAGTGTGTTGCCTAAGAACTTTCCATCAGTGTTGGTGCTTCTACTTGTGTGAAGTAAGTCCTACCAGTTACCCACACCTGGGGGCTCAACTCCTGGGGAACGGCAGTCGGTCAGGTGAAGTTGTCTGGGGTTCATCGGCTATCAATAGTCCCTCCAGGCTAGGACCAGAGAACTCACTTTTCCCACACTAGTGTGCAACTCTTGCCTGCCTGCTGACCAGCACCGCAACAGTATCAGAATACAGACCTTGGATTTTATTCCTGGACTGAGAGACTCGCTGGTGCTTCAGCTTGAGTCTCAAAGGAGGAATCAAATTCTTTACCATTGGAAGTTTGCAATAAGGGCTGCAAGGTGAGAGAACAGGATTTATTACCTCAGGGATCAGTGCTAGGGCCGATTCTGTTCAATACATTTGTGAGTGACATTGCCAAAGGGTTAGAAGGTAAAGTTTGCCTATTTGCGGATGATACTAAGATCTGTAACAGAGTGGACACCCGGAAGGGAGTGGAAAACATTAAAAAGGATCTCAGGAAGCTAGCAGAATGGTCTAAGGTTTGGCAATTAAAATTCAATGCGAAGAAATGCAAAGTGATGCACTTAGGGAGTAGAAATCCACGGGAGACATATGTGTTAGGTGGTGAGAGTCTGATAGGTACGGACGGGGAGAGGGATCTTGGGGTGATAGTATCTGAGGATCTGAAGGTGATGAAACAGTGTGACAAAGCGGTGGCTGTAACTAGAAGGTTGCTAGGCTGTGTAGAGAGAGGTGTGACCAGCAGAAGAAAAGAGGTTTTAATGTCCCTGTATAAGTCGTTGGTGAGGCCCCACCTGGAGTATTGTGTGCAAAGAAAAGCTACAAGAATGGTATGGGATTTGCGTTACAAGACGTATGAGGAGAGACTTGCTGACCTAAACATGTATACCCTGGAGGAAAGGAGAAACAGAGGTGATATGATAGACGTTCAAATATTTGAAAGGTATTAATCCGCAAACAAACCTTTTCTGGAGATGGGAAGGCGGTAGAACTAGAGGATATGAAATGAGATTGAAGAGGGGGCAGACTCAAGAAAAATGTCAGGAATTCAAACATGCGTGGGATAAACATAGAGGAATCCTGTTCGGAAGGAAGGGATCCTCAGGAGCTTAGCGGAGATTGGATAGCAGAGGCGGGGCTGGTGGTTGGGAGGCAGGGTTAGTGCTGGGCAGATTTATATGGTCTGTGCCCTGAAAAAGACAGATACAAATCAAGGGGCTGGTGGTTGGGAGGCGGGGCTAGTGCTGGGCAGACTTATACGGTTTGTGCCCTGAAAACAATTTGGAACCCTGATAGCTAAATCCTGCTGTGTAGATAGTTTTGTAGATGATGTTTTTCCAGTTGGGTAGATGTAGGAGTAGGTAGTTTCTGTTTACTGGGCTGTCATTTCTTGAGGATAGTTCAATCATGTTAAGTATATATTCGGGTGCCATTTCAAACAGTATCTTGAAGATTAGGGTGCTTGCTTTGAAAAATACTCTTGCCTTGACTGGTAGCTAATGTAGCATTTCAAGCAGTGGGGTTGCTCCTTCATATTTCAATTTCTTGAAAATCAGTCTTGCTGCCGTGTTTTGGACTGTTTGCAGAGATTCTAGTGTATTTTCCTTACACCCTACGTATGCTGCATTGCAGTAGTCTCGTTGCAATAGTATCTTTGATTGGACCAGTATCCAGATTGTCTAGGGAAATAGTCTCTTATTCTTTTCAGTTTCCATAATGTTCTGAAGCATTTTGATGTTACTGCTGATATTTGATTGTCCACTGTTAGATGTTTGTTGAGAATGATTCCTAATATTTTAAGTTGTGTTTCAATGTGGTATGTTTGTTGTTGTGATTGTGAATTTTTGGTAGGATGTGGGGTTGTGTGGGCTGAATAGTACTATGAATTTGGTTTTGTGTCTGCTCAGTTTGAGTTTGAAAATTGTTGCCCATTCTTCCATGAGGTCCAATCCTTGTTTTTATTTTGTCCTGTATGTTTATAATATTGTTTTGGAAAGGTATGAAGATGATGACATCATCTGCATACTGTATATAAATGGTTTGAAACACATGAATTCCAGCTTTTGTCTGAGTGGCGCCATCATTACATTGAACAGTATTGGTGATATTGGCGATCCCTGTGATACCCCACACTTAGAGATCCATGAGGCTGATGTTTGGTTGGACATCTTTACAATATAGGATCTGGTCTTTAGGAAGCCATTGAACCATGTTGCCACTGCACCGCTGATTCCTGTATTGTCGAGCAGTGTCATTAGTGTGGTGTGGTCTACTACGTTGAATGCACTTAACATGTCGAATTGCAGTAGTAATGCATTTTGTCCTTGGCATATTATGCTTCTGAATTTCATTATCAGGGTGGTTATGACCGTCTCAGTGCTGTGTTGTGGTCTGAAACCTGATTAGGATTTATGAAGAATTGAGAATTTTGTCACGTATTCCATTAGTGACTGTGTTACTAGACCTTCTATCATTTTGATCAGTAGTGGTATTGAAGCTGATGGTGTTTTGGGGGATAGGTATGAGTACCACGTCACCTTTGTCTGTTGGAAATTGACCTCTTTCAAACATGTCTGTGATGTGTTTGGTGAGGTCGTAATAAATTATTCTGGTTTCCAACATTTGTGGCTTCAGTCTGGTCCTTCTGGATAGCTTCCGCTCGTTTTGTTGTGGTCTTGTTTTTTTGCAGGAGATTTTGGACTCTCTTTGTTGTTGTTTTGAGGTACTCAATGAACCAGTCTGGTGGGTTTTTCATCATGTAGTTGGGGCATTTGTCAAGTAGGCAGTATGCATGCACATATTTTGTCAATAGTGTCTTTACTGTGTCTAGTTGGGGTGGTTTGAATGTGGTCTATATTCTGTCTGCTGTGGTGTGGTTGTCGTGTTTCGCAGTCCTGTAGGTAGTCTGTGATATTTATTTGTGGTTTTGCAAGGTTTGATCTTGTGTTGAAGTATTGTGCAAGCTCGTCTGCAGTTGGTGGTGCTTCAGTTATTGCCAATATGTTCTGGGTTTTCAGTAGTTTGTTCATGAGGCTGAATATTTTTTTCATATTGGTTTGGTTGAGGTTCGTATATGTACTGAAGTGTTCTGCTTTCACTTTCTTTATGCTCTTTGTGTATGTTCTGATGGCTTTTCTCCATATGGTTTTGTTCACATCTGTTTTGTTTTTGGCACATGCTCTTTCGAGTTTCCTACAGAGTTTCTTCATGTGTAATAGTTTGTCATTAAACCAGAGACATGGTTGTTTTGTGTTTTTTGTTTTTGTTTTGAGTAGTGTGTTTTCACTTGTTTTGCCCCAATTTCTCATGAAGTGTTTATCCTCGGGTGGTATGTCATTGAGTTCATTTATGTTGTTGTCCAGAATGTGTGGTTGTCTACTTTTCCTCTGGATATGAATGTGTGTTGGGTTCTTGGCTCTCTTTTCTTGCAACTTTCTTTCCATTGTAGTGTGAAAGTAAGCTTCCTGTGGTCTGACCATGGTACCTCTTCCCATGTATGGTTTGTTAATATGTGGTTGTTACTCATTGAGAATCTGTGGGCTAGTTTGTCTAATTGGAGTCCTTTTGTGTGTGATGAGACTCCTTGTGCTGTTATGAAGTTCCATTGGTTTATGAAGTTCATTAGTGTTCTGGTATTTGTATTGTTTTGTTTTTCTAAGTTCAGGTTTATGCCACCAATTAATAGGACATTTGGGTGATTGGTGCAGATGTTTGATACAAAGTCCATGAAATCATCTTGGGCATTTGTCCAGCTTCCTGGAGGGTGGTAGAATAATGTGATGCATAGTTGATCAGTTAGTGTTTTGTCAGTGATTTTGCATGCCAAGATTTCAATTGTTAAGGATTTGTGTTTAGCGACAGGTTCTGCTATGAAGGAGGATTTGTATATTACTGCAACATCTCCTCCCCTCTTTTTGATTCTGTTGATATATATTATTTTATATCCTGGTGGGCATAGGTCTAGTAGTGCAAGGTCGTCTTCAAGGTGCAGCCATGTTTTAGTTATGAGTAGTAGTCCGAGTTCTTCCGTTTCTATCCAGTCTCTTAGTAGTGTTGTCTTATTTACTGCCAATCTTGTGTTTATGAAACCTATTTGTATTGGAACGTGCCGTATTTAATGTTGTTTTTTTTTTAACAGTTTGTAGCTGTCTGTGTGGTCTGCCTGTTTTGCTCTTGTTGTTTTGTTGGGTGTTGTTCATGTTTGGTTTTATGTTACTGGTTGTTTGTTTGACCTCTGCATTGTTGTTTAGGTGGTGATTAGGCTCTTCCAGTTGTTGGAGTGATCGTATTCTTCCTGTGATGCATACTGGTATTTTGTTTCATTCGGTTGGAGTTGCTGCTGATATTGCCATTGTCCACATTGTTATTGTAGTAAAAAAATCCATCCCTTAGGTTGGCAATTTTCAGTGACCAGAATTGCACACAATATTCGAGGCACCATAGAGTGATACAAAAGGCATTATAATGTCCGAATTTTTGTTTTCCATTCCTTTCCTAGTTATACCTAACATTTTATTTCCTTTCATAGCTACCACTGCACACTGATCAGAGGGTTTCAACGTATCGTCAAAGATGACTCCTAGATCTCTCTCCTGATTGGTGACTCATAATGTGGAACCTTGAATTACGTAGCTATAGTTTGGGTTCCTCTTTCCTACATGCATCACTTTGGACTTGCTCACATTAAATGTCATCTGTCATTTGGATGCCTAGTCTCCCAGTCTCGTAAGGTCTTGTAATTTTTCACAATCCTCTTGCAATTTAACAACTTTGAATAACTTTGTGTCATCAGCGAATTTAATTACCTCACTAGTTACTCCCATCTCTAGATCATTTATAAATATGTTAAAAAGCAACGGTCCCAGCACAGACTCTCTCCTTCTCTGCTCATATCCAGCAGATTGCCAAGACCTGTCGTTTCTTTCTTTACAACATCCGTAAAATCCACCCCTTTCTTTCCGAGCACTCTACCAAAACCCTCATCCACACCCTTGTCACCTCTCGTTTAGACTACTGCAATCTGCTTTTTGCTGGCCTCCCACTTAGTCACCTCTCCCCTCTCCAGTTGGTTCAAAACTCTGCTGCCCATCTCATCTTCCGCCAGGGTCGCTTTACTCATACTACCCCTCTCCTCAAAACCCTTCACTGGCTCCCTATTCGTTTTCGCATCCTGTTCAAACTTCTTCTACTAACCTATAAATGTACTCACTCTGCTGCTCCCCAGTATCTCTTCACACTCATCCTTCCCTACACCCTTTCCCGTGCACTCCGCTCCATGGATAAATCCTTCTTATCTGTTCCCTTCTCCACTACTGCCAACTCCAGACTTCGCGCCTTCTGTCTCGCTGCACCCTACGCCTGGAATAAACTTCCTGAGCCCCTACGTCTTGCCCCATCCTTGGCCACCTTTAAATCTAGACTGAAAGCCCACCTCTTTAACATTGCTTTTGACTCGTAACCACTTGTAACCACTCGCCTCCACCTACCCTCCTCTCTTCCTTCCCATTCACATTAATTGATTTGATTTGCTTAGTACATAAGTACATAAGTACATAAGTAGTGCCATACTGGGAAAGACCAAAGGTCCATCTAGCCCAGCATCCTGTCACCGACAGTGGCCAATCCAGGTCAAGGGCACCTGGCACGCTCCCCAAACGTAAAAACATTCCAGACAAGTTGTACCTAAAAATGAGGAATTTTTCCAGTCCATTTAATAGCGGTCTATGGACTTGTCCTTTAGGAATCTATCTAACCCCTTTTTAAACTCCGTCAAGCTAACCGCCCGTACCACGTTCTCCGGCAATGAATTCCAGAGTCTAATTACACGTTGGGTGAAGAAAAATTTTCTCCGATTCGTTTTAAATTTACCACACTGTAGCTTCAACTCATGCCCTCTAGTCCTAGTATTTTTGGATAGCGTGAACAGTCGCTTCACATCCACCCGATCCATTCCACTCATTATTTTATACACTTCTATCATATCTCCCCTCAGCCGTCTCTTCTCCAAGCTGAAAAGCCCTAGCCTTCTCAGCCTCTCTTCATAGGAAAGTCGTCCCATCCCCACTATCATTTTCGTCGCCCTTCGCTGTACCTTTTCCAATTCTACTATATCTTTTTTGAGATACGGAGACCAGTACTGAACACAATACTCCAGGTGCGGTCGCACCATGGAGCGATACAACGGCATTATAACATCCGCACACCTGGACTCCATACCCTTCTTAATAACACCCAACATTCTATTCGCTTTCCTAGCCGCAGCAGCACACTGAGCAGAAGGTTTCAGCGTATCATCGACGACGACACCCAGATCCCTTTCTTGATCCGTAACTCCTAACGCGGAACCTTGCAAGACGTAGCTATAATTCGGGTTCCTCTTACCCACATGCATCACTTTGCACTTGTCAACATTGAACTTCATCTGCCACTTGCACGCCCATTCTCCCAGTCTCGCAAGGTCCTCCTGTAATCGTTCACATTCCTCCTGCGACTTGACGACCCTGAATAATTTTGTGTCATCGGCGAATTTAATTACCTCACTAGTTATTCCCATCTCTAGGTCATTTATAAATACATTAAAAAGCAACGGACCCAGCACAGACCCCTGCGGGACCCCACTAACTACCCTCCTCCACTGAGAATACTGGCCACGCAATCCTACTCTCTGCTTCCTATCTTTCAACCAGTTCTTAATCCATAATAATACCCTACCTCCGATTCCATGACTCTGCAATTTCTTCAGGAGTCTTTCGTGCGGCACTTTGTCAAACGCCTTCTGAAAATCCAGATATACAATATCAACCGGCTCCCCATTGTCCACATGTTTGCTTACCCCCTCAAAAAAATGCATTAGATTGGTGAGGCAAGACTTCCCTTCACTAAATCCGTGCTGACTTTGTCTCATCAGTCCATGTTTTTGTATATGCTCTGCAATTTTATTCTTAATAATAGCCTCCACCATCTTGCCCGGCACCGACGTCAGACTCACCGGTCTATAATTTCCCGGATCTCCTCTGGAACCCTTCTTAAAAATCGGAGTAACATTGGCTACCCTCCAGTCTTCCGGTATTACACTCGATTTTAGGGACAGATTGCATATTTCTAACAGTAGCTCCGCAAGTTCATTTTTTAGTTCTATTAATACTCTGGGATGAATACCATCAGGTCCCGGTGATTTACTACTCTTCAGCTTGCTGAACTGACCCATTACATCCTCCAAGGTTACAGAGAATTTGTTTAGTTTCTCCGATTCCCCCGCTTCAAATATTCTTTCCGGCACTTTATTTATTTTTTGTCTATTAGATTGTAAGCTCTTTGAGCAGGGACTGTCTTTCTTCTATGTTTGTGCAGCGCTGCGTATGCCTTGTAGCGCTATAGAAATGCTAAATAGTAGTAGTAGTAGTAGTAGTAGTAACCCCACTATCTACCCTTCTCCATTGAGAATACTGACCATTTAACCCTACTCTCTGTTTTCTATCTTTTAACCAGTTTTTAATCCACAATAGTACACTACTTCCTATACCATGACTTTCCAATTTCCTCTGGAGTCTTTCATGAGGTACTTTGTCAAACGCCTTTTGAAAATGCAGATACACAATATTGACCCGCTCACCTTTATCCAAGTTTGTTCACACCTTCTAAGAACTGTAATAGATTGGTGATGCAAGATTTCCCTTCACTAAATCCATGTTGGCTGTTTGTTACATTAATCCATGCATTTGAATATACTCTGTAATTTTGTTCTTTATAATAGTCTCTACCATTTTGCAGGGCACTGATATCAGGCTCACCGGTCTATAATTTCCAAGATCACCTCTGGAACCTTTTTTTAAAATTGGCATTAAATTGGCCACCCTCCAATCTTCTGGTACCATGCTTGATTTTAAAGATAAATTACACATTACTAACAATAGCTCTTCAAGTTCATTTTTCAATTCTCTCAGTATTCTGGGATGAATACTATCCAGTCCAGGTGATTTGCTACTCTTCAGTATGTCAAATTGCACCATTACATCTTCCGGGTTTATAGAGATTTCATTCAGTTTCTCTAACTCGTCACCTATGAATATCTTTTCTGGCACCGGTATCTCTCCCAAATCTTCCTCGGTGAAAACCAAAGCAAAGAATTCATTTAATCTCTCCACTATGGCTTTGTCTTCCCTGAATACCCCTTTTACCCCTCTGTCATCTAGCAGTCCAACTGATTTCTTTGCCAGCTTCTTGCTTTTAATATACCTAAAATAAATTTTACTATGTGTTTTTTCCTCCAACACAATCCTCTTTGCCTTCCTTATCAGCGCTTTGCATTTGACTTGCCATTCCTTATGCAGTTTCTTATTATTTTCAGTTGGATCCTTCTTCCTTTTACATAGTAACATAGTAGATGACAGCAGAAAAAGACCTGCACGGTCCATCCAGTCTGCCCAACAAGATAAACTCATATGTGCTACTTTTTGTGTATACCCTACTTTGATTTGTACCTGTCCTCTTCAGGGCACAGACCGTATAAGTCTGCCCAGCACTATCCCTGCCTCCCAACCACCAGCCCCGCCTCCCAACACCGGTTCTGGCACAGACCATATAAGTCTGCCCAGCACTATCCCCGCCTCCCAACCACCAGCCCCGCCACCCGATCTCGACTAAGCTCCTGAGGATCCATTCCTTCTGCACAGGATTCCTTTATGTTTATCCCATGCATGTTTGAATTCCGTTACCGTTTTCATTTCCACCACCTCCCGCGGGAGGGCATTCCAAGCATCCACCACTCTCTCTGTGAAAAAATACTTCCTGACATTTTTCTTGAGTCTGCCCCCCTTCAATCTTATTTCATGTCCTCTCGTTCTACCGCCTTCACATCTCCAGAAAAGGTTCGTTTGCGGATTAATACCTTTCAAATATTTGAACGTCTGTATCACATCACCCCTGTTTCTCCTTTCCTCCAGAGTATACATGTTTAGTTCAGCAAGTCTCTCCTCATACGTCTTGTAACGCAAATCCCATACCATTCTTGTAGCTTTTCTTTGCACCGCTTCAATTCTTTTTACATCCTTAGCAAGATACAGCCTCCAAAACTGAACACAATACTCCAGGTGGGGCCTCACCATCGACTTATACAGGGGCATCAACACCCCCTTTCTTCTGCTGGTCACACCTCTCTCTAAACAGCCTAACAACCTTCTCGCTACAGCCACCACCTTGTCACACTGTTTCGTCGCCTTCAAATCCTCAGATTCTATCACCCCAAAATCCCTCTCCCCGTCCGTACCTATCAGACTCTCCCCGCCTAACACATACGTCTCCCATGGATTTCTATTCCCTAAGTGCATCATTTTGCATTTCTTCGCATTGAATTTTAATTGCCAAACCTTAGACCATTCTTCTAGCTTCCTCATATCCTTTTTCTTTTTTTTTTTTTAATCTTTTAATTTATTACATTCACAATAACCATCATAAATGTACAGAAAAGGAAATTTCCATTAAAAAAGCAATAAATTTTACCCCCACATATGCTATTTTAAAATAATTGACCTCAAGCATGGGGATCCAAGAAAGAAAATAACTAAGAAAAGAAAAATCACATGAATAGAACTAACTATTCTTTCAGAGGGAGGAGGGTCAGTCAATCAGAAGTTACAGCCGGTAGCGGGATAATTACAGGAAGCTGTTGAAGAGGCTTCTTCATTTGTTCTCTTAATTCCAAAAATTCTTGTAATTTCTTGGGTTCAAGAAAAAGGTAATTATTTGAATCTAGAGAGATAAAACATTTACAGGGGAAACGGACCAAAAAGGTCCCACCAAGGGCTACCACTCTCGGTTTAAAAGCCAAGAGCTCACGGCGCCTGGCTTGTGTTTCCCTCGAAATGTCAGGAAATATTTTTATCCTAGAACCTAAGAAATTATCAGACATATGACGAAAATACAGCTTCAAAATATTATTCCTGTCTAAATCAAAAGCGAAAGTCACTATAAGAGTGGCCCTATCTGCTATCTCTGACTTCTCCAAAATATCAGTCAAATTCATATCCACATTTTCAGTCATAGAAGTCTTTTTAGAAATATAAATTGCTTTTGATACCAACGGGTGGTTATCAGCAGGAATTTGCAAAATGTCTGAGAAATATCTCTTGAGGAGTTCAGCTGCAGATATATATGGTGTTTTTGGAAAATTAATCAGTCGTAAGTTATTTTTTTTCATTTGGTTCTCCAAAAATTCCAATTTTTTCGAGGAAACAAAATTATCCTTGATTACTAAATGTACTGATTTTTTCAGAGAAACCATATCTGTATTTAATGTTTCAAAGTTTTCCCCTGAGCTTCCACCTTCGTAGACAGGCTTTGATAAAGATTTTTAAACTCACTTGTTTGCTCCTGAAAAGTTTTAGACATCTGAAGAAGTGAGTTGTTCACACTCTGCAAAGCCTCCCATAAGGCATCCATTGTAACAATTGTAGGCTTCACCAACCTCAGCTCCTCGACGGAAACCGCTCCGGGAGTCTTCGGGGAGGGGAGCTCACTCTCCAACCCGATAGCTGATATTTCAACCGGAGTCGATGTTGCACCGAGCCCTCCCTGCATTTCGCAGGTTCTTTGACCCACTTTGGGCGATTCCAGCGGTGTCAGCAACGGCGAAACATGATCATTTCCGGGTCTTGGAGGGGTGGCGCCGGCAGGAGGACTTAGCATCACTCCTTCTCCACTAGTATCCAGCAAAAACGCCTTGCTGTTCCCCGAAGTAGCCGCTGATGTCGCCAATGTTGTGACCCCGTAATGCTCCAAGGTAGGCTGAGACGTGGTGGGATTTCCAGCAGTGCTCAGGGAGGGATAAGCAACTGTTTTTCCTTTCCTCTTGCCCATGTTCCACGGGTAGCATGCCAATAGTTTCAGGAAACTTGGAGGCAAGCACGAGCCAAACTAACGTGCGTCCTCCCTCATCGCCATCTTGGATCTGCCCGATTCCTCAGATCCTTTTTCATGATTTCCACTCCTTCCCAGGTGTCCACTCTGTTACAGATCTTAGTATCATCCGTAAATAGGCAAACTTTACCTTCTAACTCTTCGGCAATGTCACTCACAAATATATTGAACAGAATCGGCCCCAGCACCGATCCCTGAGGCACTCCACTACTCACCTTTCCCTCCTCCGAGCGAATTCCATTCACCACCACCCTCTGGCGTCTGTCCGTCAACCAGTTCCTAATCCAATTCACCACTTCGGGTCCTATCTTCAGCCCATCCAGTTTATTTAAGAGCCTCCTGTGGGGAACCATGTCAAAAGCTTTGCTGAAATCTAAGTAGATTACGTCCATAGCTCGTCCCTGATTCAATTCTCCTGTCTCCCAATCAAAGAATTCAATGAGATTCATTTGGCACGATTTACCTTTGGTAAAACCATGTTGTCTCGGATCTTGCAACTTGTTGGCTTCCAGGAAATTCACTATCCTTTCCTTCAGCATCGCTTCCATTACTTTTCCAATAACCGAAGTGAGGCTTACCGGCCTGTAGTTTCCAGCTTCTTCCCTATCACCACTTTTGTGAAGAGGGACCACATCCTCCATTCTCCAATCCCTCGGAACCTCTCCCGTCTGCAAGGATATATTAAACAAATCTTTAAGAGGACCCGCCAGAACCTCTCTGAGCTCCCTCAATATCCTGGGGTGGATCCCGTCCAGTCCCATGGCTTTGTCCACCTTTAGCTTTTCAAGTTGTTTATACATTCTCTTCCGTGAATGGTGCTCTATCCACTTCATTCTCGTTTGTACTTTTTCCAGTCCATCGCGGTCCTTCTCCAGGATTTTCTTCTGTGAAAACAGTACAAAAGTATCTATTTAGCAAATTTGCTTTTTCTTCATCATTATCCACATAGTGGTTCACAGTATCTTTTAGTCTCACAATTCCCTTTTTAGTCATTCTCCTTTCACTAATATACCTGAAGAAATTTTTGTCACCCCTTCTTAAATTTCTAGCCATTTGTTCTTCCGCTTGCGCCTTCGCCAGACGTATCTCTCTCTTGGCTTCTTTCAGTTTCATCTGGTATTCCTCCCCGTGTTCCTTTTCTTGAGTTTTTCTGTATTTCTGGAACGCCAACTCTTTAGCCTTTATTTTCTCAACCACTTGCTTGGAGAACCATATCGGTTTCCTTTTTCTCTTGCTTTTATTTACTTTCCTTATATAAAGGTTCGTGGCCCTATTTATATCTTCTTTCAGCCTGGACCACTGTCCTTCCACTTCTTGTACTTCCTCCTAGTCCATCATCTCCTTCCTCAGGTATTCCCCCATTTTATAAAGTCTGCACGCTTGAAATCCAGGACTTTGAGTTTTGAGTGGCCGCTCTCCACTTTAGCTGTTATATCAAACCAAACCGTTTGATGGTCATTGCCTCAGTTCTATTTCAGGATCATCACCATGCTGTATTGGAGCAAAATAATTCTGTAGGGGCAACACTTGTGAGGGTGGATGCTTTTGTGCCACATGACAAAGTCTGCCTGAGCCTACCGTGAACCATCTATTCTTAGGTAGTTTTATTCTTTGAGGCAGTGGTGAGAAGATGGTATGATTCTGTGCTTAGAAGTTGCTTTAAGTGCATTCAATTCCTGCTTTACTTTACTGAGCTCCTGTTTTAAACTAGATAACTGAAGACTTTTAGCTCCAATAACTTCCTTTGCCCCACTTTTTAACCATGTTGGCTGTCATTTGGTCTTCCTTCCTCCTTTTTTATTACATGAATATATTTGTCATTAGCTTCCAGGATGGTATTTTTGACCTTCGGAACTTCTCCTCTAAGTTTTTTTTCCACCGGTCTTCTCATTTTTTTCAGTCTCCTTTTTGAAAGTTAAATGCTAATGTATTGGATTTCTTGTGTGTATTTACTCCAGAGCCAAAATCAAATCTGATCATATTATGATCACTGTTATCAAGTGGCCCCATCACCATTACCTCCTGCACCAGATCATGACCTCCACTAAGGACTAGGTCTAGAATATTTCCTCCTCTTGTTGGCTCCTGTACCAGCTGCTCCATAAAGCAGTCTTTGATTTTGTCAAGGAATTTTACCTCCCTTGCATGCCCTGATGTTACACTTACCCAGTCAAGATCGAGGTAATTGAAATCACCCATTATTATCGTGTTGACCAGTTTGTTAGCCTCCCTAATTTCTGCTAACATTTCTACATCCTTCTGGCCAGGTGGACAGTAGTTGTCATGTCCCCTACCTCAATGTAAGCGGCGTCCTCGGGCTGCGCGGGGTCCCATCGACACGCACACTTGACTGCCTGAGCCATGTGTGTGTAGTCCTCTCTGGGTTTGTTCAGAGAGCGGTGGTTGCAGGCTCCTTAATTGCTTTGCTTCCATGCACCTGTTTCTGCCCTCTCTCTCTCTCTCTCTCTCTCTCTCTCTCTCTCTCTCTCTGCCTGGCTTCCAGGCTCCTTGATTGCTTTGCTTCCACCCACCTGGGTCTGCTCTTCCTCTGCCTGGCTTCTCTTGCTTCTCTCCTATTGGTCTTCCAGTTCCTCCTTCCCCTGCTCTTGTCCTATAGCTGTCCCCCTTCTCCCTGCTGATGTCAGACGCCAGCACTTTATCAGCTGAGCTAAGTACATATAAGTACATAAGTAATGCCATACTGGGAAAAGACCAAGGGTCCATCGAGCCCAGTATCCTGTCCACGACAGCGGCCAATCCAGGCCAAGGGCACCTGGCAAGCTTCCCAAACGTACAAACGTTCTATACATGTTATTCCCGAAATTGTGGATTTTTCCCAAGTCCATTTAGTAGCGGTTTATGGACTTGTCCTTTAGGAAACCATCCAACCCCTTTTTAAACTCTGCTAAGCTAACCGCCTTCACCACGTTCTCCGGCAACGAATTCCAGAGTTTAATTATACGTTGGGCGAAGAAAAATTTTCTCTGATTTGTTTTAAATTTACTACACTGTAGTTTCATCGCATGCCCCCTAGTCCTAGTATTTTTGGAAAGCGTGAACAGACGCTTCACATCCACCTGTTCCACTCCACTCATTATTTTATATACCTCTATCATGTCTCCCCTCAGCCGTCTCTTCTCCAAGCTGAATAGCCCTAGCCTCCTTAATCTTTCTTCATAGGGAAGTCGTTCCATCCCCGCTATCATTTTGGTCGGCCTTTTCTGCACCTTTTCCAATTCTACTATATCTTTCTTGAGATGCGGCGACCAGAATTGAACACAATACTCAAGGTGCGGTCGCACCATGGAGCGATACAATGGCATTATAACATCCTCACACCTGTTTTCCATACCTTTCCTAATAATACCCAACATTCTATTCGCTTTCCTAGGCGTGGCAGCACACTGAGCAGAAGGTTCCAGCGTATTATCGACGACGACACCCAGATCACTTTCTTGGTCCGTAACTCCTAACGTGGAACCTTGCATGACGTAGCTATAATTCGGGTTCTTTTTTCCCACATGCATCACCTTGCACTTGCTCACATTAAACGTCATCTGCCATTTAGCCGCCCAGTCTCCCAGTCTCATAAGGTCCTCTTGTAATTTTTCACAATCCTGTCGTGATTTAACAACTTTGAATAACTTTGTGTCATCAGCAAATTTAATTACCTCGCTAGTTACTCCCATCTCTAAATAATTTATAAATATATTAAAAAGCAGCGGTCCTAGCACAGACCCCTGAGGAACCCCACTAACTACCCTTCTCCGTTGTGAATACTGCCCATTTAAGCCCACTCTCTGTTTCCTATCCTTCAACCAGTTTTTAATCCACAATAGGACATTTCCTCCTATCCCATGACCCTCCAATTTCCTCTGTAGCGTTTCATGAGGTACCTTGTCAAATGCCTTTTGAAAATCCAGATACACAATATCAACCGGTTCTCCTTGGTCCACATGTTTGTTTACTCCTTCAAAGAATTGAAGTAAATTGGTCAGGCAAGATTTCCACACACAAAAGCCGTGCTGACTTGGTCTCAGTAATCCATGTCCTCGGAGGTGCTCTGTAATTTTGTTTTTAATAATTTTATTTTTAATAATAGCCTCTACCTCACCTTGGACTCCATGCTTCGGCTTCTACTTTGGTAGGTGTTTCTAACTCTGCAGTCTGCTTCTTATCTACTGGTCCCTCGTTGCTGACTTTGCCTGTACCTGGATAACCCTTCTGCCTGCCGCCTGCCTACTGACTTTCACCTGTACCTGGTTTACTCTCTTGCCTGCCGCCTGCCTACTGACTTTTGCCTGCATCTGGATTACTCTCTTGCCTGACGCCTGCCTACTGACTTTCACCTGTACCTGGATTACTCTCTTGCCTGCCGCCTGCCTACTGACTTTCACCTGTACCTGGATTACTCTCTTGCCTGCCGCCTGCCTACTGACTTTCGCCTGTACCTGGATTACTCTCTTGCCTGCCGCCTGCCTACTGACTGCTACTTGTACCTGGATTACTCTCTTGACCTGCTGCCTGCCTGGCTGATACATTCATCACCCCGCTTCCAGCTCTGCCCTGTAAGTCGTGCAGGCCACACGCACCTAGGGGCTCAACCTCTGTGGAACGGCAGTCAGCGCAGGTGAAACTCGTTGTTGTCCTGCCGCCAAGCAGAACCTGGTCCGAGTACCGAGCTCAGCAGCGCTCTACTTGGTACAAGAACTCACAAGTCTGACAGTAAGCCGAAGCCATGAGTTCGCCAGACAAACCTGACCTCTCTGAGTTGGCCCAGGTTCTTCAGCAGCAACAGGCCCAGCTAAACCTTCTGTCTGGAGTTCTACAGGAGATGTGTTCCAAGGTGTCAACCCTTCAATCCCAACAACAGCCTCCTGTTGCATCGTCCGGATCCATGTTACCTACTCCAGGGTTGCAGCTTCCTGAGCCTCCCCGGTTCGACAGCACCCCTTCTGCTTGCCGAGGGTTCCTTACCCAATGTCTATGACATCAGAGGAGGGCGGGACGCAGAGGGCGGGGAGGCGAGGGACGGAGTCGAACCTGCCTCCTTGTTGCTTTTGCTACCGCAGCGCTGTCGCTGCGACTTCGGGTAAAAGTCACTGTTCCAGTCGTCATTTGGGGGGGGGCAATGCCCCCCTTGCCCCCCCAGTCTGCGCCCATGTGTTTGCTGCCAGCCAGCTGCCTGAATGCATGTGGCTGAGACGCGGTTAAACTAAAAGGCTGTGCAGTGCAGGCTAACCGGCGCCTAGAAGACCGGCTATGATTGGAGGATCAGGACAAACTAGGTGGGCCTGGGCCCATCCAGGTCCACCCATAGCTACGCCCCTGGGTAGAACTAGAGGGCATGATATGAGATTGAAGGAGGACAGACTCAAGAAAAATGTCAGGAAGTGGTGGATGCTTGGAATGCTCTCTCACGGGAGGTGGTGGAGATGAAAATGGTAACGGAATTCAAACATGCGTGGGATAAACATAAAGGAATCCTGTTCCGAGGGAATGGATCCTCAGAAGCTTAGCTGAGATTGGGTGGCAGACTTCTATGGTCTGTGCCCTGAAAATGGTAGATACAAATCAAGGTCAGGTATACATATAAAGTAGCACATATGAGTTTATCTTGTTGGGCAGACTGGATGGACCGTGCAGGTCTTTTTCTGCCGTCATCATCTACTATGTTCATGGTATAGTCAAAGCAGTTTATGCTGTTTGAAATGCAACCAGCAGCCTTTTCTACAGATAGACTCAAGATAACCTATATCATCTCTCTACTCTCCGGATCTGCCTTGGCTTGGGCCTCTCCTCTCTGGGAGCAACGGGACCCTTTACTCACTGATCCTGGAGAATTTCTTTGCCGCTTCTGGTTAGTTTTCAATGTGCCAGGACGGCACTCCTCTGCAGCCACAGAACTTCTACAAGTTCAACAAGGCAATTGTTCTGTTGGTGCTTATGCCGTTCTCTTTCGAACCCTAGCTTCACAGGTAAGATGGAACCAAGAGGCCCTTACGGCCATTTTCTGGCGAGGACTCAAGGACCGGATCAAAGATGAACTGGCCGGCAGGGAACTTCCGAATGCTTTGGATGCTGTGATCACCCTCTGCGTCCGTATCGATGTACGGTTTCAAGAAAGGTCACTGGAACGCTCTGCTCAGCATCGCTCTCAGAGACCATCTTCCCAGACGCCGCGCCCTTCTTCTCCCAAAGGTGCAGCAAGCTCTACTTCTGGAGTCCCTGAAGAGCCAATGGTTATTGGATGGCATCGCCTCTCTCAGAAGGAGAAGGCTCACCGTCGGGATAATCAATTTTGCCTCTACTGTGGGCAGGCTGGCCACTTCCTAAGACATTATCCGAATAACCTGGAAATGCCATGACCAAGGGTCTCTGAAAGGGGTGGCCCTGGGTTGTTTTTCACCTCTTTCGGATAATTTTGTCTCCGTCCTAATTTCCCTGCACTGGAAGGAACTCTGTATTAACACTGTGGCTTTGATCGATTCAGGAACGGGAGAGAATTTTATTGACGCCGGTCTCCTGAACCAACTAAAAGCTCCTTCAATTCTTTGCAAACCTACGCTACAAGTGACCTCCATTCCAGGCTTAACTCTTCCCTACTCCATCAATCTCGTTGCCCAGCCCTTGCAGATGCAAGTTGGAATTTTGCATAAGGAGGAAATTCAATGTCTCACGCTGGTGGTGCCTTCCCCGAGGACTATTGCAGCCTCCCCGGGGGTCTTGAGCCCGGGTGATGCTTCTCTCCCCAAGGAATATCGTGATTTCCAAGATGTCTTTAATGCGCAGGAGGCGGACTCTCTTCCTCCTCATCGCCCTTTTGACTGCCCGATTGAGCTACTCCCGGGCAAAATGCCCCCTCGGGGCCGGCCCTACACCCTTTCTCAGGAGGAATCTAATACCATGCGGGAATATATTCAAGAAAACCTCCTTAAGGGCTTCACCAGACCCTCTTCATCCCCGGCGGGGGCAGAGTTCTTTTTTGTTTCCAAGAAGGATGGCTCGTTGCGACCCTGCATTGACTACCGAGGTCTGAACGAAATAACCATCAAGAATCGGTATCCACTTCCCCTCATTCCAGAACTTTTCGACCGTCTGCAAGGGGCATCTATCTTCACCAAGCTAGATCTCCATGGGGCATACAACCTAGTCCAAATTCGCCATGGGAACGAATGGAAGACCGCTTTTGCATTTTTGAGTATTTAGTTATGCCGTTTGGCCTTTGCAACGCACCTGCGGTGTTTCAGGAATTCATCAGTTTTATTTTTCAAGATCTTCTGTACTCCTCGGTCATAGTTTACTTGGATGACATCCTGGTTTTCTCTACTTCTGTTAAGGACCATGTCCATCATGTGCATATGGTCCTGCAGCGCCTCTGGAGCCACCACCTATTCGCCAAGCTGGAGAAGTGATCGTTTCATCAACGGTCTGTCCCATTCTTGGGATATATTGTCTCCTCGAATGGCCTCCAAATGGATCTTGCTAAACTCCAAGCCATCCGAGATTGGCCCATGCCCCAGGGTCTCCGGGCCTTGCAACGATTTTTGAGCTTTGCTAACTACTACCGGCAGTTTATCCATCGATATTCCATCATCACTGCCCCTCTCACCGCATTGACCAAGAAGGGGGCAGATGTGAAGAACTGGACACTGGAAGCCCTAGACGCCTTCACCACCCTTAAATGAGCTTTTCTGTCTGCCCCAGTACTCCGAAGTACTAATGTTAAAAGACCGTTCGTTGTGGAGGTTGATGCCTCTTCCCTCGGGGCAGGGGCTCTTCTTTCTCAAGCCTCAGAGTCTGGCAAATGTCACCCCTGTTTTTTCTTCTCTAAAAAATTTTCTACAGCCAAACAAAATTATACCATCGGAGACTGGGAACTGTTGGCCCTTAAATTGGCTTTTCAAGAATGACACTACCTCCTGGAAGGTGTTTTGCACCCCATCAAGGTAATCACAGATCACAAGAATCTCCTATACCTTCAGGAAGCCAAAAGGTTGAACCCATGGCAGGCACGCTGGTCATTATACTTTGCCCGTTTTAACTTCAGCCTGGTGTTCCGACTGGCCGAGAAAAATACACAAGCTGATGCCCTATCCAGGGCCTTCAACCCTTCTGAAGAACCCGAAGAGTGTTACCCCATGATCAATCCTGCTTGCATTGCCTCCACAACCTTGGTCTCGCCCAAATCTATGAGAACTTCCATGCCACCACAATCCAGGAAGAAAGTCCTCAAATGGAGACACTCCTCCACTTTTGCGGGTCACCCTGGTTTCCGTAAGACTTTTCATTTAATATCTCAGTATTATTGGTTGCCTCGCATGGCTCAAGATATCTTACATTTTGTTTCTACTTGTCCCACTTGCGCCCAGAACAAGTTCCCTCTTGGCAAGCCATGGGGACTCCTGCAGCCTTTACCAGTTCCACAACTCCCATGGCAGGAAATATCAATGGATTTTGTTACTGAACTCCCTGAATCCCAAGGGCACACAGTCATTTGGGTAGTGGGGGACCGATTTTCCCGGAAGGCCCATTTTATCCCCATGAAGCCCCTTCCTTCTGCTGCCACCCTTGCCACGGCCTTTATCAAACACATTTTCTGCTTACATGGTCTCCCTCTGCGGATCATTAGTGATCGGGGCTCTCAATTCACTTCAAGGTTCTGGAGAGCCCTGTGCTCTACCTTCAAGATTACCACTCACTTTTCATCTGCCTACCACCCACAGACCAATGGCCTCGTGGAACGGGTCAATCAAACTCTCAAGGCCTTCCTACAGATGTACACTAACAGTCGACAAGATGACTGGTCTGCATTGCTCCCCTGGGCAGAATTCGCCTATAACAACAGTTTTCATACTGCCTCTCATACCTCGCCATTTTTTACAGTGTATGGATGCCATCCTCATCTGCCACTTCCAATCCCTCAGACACAAGCCTCGCCTCTGCTCCACCGTACTCTCACTGATATTCAAGATATCTGGGCCAAGGTCCAGCAACATCTTCAGCGAGCCTCGGCTAAGTACAAGCTCTTTGCGGATTGAAAAAGACGAACTGCACCAGTTTTTCAACCTGGACAGAAGGTCTGGCTCAGCACTAAATACTTGAGGCTTCGCCTACCCTCCTTCAAGTTTGCTCCCCGATTCATAGGGCCATTTCCAGTACAATCTCGGGTGGGGGCGGTCACTTACCATTTCCAGTTACCAGCTAACCTCAAGGTTCACAATGCCTTCCATGTAGCCCTGCTTAAACCATTTTAAACTTCCAGATGGCATCCGGAAACCAGGAAGATCATCGTTCCTGATTCTGAGCCTGAGCCTGAATTTGAGGTAGAGGAGATTCTAGACTCCAAGCGTCAGAGAGGATGACTATTTTATCTGCTATCCTGCAAACATTTTGGCCCAGAGGACAATTCCTGGGAGCCTGCTGCTAATGTCCACGTTCCTGACCCGATTCGCGATTTCCATGACAGCTACCCACTGAAACCCGGACCTAGGCAGAGGGGGGTCCTTAAGGAGGGGGTACTGTCATGTCCCATACCTCAATGCAAGTGGCGTCCTCGGGCTGCGTGGGGTCCCATCGACACGCACACTTGACTGGCACTACCTGAGCCATGTGTGTGTAGTCCTCTCTGGATTTGTTCAGAGAGCGGTGGTTGCAGGCTCCTTAATTGCTTTGCTTCCATGCACCTGTTTCTGCTCTCTCTCTCTGCCTGGCTTCCAGGCTCCTTGATTGCTTTGCTTCCACCCACCTGGGTCTGCTCTTCCTCTGCCTGGCTTCCCTTGCTTCTCTCCTATTGGTCTTCCGGTTCCTCCTTCCCCTGCTCTTGTCCTATGGCTGTGCCCCTTCTCCCTGCTGATGTCAGACACCAGCACTTTATCAGCTGAGCTCTCCCTGGACTCCATGCTTCGGCTTCTACTTTGGTAGGTGTTTCTAACTCTGTAGTCTGCTTCTTATCTACTGGTCCCTCGTTGCTGACTTTGCCTGTATCTGGATTACCCTTCTGCCTGCCGCCTGCCTACTGACTTTCGCCTGTACCTGGTTTATTCTGTTGCCTGACGCCTGCCTACTGACTTGCCTGTACCTGGATTACTCTCTTGCCTGCTGCCTGCCTACTGACTTTCGCCTGCATCTGGATTACTCTCTTGCCTGCCGCCTGCCTACTGACTTTCGCCTGTACCTGGATTAATCTCTTGCCTGTCGCCTGCCTACTGACTTTTGCCTGTACCTGGATTATTCTCTTGCCTGCAGCCTGCCTACTGACTTGCCTGTACCTGGATTACTCTCTTGCCTGCCGCCTGCCTGGCCGATACATTCAACACTCCGCTTCCAGCTCCGTCCCAGAAGTTCTGCAGGCCGCCCGCACCTAGGGGCTCAACCTCTGGGGAACGGTGGTCAGCGCAGGTAAAACCCGGGATTGTCCAGCCGCCAAGCAGAACCTGGTCCAAGTACCGGGCTCAGCAGCGCTCTACTTGGTACAAGAACTCACAAGTCTGACAGTAGTACACTCCTATCCTATCGCCCCTCTTGCTTCTGGACCTCTGTCTGCTTCTTAGTATTATAGAGTTGTTTAATTAAAACTTCTTAAGTTACTAGGGACATCAGATGAATATAAAGAACCTTAAGATTATATGGTGTAATATATTATTTATTTATGTTTGCTTCTCAGAAAATAATTAAATGTAATTAAAACTCTAATGAAAACTCTTCTCTTGTTGTCCTAATTAGAATAAATGACTATAAATGAAGAGTTGAGCTAGGGGTTGGTGGGAACAAGGACTGAACTAGGCCCTGCAGTTCCTTGTAGTCTGTTAATGCTGTGGCAGCCAAGATGGAGTTTGTAGCAGACGCACGCTTTAGGAGCTCCTGGGCTTCAACGGATTTGCCTGGCTATTGGCGCACTCCGCATCAGATATGGGGAAGAGGAAAGGGAAAACCAGAGCCCATGCCTCCTCGGGCCCGGTTGGGAACCCTACCGTTCGCCAGACTACCCTCGAAGCATTTGGAGTCCAGGCGTCAGTAAAGCCAACGATTGCTACGACAGGAAACGCAATACCAGCAGCGAACTGTAGCATTGAGGGAGTGACGTTAAGTTCTCCCTTCGGTATGACCCCGCCGTGACCTGGAAGTGTTAGCGAAAAGGAAAGTGCTTCGTTATTGGAGACACCCGAAGTTGGTTACGATCTCCAGACGATCAGAGGAGGCCCCATCGCTACGTCCTCCCTGGGAGTAATATCAGAGGGGGGAACGATGGTATTACCGGACCCTCCATTGCCCCGGAGAACTACTTCTGGAGAACACGTTGGCCCGGTAAGACCAGAGAAAGTCACGTTGGGCATACTCTGGGACGCTATACATGGGGTTAATTCATCTCTGCTACAAATTTCAAAGTCTCTGCGGAGAGACACAGTTGAATTCAAAAACAATTTTTTATTAGTGTCCAACAAGATGGAGGCACAGCAAAAAGAAATTGGAACTATAGGAACTGAAATAAAGTTGGTACTACTACTACTACTACTACTATTTAGCATTTCTATAGCGCTTCAAAGCGTACGCAGCACTGCACAAACATAGAAGAAAGACAGTCCCTGCTCAAAGAGCTTACAATCTAATAGACAAAAAATAAAGCAAACAAATCAATTAATGTGTAGAGGAAAGAGGAGATGAGGGTAGGTGGAGGCGAGTGGATACAAGTGGTTATGAGTCAAAAGCAATGTTAAAGAGGTGGGCTTTCAATCTAGATTTAAAGATGGTCAAGGATGGGGCAAGACGTAGGGGCTCAGGAAGTCTATTCCAGGCATACGGCACAGCAAGACAGAAGGAGCGAAGTCTGGAGTTGGCAGTAGCGGAGAAGGGAACAGATAAGAAGGAAAAAGAAGTGGTAACCTCAGTAATAAAAGAAAAAAATGCACATGCTCGAAAGATGGAGAACTTAGAAAATCAGCTCAAGAGGAATAATTTAAGACTTTAAAATTTTCCAAGATCTTCTTTTATTTCTCCTTTGGAGCTATTTAAAAAATATATGTCTGAAATATTGGGACTACCGAGTGAGAATCACCCTCTGGTGACAAAACTTTATTACTTAAAAGGATCCTATAAAAATAAAGAAGAGTTGCCAAAAGAAAATTTGAATTTAACAGAAATGTTAGAAACATCAGTGGAAAAGGAACGGGCTACTCTGTTGGTGACCTTTGCCCTTGAATTGGACAAAATTAATATTTTACGTTTATTTTTTAAACATGTGAATGATGTTTTCTTGGGAGAGAAAATAAATATATTTCCTGATTTGGCTAAGGAAAGTTTGGTTAGAAGGAAGGAACTAATGACATTTAAGTCAAGAGTTCTGGCTTTAGGAGCCACCTTCTTTATCAAGTTTCCTTGTAAATGTATTATATTACTTGGATCAAACACATATCTCTTTTTTGACCCCAAGAAACTAAAAGATTTTGTTGAAAGCAGAGAATGAATGAAAGAGCTCCCTGGGGTTGTCTCAGTGGATAATGCTACAGCCTGAATGCAATGTTGGTGGACCTTCCACTCCGGGACTTTATTAAAGGGGAAAATTTTTTGTCTTTTATTTTTCCTCTTTTTTCCTTATATAATGTTTCCTAGCTCTTGGATCCTTAAATTGTGGATAAAAGTAAGACTATAATTACCTTCAGTCTGTATTAATGGTTGTGGAACTAAGTATGTAGGTTTTCCGACATTTGTTGATTATATGAGTGTAAAATGAAAAATTTAATAAAGAGAATTAAACATAATGCTGTGGGAGAAAATTCAAGTTTTAAAACTATGGGGGAAAGGGTATGGAGACTAGCTAATAAAGGCTGCTTCTTTCTTTTTTTTTTCTAACTGTGTTTATCAATATCCTACAATTCCTATTTTAAACCCCATCTTTAAGTTACCAAGCACAGAGCAAAATAATGTCACTTGCCTGAGAAACGTCCTCTTCTCTCAGAACTTCTCAGAAAGAAAGTTAAGTGGGACCTTTCCTCTCTATATAGTTTGGATTCTAAGCAGACTGCTTCAAACAAACCAGTGGCGTAGCCACAGGTGGGCCTAGGTGGGCCGGGGCCCACCCACTTAGGGCTCAGGCCCATCCAACAGTAGCACATGGTTATGAAAATGCTGCTCTCCACAATACTAGCACCTTCGCATGCTCAGTTTTCAGCGCATGCCTGCTAGAAACTATCAAGGTGGAGACTGGAGAGAAGCATTTTCCCACCAGCTGAGATATTTTTTTGGTGTGGGGGTGGGGGAGAGAACATTTGGTGCCCACCCACTTCTTGCCTAGGCCCACCCAAAATCTGCTGTCTGGCTACGCCCCTGAAACAAACCCTTTGAAGCTAGCCTAGTAATCAGATTGCCCTAGTAACCTTTGCAAATATTCTACTTCCTCACACCTTAATTAACACCTATTTCATGTCAGTAGCAGTGCTACCTCTCCAGCAGGCAAAGAACAGAAAATAACTTTCTTTTAGGACAGTTTGAACCTTGATACTATCCTTTCTAATACTCTTAGCTGTTAAGTTTCTACCTTGAGAGAAAGTTTCATTTTAAAACAAAAGAGCTATATACTATGGAAACTAGTTAACCCTTTAGTGTCCAATGTTCCCGTAATACGCCATATGAGAACAGATTGATGGGAATATTGGACACTATAGGGTTTTAATAATGCTTGCTTTTCTCGTTTATTTTTTATTTTTTCTAAGACTGAACTAGGCCCTACTGTTCCTTCTAGAGTCTATCTGTTAATGCTGTGGCAGAAAATTCAAGTTTTAAAACTATGTGGGAAAGGGTATGGAGACTAGCTAATAAAGTTTGCTTATTCTTTTTTATTTAATTCTGTGTTTATCAATATCCTACAATTCCTCTTTTAAACCCAATCTTTAAGTTACCAAGCACAGAGCAAAATAATGTCACTTACCACACTCTTCTCTCAGAGCTTCTCAGAAAGCATATATACATAGCATATATCATTTCATTCAGAAATTAATGTTACATTCATTTTGAATGGTTTTATGAAATTTTATGGTACTCTATACACGTTATGCGAGATGTAATTGTAGAATGCATGAATTATGCACCAAATTAGGATTGAAATGGACCAATCAAATGATAGGATTGTCTTCCAACAGAAATCCAGAACATTAAGGCAACCACATTGCAGCTACAACAGCTCAGACAGTATATATTTTATCTTTAGCCATAAATATATAAAACATTATCTAGAGTAACACAGATATTTGCTCTTTTTTGTTAATGTCCACTGTAGAGATGATGTTGGTAGCAGTTGTCACATTGAACTTTGGTTTGATTCGTGTTTTTCCTGATACATTGGACATGATTTAATAAAGGTAAACATTCAAAAAACGTGCAGGCTGTATTTTTCTCATGAAGACTGGGTTCATGTGGTAGTTTTGCATGAGGAGGGGTATTTCAGTCATGAGACTGCTGCAAAGGTTGCATATAATCAAAATACAGCTTAACAATCATACAAATGCACAAGGAGACTTTCAGCGTGAAGAAAAGGTATTGATGTGGGCAGCCTTAGAAGTCAACAAAAAGAGAGGATTGTATGTTGCTTTGGTTATCCTTGAGCAACAGAAAGCTCACCTCTCTTCAACTGCTCAGATAATAGAGAAATGCTCAGTTGATGTCTGCACTTCAACTGTAAGGAGAAGATGCTTGGAATTTGGACTGAGAGGTTGCAGTGCAAGGACAAAGCCATTGCTGACAGATGACCAGAGAAGGAGACATATGGCATGGGCAAAGAAATCCTCCAGTTGGAGCATGAAGGAATGGGATAAAGTGTTATTTAGTGACGAAAGTGCCTTCTACATCCTTGGAACTCATAGAAAAAACATTTATGAGAAGGTTCCCTGGAGAATATAAACCAGAGTGCCTGAATGGAGATGCAGGGCAGTCAGCAGAGTTGGCAGACTTCACATCATTGATGAGATGGTCAATGCACACAAATACATTAAAATTCTCACCATGTGCATGCTACCATCAGCTCAGCAGTTGTTTCTCAGAGATTACTTCTAGGATGACAATGCTGCATGCCATCGAGAAAAAACAGTGTCAGATTGGAAGAAAAAGGACTGGGTGAAGACAACTGAATAGCTAGCACAGTCTCCAGATCTCAATCCAATTGAGAATTTATAGCATAAGGTGACACTGGAAATAGCTAAGGGATCCTTTTGCTAAGCTGACAAGCACTAATGCATGCCTAATGCAGCTTAAAATGGCATACCATGGGATGCGCTCAGGTATCCTAGTAATTGGCAATTTGCGCACGCTAACTGCATGCTAACAAATATATAACTTTTAAAATTTGCACCCTGGTCCATAAAATCCTCTATGGTGAAGCTCCAGCTTATATGGATACCTTTATCAACTTGCCACCTAGGAATTCCCATAGATCATCTCGTTCAAACTTAAACCTCCATTACCCTACATGTAATGGTCTCAAGTATAAATCCACTTACGCTTCCACCTTTTCCTATATCAGCACTCAATTGTGCAATGCATTACCTAAATCTGTAAAAACAACTCATGATTATCTGAATTTCAGAAAATTTCTCAAGGCCAGCTTATTTGGAAAAGCTTACACTAAAGGTCCGGTCCCGCATCCATAATTCCTGGACTACAACTACTATAAAGACCTTATGAACTCTATTACCCTTTCCTCTTTTTCTTCACCCCTGTAATTACTCACCATCATCTTCACTTTACTGTACTTTATTGTTTGTCTGCTGGATTAAGGTATGCCTTTTCAGACTGATGTTAGCCACATTGAGCCTGCCAGTGGGTGGGAAAATGCGGGGTATAAATGTTACCAAAACGAAAGAAGTGGAACCCCTTCTTGTTTTTGCAGATATAAATGTTATAAATAAATAAATAAATAAATATTTTTGAGGGTTGTGTCAGGGGGCAGAGAGTGGGCATTCTGCACTAACCAGTTAGTGCATCTACATTATCTGTGCACTAACCAGTTAGCACACAGTAGCACGAGAGCCTTTACTGCCTAAAAAATGGGTGGCGGTAAGTGCACACACAGTAATTTGACTAAATGGCCATGCAATACACAAAACAGCAAAAAGACATTTTTAAGGCTGCAGTAAAAATGGCCTTAGTGCATGGGAAAGACTTGTGTAAGGGCTTGCTAAGGCCACATTTTACTGCTGCTTAGTAAATGGACCCCTAAGAGAGTCAGTGAACAAAAGGGAATTTATTGAGTCTCTTATTTGCTGGTTGGTTGAACTCAGGAACAACTCCTGAAGCTGGTGCAATCCATGCCAGAGAGATGCCGACAGATAAAGAGCAAAGGCTGGCCAGATTCACTTGTTCTATTCCCATCTTTGCATGATTAACCAACAGAACCTAGCTCCTTTAAATTAAGTGTGAGCTCATTGTACTTCAGTGTTAATGGTGAAAATCAGTGTTTACACATGTAAAAGCTGCCATGTGATGCTGCTCTGTTTGTAAACATGTTCCCAAAGAGTGCTGCTGAATATCTAGGCAGACCATTGTGACATTATCCAATTAGTGCCAGGGTGTCCAGAGAGCAAAGCAGAGAATTACTGGGCACTGCTGATATTAAGTGGTGGTACCAGGATAACTATCCAGTAAACTCAGGACAACAAAAAGGTTGTCCTAAGTTAACTGGGTAGCTATCCAAGTACCACCTCTGAATATACCCAGATATTCAGTGCCAGTACCCAGATAGACACTGGCACTGAATATCCGTATCTAACTCAGCCAGTGGTGGCAGTCTGAATACTGCTGGTCCTGTTGCATGCATAAGAAAATGCATGCATGTTTCCTGCAGCCCTTTATATTTCTTTTCCAAAGGCTTGCCATTCAGTAGCTCTTTTGTAAAATAAGCTAGAAATTGTGACAGTCATGTCTTGGACATTCCATTTCTGACCTAGACACATTCCAGTCAATATTCAACCTGCGGCAGTCAGCATTTTTTTTTCAATGCTGACTGTCGTAAGCAGAGTTAGCCCCAGATATTCAATGCCAGGCCATGTCCAGCCACCAGCATTGAATATCCAGGGATAATTCATCAGATGGTAGCTGCCAGAGCTTATACGGGTCCCAGCTGAATATTGTCCGGGACCCGCATAACATCATCTGCCCCCATCTGATGGCTACTCCCTCCTCCCACCCCCTAGAACCAAGGTAAGACACACTCCTCTTGAAGTACCGCAAAGCTACCGCTAGAGGTCGCAACAGCCATGGCTCAATGGGCTGGAGCAAGTGGGCATCACTCCTGCCCCCTTTCCCACTGGACTACCAGGGAACAGGAAGGCAAGCCCCCAGCAATGGGGAGAGGGGGATCCAGTGAGGGGAAGTGTCTTGCCTTGGTTCCAGGGAGTAGAAAGGGGAAGTAAGCATCAGATGGGGGGTCTCTCCCATCATTCAAGAGTGGGTGGGTGAGTGGGAGGGTAGGGTTACCATATGGCTCCTGAAAAAGAACACATTGATCCAGTCCAGATTTTGCTTCCATTGAAAGCAAAGGAAGTAAAACCCAGACTGGCTCAATCTGTCCTCCTTTTTCTGGACAGAAGATACCACCAAGAGGGTGGAGGTACACTTGTTTCCTACGTGAAAAGGTGCAGAAGCAAGAAGTAGGAAGGGTATGTTTATATATTTTCAAGTCGTGCTTTTGATATATATAAGTGTAATTATTTTGGCATTCATCTATGGACTCATGAATAGTTGGATTAGTTTATTATCTATTTACATTGTGAAAAGGGTCCACTGCTTCCCAGCAAAGTGGAGCCGTCCACCAGCCATTTTTCCAGATCTCACCACAATTGCAGACAATGGCTAGGTCAAACGATTTTTATTATCAAGCCAATAACAGCTGTCACAAACTTCAGTACATAGGTTATCCCCAAACAAACAGGTTCCAACCACATAGGTATCCAGTAAAGCAGGTAAATAAATCAGGCTTCCAATAAAGCAGGAGAATAAATCAGGCTTCCAAATAAGTCAGGCTTCCAATAAAGCAGGTAAATGAAGCAGGATTCCAAATGCATCAGGCTTTCAATAAAGCAGGTAAATAAAGCAGGTTTCCAAATACGTCAGGCTTTCAATAAAGCAGGTTTCTCTCACCTCCAACACCCTTCCAAACCCTCAGGAGCTGGCCATCCCTGCCTTGGAACTCTGCCACTCCATAAAGGCTTCTCCCCCCCTCCTGGGATTCCTCTCCCCTCTGATCTACCCCTCCTTCCATATAATCCATCCAATCATCTTCTTCCCTCTCCATGGGCCCCTCTCTATTCCAGCTGGGCCGCATGGTATATTGATTGCGTATCCAGGGGAACTGAGCTTCTTCCCTCCGCCTCCCCCTAGTGGGGGATGAAATTATAGGCTCAGCCTGGCTATCCCCCTTGCTCCCTCTGCTGGAGCTGGGAATCCATTCCCTTGTTTCCAGATTACTCTCTGCCTCCCTCCTTACAATGGCTTCTGGTACTTGTATTTCAGGGTCTAAATGCTTGATCCCAGCCACCCTGGCAGTAGCCTTGTCACACACCCCCTCCCTCAAGAAATTGCAACCCTCGGAAGACCACAGAGGACTCTTCCGAGGGTTCACAATTTGGGACAGGGCATCTGCATTTCCATGGAGCTTCCCTGCCCAATGCTGCACTGTGAAGGAAAAAGCCTGCAGGGCTAAATACCACCTCGTAAGGTGGCTGTTCTGGCCATGCCTCTGCTGCAACCATTTTAACGGGGCATGATCCATTATGAGTATAAAAGTTCGTCCCTGGAGGTAATATTTTAAAGTTTCCATGGCCCACTTAACGACTAGGCACTCCCTCTCTATCACCACATAGTGCCGTTCTGCGGGCGTCAGTTTCTTACTCAGAAACACCACTGAGTGTTCCTCCTGCCCAAACTCCTGGGACAAGACAGCCCCCAGCCCTGTTTCAGAGGCATCGGTTTGTAAAAGGAAGGGCCTCCCGAAATCTACTCCCCTCAAGACGGGTTCTTGACATATGATGTGTCGTAGTGTGTCGAAGGCTGCCCTCCCCTGTGTCTCCCATATCAAAGTATTGGGGTGGGTCCTCTTTAACATATCTGTCAAGGGGCTGGAGATCTCCGCAAAGTTAGGGATGAAACGTCTATAGTACCTCACGAGTCCCAGAAAGCTACATAGTTGTTTTTTGTTGAGGGGCAAGGTGAAGTCCCGTATACCTTGCACTTTATCGGTTAGGGGTTTTTGACTCCTCCCCCTACCCAATATCCTAGGTATGCCACCTCTTGGGCAGCGAACATGCACTTTTTTGGGTTTACCGTCAATCCTGCTTCCCGCAGGGATTCTAACACCGCTGCAACCCGTGGCAAATGGGACGCCCACTCCTTGCTAAATATTACAATATCATCCATGTAGGCGGCTGCATACTCGTGATGCCCCCGCAGGATGTGATTGGCTAAGCGTTGACAGGATGCAGCCGCCCCATTCAAGCCAAATGGCATTCTCCTAAATTGGAATAGCCCTAGAAGTGTAATAAAGGCAGTCTTAGGCTTGGCTTCCTCTGCTAAAGGAATTTGGCAATAGCCTTTTGTAAGGTCTAGAGTAGTAAAATACCGGGCTTGTCCCAATCTATCTAATAAATCATCGACTCGGGGCATAGGGTAGGCATCAAATCTAGAGATGGTGTTAACCATCCTGAAATCGATGCAAAATCTTTGGGAGCCGTCGGATTTTGGTACTAGTACTACCGGACTAGCCCAAGGACTGTGGGACTCTTCTATGACCCCAAGGTCCAGCATTTCTTGCACCTGCCTGATAATCTCCTGTCTTTGAGCCTCGGGCACCCAGTAGGGTCTTTGGCGAATGATGTGCCCTGGTTCAGTATGAATATAGTGGGTGATCACCCGTGTTTCCCCAGGAAGGGGGTTAAGCACGTCCTGAAACTGCCTCAACAGTGCCTCCACCACCTGCCTCTGCTGAGGCTCCAGGGAAGTACCTTTACCCGGAGTATCCCCTTCCTTGAGGTCACTAAGCTGGAGCCCTAGGTCTTCCTCCCGGACCGCTACTATCCCGCTTCGCTCTATCCATGGGCGTAGTACATTCACATGATACACTTGGACTCTTCCTTTGTCATTTTTAACCCGGTAGGTCCAAGGACCTACTTTACCGTCTATGGTGCAAGACCCTTTCCATTGCGAGAGGAACTTATGAGGGTCTGAGGGGATCATTACCAGGACCCGCTCCCCTACCTTGAAGTGCCTAGCCTTGGTACCCTGGTCATAGTACCCCTTTTGAATCCCCTGGCACCTTCCCAAATTGCTCTGCACATACTCTGAAAGGCGATGTAACCGGGCCCTTAATTCCCGGAGATATATACTGATGGGTTGGGGATCTTCTGTTCTCTCCACCCACTGCTCCTGTATAATGTCCAGAATTCCCCGGGGTAGCCGTCCGTATACTAGCTCAAACGGGGACACCCTCAGCAATGCCTGAATATTTTCCTGGCAGGCGTATAGAGCAAAGGGGAGTAACTGGTCCCAGTCCTCATACTGCCAGTTCAATCCCCTCCTCAGCATACCCTTAAGGGTTTTGTTGAACGTTTCTACCATTCCATCCGACTGGGGATGGTAGGCTGAGGTTGTTATATGCCGGATGCCAAAGGCCTCCCATAACTGTTTTAAGCTACCAGACTTGAAATTAGAGCCCTGGTCAGTAAGAACCTCCCTAGGGAACCCTATCTCACAAAAGAGTTTAACTGACTCGGTGGCTATTCCCTTGGCCTTTATGTTTTGTAAGGGAACAGCCCAGGGAAACCACTTAGCTCGGTCCATGATGACCAGAATGTACAGGAATCCCCTAGGGGTTCTAATGAGGGGCCCGATAATGTCTGTTATGATTCTATTATGTTTCTGCCTGAATCCTACTAGTCAGACAGGGGAATGCTTGAAACCGCTCCTGATTGGTCCATCAGGGGCCGAGCTGATGTCAGTCTGTCTACATAAGCTCGCCTCTCCCAGCAACCCCTGCTTTGGTGTTTACTCTTATCTGCTTAAAGCCCTCTTTTGCTTGTGTGAGCTGTTAGCTCTGTGCTTGTGTGAACCCCTTTGCTTTGTGTGAGCTGTTAGCTCTGTGCGTGTGTGGAGGATTTCTCCTCTCTTGGCTGCAGTTTCTGTTTGCTCTGTCTCTGTCCGTGTGTAGCTAATTACCCCCTCCCTTCACCTGGTATCTCTGTGTAGCTCTGGTGCTGAGTGTTGAGTTACTTCTCGGTCTGTTCTAGTTTCTTGTTTCTGTCTTCCTTCTGAGTTCCCTTGTGCTGTGTTTATTTCTCCCTGTCTGGTCCTGTCCCTTGTTTCTATGGGGGTTGTTTATTGTTTTTTCTTTGTGCTTCCTTTCAGCCCTGTGCCCCAGCTTTCTGTTTGTGTGCTAAGCTGGGTTTAACCCTTTGCCTGCAGAGCTCCTCTGCTTCCCTGTTACTTGCCTTATTCTCTGCCTCAGCTTTCTGTATGTGTGCTGAACTGGGTTTAAACCCTTTAGCTGCAGAGCTTCTCTACCTCTGGCAGTTATCTGGTTAATGCAGTCTTCCTTGATGACTGTCCAATACTTCCTTTCCTGTACTGCCTCCTGGTTACTGGGTATTGTCCTTTCCCTGTTTTGCTGAGGGTCTCTGTCTACAGTATCATTTCTTGTGTTCCTGTGTATGCTACCTTTTCTCCTTGACCGCTAGCACAAAGGGTGCTGCCGGTGCCCCGGTCCCCGGTATGGGACACCTCGCTTAGTCTCTTTCTCCCCTCCCTAAGAGTGTATCAGTTCCAGGTAGGCCATGAGGCCCACATGCTTGAGCTCTGAGTGTATCGGTTCCAGATAGGCCGTGAGGCCCGCTTGAATGCCCCCTTTCTGGTAGTGTAAGATTGGTTGTGTGTGTCTGTGCATGGATCAGTAGCTGGGGTTGTGTATTGTACCTCTTCGATCCATCCTAGGCCTTGGCCTAAAAGCTATATTAGGCCTCGGCCTAGGTCCAAGGGCTCACGTCCCGTCTAACAATGTCCATGGCTAGGCTAGTCATAGATTCCCTTATGGTGGGAGGGGCAACAACGGGGCTCGTGAAGGAAGCCGGTCAATCAGTCTCTGAGGGCAGCTTTGACAATATTCCTGTACCTCCCGATGTACCCCTGGCCAATAAAACTGCTCCAGGACTTGTTTTAATGTGTTCTGAGAGCCCTTAAGACCTGCTAACGGATGATCATGGGCACCCTTGAGAATAACTTTCCGGAATACCTGGGGAATTACTAGCTGCTGTCAGATAGTGCCTCCCACCGGTTCCAGAATTTCTCTATATAATAACTCCTTGCCTAAAGCAGGGGGAAACACTCTGAAAGAACTCCCCTGGTTTGCTCAAAAGCTCTCTTGAGGACAGGATCCCCTCTCTGCTCCTGGGCAAAGGCAGGCAACCTTGCTACCACCTCTCCTGCAACCCAGGGCATGGTTTCCCCTTGACCTATATCACGAAGGACCTGGGCTCTCTTCTGCCTTTCTAGGAGCCGGGAGTCCCTAGCCTTCCGTCCCTTCCCTGAAGTTCCCAATACTGTCTCATGAAAGGGGAAGATTTGCCCTAAAGAGTCATCCTCCAAGGATACTGACCCTCCTTTTGCCTGTTGGGCCCGCGTGGTTACCCACCCATGCAATTCCTGGAGACACCTAGAAAAAGGACCCCAGTCTCTCCCCAACACCAGGTTGAAGGGTAGCCTAGGCAGCACTGCTAAATTGAGGTACCCATTAAAGAAGGGGCTGTGGAGCCTCAGGCGGAACACCGGGAACTACTACTACTACTTATCATTTCTATAGCGCTACTAGACATATGCAGCGCTGTACACTTGAACATGAAGAGACAGTCCCTGCTCAACAGAGCTTAAAATCTAATTAGGACAGACAAACAGGAAAAACAAAAGATAAGGGAATATTAAAGTGAGGATGATAAAATAAGGGTACTGAACAAGTGAACAAGGGTTAGGAGTTAAAAGCAGCATCAAAAAGGTGGGCTTTTAGCTTAGATTTGAAGACGGTCAGAGATGGAGCTTGACGTACCGGCTCAGAAAGTCTATTCCAGGCATATGGTGCAGCAAGATAAAAGGAACGGAGTCTGGAGTTAGCGGTGGAGAAGAAGGGTGCAGATAAGAGAGATTTACCCAGTGAACGGAGTTCCCGGGGAGGAATGCAGGGAGAGATGAGAGTGGAGAGGTACTGAGGAGCTGCAGAGTGAATGCACTTATAGGTCAATAAGAGGAGTTTGAACTGTATGCAGAAACGGATAGGAAGCCAGTGAAGTGACTTGAGAAGAGGGCTAATATGAGCATAACGACCCTGGCAGAATATTAGTCGTGCAGCAGAATTTTGAACAGATTGAAGAGGAGAGAGATGGGGAGACCTGTGAGAAGCAAGTTGCAATAGTCTAAGCGAGAGGTGATAAGAGCGTGGATGAGGTTTCTGGTAGTGTGCTCAGAAAGGAAAGGGCGAATTTTGCTGATATTATAGAGAAAGAAACGACAGGTTTTAGCAGTCTGTTGAATATGTGCAGAGAAGGAGAGGGAGGAGTCGAAGATGACCCCAAGGTTACAAGCTGATGAGACAGGAAGGATGAGAGTGTTATCCACAGAAATAGAGAATGGGGGAGGAGGAGAGGTTGGTTTAGGGGGAAAGATAAGAAGCTCAGTCTTGGTCATGTTTAGTTTCAGATGGCGCTGAGACATCCAGGCAGCAATGTCAGACAGGCTGATACTTTGGCCTGGATTTCAGCTGAGATTTCTGGTGTGGAGAGGTAGATCTGGGAGTCATCAGCGTAAAGATGATACTGAAAACCAGGGGATGAGATCAGAGTACCAAGGGAAGAAGTATAGATGGAGAAGAGAAGAGGTCCCAGGACAGATCCCTGAGGTACACCAACTGACAGTGGGATAGAAGTAGAAGAGGATCCACTAGAGTATACACTAAAGGTACGCTGGGAAAGATAAGAAGAAAACCAAGAAAGAACAGAGCCCTGAAATTCAAGTGAGGATAGCGTGTCAAGAAGTAGGCTGTGATCAACAGTGTCAAAAGCAGCAGATAGATCGAGAAGGATGAGGATAGAATAGAGACCTTTGGATCTGGCTAGGAACAGATCATTGGAGACTTTAGCAAGCGTTGTTTCAGTAGAATGAAGGGGGTGAAAGCCAGATTGAAGTGGATCAAGAATAGCTTGAGATGAAAGAATGTCAAGGCAACGGTGGTGAACAGCACGTTCAAGTATCTTGGACAGGAAAAGGAGGAGGGAGATGGGGTGATAGTTGGAAGGACAGGTAGGGTCCAATGAAGGTTTTTTAAGGAGTGGTGTGACTACGGCATGTTTGAAGGCATCAGGAACAGTCGCAGTGGACAGTGAAAGACTGAGGATATGACAGATAAATGGGATGACAGTAGGAGAGATAGTGTTAAGTAGATGGGTGGGAATAGGATCAGAGGAACAGGTAGTTAGTTTTGAGGAGGAAATAAGATGTGTAGTTTCCTCTTCAGTGATTTCAGAAAAGGAAGAAAAGGAGGCCGGGGTTGGAGGGTTGAGAGAATGGACTAAGGGAAGGAGAGGTGGAGGTGACCTGGTTGAGAATTCAAATTTAATCTTGTGAACTTTATCATGAAAGAACTCAGCCAGAGTCTGGGGGGAAAGTGAAGGGGGGGTTGGAGGTGAAGGCACTTTGAGGAGAGAGTTCAGTGTGGCAAAGAGACGACAAGGGTTTGAGCCAAGAGAATTTGTCAACTGGATGTAATAGTCCTGTTTGACAAGTAAAAGAGCAGACTGGAAGGAGGTCAACAAGCATTTGAAATCTATGAAGTCAGCATGGGCACGGGATTTCAGTCAAAGGTGTTTGGCAGAGCGGACACAGGAACATAGGTAGCGGATTCTAGAGGTCATTCAAGGTTGGGGTTTGATACGTTTTATAGAACGGGGAATGAGAGAAGCAAGAGTATCCAGAGCAGAGGAGAGAATAGTATTATATGAAGAGACAGCCTCATTGATGGACTTGGATAACATAGTGGTACAGAAGAGATTTGAAACATTGGAGGACAGAGTAGAAGGGTCAATAGCCTGAAGATTCCTAAATGTATTGGTTAAGATTGGACGGGACTGGGGAGGAGGGTGTTTAAGTGTGAAAGTTATCAGATGATGGTCAGAGAGGGAAAGAGTTGAGTCACAGAAACTGGAGAGTGAGCAGTTTGAGGAGAGGATAAGATCAAGACAGTGGCCGTTCTGGTGAGTGGGGGCAGTGGAGCACAGTTGAAGATTGAATGAGGATGTTAAAGCAAGAAACTGCGAAGCATAAGAGTCAGAGGGATCATTAGCATGAATGTTAAAATCCCCAAGAATGAGAGAAGGAGATGAAGGTTCAAGAAAGAAGGAAAGCCAAGCATCAAAGTCAGTGAGAAAGGAAGAAAGGGACTTATCAGGGGGTCGATAAATGACTGCTACTCGGAGAGGCAGAGGAGTAAATAGACGGATGGAGTGGACTTTGAAGGAAGAAAAACAGTGAGATTGAGGTAGAAGAAGTGGTTGAAATCTACAAGAGGGTGAAAGTAGTAGCCCGACACCACCTCCGCAGCCAACCGGGCGAGGAGTATGGGAGAAAAGATAACCTCAATGGCATAGGGCCGCAACTGAAGCAGAGTCTTCAGGGTAAAACCAAGTTTCAGTTAGGATAAGCAGATGGAGAGTACGAGAGATAAAGAGGTCATGGATGTAGGAAAGTTTGTTACAGACAGAGCGGCCATTCCACAGAGCGCAAGAGAAAGGCAGGGAAGGAGGGGGAGGAGAGGCTGTTGCAGCCCGATGAATACACCGAATGGGTAACATGCCACAATACGCCTCATCCCCTTCTTCCCAGGTACCCTTTATCTTCTGCCATAGAAGTTTAGATATCATGGATTGATTGCCTCCCAAGTCCAAAAGGCACCTAACAGGAACTCCCTCCAACTGAACTTCATGGAAAAAAAGGAGCCCTGATCTCCCCCACCCTGGCCCATGAACCCTACTTTCTCCTTATAATTCCTCAAAAAATGACCCTCTTGGCCACACTGAAAACAGTTGCCCCCTTTAAGTGGGGACTCCTTCTTCCCAGGTTCTCGCTCCCTTACCCAGGTCTGGGACGCCATTTGGCCTATAGGTCCCTTACTCCACCACCTGCTCAGCTGTTTTTTTCTCAGGCTTCAGCCACTTAACCGCCAGATCCCTGAGATTCTGGGCTAAGGCCCTAGGCCTTTCTTCTCCCTTAAGCATGGTCTCCCTAAAAAGACGGCGATAGTAGTCTTGGGTCAAGCGCAATCTACTTTTAATGGCCGCCACCACCTCCTCGTAGTCCATAGTACGAGCAGGGGTTGAGGCCCTATAGGCAGCCAGCGCTTCGCCAGTCAAACAGCCTGCCAGCCTCACAGCCCACTGCTCCAATGGCCATTTCATGGCCCTGGCAATCCTCTCAAAAGTTACTATGAAGTCCTCCACGTCATCCTTTTCCCCCATTTTCCCCAAAGAGAAAGGATGATATGGAGCTAAGCCCACCGCTATAGGGGTCATTTCTGGAGCGCTGGGTGCTGCGACTTTCCACACCAAATCTTCCATCGCTTGCATCTGCACCTGGAGGGCTTTTAATAAGGGCCCTTGTTGATCCCTGGTAGCTTCTACCACCTGGTGCAGGGCTTGCTGCGAGCCCTCTTGCTGTTTCTGGAACTGTGCTGCCATCCAGTGCAATAACTCCTTCTGTTCCATCAGTGGCAATGGATAAGATCCTGTAAAGCAAAAGAAACAAACCCAAGTGCGCTGCCTTTTTTTTTCTTCTCCAGCAGGTCCTCTTTAAGAATCTGCCTGGGTTCTCTACCCTTTAGTTTCACCTCCCTTAACCAGCTCCTTATCCAGCCTTGGCCTCCCTAGGTACAGCTTACCTGAGGTGCCTGCTGATCTGCGCAATAAAGGGAACCAAAGTCCTCTGTCCCACAACTCGTCTTCGTGGATCACACTTCAGGTAGTGGCATTGTGAAAAGAGTCCACTGCTTCCCAGCAAGGTGGAGCTGTCCAGCAGCCGTTTTTCCAGATCTCACCACAATTGCAGACAGTGGCTAGGTCAAACGATTTTTATTATCAAGCCAATAACAGCTGTCACAAACTTCAGTACATAGGTTATCCCAGTGCTTTTTTTGTAGAAAAAAAGGTGCCGGTACTCATTGTTGGAGGAGTCACCACATAGGACTTCACCCCTATTATAGTCACACCCACATTTGCCACACCCCTTATACCAGCCATAGCGCATATAAGCATAGTAAACATAGTAACGTAGTAGATGACGGCAGAAAAAGACCTGCACGGTCCATCCAGTCTGCCCAACAAGATAACTCACATGTGCTACTTTTTGTGTATACTTACCTTGATTTGTATCTGTCTTTTTCAGGGCACAGACCATATAAGTCTGCTCAGCACCAGCCCTGCCTTCCAACCACCAGCCCCTTGATTTGTATCTGTCTTTCTCAGGGCACAGACCGTATAAGTCTGCCCAGCACTAACCCCGCCTCCCAACCACCAGCCCTTATACTAGTATAGGAGAAAAAAATAACGTGATTTTTTTTTTCATTATAAATAATTTCTGTAAGCTGTTACAGCTCCAGTATACCCAGTGCAAAATAAGACAGCAGATGTAAATTCTCAAATTGGACATATTCCAGACACTAAAATGAAAATAAAATGATTTTTTCTACCTTTGTTGTCTGGTGACTTTGTTTTTCTGATCATGTTGATTCTGCTGCTATCTGTCCTCTTAACTCCATTTCCAGGGCTTCCTTTCCATTTATTTCTTTACTTTCCTCCTTTCTTCTTCATTTCTTGCACTACATCCGTAAGTAAAAGCTGGGTCCTACGCAGACTTGACTGTCCAGTGGATCCAGCTTCTGCCTATTTTCTACATCCATGTGTAGTTTTTCTCCTCTCTTCCTTTTCCCTCATCTCATCTCCTTCCTCACTCTTCCCTCACCTCCATCCATGTCCAGCATTTCTTCTCTCTCCCTTCCCTCTCCTCCATCCACCCATGTCTAGCAGCCCTCCTCTCCCCTGCCCTCCATCCACCCATGTTCAGAGACCCCCCCGTCCCCCCTGCCCTCCACCCATGTCCAGCAACCCCCCTCTCCCCCCTGCCATCCACCCATGTCCAGCGATTCTCTCTTCCCCCTGCCATCCACCCATGTCCAGCTACCCCCCCTGTCATACACCCATGTCCAGTGACCCCCGTCCCCCCTGCCATCCACCCATATCCAGTGATTCTCTCTTCCCCCTGCCATCCGCCCACGTCCAGCAACCCTTCTTTACCCCCTGCCCTCCCCTGCCATCCACCCATGCCCAGCAACCCCTTCCCCCCTGCCATCCACCCATGTCCAGCAACCCCCCCGTCCCCCCTGCCATCCACCCATGTCCAGCGATTCTCTCCTCCCCCTGCCATCCACCCATGTCCAGCGACCTGTCCCCCCTGCCCTCCCCTGCCATCCACCCATGTCCAGAACCCCCCATCCCCCCTGCCATCCACCCATGTCCAGCGACCCCCCCGTCCCCCCCTGCCATCCACCCATGTCCAGCGATTCTCTCTTCCCCCTGCCATCCTCCCATGTCCAGCGACCCTCCAGTCCCCCCTGCACTCCCCTGCCATCCACCCATGTCCAGCAACCCCCCTGTCCCCCCTGCCATCCACCCATGTCCAGCAACCCCCCTGTCCCCCTGCCATCCACCCATGTCCAGCGATTCTGTTCCCCCTGCCATCCACACATGTCCAATGACCCTCCTTGTCCCCCCTGCCCTCCCCTGCCATCCACCCATGTCCAGCAACCTCACCGTCCCCCCTGCCCTCCAACCCATGTCCAGCGACTCTCCTCGTTTCCCTGCTCCCCCTCCCTCCAGCCACCTATACCCATCTGAGCCCCCCTCCCCGACCCAGTCCCCACCTGCCTACCAGGTCCGTGCCGACGACCATCTTCTCCTGCCACCCGGCACCGTGACCCAGCCTTTAAAAAAATCTACGAAGCGGCGGAGCAGTGCCTCGCGTCTGCCTGTAAAAGAAGAAAAATCGCCTCGTCGGCCGGCCTTCCCTCACTGTGTTCCGCCCTTGCGGAAATAGGAAGTTACGTCAGAGGGCGGGACACAGTGAGGGAAGGCCGACCGACGAGGCGATTTTTCTTCTTTTACAGGCAGACGCGAGGCACCGCTCCACCGCTTCGTAGATTTTTTTAAAGGCTGGGTCACGGTGGCAGGAGAAGAGGGTCGTTGGCATGGAGCTGGTAGGCAGGTGGGGGGGGGGGGGGACTAGGTCGGGGAGGTGACCTACAAAAAAAGGTGCCGGTACGCCGTGGTTCCAACCACATACGTAGGTTTCCAGTAAAGTAGGCTTCCAAAATAAATCAGGCTTCCAATAAAGCAGGTAAATGAAGCAGGGTTCCAAATACATCAGGCTTTCAATAAAGCAGGTTTACAAATGCATCAGGCTTTCAATAAAGCAGGTTTCACTCACCTCCATAGCCGCCGAGAGGAGGGGGGCAGGGGGGACAAAATTCCCCAGGCCCAGGCCTCCAAGGGGGGCCCGGCGCTGCAGTCACACCCGCCCTCCTTCGTCGACCGTCTGCCCCCTGCATTGGAATCGCAGTCTCACCTCCATGAAAGCAGCGCTGTAGGCAGCAGAACGCCTCCCTTCGGCCCTCCTTCCCTCCCTGTGTCCCGCCCTCGTCTGACGTAACTTCCATGAGGGCGGGACACAAGGAGGGAGGAGGGCCGAAGGGAGGCGTTTTGCTGCCTGCAGCGCTGCTTTCATGGAGGTGAGACTGTGACTTCAATGCAGGGGGCCCAGCCCAGTGGCGGACGGAGGGGGGAAGCGGTGGTGACATAGGGGGGGGGTGAAGGGGGGAGCGGTGGCAACCTCAGGGGTAAAGGGGGGAGCAGTGGCTGCAGTGATCTTGGGGGGGGAGCGGTGGCAACCTCAGGGGGGGGTGGAGGGAGAGCGGCGGCAGTGGGGGTGGGGCGGCGAGGGTGGCAGGGGCGGGGCCCCGGGGGCGGCCTTGCCCCAGGCCCGGCCCAGTCTCTCGGCGGCCCTGCTCACCTCCAACACCCTTCCAAACCCTCAGGAACTGGCCATCCCTACCTTGGAACTCTCCCACTCCATAGAGGCTTCTCCCCCCTCCTGGGATTCCTCTCCCCTCTGATCTACCCCTCCTTCCATATAATCCATCCAATCATCATTTTCCCTCTCCATGGGCCCCTCTCTATTCCAGCTGGGCCGCATTGTATATTGATTGCGTATCCAGGGGAACTGAGATTCTTCCCTCCACCTCCCCCTAGTGGGGGATGAAATTATAGGCTCAGCCTGGCTATCCCCCTTGCTCCCTCTGCTGGAGCTGGGAATCCATTCCCTTGTTTCCAGATTACTCTCTGCCTCCCTCCTTGCAATGGCTTCTGGTACTTGTATTTCAGGGTCTAAATGCTTCATCCCAGCCACCCTGGCAGTAGCCTTGTCAGAATATGTAACATTTTTTATATATGTATTGTTTTTTTTATATATGTATTGAATTCTTATATATTTTCCTTTCAAAGATATGTTCTTTTATGACATTGGTGATTTTGATTGATATTTTGTAAACACCTTGTTTCATAAACTCCTGAGGAAGGCGCGTGGTAGCGCCGAAACACAGCTGTGTTGAATCGAGTCTTTTTCATTTTTCTTGCAATAAAGAATTGATTCTGAACAGATGTCTCTTCAGGTGTTTCAGAAGAGCCTACCCTTCCTACTTCTTGCTTCTGCTCCTTTTTCTGGAGCCATATGGTAACCCTATGGGAGGGAAGAATGTCATGCTTGCTCCAAGAGAGGGGAGGGAAGGAGGGGGAATCATAAGAGGTGGCATGTTCCGAGGGGTGGTGTTATGTGGGAGGGAGAGGGATGGCAGCAAATAATGCCATGAACTAAAGGGGGATTGGAAGAGGTGGCATGTTCCAAGGGGGGGGGGGGGTATTATGTGGGAGGGAAAGGGATGGCAGCAAGTAATGCTATGACCTAAAGTTAACCAGGCACCAGCCGATATCCAGACTGATGCCTGATTCACTTTGCCACATAAAGTTAGGACAGCCTTTTTCTGTCCTAGCTTTATGTGATTGCTCAGCCAATTAGCAGACTGAAAATCTCAGCTATCTGGCTAGCTGTCTGCACAGCCCTAACTCCGCCTCCACACCACCACAAACTAGCCTATTTCAGCATGGTCGGTTAAAGAGGATATTCAGCAGCACTATCCGGTTAAGTGCCACTGAATATCCCCGGTTAGCCCAGACATGCAATTTAAATGGCCAGGAGCCTCTACTGGCCATTTAAATCACTTTGAATATAGACCCTGCTATGTTTAAATATATTTTACATTTTGTTCAAGAACATGTACTAATCTGAAAACCAGTCCTTTTTGCAGGTCTGTTGGACTGGAGTTATATACCCCTGGGATAACATGGTTTACCATCCTGTCATGTCCACAACAGGCAATATTGCTTACCGGTGTATCCTGAGATATAGGTTTCTACGTGCCTCTGATCTGTCTTCAGTGGAAAGCTTTGGTTAGTGCTGCTGGTAATTCCATTATTCCCCATGCTGCTGTGGAGTGGCAATGTGCTTATTGGTGCCAGCACTGAGTGAGGGCTTTTTACCACGCTGGGGTCTGTCAGCAAACGGTTTGTTGTTTTACCATAGGTGTTTCCTGTCTGGTAACGCAACTGGGGGCAGAAGCCGGCATATCTGAGAAGAATGTATACACAGAAATATTTCAGATAGAAGTGCATTTATCACTGGGGATTCAATTGAAAAACTATCATTAAATACATAGGACATGCCATAATGGGTCAGGTCAGTGGTCCATTGAGCTCAGCATCCTGTATGTGACATTGGCCAATCCAGGTCATTTGATATACCCAGAAGATCTCTTCACTATTGCATACCCTGGAGGTAGGTGTCGATTTTCCATGCATGCCTAGTGTTCATAAATTTGGACTCCAGAAACTTTTCCAAACTGTTTTTAAAATGCTGTTAATACTATTAAGATCCATTCCACAATAGTTGAGCCTTTCTGAATTTTCTACTTCCTGGTTATCATCACTCCAGCCATAAGGAGAAAATGGCTATTGAGTCTTCTATCTATTATTTATCCCTTATTCTTACAACCCCGGTAGATAGATTTTAAGATCCAACAGTGTATTCATGCTCATAATTACCTGCTGTTGTACATTTTTCCAGTAGGTTTGAATTTTATCAACTCCCACCACATACAGTCCTCATCTTACATCCTGCCTTCTAGAGGATAGACTGGATTTTACTTCTTGAATATATTCACAGGTTTTTATGTTTCAAATACGCTTGATAAAGATTTTAATATTAATTTATACTTCTAAAGTAAAATTCTTTTCAAAACCTCTCTTGGCCTGCCTTATTACATTTTTACATCCAACTTGCCAGTGCTTGCAATCATCTCTGTTTTCTTCATTAGGGTCTGCTTTCCATTTTCTGAATGACACTCATTTTTGACTTTCATTGCCTCTTCCACCTCACCATTAAACTATGTCAGCCATTGTTTGTCACTGCCTCTTCCACCTCATCGTTAAATTCTTTCAGCCATTGTTTGGCCTTTTTTCCACCTTCTTTTTTAAACAAATGGAATATGTTATTTCTGGGCCTCCAAAATGGTCTTGTATATAATCTCCAAGCATCATGCAAATTTTTCTACCACTCCTTTTAATTTTTCTCTGAAAAATTTTTCTCATTTTATAATAGTATCCCTTTTAATTATTAAGTACTACAGCAGTAATTTGTTTAGAATCTTCATTCAAGTGACGACAAATTTTACTACATTTTGATCAATAATAGACTGGCCAATAATACCTTTTGCACCAGATCCTACATGCCATTAAGGACTAGATCTAAAATAGTTTAATCTCTGATCAGATCCTGGATTAACTGTTCCATAAACCAGTCAACTAAGGCATCTAGAAAATTCCTTGGCAAGTCCCAATAAGACATTTACCCAATCAATATTGGGTTAATTGAAATCTGAACTATCAAAAATAACTGGCTCAAAGGGCTCCTTTTTACTAAGCCATGCTAGTAATTCCCACATTGCAAATGTGACAAAGCCCATTCAATTCCTATGGGATTCATCACATTTGCCACACCAGGAATCACTAGCATGGTTTAGTAAAAGGGGCCCTAATTGCTTAAAAATTAGTGAAAAAAAGACCTTGGAACAACATTAGCACCACAGACATGTTATCCTGATCTAAAGTGGTACTATCTAATCATCAGTCAAAGAAAGAACTCTACCATCAAAAATCTCTGCAAGAAAGGGATACAAATATGAGAACAAAAAGCCTAAAACCACAAAAACTGGTAACAATAAGTGTTGGTGCCAGGCAAAATGATTGAAGATATACTAAAAAAAACAGAGGACCATTATAATTCAAAAGATCTGTGTTTCTAACTGTGATACTTATGATCATTAATTAGTTTCTTTGAAAATTTGTGGGGGCTGAGTGCCAATATTTCTGCTAAAAATTTCAATAAACTCCTAAATGCAGGAGCATAAAACATGGAAGGCAATGAGGCAAATTTAAAACAGGGAAAAAAAGATAATTTTCAGCGCTAAGCTCATAAATTAGACTTATAAATCTAAGCAAATGAATGGCAGGGCTAAATTTATATATAAAAAAAGAGAGGGAACAAAGTACAAACTAAAGTCCAAACAAAAAAAAAAACAGCACCACGGGCCTTTAAAAATGGAACACAGTTCTTTAATGAATGAGCCTTGACAAAAAGACCCGACACGGGCCGTGTTTCGGTGACTAGCACCTGCGTCAGGGGTCACAGTGATGACGTGAAAACTTGGGGAATAACTCGAATATATTCCTCTACAATATATTATTCCTTACCCCACGTCTCATGTAGTAAAAGCTACAAAGCACCAAGGCACTTTCACTTTCTGTATCACCGAAACACGGCCCGTGTCGGGTCTTTTTGTCAAGGCTCATTCATTAAAGAACTGTGTTCCATTTTTAAAGGCCCGTGGTGCTGTTTTTTTTTTTTTTGTTAGGGCTAAATTTATAAGCATAACTTTTAAGCTCCTAAATGAAGATGATGTTTCAGTTGAAAATGTGGTGTGGCCTTTTAGAAAGCATGTGAAAACTAGAATTTAGATGCCCCATGTCGGGACATCTGAAGTTCCACCAGTACAGGATCTGCTGATGTAGAGCTTGTTCTAAAATACAGTGAAATGGATGTTCATGTGCTAGTGATGTGTAGCATACACATCCATTTTAGAAAAATAGATGTCTAAAATATCAATGGGGCAACACAGAAACATAAATATCTTTGTAGACACTTTTTGAAATGGCAAAATTAGGACCTCTTATCAAGCTGGGCTAGCGGCTCCTGGTGCGGTAATGCAGACAAAGTCCATTCACTTTGAATGGGCTCCATCGGCATTGCTGTGTGGGAACCACTAGTGCGGCTTGATAAAAGAGGCCTGTAATGTTTATGTGCTGGAATGTAAACAGGTATGGCAGCCATTTTAGAAACATAGATATCTATTTCTCCTGAAGCTGTCACAAACAGGGCCGGTCTTAGCAAGTGCGGGGCCCTATGCAGACCAATCTGATGGGGCCCCATCCTAGCCCCGCCCCCACCCTAGCTCCAGGGCCGGCCACCCCTCCCTCTGAGCTCCAGGGCAGCCACCCCTCCCTCTGAGCTCCCGGGCCATCCCCAGGGCTCCCCAGCTCCCTCCCTCCCTCCCAGCTCCAAGGCCTCCTGGCCTCCCTCCCAGCTCCAAGGCCTCCCTCCCACCCAGCTCCAAGGCCAGTCTCTCTCTCTCTCCCTCCCTCCCTCCCTCCCACCAGCTCCAAGGACCCCCTCCCACCCAGCTCCAAGGCCTCCCTCCCACCCAGCTGCAAGACCGGCCGGTCTCTCTCTCTCCCTCCCACCCACCCACCCACCAGCTCCAAGGCCCCCTCCCTCCCCACTCCAAGGCCTGTCTCTCTCTCTCTCTCTCCCTCCCACCCACCAGCTCCAAGGCCCCCCACCCAGCTCCAAGGCCCCCCGCCCTCTGAATGTTAAAAGTTACCTCATCGTCGACGGATTCCGTCGGGTTTGAGATGGCCGGCATTTTTTTCCATTATCGCTGAAAAACAAAACCAGCAATCTCAAACCCGGCGAACTCTGGCATTTGGCCGGGCTAACCCATATTATCGGAAAAAAAGATGGCCGGCCATCTTTTTCGATAATACGGTTCCGGCCAGCTGTTGCACTGCCGCCAAAATCCGGCGACGTTCAATTATGCCCCTCTTAGGCTCTTAGGTTTGGCTAAAAATAGATTGCAAATTTAGAACCTGTGAGAAAGTGGGTGGTATAAGCCCAGATTTGTTTAAGTGTACTCCCTCACTAGAAGTAGAGGGAGTAGCCTAATGGTTAGTGCAGCAGCCTGAGAACCCGGGGAATCGGGTTTGATTTCCAATTCAATTCCTTGTAACTCAGGGTAAGTCACTTAATCCTCCATTGCCCCATTGCCCCATTGCCCCAGCAGGTACTAAATAAGTACCTGTATTTAATATATAAACCACTTTGATTGTAACCACAAAAAGCTGGTAAATAAAATCCCATCCCCTTAAGGTAGGCAGACGTAGCCTGCCTTGTCAAGAGGACAGGGCTCAAGCAGAGACAAAGTTAAAAGCCCTAGAGTGGGGAGGCAGTTAGTACAGAGTAAAGAATCCTCCAAGGGTGTTCCAAGCTGGGCTGCAGTGTCCAAAGGGAGGCCTCAGAAGAGAGAAGCAGCCCTCGAGCTTCTGTCTCCACAATCTATGGGTAAAGATTGCCAAAGTAGGAAGCTCTTTTCTTGAATCATTCTGAAGCTCCTAATACTGTCCGTCCAGACTGAAGCCAGGCCTGGGTTTGTCTGTGACTGTTTGGAACTGAAGCACACTGTGTTTGGGCATGGCCAGAAGCCAGCCTTAGTAACACTGTTTCCCTTTGATTTGCAAGGGACTTTACTGGCACTGTACTAAGCCTGTGAAGCAACAGGCTCCTGTGCCCGATCGGCTGAACGCCTCTGGAGGAAATCTCACGCCCATACTGACTTCATTCATTACAAATTCATGCTATCCTCCTTCCAGTCCTCCCTATTCCTCGCAAAACAGGACTACTACACCCAATTTACTAATTCCCTCAGCTCTAACCCTCGTCGTCTCTTCACCACCCTCAACTCCCTCCTCAAAGTGCCCTCCGCTCCCACCCCCCCCCCTTACTCTCTCCTCAATCACTGGCTGACTTCTTCCGCGACAAGGTCCAGAAGATCAACCTCGAATTCACCACCAAACCTTCTCCTCCTCTTCATCCTACAACCCATTCCCCCAACCAACCAACCCAGGCCTCCTTCTCCTCTTTTCCTGATATCACTGAAGAGGAAACCGCCCATCTTCTCTCCTCCTCGAAATGCACCACCTGTTCCTCAGACCCCATCCCCACCAACTTACTTAACACCATCTCTCCTACTGTCACTCCCCCCATCTGTCATATCCTCAACCTCTCTCTCTCCACTACAACTGTCCCTGACACCTTCAAGCATGCTGTAGTCACACCACTCCTCAAAAAAACATCACTTGACCCTACCTGTCCCTCCAACTACCGCCCCATTTCCCTCCTACCCTTCCTCTCCAAGATACTTTCACAGCCGTTGCCTTGATTTTCTCTCCTCTCATGCCATCCTCGATCCGCTCCCTTCCGGCTTTCGCCCCCTACACTCGACAGAAACGGCACTATCTAAAGTCTGCAATGACCTGTTCCTTGCCAAATCCAAAGGTCACTACTCCATCCTCATCCTCTTCGACCTATCTGCCGCCTTTGACACTGTCAATCACAACCTACTTCTCGCCACACTGTCCTCATTTGGGTTCCAGGGCTCTGTCCTCTCCTGGTTCTCCTCTTATCTCTCCCACTGTACCTTCAGAGTACATTCTCAGGGTTCTTCCTCCACCTCAATCCCGCTCTCTGTCGGAGTTCCTCAGGGATCTGTCCTTGGACCCCTTCTTTTTTCAATCTACACCTCTTCCCTGGCCTCCCTAATCTCATCACATGGTTTCCAATATCATCTTTATGCTGATGACACCCAGCTTTATCTCTCCACACCAGACATTACTGCAGAAACCCAGGCCAAGGTATTGGCCTGCTTATCTGACATTGCTACCTGGATGTCCAACCGCCACTTGAAACTGAACATGGCCAAGACCAAGCTTATTGTCTTCCCTCCCAAACCCACTTCTCCTCTCCCTTCACTCTCTATCTCAGTTGATAACACCCTCATTGTCCCCGTCTCATCTGCCCGCAACCTCGGAGTCATCTTCGACTCCTCCCTCTCCTTATCTGCACATATCCAGCAGATAGCCAAGAGCTGTCGCTTCTTCCTCTACAACGTTAGCAAAATTCGCACTTTGCTCTCTGAGCACACCACTCAAACTCTCATCTACTCTCTCATTACCTCTCGCCTTGACTACTGCAACCTGCTCCTCACCGGCCTCCCACTTTGCCATCTATCCCCCCTTCAATCCATTCAGAACGCTGCTGCACGTCTTATCTTCCGCCTGGACCGATATACTCATATCACCCCTCTCCTCAAGTCACTTCACTGGCTTCTGATCAGGTACCGCATACAATTCAAGCTTCTCCTCTTAACCTATAAATGCACCCGATCCGCAGCCCCTCCTTACCTCTCTACCCTCATCTCCCCTTACGTTCCTACCCGTAACCTCCGCTCTCAAGACAAATCCCTCCTTGCAGTACCCTTCTCCACCACCGCCAACTCCAGGCTCCGCTCTTTCTGCCTCACCTCACCCCATGCCTGGAATAAACTCCCTGAGCCAATACGCCAGGCCCCCTCCCTGCCCATCTTCAAAGCCTTGCTCAAAGCCCACCTCTTCAATGTCGCCTTCGGCACCTAACCACCTTACCTCTACTCATGATACCTAGACTGCCCCAACTTGACATTTCACCCATTAGATTGTAAGCTCCTTTGAGCAGGGACTGTCCTTTTTGTTAGACTTTACAGCGCTGCGTAACCCAAGTAGCGCTCTAGAAATGTTAAGTAGTAGTAAGTAGTAGTAGTAGTAATATACTCGTATGGAGTTTTGTGTTTACATTTAAACCTTATCTGGCTGTTTCTGTGAGGTCCTGTAACCACCCTTCACTCAGGCTACTGTGGCAGTATCTGTGATTCCCAGTTTAAAGAAGGCAAATCCACTAACTTCCGGACCTTGGGTCCTCAATACAGCACAGTATAGAGACATGTATATGGGCTAACAGGAGGAGCCCCACCCTAGTTAGGGACCAGAAGAAGTTAAGTCAGAGCCAAAAAGGCAGGGTGTTCAGTGTGTTTCAAGTCTCTTTCCTGTAGTCATGACATCATCAGTGAAGGCCTTCATAAGGAAGGTGAGGATATTCATTCAGGATCTTTGCAACGACAAAGGTCTCCAGGTGCTTGTGTAGCACTTCTGCCTTGTTTCCTAGCCTGTGTGCCTGTGTGGCACTTCTGCCTTGGTTCTTCTTTGTTTGCCTGTGTGCTAGGGTTAGCACTTCTGCCTTGATTTTTGCTTGTTGTCTGTGTGCCTGGTTGGCACTTCTGTTGTGTCCCATGTGGCCCAGCCTTGAGTTGCTTCTCTGTGTGGCCTCTCTTTTTCCTTTGAGTGGCCATGTGGCCCAGTCTAGAGTTCTGCCTAGTCTGCCTTGCCTAGTGTTTTGCCTAGTCGGTCTTGCCTAGTGTTTTGCCTAGTCTGCCTTGCCTAGTGTTTTGCCTAGTCTGCCTTGCCTAGTGTTCTGTCTAGTCTGCTTCTGCCTCTGTGTACATGCCTTTTCTTTTGCCTTCTGCCGTTGTGCTTAGGTTCCAGTTCAGCCTTGCGGCCTGTATGAAAAGGCTCTGGTGTGCATGGGTTCCAGTTTGGCCTTGCAGCCTGTTTGAGTGCCTTTCTTCTAGCCTAGTCAAGCTTTGCTCCCTTGTACCCTGTTCCTGCATAGCAAAGCTCTGCTCCTGTGTACTCTGATCCTGCCTAGCCAAGCTCAGTTCCTGTGTACCCCGTTCATGCCTGTGTGCAAATTGCACTTCTAATCTGTTCCAGTCCTGCCTGTTTAGTCCAGTCCTGATTGGAAGGTTCGCCTGCTGCTGCCATTCGATGGCAGCAGCCCAAGAGTTCACATTTCCCTGAGTCCGTGACAGTTAACAAAGGCCCCCAAGGTCATGACCATGACAGTTTGCAAAGGCCCTGAGACCGTGACACTTACTGACTCGATATACCTGCTGACAGACTAGACCCAAGCAAAGGCTGTAGGAATTAATGCCAGGCAGCTGCAACAGAAATTGGCAGCTGCAGTATCACTGTGACAGTACACTGAGCTGCCAAGGCAACTGAACTGAGTTATGAGGAGCCATAATAAGGCACTAGCCCAATACTGAAGACTGGAGCACTCCAGAGTCAAGTACAGGAGATAAGTCTCTGGGAGGAGAAAGAACATGAAATAGAAAAAGTGATACGACAAGAATTTACCCAGCTGACAGAGAAGAATGAACTATTCATCTAAAAACTTGCAAATTACATTATCAGATCAGCACAGATTATGTCGGGGTGCAGGAGCACCAGGAGAAAGTGGCAGTGCAGGACAATAAGATACTGATACTGCAGGCTCACCTGGCACAGGTGGAAGGTTTAAGAGTGAGAATTTGAATACCCAGCTTAAGATAGCTTCACAAGAAAGGGTTTACTTGGAGGAATGGACTCAAACCTTGGAAAACCAACTTAGGAAAACCATGATGATGCTGGATGAGAAGCAACTACTAATCGATGAGCTCACAATTTATGAGGCTCAGACCCAGATGAACAAAAGGGAGCTGTCTCACCAAATGGAAGGCTTAATGAGGCACCTTGAGGAAGAGCTTAGTCTAAAGATACCTGATGGTAGCCTTTCAGATTGCCAGCTAGGAGTTTGAGTTGCTGGTATTGGTGATTAATGAAGCTGTGCAATGTGAAAGTAGCAGGGGGCTAAATATTACTCAAGGATCAGAAGTGCCTGTATTGACAAGGAGGACCAATCTGGCATCCCAAGAATGTTGACTTACTGAGTGACTTAATCCATTGTATACTCCTCCCTACTGCTGTTGCTGCCTTAATACAGAGGGCATCTACTGCTGCCTGTACATAGAGTACATAAGTTTCATTTCTCTGGAAATAGCAGGTGTTGTTGTGCACTTCTGGTAAATCACATGACAAGGAGAAACACATGAGGAACTGAAGCTATGCGGCCCATATATGGCAGACAAAAAATTGATTTAACCTTGATGGTGAGTGAGACTGAGGACCCTCCAAAACAGGAGATGTTCCTCCACAAATATGTGTTTAGGGAAGACTAAGCCAGGTGTTTCAGGCAACTTGTTTGATGTTGCTTCATGAAGGGATCACGTGTTTGAGATAAGGAAATGGCCAATGAGCACAAAGTGTGCACGTGCACTGGGACAGAAAAAGATGGTAAGAATAAAGGAAATAATGTTTTTTGTATCATGAAGAAAACAGGAAATTCCTTTTTAGGTACAATAAGTAAGAAATGAGGAAATCACATGTTTTAGAAGAAATGAAACTTAGAACAGTATATAAGTGCAGAATGAGAAAGCCAATCTGAGCAGCCTTGTAGCTCAGCCTGAATGTCTTACTGGCTGTGTGACATGGTGGGGCATTTTTGAACGGGGACACCCATCTCTAAGGGCGTCCATCTCTGAGGATGTCCCCGCGAAGGGGCGGGGCATCCCGTATTATCGAAACAAGATGGATGTCCATCTTTCGTTTCGATAATACAGTCAGGGATGCCAAAATCTCAACATTTAGGTCAACTTAAGAGATGGTCGACCTAAATGTTGAGATGGTCGACCTTAGAGATGGTCGTCCCCGGTTTTCGGTCATAATGGAAACCAAGGACGCCCATCTCAAAAACAACCAAATCCAAGCCCTTTGGTCATGGGAAGAGCCAGCATTCATAGTGCACTGGTCCCCCTCACATGCCAGGACACCAACCGGACACCCTAGGGGACTTCATAAATTGCTCCCATGGTGCATAGCTCCCTTACCTTGGGTGCTGAACCCCCCCAAACATCCCCAAAACCCACTACCCACAACTGTACAACACTACCATAGCCCTTAAAGGGTAAACGGGAGCACCTAGATGTGGGTACAGTGGGTTTTGGATGGGTTTTGGAGGGCTCCCGTTTACCACCACAAGTGTAACAGGTGGGGGGGATGGGCCTGGGTCTGCCTGCCTGAAGTGCATGGCAGTCCCCACTAAAAACTGCTCCAGGGACCTGCATACTGCTGTGATGGAGCTGGGTATGACATTTGAGGCTGGCATAGAGGCTGGCAACAAATGTTTAAAAAAAATTTTTTGGGGTGGGAGGAGGTTGGTGACCACTGGGGGAGTAAGGGGAGGTCATCCCCGATTCCCTCTGCTGATCATCTGGTCAGTTTGGGCACCTTTTCGAGGTTTGGTCGTGAAAAAAATTGGACCAAGTAAAGTCGGTCAAATGCTCATCAGGGACGCCCTTCTTTTTTACATTATCAGCTGAGGACGCCCATCTCTTAACCACACCCCCGACCCACCTTCGGTACACTGCTGACCCCCCCCCCCCCCCCCCCCCCCCCCCGTGAACTTTGGTCGTCCCCATGACGGAAAGTAATTGAGGACGCCCAAAATCGGCTTTCAATTATGCCGATTTGGGCGACCTTGAGAGAAGGATGCCCATCTCCCGATTTGTGTCAGAAGATGGGCGCCCTTCTCTTTCGATTATGCCGCTAATAAACTGCTCCAGAGGGAACAATCGCTTTTTTACTGACTTACAGAAATACCAATAAAGATTTTGCATGCTGCGTCTATCTAAGTCTGATTGTCTCTTTTATTCTAGCCAAACAGATTTTTCTCTAAGGCTGAAGTGTTTTTCCCCTCCCAAGGTGCAAGGGATGGGAATTACACCATGAATAGAATGGCTAGGTGTGAATTGCTTGTTTACTCTTTCCAAAAATACACGGACTAGGGAGTATGCAATAAAACTATTAAATAGTAAATTTAAAACAAATCAGAGAAAATATTTCTTTACTCAGCATATAATTAAACTCCAAATTTGTTGCCAGAGAATGTAGTAAAAGCAGTTAGCTTAGCAGGTTTTTTTGTGTGTGTTGGGGGGCGGGGGTTAATTGCATTTTATTGCACAATAATACAGGAAAAATGTTCCCTACAGAAAACATTTTGAGAGGGTAGCATTTCAAAATAAATTATCTAATTATAATATGAATCAATATACCTCTTCAAAAATCCTTAGTGCTCTACAGTCTGAGATTCCAAGAGCTCAAAACAGTGTGAGAAAATTCAATTTAAACTAAGTTAAACAAAATAAGAAAACGAATCCTAAAAGGTTTGCTCCTAAATGAAACGTCCATAAGCCATTATTAAGATGGACTTGGGAAAATCCATTGCTTATTCCTGAGATAAACAGCATAAAATCTGTTTTTCTAATTTGAAATCTTGCCAGTTACTTTTGACCTTGATTGGCCACTGTTGAAGGCAGGATACTGGGCTTGATGGACCTTCAGTTTGTCCAAGTATGGTGATGCTTATCTACTTATGTACTTAATACAATACCACCATCTTGAGGTGTGTGAAGGTTTACAGTGAAATTCTCAGAATATAGGCAACCTATGAGCCTTGTGCTGATATTTCACCCTGAATTCAGTAGCCTCAATTCATTGCAGTGGCTGGAAATAAAAAAATGCCTTTAACAGTAGGCTGTGACAGTGGTTCCTTTACAGGGAGTTTGTAGGCTCCCAATTTATGTTCAGTGGCCCCGAGGCTAATCCTGTTCGGAAGGAAAGGATCCTCAGGAGCTTAGTGGAGATTGGATGGCAGAGGCGGGGCTGGTGGTTGGGAGGCGGGGTTAGTGCTGGGCAGACTTATACGGTCTGTGCCCAGAAAAAGACAGATACAAATCATGGGGCTGGTGGTTGGGAGGCGGGGCTAGTGCTGGGCAGACTTATACGGTCTGTGCCCTGAAAAAGACAGATACAAATCAAGGTAAGGTATACACAAAAAGTAGCACATATGAGTTATCTTTTTGGGCAGACTGGATGGACCGTGCAGGGCTTTTTCTGCCGTCATCTACTATGTTACTATCCAGCTTATAATCTAAAGTGATCGCCGGCCATCTTCCGACACAAATCGGGAGATGGCCGGCGATTTCTTAAAAGCGGCGAAATCGGTATAATCGAAAGCGGCATTTTTGACAGCTTTGCCGCTTTTCCGTTCAAGGGGGCGTATCAGTAGATTAGCGAAGGCGGGACATGGGCGGGCATGGGCGTGGCTACCAGATGGCCGGCTTTTGCCGATAATGGAAAAAAAAGCGGCATTAAGCAGTATTTCGCCGGCTTTACTTGGTCCTTTTATTTTCACGACCAAGCCTCAAGAAGGTGCCCCAACTGACCAGATGACCACTGGAGGGAATGGGGTATGACCGCCCCATACTCCCCCAGTGGTCACCAATCCCCTTCCAAACTAAAAAAATAAAACTAAAAACCTTTTTTGCCAGCCTGTATGCCAGCCTCAAATGCCGTACCCACCTCCATGACAGCAGAATGTGTTGTATCCTCCGACAGCCTTTCCCTGGTTGCGATGTGGCTATCGGGTGAGTGTGTCACCTTTTCTGTTAGGTGCCCTGCAGAGTCACATTAGCAATGCATTGTGGTGGGTGTAGGGTACTGGGCTCTACTCCCATGGTGCTTTTCCCCCCTGCTAACTGGGTCAGAGTGTGCCCTGTTTTGTTTCCTGTTGTAGTCCATGCAGTAGTGGCCATTTTTGTAAGCCAGTTTTAGATCCCTTTCCTGTGTTACCCACGTTAGAGAACATAGTTCTTACTTTGAATGGTGCTGAAAGAGGGCATTGTACACCATTGTGCCAGCTCTGACCTACTGCTAATCTTAGTACCAGGGGACTCTTTGCCAGTGGGGCACAACCTCTGATCTGCAGTTAACTGTGAGTAAACGTGGTTATTTCAAGAAAGGACTTTTTCAGAGAGATTAGTCTTCAGGTGTGAACTGGTGTGCCAAAGTTATACAGCAGCAATAAGTCCTAGAGGCTGTATGCAGGTCCCTGGAGCAATTTTAGTGGGTGCAGTACATTTGTGGGTAGTGGGTTTGGGGGGCTCAGCTTCCAAAGTAAGGGAGCTATGCACGTGGGAGCTTTTCTGAAGTCCACCGAAGTGACCCCTAGGGTGGCTGGTTGGTGTCCTGGCATGTCAGGGGGGCCAGTGCACTAAAAATGCTGGCTCCTCCCATGGCCAAATGCCTTGAATTTGGCCGGGGTTTGAGATGGCCGACATAACTTTCCATTATTGCTGAAAAACAAACCCGGCCATCTCAAACCCGGCGAACTCCAAGGCATTTGGCCGGGCTAAACCGTATTATCGAAAAAAAAGATGGCCGGCTATCTTTTTTGATAATACGGTTCTGGCCAGCTGTAGCGCCGCCGCCAACATAGATCGCCGGCGATCTATTTGGCCGGCGACATTCGATTATGCCATGTTACTATGTAATAATGAAGGGGGAAGCAGACACTGACTGTACACTCAAGCACCAGGTCAGTGCTTCTGTCCCACCTGGAAGACAGTTTGAGGCAAGAGTTCTTCAACCGAGCTGTGACCTTCAATTATTAAACTGCATTTTAAGATAGATAAAGAAGGCCCATCTTACAGAGTGGTCACTACAAATAGGAAATTTAAAGCCAAGAACTGGACCCCAAAGGGAGTGAAAGGTTCCAAGAAGGAGATGCATTAAAAAGATGTTGAACAGCCCAAAAAGGTCCCTTGGATCTATGCTCTCCTTCCTATATCCCATTTTTTTATATTTCTGGGGAACAGAGGATCCTAGAGCAGGCTCCAGAAGCTCAAAGGTATTCTGATGTCACAAAAACTGGAGGAGGGGGGGCTTCACAGAGACTTAAGAGAAGTGGATGACACCAAGTGGGTGATCTGGACTTCAATACCACAGGATTTCATTGACCTCAAGGAGGCTGTGCTGGGAGCTCTGGTGCTGAAATCCCCTTAACCAATGATAAAAAGGGGGATTATTACACCTGGCAGATGACAAAATATGATCAGGTGGCAGAGATGAGAATTGAGATGATTATGCACAGGAAGGTGCAACATTCCAGACATGGCAACTATTCTCAAGTTGTGGAATGCCTGCAGATAATGGAGAAGGGGGTCATGGTGTGACCTATAAGAAATGTCTGAATCTAGCTACCAAACACTGTGATTTATGTCCATGTGCCCAGCATCTGTGTGGTTAACAGATGATGGAAAGATGACGGCTGATGGCTGCTACTTCTGATTTGCCCTGTCTATGTTGTAGTAGTGGGGGCATTTCATCTCTGGGGCAGGTTCATGACTGAAGCCTGAGTGCAGTTCTGGAGATACCAGGTGTCATGGGGAGCCGTGGATGCCCTAGCAGATGGTAGTCCTTGTTTCTAGTTAGAGGTGGCCCTTGTAGTGGCAAGTGCTCACCTTGAGAAGGTTGAGCTGAGGAGAGAGGGCATGTGTAGAAGTGGGTGGTATAAGCCTAGGTTTCCATAAGTGCACTTCCTTAGTAGGCCACTTTAAGGAAGGCAGATATAGCCTGCCTAGCCAAGACAGTAGGGCTAAGGTAGAGAGGAAGATTAAAAAAAAAAGCCTTAGAATCAGAACAGAACAGGAAGGCCCTGAGTAAGAAGTAAGGGATACTCCAAGGGTGTTCCAAGGGAGATGATGGGCATTAGGTGGGAGCATGGGGAAAGGCACACAAATGTGAGATACTGTATGGGGATTGCAATGGCATAAGGGCACAGAGGGGGATATGGAAGGGCAAGGGGGGGAAAGGGGGATATGGAATAGAATACAATGCTGGACACTGGAGAGGGGGGTATATGGACAGAACCTTGCATGACATAGCTATAATTCAGGTTCCTCTTTCCCACATGCATCACTTTGCACTTGCTCACATTAAACGTCATCAGCCATTTAGACGCCCAGTCTCCCAGTCTCGTAAGGTCCTCTTGTAATTTTTCACAATCCTCCCGCGATTTAACTTTGTGTCATCAGCAAATTTAATTATGGTCGCTGTATCTCAAAAAAGATATAGTGGAATTAGAAAAAGTGTAGAGAAGGGCGATGAAAATGATAAAGGGGATGGAACGACTTCCCTATGAGGAAAGGCTAAAGCGGCTAGGGCTCTTCAGCTTGGAGAAAAAGCGGCTGAGAGGAGATATGATAGAGGTCTATAAAATAATGAGTGGAGTTGAACGGGTAGATGTGAAGCGTCTGTTCACGCTTTCCAAAAATATTAGGACTAAGAGGCATGCGATGAAACTACAATGTAGTAAATTTAAAATGAATTGGAGAAAATTTTTCTTTACTCAATGTGTAATTAAACTCTGGAATTTGTTGCCAGAGAATGTGGTAAAGGCGGCTAGCTTAGCGGAGTTTAAAAAAGGTTTGGACGTCTTCGTAAAGGATAAGTCCATAGACCATTATTAAATGGACTTGGGGAAAATCCACTATTTCTGGGATAAGCAGTATAAAATGTTTTGTATTTTTTTGGGATCTTGCCAGGTATTTGTGATCTGGATTGGCCACTGTTGGAAGCAGGATGCTGGGCTTGATGGACCTTTGGTCTTTCCCAGTATGGCAATACTTATGTACTTATGACACAGAGAGGGGGGAGAGATACCAGACAAGGGGGAGAATAGGAACACAGAAGGGATATATTGGGCATGGGGTGCATAGGTGCACAGAGGAATGATGATGGATGAGGGGATATGAACACAGGGGAGATACTGGACAAGGAAATATAGGAAAACAGAGATGGGAGATTATTATTATTATTATTTATTGCATTTGTATCCCACATTTTCCCACCTCTTTGCAGGCTCAATGTGGCTTACAATACATCATGGATAATGGAAATGAGAAGAGAATAGACATTTGGTGTTACAGAAGGATGTTGGGTTGCATGGTAATGGAATACATGATAGTAATATAACAGAAGGCATTATTAACATTTCTGGATATATGTGGGAGTTTCACATGCTTTGATCTTTGTGGTATATCTTGTCGAAGAGATGGGTCTTTAGTAGTTTACGGAAGTTGGTCAGTTCATAGGATGGACATGGATAAAGAAGAAATGTCAAATGGACAGGAGACCCTGGCAAGTGAGTTAAGAGAAGACAGAGGGAAGCAAAAATCAGAAACTGGGACCAATATGATTTGAAAAATAAAATGACCGGACAACAAAAAGGTACAAAAAATTATTTTATTTTTAATGTTATGAATATAATATGTTGGATTTGGAATGTACATCTTTCCAAAGTTGATTTTAAACATAGCTGGGGTCCAGGACAGAAATCTAGGAAAGGGCCCCAAAGTCCATTACCAGGCTGTGCCTTCAGCTTTCAGCAGACTGGCTTTCTCTGGCCAGGGAACCAGACACAATTGCCTTAGTTGCAACCCCTAACACCATCCCTGGCATATGCTGTCTTTATATTTTGCACAGGAGCAAATGCCTTTCTTTCATGTTTCTCTGGTGTTGTACTACATGCAAGGTCTGGTTTCTTGAGGTTTCTGTTTAATTTATATTTCTAGAGTTTGTGGTCACTTATTCTGTATTTGACATTTGTGTTCTCTGTGTGTGAGTGATATATTCTGTTAGCATGAAGTTTCAATGTAGCATTCTGTAGTAAGTTGACTTGTTCAGCTTTCCTGATAAATGTATTTGTATTTTAGGGCCCCGCTATAATATTTAAGGCACTTCCTTTTCATAGGTAGGATCTTTGTTTTTGGAAGTTAGTGTTGGCATTGTAGATTTGCTGTGGGTTCTGAGTGACTTTTGTTTTATAGATTTTTTAAAATTTAATTTATAATATGTCTGCTATTGAGATTACACTATAAACCAAAATTTCCTTGTATGATGAGTTTTATGTGGAAATGTCCTTGCTGTGCTCTGTATCCATTGTTGGTGGAGGACCAGGAGGTTCTCTGGATACAGAATGTGTTTTGTTTTTTGTTACATTTGTACCCCGTGCTTTCCCACTCATGGCAGGCTCAATGTGGCAGGCAATGGAGCGTTAAGTGACTTGCCCATAGTCACAAGGAGCTGCCTGTGGTGGGAATTGAACTCAGTTCCTCAGGACCAAAGTCCACCACCCTAACCACTAGGCCACTCCTCCACTTGGCTTCAGTACCATATGTGTGTTGGAGGACCATGGCTCAATGGGGCTGACGTGCAATCTTCTGTACTGCCCTTAGTTCTCAATTGACCTGCAGTCACTGAAGCCTGCACTGCTACCTTCATTGAAGTTATGGGGAGCATGGTAGGGACAGAACATGGGTGCATCAGGTTGCTGTTTTTTCTCTTTCAAAAAAGTTGTATTGCCCACCCATCCAACCTGTTGGCCCACCCAAACATTGCCTTCTGGCTACGCCACTGGTTCCAAGCTGGGCTGCAGTATCCAAAGGGAAGACCCAGAAAAAGAGAAGCAGCCCTTAAGCTAATGCCTCCACAATCTATGGCTAAAGATTGCCAAAGTAGGAAGCTCTTTTCTTGAATCATTCTGAAAATCTTTATACTGTGTTTCTAGGCTAGAGCCAGGCCTGGGTTTGTCTGACTGCTTGGAACTGCTGCACATTTTGTTTAGACCTGACCAGAAGCCAGTCCTAGTAATACTGTTTCCCTTTAATTTGCAAGATACTTTATTGGCACTGTTCTAAGCCTGTGAAACAACAGGCTTCTGTATATTTCAATATTGTATGTTTCAACTTTTTTTATTATTATCATAGTTGCAAAACCATTGTACATGCAGCAAATTCAGTACATATACATCTCAATCAACTAGATATAACATCAACAATACTCATCAATGTTTTGTAATAAGTTCCCCCCCCCCTTTTCTCCCCTCCCTCCCTGTCCATCCCCTCTTAGTAGCTGACATGCTGTTGTAACATTGTTGACAAAGTTTCAAGTATATAATAAAATAGTACCATCCAGGATTGCCTTATGTTTCTTTGTTACCCACATAGTTCAGCAACATGACATAACCAATATTACAACATAATCCAGGGGCCCCCCTCCCTACCCTGTTGATCTATATATATATACATTCTGCTACCACAATTGATACCAAGAATTATTATAAAGTATTAAGAATTCGACTTCTCCCTCTGTGAGTCATCCCGCAAATAACACCCCCATATTCTTAGAAAGCGCACTTTTCGTTTGTTGGTTCCTTTTGCCTCTCTCGCTTCCCAGGTGAGCAATTAGTGTACCTGGTTTTGCCAATGCCAAAAGGACGGTGGATGTGCAGAGGTCCAATGTTGCATTATACATTTTCTGGCTATTAGACACACTTTACGACATAACATAGTAACATAGTAAATGACGGCAGCAAAAGACCTGCATGGTCCATCCAGTCTGCCCAACAAGACAAACTCATATGTGCTGCATTTTGTGTATACCCTACTTTGATTTGTACCTGTCCTTTCAGGGCACAGACCGTATAAGTCTGCCCAGCACTATCCCCGCCTCCCGCCACCGGCTCTGCCACCCAATCTCGGCTAAGCTCCTTAGGATCCATTCCTTCTGAACAAGATTCCTTTATGTTTATCCCACGCGTGCTTGAATTCTGTTACCGTTTTCATTTCCACCACCTCCTGCGGGAGGGCATTCCAAGCATCCACTACTCTCTCCGTGAAAAAATACTTCCTGACATTTTTCTTGAGTCTGTCTCCCTTCAATCTCATTTCATGTCCTCTTGTTCTACCGCCTTCGCACCTCCGGAAAAGGTTCGTTTGCGGATTAATACTTTTCAAATATTTGAACGTCTGTATCATATCACCCCTGTTTCTCCTTTCTTCCAGAGTATACATGTTCAGGTCATCAAGTCTCTCCTCATACGTCTTGTAACGCAAATCCCTTACCATTCTCGTAGCTTTTCTTTGCACCGCTTCAATTCTTTTTACATCCTTCGCAAGGTACGGTCTCCAAAACTGAACACAATACTCTAGGTGGGGGCCTCACCAACGACTTATACAGGGGCATCAACACCTCCTTTCTTCTGCTGGTCACATCTCTCTCTATACAGCCTAACAACCTTCTAGCTACGGCCACCGCCTTGTCACAGTTTTTCGTCGCCTTCAGATCCTCAGATACTATCACCCCAAGATCCCTCTCCCCGTCCATACCTATCAGATTCTCCCTGCCTAACACATACATCTCCCGAGGGTTTTCTATTCCCTAAGTGCATCACTTTGCATTTCTTCGCATTGAATTTTAATTGCCAAACCTTAGACCATTCTTCTAGCTTCCTCAGATCCTTTTCATGTTTTCCATTCCCTCCCGGGTGTCCACTCTGTTGCAGATCTTAGTATCATCCGCAAATAGGCAAACTTTACCTTCTAACCCTTCGGCGATGTCACTCACAAATATATTGAACAGAATCGGCCCCAGCACCGATCCCTGAGGCACACCACTACTCACCTTTCCCTCCTCTGAGCGAATTCCATTCACCACCACCCTCTAGCTTCTGTCCGTCAACCAGTTCCTAATCCAGTTCACCACTTCGGGTCCTATCTTCAGCCCATCCAGTTTATTTAAGAGCCTCCTGTGGGGAACCGTGTCAAAAGCTTTGCTGAAATCTAAGTAGATTACGTCCATAGCTCGTCCCTGATTCAATTCTCCTGTCACCCAATCAAAGAACTGAATGAGATTCGTTTGGCACGATTTCCCTTTGGTAAAACCATGTTGTCTCGGATCTTGCAACTTATTGGCTTCCAGGAAATTCACTATCCTTTCCTTCAGCATCGCTTTCATTACTTTATATTCTATCTGTGTTTAATCTAGGATATGTGTCTTGCTTATCTAATAATAAAAATAAGGGATTCAATGCTAGATTACTATTCACAATTGTAGACAGAAATACCACTATTTGTCTCCAATAGCGCTGTATTAATGGGCATACCCATATTGCATGATATAATATATTATCTGCCCCCTTACATTTCAAACAGGTAGCAGTATGAATGCCCCCTGATTTGTACTATTGCGTCTGAGTAAAATATGCCCTATGTAGCATACGAAACATGCATTCTCTAAGGCCTGTCCCTCCTACTATTCTGGGGATGTCCTGTATTTGTTTTATAATATTCCATGTTGTCAATGCTCTGCCTGTATCTGCTTCCCATTTCTGACGGAGTTGGGCAAATTCTCTCCCAGGCACCAGTCCCCACAACTTCAAATGTATGCTGGAAATCGACGGGACCTTCTCAGCTATATCTTCAAAGAACTTTTTACTCTCTCACCCAGTTACTTCCTAATCTCTTCTGTATTGAGTGTGCGCACATAGTGTGTAAGTTGGTGATGCACGAAATGGTCCCTCCATTGTGTTATCATTTCCATTGTGTTATCGTTTTGATATGCCCATCAGCCCATAGTATATCCTGCATATTAGCTATGCCATGTCGTTCTCAAGTAATAAAGGTATGATTCTCTATTCCCGGCAGAAACATCAGGTTACCCCTAATAGTTAGTAGCTCAGTGACTGATGGGTCTCCCCCCAATAGTTTCCCTATAAATCTCCACGCTTCCATGATGGGCTGCAGCAATACACTATGTTTAAATCTATATGGAAGTATGTTGTTCTGAGTATGTAATAGCGCTATGAAATTGTATGGGGCAAAGTATGCTGTCTCATACTCAAGCGGTGTATGGGTTGGAGTAGTTAATAGCCAGTCTCTAACCTGTCGTAGCAAGCAAGCCATATTGTAATATTTAATGTTTGGGATCCCCATTCCTCCTTGTTTCCAACCTCCTAGTAAGAATTTCTGTTGAAGTTTGGCTCTTTTCCTAGCCCAACAAAATCGCATCAGGAGTTTATAAAAGTATTTTATGTCTGTTTGTGTGAGTTTTAATGGTAAAACCTGTAGGGCATACAACCATCTCAGCAATATCACCATCTTCACAAGATATATCCTCCCTGCCAGCAATACCGTAAGGTTGTGCCAAGAGTTTAGCTGGCGTATTGTCTGCTCTTTGAGTTTACCAACATTTAGATCATAGAGTTCTCTTGTATTTACCGAAAGTAAGATGCCTAAGTATTTAAAGCATTTAGTTGCCCACTTTAACGGAAAATCTATGGGCCACAATCTGTGGACATCTACATTCAGAGCTAGGGCCTCCGACTTGTCCAAATTTAGTGTGAATCCCGAGTAGTCTCCGAATTCACTAAGGATTTCTAGTACACTGCTCAAAGCTTCTCTTGGATTCTTTAAAATGACTAACAGGTCATCAGCAAAGGCAGCCAGATTAAACGTCTGATTTTGTATGTTCACTCCGGGCACCGCTGAACATTCATGAATGTCCCTAATTAAAGGATCCAAATAAAGTGCGAAGAGTAAGGGCGATAGCGGGCAGCCCTGTCTTGTTCCCCTTCCTATATGTATTTCCTCAGATAGGCTCCCATTGATCATTACTTGCGCTCGAGGAGCTGCGTATAGAGCTCTGATCGCCTGCACAAATTCGCCTTGTATTCCATACGCTTCCATTACCGCATACAAGAAAGGCCATTCCACTTTACTGAACGCCTTTTCGGCGTCGAAACTAATCATTAGAGCTTGATCCTTGGTATGCCCTAAATATTCCAGTGAAGTCAAGATTCGTCTGATATTCTTGGTAACCGATCTGCCCTGCACAAAGCCAACTTGAGCCTCGTGGATTATTTTGGCCAGAACTCGGCCTAGTCTGTTTGCTATAATTTTGGCGAATATTTTTGCCTCATGGTTAATGAGCGATATAGGTCTATATGACGTTACTAGCTGCGTGTCCCAATTAGGTTTTGGAAACACTATTATTCGTGCTAAATTTATGTGCTCCGGCAGTGTACCATTTGCTATCCATTCATTGAACATCCTAAATAATATAGGTACAATCGAATCTCCCATTAATTTATAAAATTCTGCTTTATATCCATCGGGGCCTGGCGCTTTACCAACTTTGCTGTGTCCTATAGACCATGTGATCTCGTCCTCGCTAATCTCAGCATTCAGTCGGCTACGGTCATGCTCGTGCAATTGTGGGACCTTAATGTTTTGGAGATATTGCTTTCCCGGTAATCCCTCCTGCTCTGTGGAGCTATATAATTGTTGATAGTATGTTTGAAATGCCTTTCTAATCTCTTGATTAGTATGTATCAAACATCCCTCTTGTGTTTTTATTGATATTTCTGGAAGCATATCTAGGGGCAATAATTCTTGCCAGAAATTTCCTTCCTTTGTTCCCATATTTGTATAATTGATATCGATAGTATACTTGGGATTTCACTTCCCTATCGTGAAGTAATGAGTTGAGGGAAGCCTGTATCTCTAGCACCTCCTGTCGAAGTCGAGGGGAAGGATTTAAGCCATATTGCCTATGCACTCCTCTAAGTTGTTTTTCAAGTCGCAGAGTTTCCCTATCTCTTGAGCGTTTGTATTGGGTAGTGTAACTAATTATTTCACCACGTAAAACTACCTTTGCGGCTTCCCAGAAGTTAGTAAATCTTGGCACTGACCCTTCATTGAAATGTTTATACTTAGCCCATGTCGTTTGTACATGCTCTCGAAATCTCACATCTTTTACTAAATACGTCGGAAACGTCCACCCCCAATGCCTCTCTTCTTCCAGCCCTCCTGCCCAGTCTAAATGTACCTCCGTGTGGTCCGAGATAACGCACGGCCCTATGTCTTCATCTCTGATTGTGGGGAACAGTGTGCTTGAAGCTAGTAGATAATCTATCCTGGAAGAGGTGCCATGGGCTCTTGACATATGTGTATATTCTCTAATCCCAGGATGCAAAGTCCTCCATACATCTATGAGATCTAGTGTAGTACAGAGGTCAGGTAGCCCCCTAGTTTGTGTTCATCGGGTTGTTGCCGGAGGATGCGAGCGATCTAGTTGTGGATCCCAGGTCATATTAAAATCACCTCCCACCAGTATGGGTACGGATTCTAATTGTACTATTTTTGCTACTAGTTTTTTTTTTGTAAAATTTGAGATCTAAAACATTTGGTGCATATATGCTGCCCAACAAAAGTTTTTGTCTATTTATTGTAACAATAGATAAAATGTATCTTCCTTCTGGATCCTGAACAATCTTATGAATATGGCTTGCTATGCCCTTTCGAATGAGAATTGCCACCCCCCCCCTCTGCGCCCCATTGCTGCTGACGCCACACACTCCCCCACCCACCATTTATTCAGCTTAGCATGCTCTTCTGCAGACAAATGTGTCTCTTGCAAAAAAATTATATCAGCCCTAATCCGTTGGAGATGTCTTAGAATTTTTGATCTTTTTATGGGCGAGGGAATACCTCCAACATTCCATGTAACAACCTTAATTAGTGTGTCTGATTTGGCCCATCCATTTCCATATCTGAGTGGTCATGGTGCTCGAGAGGAGCCAGCCCAGCCCCCAGCCCCTCTCCCCTGCCCCTAATACTCGAGCAGGAAGTCTTACCCTCTTTACAGATATCAATTGTGGTTTCAGATAAGTTGCCCTATAAGCACCCACCCTCCTCCCCTTCCCTACTCCCTCCCAATCCCTATATGTCCCCCTCCCCCATTTCTATCCCTATTTATTCCTATTGGAATTAAGTCACCCTCGACGCCTCTCCCCTTCCAATTCCATAATGTTATTGTTATAACCGTCGTCCTCTGATCATCTTTAGGCTATTCCCTCCTGTCAGGTTCTCAGGTCCAGAGCCCGCGGGGCCGGGCTCTGGAGCAAACGTGAGCCCTTGGGCTGCTGCCGAGGAGCGACAGCAGCAGGCAAAACCCACCAACCAATGCTGGGCAAGCACACCGGCACCGGCAGAAACTGCAGGCAACGCCCAGCGAGCCGGAACACACAGACTGGAATCCCCCGGACTGGAGGACACAGAACTGGAACACTGGACTGCAATCCCCAGGACTGGAGGACACAGGGCTGGAACACACACCGGACCGGAACACACTGGACTGGAGCGCACCAGATTGGAACACACACCGGACCGGAGCACACTGGACTGGTCCGTACAGCTTCACCTGCGCTTGGCCACTACCCCCACAAGGGTTGAGCCCTTGGGTTCGAGTGGCCGGCAGGACTTACCGGTTACCGGATGACACAGGGACCAGGAGTGGAAACAAAAGTACTCCTAGACCTAAACTGACCTAAGTGCTCCCAAGCCCTAAACCCGCAGAAGTGTTCCTAACAGTAAACTGACAAAAGGACTTCCTAAGCCCTATACTAAACAGGAGCTCCTAAGCCCTGTTCAACAAAGGGAGTTTCCTAAGCCCTACCCTAACAAGCAAAACACAAAACTAACAAGGTGCTTCCTAAGCACTAATCTGGCAAGCTAGACACCAAACTAACAAGGTGCTTCCTAAAGTACCAAAACCCAAACAGCAAAGACTGCAATGCTCCCAATAGCACAAACACCAGGAGTACTTCTAACAGCAAAATCTGTAGTGTTCCTAACAACACCAAACCCTGAAGTACTTCTAACAGCAACAGAGCTTCCAAAGCCCTACACACAGCAATGCTTCCAAAACCAAGAGGGAAAAGCAGGGGAACCATAAGGGAAAAGCAGGAAAGCTAAACACACAAACACCAGTGCACACTGCACTAACACTAACCTGGACCTTAGCAAAAGCAAGCAGGGAAACTAGACACAAAGTCAGAAGTGCACACTGCACCACCCTACCTAAAGCAAACACCACCGTTGCAAAAGGCTCTGAAGGAAACAACACCACTTCCTTATCAAGGCTCTCCCTGATGAAGTCACACTCCCTAGACCCAGGCAGCACCCTGAAACACAGAGAGCACACTGAAACTCATAGAGGCTCAACCCACACCAATGCAGCACCGTGAAGCATTTGAAGCCAGTACACCCAAAGAGAGGTAGAGCTAACTCAGTCCACACACACAGGTGCAGTATAGTGAAACAATTAGAGCCATGCTGCTGGAAGCTGCCAGCATAGAGAGATAGAGCTAGCTCAGAAATGACAGACAAAAGAAACAGAAGCCAGCTAAGCTGACCACCAGGAAAAAGGTAAGTTTGAGAGGGGTTATGACCACAATCATAACAGCACCTCCCCCTCAAGGCTCCCGTGTCCCCACGGGAGCTCCAGATCTCCAAAGAAAATTTAGGTCTCCATGGGTAACTGTGATGAAATCTTCCAATGGGTTTCACAACATAAATCTGGATGGCTGGGCAGGAAGTAACTAGTACATCTGGAACTTGGAAACCAGAGTGGCTTTGGCCGCCACAAGGCTCTTTAGGACGGCTGCTAGGCAGGATCAGAGTCTTGGATGCAACAAGTGGGGTCCAATTCAACAGGAACCCTCTCCTGAAGGAGTCCACAACTTCCTTGACTTCCTGGCACTCCACTGTAGCAGCCAAAACTGGGCTAGAGCCCACACCCATCCTGGAATCTGAAGCCGGACAGGGACTCGAACTGGACCTCGCCTCTTGGCTGGAGCTGGAACTCAGAAGGAGGTCAACATCTTGGCTGAAATGGGAACTCGGAGTAGACTCAGCATCTTGCCTGAGACTGCAACCTGATCCGGCCTCAGCCTCTTGGCCGGAAATGCCACTCAATTCGGACTCAGCCTCTTGGCCGGACTCGGTACTCAGCGTAGACTCAGCATCTCGGCTGGCACGGGAACTCGCTCTGGACTCAGCATCTTGGCCGGAACTGCAACTTGACCTGGACTCAGCATCTTGGCCGGGACGGCAACTCTCACCGGACTCAGCATCTTGGCCGGGACTGTAACTCTCACCGGACTCAGCATCTTGACCGGAGCTGCAACTCAATTCAGACTCAGCATCTTGGCTGGACTCTGCACTCGGTGCAGACTCAGCACTCATCGTGGACTCATCATCTCGGCTGGGCTCTGCACTCGGTGTAGACTCAGCGCTCATTGTGGACTCAGTATCTCGGCTGGACTCTGCACTCGGTGTAGACTCAGCACTCATCGTGGACTCAGTATCTCGGCTGGACTCTGCACTCGGTGTAGACTCAGCACTCATCATGGACTCATCACTCGGTGTAGACTCAGCATCCCGGCTGAAACTGCAACTCGATCCAGACTCAGCATCTTGACTGGAACTACAACTCGCTCCAGACTTAGCATCTTGACTGGAACTACAACTCGATCCAGACTTAGCATCTTGACTGGAACTACAACTCGATCCAGACTCAGCATCTTGGCTGCCACTGCTGCAACTCGCTCCGGACTCAGCATCTTGGCTGTCACTGCTGCAACTCGCTCCGGACTCAGCATCTTGGCTGCCACTGCTGCCACTTGATCCGGACTCAGCATCTTGACTGTCACTGGAACTTGGCAGCGGCTTGGCTAGCAGGGCCACTCGAACTGGCATCGGAGGCTCGGTCAGAAGCGTCCCTTGGACTGGACTCAGGGGCTTAACTGGCCGTGCCACTTGAACTGGGACCAGAGGCTCGGCCAGAAGTGCCACTTGAACCAGAGTCGGAGGCTCAATTAGAACTGTCCCACTGACTGGACTCAGAGGCTTGACTGAAGTCGCTACTTGAACTGAGATTGGAGGCTCGGTTAGAAGCGCTGCTCGGACTGGCCTCCGAACCTGGCTAGAATTGGGCCTCGGCTTGGACTCAGCATCTGGGCTGGAACTCAAAACAGACTCAGAAGCTTGGCAGGCAGAGTCAGGAAGCCACCTTCTTTCAGCTTGGGCTTCAGGAGTATCCCGCAGGGTTGGCTCCGAGAGGAGTTGGAAGCGGTAAAAGAACAGCTTGGTAGAGGGATCAATAGCAGAAACTGGGTTTTCTTCGAACCCAAGCCAGGAGACACGCCTTCTCTCCGCTGCAGCTTCAGGAGTATTCTTCAGGGCTGGATCAGACAACAGTTTGACACGGTAATCATGAAGCGACAGAAACGGATCCAGCTCAAAAATGGGGTTGGAAATGGGATCCAAACTGGTATTAGGAGGCTCAGTGGACAGCACCACTTGAACTGGATGCAGAGACTTGGCTTGAAGCGCTGCTTGGACTGGAATCGGAGACTCGGTCAGAAGCATCCCTCGGACTGGACTCCGAAGCTTGAGTGGAAGCGCCACTTGAACTGGCATCGGAGGCTCGGTCAGCAGCGTCCCTCAGACTGGACGCTGAAGCTTGGCTGGATGCGCTGCTCGGACTGGATTCAGAGGCTTGTCTGGGCGCTCTGCTTGAACGGGACTGGACCCCTGCTGGGCTCAGAGCATGGAATTCCCAAGACGTCTCCTCTCAGCGACAGCTTCAGGAGTATCCCACAAAGCTGGATTCAAGAACAGGCTGCGGCGATATTCAGCGAGCGTGATAAAAGGGTCCATATCTGAAACTGGGTTTTCAGCGATTCCAAGCCACCGGACACGTTTTCTCTCAGCTGCCGCTTCAGGGGTCTTCTTCAAAACAGGATGAGACAAAAGTTTATTCCGATACTGACGAAGAGTCATAGAAGGATCAAGAACAATGATGGAGCTGGACCCCAGCTGGGTCAGCTGGGCAGGGGTTCTTGCCGGGCTCATGGCCTTTGCAATCTGTCAGGTTCTCAGGTTCAGAGCCCGCGGGGCCGGGATCTGGAGCAAACGTGAGCCCTTGGGCTGCTGCCGAGGAGCGACAGCAGCAGGCAAAACCCACCAACCAACGCTGGGCAAGCACACCGGCAGGAACTGCAGGCACCGCCCAGTGAGCCGGAACACACGGACTGGAATCCCCCGGACTGGAGGACACAGAACTGGAACACTGGAGTGCAATCCCCAGGACTGGAGGACACAGGGCTGGAACACACACCGGACCGGAACACACTGGACAGGAGCACACTGGACTGGTCCGTACAGCTTCACCTGCGCTTGGCCACTACCCCCCCAAGGGTTGAGCCCTTGGGTTTGAGTGGCCGGCAGGACTTACTGGATACCGGATGACACAGGGACCAGGAGTGGAAACAGAAGTACTCCTAGACCTAAACTGACCTAAGTGCTCCCAAGCCCTAAACCCGCAGAAGTGTTCCTAACAGTAAACTGACAAAAGGACTTCCTAAGCCCTATACTAAACAGGAGCTCCTAAGCCCTGCTCAACAAAGGGACTTCCTAAGCCCTAAACTAACAGAGCAGGGAACTAAACACAAAGCTAACACAGGTGCTACTAAGCACCAAGCTACAAGCAGAGCTCTACACTAACAAGCTAAACACAAAACTAACAAGCTACCTAAGCACTGCTCTAGCAAGCTAGATACAAAACTAACAAGGAGTTTCCTAAGCCCTACCCTAGCAAGCGAGACACAAAACTAACAAGGTGCTTCCTAAGCACTAATCTGGCAAGCTAGACACCAAACTAACAAGGTGCTTCCTACAGCACCAAAACCCAAACAGCAAAGACTGCAATGCTCCCAATAGCACAAACACCAGGAGTACTTCTAACAGCAAAATCTGTAGTGTTCCTAACAACACCAAACCCTGAAGTACTTCTAATAGCAACAGAGCTTCCAAAGCCCTACACACAGCAATGCTTCCAAAACCAAGAGGGAAAAGCAGGGGAACCATAAGGGAAAAGCAGGAAAGCTAAACACACAAACACCAGTGCACACTGCACTAACACTAACCTGGACCTTAGCAAAAGCAAGCAGGGAAACTAGACACAAAGTCAGAAGTGCACACTGCACCACCCTACCTAAAGCAAACACCACCATTGCAAAAGGCTCTGAAGGAAACAACACCACTTCCTTATCAAGGCCCTCCCTGATGAAGTCACACTCCCTAGACCCAGGCAGCACCCTGAAACACAGAGAGCACACTGAAACTCATAGAGGCCCAACCCACACCAATGCAGCACTGTGAAGCACTTGAAGCCAGTACACCCAAAGAGAGGTAGAGCTAACTCAGTCCACACACACAGGTGCAGTATAGTGAAACAATTAGAGCCATGCTGCTGGAAGCTGCCAGCATAGAGAGACAGAGCTAGCTCAGAAAGGACAGACAAAAGAAACAGAAGCCAGCTAAGCTGACCACCAGGAAAAAGGTAAGTTTGAGAGGGGTTATGACCACAATCATAACACCTCCCTTTAATCTTCTAGCCATTCCTCTTAACTTCTTCCGAGTACTATTAACCCCTTGTCTTATATGCCTGTACTATTACTTCCTCCTACATTATACCTCTCTTGTAAGTCTCCTATATGTTTTATGATCTCCATAGTGGTTGTAACTGTCTGTTAGCTTTAATCATGCAATGCCATTTCACATGAACAACAATACAATTTTATATGAATACTCTTCGTTCCGCTCTCCGTCTCTGTATTATCTGCTGTCTAGCTAGAGCAAGAAGTCTATGCCGGTCAACTTAATATTCTTGGAACGCTTCCACAGTCCCAATCCTGTATTAATCAATCTGTGTCCCTTTGCTGTCATGCTGCATCATCACTTATAATCCAAAGTTCCAGTACTGATAGCATATTCAGCTATTTGATCTTTGTTCCCATGTGGATCCTGTAGCACATCCTATCTGAGTCCATACATCTACCCTGTAGCTCTCTTGTAAGACTGCTATAGGTTTTATGGTCACCATACTGATTTTTAGCTGTCTTTAATCTTTGATCGTGCAGTGCAATTTAACAGAAACAGCAATACAATTTTATATGACTGCCATAGGTGCCCGGTATAAGAGGCTTGGGGAGGCTAAGCCTCCCCAGCCGAAGGATCGGATCTTGATTGACAGGTCGGACCTACCACGATGCGACGCCGCTGACACGACAAGCCATGCCCCCAGTTCCGCCCGTCCAGGGCTCGCCGCTCCGCAGGATCATCTGTTTCGGGCCAACATACACCATGCCGATTCAGCCCACCCAGGCAGTTGTCGAGTTCCAACCGCTCGGGCTCTCACAAGGCGCGCCGCCGCGGTCCTGTGTGCCTGCAGTGCTTCTTCTTTCTTCGCCCCGCCCTCAGCTCAGGCAGCCAGTCAGCCTTGAGCCCGCCTTCGAACGCTCACTCGCTCCCGTCCCGTGTACTCCTGTTCGCATAGGCGGGAACGCGCGGGAGGGGCACGTAGGGAAGGCAAGAAGAAGAAAGAGACTGAGAGTCTGAAAGATGTTCCCTCCCACTTCCGTTCCACACCCAGAATTTGGCACGTACGTTGGATTTCAGGAGACAGAGGTAGGTGCTGCTGATGACTCTGAAGAACCATTTAAAACAAAACAAGTAAAAAAAAATAAATATTTTGTTTCATGCAGATCTCTTTTGTTTAAACATAACTAAATGGGCTATAAGCCAAGCCCCTAATGCTTTTGGTTTTTCTTTTTCCTATATTGTTTGTGATGATGATGACTTAGACTGTGATCTCAACTATTAGGCAGAGGTGCACTGACTGAAGGTTTTAAAACAAGTCAAAATAAAAAAAATAAATATTTTGTTTCATGCACATCTCTTTTGTTTAAACATAACTAAATGGGCTATAAGCCCTAATGCTTTTGGTTTATATTGTTTGTGATGAATTGACTTAGACTGTGATCCAGTGCCGTAGCGAGGGCAGCTGACACCCAGGGCGGGTCGCCACTGCGCACCCCCTCCCCCCTCCGGAGCGCACCCCCCTTTGAGCAAGCACTTTTTTTGACATATGATACATATGTATTATCTAGACAGGTCTTTCTCTGCCGTCATCTACTATGTTACTATCCAGCTTATAATCGAAAGTGATCACTGGCCATCTTCCGACACAAATCAGGAGATGGCTGGCAATTTCTTAAAAGCGGCGAAATCGGTATAATTGAAAGCGGCATTTTTGACAGCATCGCCGCTTTCCCGTCGCTTCGCCGGCGAAAGTTCAAGGGGGCATGTCGGTAGATTAGCAAAGGCGGGACATGGGTGGGCATGGGCGTGGCTACCAGATGGCTGGCTTTTGCCGATAATGGAAAAAAAAGCGGCATTAAGCAGTATTTCGCCGGCTTTACTTGGTCCTTTTATTTTCACAACCAAGCCTCAAAAAGGTGCCCCAACTGACCAGATGACCACTGGAGGGAATGGGGGATGACCTCCCCATACTCCCCCAGTGGTCACCAATCCCCTTCCAAACTAAAAAAATAAAACTAAAAACCTTTTTTGCCAGCCTGTATGCCAGCCTCAAATGCCGTACCCACCTCCATGACAGCAGAATGTGTTGTATCCTCCGACAGCCTTTCCCTGGTTGCGATGTGGCTATCGGGTGAGTGTGTCACCTTTTCTGTTAGGTGCCCTGCAGAGTCACATTAGCAATGCATTGTGGTGGGTGTAGGGTACTGGGCTCTACTCCCATGGTGCTTTTCCCCTCTGCTAACTGGGTCAGAGTGTGCCCTGTTTTGTTTCCTGTTGTAGTCCATGCGGTAGTGGCCATTTTTGTAAGCCACTTTTAGATCCCTTTCCTGTGTTACCCACGTTAGAGAACATAGTTCTTACTTTGAATGGTGCTGAAAGAGGGCATTGTACACCATTGTGCCAGCTCTGACCTACTGCTAATCTTAGTACCAGGGGACTCTTTGCCAGTGGGGCACAACCTCTGATCTGCAGTTAACTGTGAGTAAACGTGGTTATTTCAAGAAAGGACTTTTTCAGAGAGATTAGTCTTCAGGTGTGAACTGGTGTGCCAAAGTTATACAGCAGCAATAAGTCTTAGAGGCTGTATGCAGGTCCCTGGAGCAATTTTAGTGGGTGCAGTACATTTGTGGGTAGTGGGTTTGGGGGGCTCAGCTCCCAAAGTAAGGGAGCTATGCACATGGGAGCTTTTCTGAAGTCCCCCGCAGTGAGCCCTAGGGTGGCTGGTTGGTGTCCTGGCATGTCAGGGGGGCCAGTGCACTAAAAATGCTGGCTCCTCCCACGGCCAAATACCTTGAATTTGGCTGGGGTTTGAGATGGCCGACATAACTTTCCATTATCGTTGAAAAACAAACCCGGTCATCTCAAACCCGGCGAACTCCACGGCATTTGGCCGGGCTAAACCGTATTATCGAAAAAAAAAAGATGGCCGGCCATCTTTTTCGATAATACGTTTCCGGCCAGCTGTAGCGCCGCCACCAACATAGATCGCCAGCGATCTATTTGGCCGGCGACGTTCGATTATTCCCCTCCACGTTATGTTACATTTAATAAAAGGTGTTAATTGTAACTTTTATTTTTACTTATTTTTTTCTGTGTGTTGTCAGACAATTATGGATGTAAGCCCCACCCGGCCCCGCCCCTAACCCCACCCCACCCCCTATTCCCACTCCTATCCCCACCCGGTCCCGCCCCTAACCCCACCCCCTTTAGCCTCCCCAAACAGTTGGGCCACCGACTGCCTATGATGACTGCTCGGCATTCCGCTCTCCGCCTCTGTAATATCTGCTGTCAAGCTAGGTCAAGAAGTCTATAACGATCAATATAATATTTTTGGATGGCTTCCACAGTCCCAATCCATTGTTGATCAATCTTTGTCCCGATGCTGTCTTGCTGCATCATTACTTATAATCCAAGTTTCCAATACTGAAAGCATATTCAACTGGTTAATCCATGTTCCCATATGTATGCTGTTTCATGCAAGTCCCAAGTCAAATATTAATGTATAACTTAGTGCAATTGTCCTTCTGTTGAGGTTTCTCACATCTTGTGTCATCCACGAGTGCTCTGGTTAGCTGTTTCCACTAGTTTTGTTCTTCCCACATTTGATCAAAATGACGTTTCAGTTTTCTCTTTCCAATTGTTGCAAGAATTCTTTCGCCTCTTCTACTGTAGTGAATACTTTAGTTCCCGTTTGATGATTCACTCGCAGCTTCGCCGGTTACATCAAAGCGAATTTAACCTTTTGCTGTACTAAATCCGTACATACTGGGGAAAACTTCTTTCGTTGTGCTGCTACACCAGCCGAATAGTCCTGAAAGCATAGGACTTTACGATTGCTGCTGTGCAGATCTTTTCCGCTTCGCAGCACCTGCAAGATGGCTACTTTGTGGGCAAAATTAAGTATGCGGCAGATAACCACCCTGGGCCGTCCTTCTGCTTCCTGTTTGAGGCCCAGCCGATGTGCCCTCTCGATGCGCAGCGGACCCAGCACTGTCGGCAACTGTAGCTCTTTGGTTAGCCACGTCTCAAGATATTTGGCCAGGTCTCGCTCCCCCAGATCTTCGGCGAGCCCTATGATGCGAAGGTTGTTGCGCCTCGATCTGTTTTCGAGGTCTTCAAGTTTGTCTGAGTAAGTATCGATTATTTTTTGTAATTGACTGACTTCTGTTTCCATTGTGCTCACACGATCTTCTGTATCACTTGCTCTCTGCTGGTATTGCCCCATATCCAATTGTATCTGATTTACGCTGCAATGTAGTTGTTCTAATTTGTTATCCAGCGCTCCTAATTTTTTTTCTAAAATGGCTTCCAGCGCCTGAGTGACCTCTCTGACGATCTCAGCTGCCCATGCGGATCCCACCGATGATGTTCCCGGGCTCGCCGGAGCCGCAATCTTGTTGTCGGGTGGCCGGGTCTTTTCTCTGTCTTTTCTGGTCACCTTAGTTGCCATTTTCGCTGAACTTAGTACCAAACTGTGCACAAAGTGAAGTTCTTTCGGTTGCTGCCATTTGTGGGGTAATATATCAAAGTTTGGAGACGAGTTTTGTTAAAGATGCGAAGAGAAGGCAGGAGCTGTGCACTTAGCGTCCTCTCCCGCTCATCGCGTCACGTGACCCCCATATTTCAATATTGTAATAAAGAGTTTTCTGTTTACATTTATACCTTGTCTGGCTGTTTGTGAGGCCCTATTGCTACCCCTCGCTCACGTTACTACAGATCCTTACTTAGGAGCATAAATTTAGGAATCCAGCTTTTTTTGAATGTTAGTCCCAAAATTACTGACCAAATAAATACAGCTTAATGGGAATGAGTCAGCATAAGTTCAGCAAAGGAAAGTCTGTTCAGGGACCTGGGCTGTTTTAACATATTTATAAATGATCTGGAGATAGGAATGATGAGTGAGGTAATCAAATTTGTAGATAAGATACAATTATTCAAAGTTGGTAAAATGCCTGAACGTTGTAAGGATTTGTAGAAAACCCTTGTGAGACTAAAAATCTGGGCATGTAATTGGTAGATGAAATTTACCTTGTGAGGTGATAAACATAGGGAAAAATAATCTCAACTATAAGTACAAAATGCTGGGTTCTCAGTTGCCCTTATATGGAAGGTTCAGTGCTGCCATTCTGACACTAAGAGCCAGATGAGGCAGGAGTGGAGGGGACTGATTCCACCCCGTTCCACTTTGACCCCAGGAATGGACTCAAGGTGAGTCCCAGGGATGGCTGGAGGATCTAGGTGGGTGACTGCATTGCTGCCATTGGTGGGGTGTGTAGTTGGTATTGCTGCCATCAAGTGGGGGGAGGTGATAGAGGTTGGTACTGATGCCATCAAGGGAGTAGGGGTTTGGTACTGCTATATTGGGGTGTGGGGATTTGTATCACTGCCATTGGTGGGTGGGGGTTTGTGGAGTCACATCTGCAAGTGTGTATAGTTCAGTACTGCAGTGCCCATAGTCTAAAATCCCCACATAAACATTGCAATGCTGAACTTGAGCTGTCTATAAGACAGGATGTTTGACACCGATATTATCAGTCTTTGGGCTCAGTCCTCACATGGAACATAGCTGCCACAGGGATGGTCAGGCAGCATGTATTTTAGAATGGGATCTAAATCGGCAGACCCTTTTCTAAAATACTTGCAAAATTATGAACAACCCGACCTGAGCATTTCAATTCCAATTTGTGTATCTTTTCTAAAATGCCACACTATCCAGCTTATTTTCAAAAGAGAAAGACGCCCATATTTTGAACCAAATCGGGAGATAGGTGTCTTTCTCCCGTGGGTGCCCAAATCGGTATAATCGAAAGCCGATTTTGGGCGGCTTCAACTGCAATCTGTCGCGGAAACGACCAAAGTTGATGGGGGCGTGTCGGAGGCGTGGTGAAGGCGGGACTGGGGTGTGGTTATCGGCCGAGGAGAGATGGGCGTCCTCGGCTGATAATCGACAAAAGAAAGGCGGTTTTAGCGCAAATTTGGGTCAATTTTTTTAGACCCTGTTTTTTCACGAACAAGTCCCCAAAAAGTGGCCCAACTGCCCAGATGACCACCGGAGGGAATTGGGGTTGACCTCCCCAGACTCCCCCAGTGGTCACTAACCCCCTCCCACCAAAAAGAACCCACTTGAAAAACCTTTTTTGCCAGCCTCTATGCCAGCCTCAAATGCCGTACCCACCTCCATGACAGCAGAATGTGTTCTATCCTGTGACAGCCTTTCCCTGGTTCTGATGTGGCTCTCGGGTGAGTGTGACACCTTTTCTGTTAAGGGCACTGCAGTCACATCAGCAATGCATTGTGGTGGGTGTAGGGTATTGGGCTCCGTGATTCCACTTGTGTTAAATGCTCACGATGTTGGTAGGTGGTAAGCTCTACTCCCATGGTGCTTTCCCCCCTGCCTACTGGGTCAGAGTGTGCCCTGTTTTGTTTCCGGTAGTCCATGAGGTCGTGGCCATTTTAGTAAGCCAGTTTTAGATCCCTTTCATGTGTTAGCCACCAGGGCCGGTCTTAGCAAGTGCAGGGCCCTATGCAGACCAATTTGGCGGGGCCCCATCCTAGCCCCGCCCATCTTAGCTCCGCCCCCACTCTAGCTCCACCCCATTGATAAGATTATTCCATTTTTAGAACATTTTTTTATTTATGAAATTTCAAATAAAGACAAATGAAGCTAAACTTGTACAAAAAACTGATTGAAATAATAAGCACAATGCTATCATGAAACCTCCCCTCCCCAGAAATTATTCAGTTCAAGTCCACTACAATTAGTAGTTCCAATTCTCATAACAAAGGAGAATAAAGGAAAAATATTAAGAAAAGATCCAGTACTTTCAAATTCCCCTATTACTCTGTAACCCATCAAACCAGAGAGGCAAGTAGCCACATCAGTTACTAAAATAGTTTGAACTGATTGTACCTACTTTATATCAGATTTTGCTACTTCATGATTTCCATTCTCAGATTTTAGCTTAGTGATCTTTTCTTCCTGTGATTGCAGTCTAGCTTCCAAATGACTAATTCGAGGTGTCATATCATTAATTACTGGACGGAGTGTTTTAGCTAAATCTGTTATTGCCATCCAAATTTTTATCAGGAGAAATATCTGCAGATCTATGTGAAAATAACCCAGATATGTTAGAAACAGCCTCTTCTAAGCCAGAAGATCTTACTTGCTCAGCTTCTCTAGCAACTAATGTTGTTGGGCCAAATCCCTCTCAGGGAGGCAGACATTTCCAACCCTTGCACCATCCGCAAGCGTCATTAGATGAGAGAGACACTTCTCCTGATCTCCTGCCTGCATGGTATCCGATTTTGATTTGGCATAAGTGCACAACTGTTGGCGTCAGCAACGATGGTTCACCTCACATCCTCACCACCTCCGACCAGGCTCCAGCTTTTCCCGCTCAGTGACTCCCACCCTCGCATCCGGAAACAGGAAATACATCAGAAGGCGGGACATTGAGCAGGAAGCTGGAGCCTGGAGGTGAGCCGTCGCGCTGCAACTGTCTGTCGTCGCCGTCGGGGGCGGGGCCGTATCTGCCTGGGCTGGCTCGCTGGCATCGCTCAGTTATTCGCCGGGGTCCGGGGACTCGGGAGCTGACGGCGGGCTCAGCGGGCCCAAGCCGAGGGTGGGTGCCGCGCCGGTGGTGGCGGGAGCGGAGTGGCCGAGCCGCGGGAATGGGGATCATCTCAGGTGACTAAGGCGAGCAGCGGCGGAGGTCGGAGCGGAGGTGCGAGCGAGGCAGAGTTGAGGCACTGCGCGGGGCCCCCTTAGGCGCGGGGCCCTATGTGGTCGCCTTGGTCGCCTCTGCCTAAGACCGGCCCTGTTAGCCACGTTACAGAACCTAGTTCTTACCTTGAATGTTGCTGAAAGAGGGAATTGTACAGCATTCTGCCAGCTCTGACCTACTGCTAATCTCAGTACCAGGGAGACTCGTTGCCAGTGGGGCACAACCTCTGATCTGCAGTTAACTGTGAGTAAGCGTGCTTATTCCAATAAAGGACGTTTTTGGAGAGATTAGTCTTCAGGTGTGAACTGGTGTGCCAAAGTTATACAGCAGCCACAAGTCCTAGAGGCCTGCGTGTATGCAGGTCCCTGGAGCACTTTTAGTGGGTACCGCAGTGCACTTCAGGCAGGCGGACCCAGGCCCATCCCCCTCCCACCTGTACCACTTGTGCTGGTAAATGGGAGCCCTCCAAAACCCACTGTACCCACGTGTAGATGCCCCCTTCACCCCTAAGAGCTATGGTAGTGTTGTACATTTGTGGGTAGTGGGTTTTGGGGGAGGGGGGTTGGGGGCTCTGCACCCGTGGTAAGGGAGCTATGCATGTGGGAGCAGTGACCGCACTGACCTATAGGGTGCCCAGTTGGTGTCCTGGCATGTTAGGGGGGCCAGTGTACTACAAATCCTGGCCCCTCCCACGACCAAATGGCTTGGATTAGGATGTTTTTGAGCTGGGCGTTTTTAGTTTCCATTATCGCTAAAAAAAACAAACGCCCAGCTCACAAACGACTAATCCATGGCACATTTGGTCCGTACAACCCGTATTTTCGAACCGAAAGATGGACGCCCAAAAAAGGATGGAGAACAAAACTCAGAATATCATTACGCTTCTGTACAGATCTCTGGTCCATCCACACCTTGAGTACTGTGTGCAGTTCTGGTTGCCCCATTTCAAAAAGAATATAGTGCAACTAGAAAAGGTTCATAGAAGGATGTCAAAAATGATATTAGGGATGGAACTCCTCTGTTATAAAACAGATTAGGGCTATTCAGCTTGGAGAACAGACAAATGAAATGGGATATGATAGAAGTTTATAAAATCATAAGTAGGTAGAACAGTTAAACAAAGAACAGTTCTTAAATTCATTGCTTCTGAACCCAGGGTTTGGGTCACATCCAGCCATTTGGATTTTCAGGATATCCACAACAAATATGCATGAGATAGATTTATGTATATTGCCCCCTTGGTATTCAAATCTCTCTCATTCAAATTCATTGCTACTAATACAAGGGTTACAATGATTTTATAATTAGACACGCTAATTATACTTATTATAGACACATCACCATAATATCCACTTTAAACATTTATTACATCTCATGTCCCATACAACCACATTAGATCTCACATATATCACTCAATACTGTGCTTAAACAAAATTTCATCTAACTCGACTGTACAACATTGTCCCAGGAGATATTCAAACCAAGATAGTCCATAACGAAGTGAACACTCCACTTTTAGCATTACGCAGAATTGTCCTGGTAATCCTCTATCCAATCAATGTCAGTCCCGCAGATGAAAAAGATTTTTTCAACAAATGAAAAAGCTTCAATAGATGAACAACACAGCGTACCCCATTATAGTGCAATAAATAAGCAAGCAGATGTCCCACTGTGATCTCAGTCTTGCCCACCATCAGATGTATAATCTTCACACCTTCCAATTCTTATGGAGATCATATATGGTTGAATGTATTCCTTTCATTCACCATCCAACCATCAATCTGGTCTCAACACAGGCCGTGTTTCATTTTGTCTTCATCAGGAGACCTTTCACAAATAACATCAACCATTACTTACATTCCTATACAATCATTCTACATCCTTATACAGAATCAAAAAATTCTTATCATTACCTTTAACAGCCCCATTAGAGCTTCTGGTATACCCGGGATCCCCTCTGTATCCGGTTACACCAGCTAAATGAATCACATGATTCCCCACATACCTTATTTCTTCTTTTATAATGCTATTAGCAGAGACCAATCCACTTCCTTATTTATACCATATGGCTCCATAGATCCCCAAATGTATATCATCCGCTGTTCTCTGCGGACTAATTCCCGCTCAGGATTGCCCACTTGTCCCTGTAATTGAAACAACACTACAAATTTCAGGTCATCAACCATATGATTAGAATGTAACCAATGGCTCACAAGTGGAGTATCAGTCTTCTTACACCTGATATTACTCAGATGTTGTGATATACACATTTTAATCTTGCGAGTGGTCTCTCCAATATACCACAATTGACATGGACAACATATGCCATAGATCACATTGTGGGAATTACAGTCAGTTTTCGTTTTGAAATAATAATATTTGCCAATCGACTGAACCCATACACGATCTGTACATAACGCATGTCTGCAGTAAACACAAGTGTTGCATTGCATATATCCACCAGAGGTTCCATATTCACATTGCTCTATTAATCGTTTCTTAGACAGTATCTCTCCAACATTTCTATCACGTATGCATGAAAACCGAGGCTTATTACTCAATGCCAGATGCAGGGATAGAACAGGCCAGTGTTTCATCAATATACTTTGAATCTTCCCTGTCTGTTTGTAGAAAGGAAGTATACAATTAATCTGTTCGCCTCGATCTTTCTCTCTATTTTTTGGAGTGTTCAACCAACACTGATGAGCATATTTTGCACGTTTATATGCTCTCTTAATGGTATGTTGAGGATACCCCCGGTTTCTAAATCCGGTGGCTAGCAATTGCACCTGTTGATTATATTTTTCTTGATCAGAGCTCAACCTCTTAATCCTAAGAAATTGGCCAATTGGTATACTCTCCTTCAACTTTCGTGGGTGGTGACTCTCAAAATGGAGTAAGGTGTTTCTATCTATGGGCTTACGGTATACACCAGTGGTAAATTGACCATTAACAATGTCTACAAATTGCACAGACAGACCAAATGACTGTTTAACAAATTGGATATTAATATCGCAGTCGTTCAAATGGCTAACAAATCTATCTGCCTCACTCTCCGATCCTGACCATATGATGAAAATATGGGACAATGCTGTACAGTCGAGTTAGATGAAATTTTGTTTAAGCACAGTATTGAGTGATATATGTGAGATCTAATGTGGTTGTATGGGGACATGAGATGTAATAAATGTTTAAAGTGGATATTATGGTGATGTGTTTATAATAAATTCAAATTCATTGCAGATATCCTGAAATCCCAATCAGCTGGGTGTCCCCGAGAATCACTACTTTAATCTATCAAACAACTCAAAAACCAAACATGTGCAGTAAAGTCAATGGGAGAAAAGATCGTCATCAAACTTTTCTTAATTTTTCCCCTCCCCCATCCCTGCCCATAATCCCCTCAACCCTCTATGCCCCTATGTTAACGCATTTAAGTGTAACATAGTAAAGGTATACATATACAAACAACTACAGCCGATACTGTTCAATAGAGTAAAGCAGGCTTCAAATGAACCAACATTCAGTGTATCTGGGTTTAAAAAAAGGTTTGGACAAGTTCTTGGAAGAAATGTTCATAATCTGTTATTGAGACAGACATGGGGATGCCACTGCTTGCCCTGGGATTGGTAGCATGAAATGTTGCCACTATTTAGGTTTCTGCCAGGCACTTGTGACCTGGATTGACCACTGTTGGCAACAGGATACTGGGCTAGATGGACCCAGTATGGCTGACCCAGTATGGCTTTTCTTAACCAAGAGGACAGTTAGAACATAAGCCATTCTTGGACAGACTGAAGGTCCATCAAGCCCAATTACCCTGTTTCCAACAGTGGTCAATCCAGGTCACAAGTACCTGGCAAGATCCCAGAACAGTAAAACAGATTTTATGCTGCGTATCCTAGAAATAAGCAGTGGATTTTCCCAAGTCCATCTTAATAGCTTATGGACTTTTCTGTTAGGAAATTATCCAAACTTTTTTTAATCCCTGCTAAACTAACTGCTTTTACCATGTTCTCTGACAAAGAATTCCAGAGTTTAATTGCACGTTACATGAAAAAACATTTTCTCTGGTTTGTAGCTTCATTGTGTGCCCCTAGTCCTAGTATTTTTGGAAAGAGTAAACAAGCGATTCATTTCTACCTGTTCTACTCCACTCAGTATTTTATAGACCTCTATCATATCTTCCCTCAGCCGTTTATTCTCCGAGCTGCCCTAGTCACTTTAGCCATTCCTCATAGGGAAGTCATCCTATCCTCTTTATCATTTTCATCACCCTTCTCTATACCTTTTCTAATTCCATTATATCTTTTTTGAGATGCTGTAACCAGAATTGCACACAGTATTGAAGGTGTAGTCGCATGATGGAATGATACAAAGGCATTATAACATTCTCATTTTTTTTTCCATTCCTTTCCTAATAATTCCTAACATTCTATTTGGTTTCTTAGCCACCGCTGCATACTCAGCAGAGGGTTTCAATGTATCATTAATGATGACACCTAGATCCTTTTCCTGGGTGGTGACTCCTAATGTGGAACCTTGCATCATGTATCTATAGTTTGGGTTCCTCTTTCTCTCATGCATCACTTTGCACTTGTTCACATTAAACATCATCTGCCATTTGGATACCTAATCCCTGAGTCTCATAGGGTTAGAAACGTAGAAACATAGAAATATGATGGCAGATAAAGGCCAAATGGCCCATCCAGTTTGCCCATCTTCTGTAACCCTTAACTCCTTTTCCTAAGGGATCCCATATGCTTTTCCAATGCTTTCTTAAACTCTGACACAGTCCTCGTCTCCATAACCTCCACCGGGAGGCCATTTCACGCTTCCACCACCCTTTCCATAAATAAATACTTTCTTAGATTCCTCCTAAACCTATTTCCTCTTAACTTCATTGTATGCTCCCTCATTCCTGAGTTTTCCCTCATTTGAAAAAGGCTCTCTTCCTGTACTTTAATGCCCCTGAGACATTTAAATGTTTCTGTCGTATCTCCTCTTACCCTTCTCCTCTCTTCCAGCATATACATGTTGAGGTTCATAAGCCTGTCCTTATATGTTTTATGTCCAAGACCGCTTACCAATTTGGTAGCCACCCTCTGGACCGACTCCATCCTGTTTATATCTTTCCGTAGGTGCGGTCTCCAGAATTGCACACAGTACTCTAAATGGGGCCTCACCAGGTTTTCTTGCAATTTTTCACAATCCTCTTGCAATGGGTTTCTGCCAGGTACTTGTGACCTAGATTAGCCACTGCTGGAAGTAGGATACTGGGCTAGATGGACCATTGGTCTGACCCAGTATGGTTATTCTTATGTTCTTATGTTAATTTAACAACTTTGAATAACCATGTGTCATCAGCAAATTTAATCACCTCACTAGTTATTCCCATCTCTAGATCATTTATAGATATTTTAAAAAGCAGTGGTCCCAGGACAGACCCCTGAGGAACCCCCACTATCTACCCTTCTCCATTGAGATACTGACCATTTAACATTAACTATTAATTGAAAACAAATTGTTGAAAGGTTTTTTTATACATTAAATAATTAAGCAGTGGAATCCATTGTTTGAACATGTGGTCAACACAACCAACCTAACAGGATTTAAAAGGGATTACACAAATTCATGGAAGAAAATTACAAAAACAATTAGCTAGGTAGACTTAGGACAGCCATTGTTCATCCCTGGAAATGCACTATGACGAATAGATCTACTTTATGGAACCTGCTGGATTCTTGCAACACGGGCTGTCCTCTACCAGAGACAGAATGCTGGACTCAATGGCCCTTGGCCCAGCTCAGTATAGTTTTTCTTCTGTTCTCAACTTCTCCAGCATGTTGTAGCATCTGGATCCCATATTTTAAACAACCACTGGGTTTTTAAGTACAGTGTATAGACTTTCTGCACTATCCAGAGAAGAAAGAACAATTGTCCTCAAAAGCTCATGTCTCAATAAATTGTTTAGTCTATTTATTTATTTATTTATTTATTTATTTATTTATTGCATTTGTATCCCACATTTTCCCACCTATTTGCAGGCTCAATGTGGCTTACGTTATTCCGTAATGGCGATCGCCATTTCCGGAATGAGAAATACAAAGTGGTATTGCCTTAAAGTTCATAAGTGACAGAGTAGATTAAGCAGTCAAGTATAGAGAATTCATATTCAGAATGAGAAATAAAGTGGTATTGCGTAAAGGCAGTCAAGTATAGAGAGTTTGGTTTTGTCCAGGTCTGGTATGAGTTTCGTTGTCTGGTAATTAGGATGGATCATTGTGGTATGCTTTATTGAACAGGTTGGTTTTTAGTGATTTTCGGAAGTTAGTTAGGTCGTGCATTGTTTTTATGGCGTTTGGTACTGTATTCCATAGTTGCGTGCTTATGTAGGAGAAGCTGGATGCATATGATAATTTATATTCAGAACGGTAGGGGTCAAATTTAACATTCATTATGTCCCTGACACTTGGCTCCCTGGTTATATTAGCCTTTGGGAGGAGCGGTTTACGAACATACACCATCAGCTCTGTATGTTGCAAAAGAAGCAGACCAATCAGGTCAAACTGATCCAGGAATCTACTGTCTGCACTAGGAAAGTTATGGATTTACTTTCATCCTTAAGAGACTTTGATGAGTGGAAGGCTCTGTGCTTAGAGACCATGATAAAGCTAAAGAACTTGTTAAACAGGTGTATGCAAGATGTAGGTGGCAAGTCAAGGGCTACAGGGAAAAGTGTATGTTCTATAAATATAATGATAAGGAGTCCTACAGATGACCTGGATCAGGAGACTTCTTGGAGTAAACACACAGTGAATGATATCTTTAGGTATTTTAAAGGGACAGTGGTCAAATGCTCTACGCGCTACCCCAAAGGACCAGATACAGTCTGAGAATGCTAGTTCCTCTCTGTTGTTCCTCCCGAGATAATTGTTCCTTAGCTTGGATCATAATCAGCACACTGTTTCAGGGTCTGCTACCTTCACAGTAGTTGTGTTGGAGTGTCATGCTCAATCATATATATATACTAGTAAAAAAGGCCTGTTTCTGACACAAATGAAACAGGCGCTAGCAAGGTTTTCCTCGGAGTGTGTATGTTTGAGTGTATGTGAGAGTGACTGTGTGTGAGAGAGAGAGTGAATGTGCGAGTGTGTGTGTGTGAGAGAGAGAGAGTGAGTCTGGGTGCGAGTGTGTCTGTGAGAGAGAGTGTGTGTGTGTGAGAATGAGAGTGTGTGCAAGAGTGTGTTTCATACAGATACAGTGTGTGCGAGAGAGAGAGAGTGTGTGTGAGACACAGACTCTCTGTGAGACTCTCTGTGAGACGGAGAGTATGAGACCAAGAGGCATATTTTCAAAGCACTTTGGGAGGCTAAGTTCCATAGGTTTCTATGGAACTTTGGGAGGCTAAGTGCTTTGAAAATGAGCCTCCAAGAGAGTGTGTGAGTGACTGTGTGGCACATAGAGAGTGAATGTGATACAGTGTGAGACATAGAGAGTGTGAGAGACAGTGTGTGAGAGTGAGAGAAAGACATTGACTGTGTGAGAGAGAGAGTGTGTGTGTGACAGAGATACCTCCCCCCCCTGTCTGGTGTCAGCCCCCCCCCCCCTCTCTCTCTGGTGTCTGAGCGTTACTGTGCAGGACGCTGAGCTCTGGCTGTGCTTCAAGGAACTGACCAATCCTATTTAATAGAATGCACCTCCAACACTCTGAAGCCGAGAAACCTAGTGTGGTTGGCCACTTCTGCTTGTGACGACCCTGGAAGTACGTGATGTCCATTCAAGAGATGGATACAGAGAGCAGGAATGCCTCAGCCATGCAGTCAGCTTCAGAATGTTGGAGGTGTGTTTTATTATATAGGATGTTAGCAAGGAGCCCAAGCAAGATTTATGCCTAGCCTCTCTCTTTAAAGAGGATGACATTATTTATTCCATAGGAAAGCAAAGTTAGAGTGTTGTGAACCATGTTTGCTTCTGATCCCTAGCAAAGAGGCAGTGCCTCCCAACCCAGCATTCTTTTAGTGGGTACAAAACAAAGTTCTGCTTATGATAACAGCAGTGTTAATTTATCTCCTGTGCAGATCCCCGAACAGAGAAGTTATAATATGATGTTAAAACAAACTCCCTTGTTATCAACCTGGTTAGGTATGAGCAGAGGGCTAAAAATGAGAACTTGATATAAGACCCCCCTTCTTTTAGCAGTATAAGGGCCAGATGCACTAAACTTAATGAGCCATTAACAAGCAAGTAGTAAAGTGTGGCATGCACTAAATGCTTCTCTGAGCCACCATCTGCCTTTGTCAATGTTATCAATATTTATAGACTGCTTTGCCCTGGAGTTCCTCTTTAGGTGTCTCCAGCCAATCTTTCTTGAAATTGATCAGAATTCCTTGACTAATATGGGACTATATATCTTTTTTCTTTAAACAAACAGTGTATGTGATGCTATTATTACTTTTATTGTACTCATTTCTGTGGCATAGAACATTTCTTAATTGAAAACATTGAAAAAAGGTTAGTACCAATCTTGGTCTCTAACTGTTTCATAGACAGCATTACACCCTTCTTGATCAAGTATGTAAACCTCACAATACCATCTTTAAGCAGTGATACCATAATACTTTATTATCTGGAGATATGAATAGGTAGAAGTCTTCTGTTTTGCTAAGTTAGGATAACTGCCCAACAACCTAAGCCTTCCTCCTGATCAATTACAGATAATAGGTCTCAATACCATCCTAAAGCTACCAGATTGATGTCTGTGTCTCTCTCCTAACTGCTCCCCATAAAGAGTGTAGGAAAAGGTCTTAGAAACATAGAAAATAATGGCACATAAAGACCATGTGGTCTCCCAAGTCTATGCATCCATACCTGCTACTAAGTTCTACAGTCCCTTTCTCTCCCTCAGAAATCCTCTGTGCTTGTCCTATTCTTTCTTACATTCAGTTACATTGTTTGTCTATAGGGCTCATTTTCGAACGAGAAGGATGCCCATCTTTCGACACAAATCGGAAGACAGACATCCTTCTCACAGAAACGTCCAAATCAGTATAATCAAAAGCCGATTTTGGACGTCCCCAACTGTATTCCGTCACAGGGACGGCCAAAGTTCAAGGGGGCATGTCGGAGGCGTAGCGAAGGCGGGATTTGGGCATGCCTAACACTTGGACATCCTTGACCTATAATGGAAAAAAAGGACGTCCCTGACGAGCACTTGGACGTTTTCATCCAGACCTGTTTTTCTTACGACTAAGGCACAAAAAGGTGCCCGAAATGACCAGATGACCACCGTAGAGAATTGGGGATGACCTCCCGTTACTCCCCCAGTGGTCACTAACCCCCTCCCACCCTCAAAAAACATCTTTAAAAATATTTTTTGCCAGCCTCAGGTGTCATACTCATGTCTGTGACAGCAGTATGCAGGTCCCTGGAGCAGTTTTAGTGGGTGCAGTGCACTTCAGGCAGGCGGACCCAGCCCCATCCCCCCTACCTGTTACGTTTGTGGAGGAAACAGCGAGCCCTCCAAAACCCACCAGAAACCCCTGTACCCACATCTAGGTGCCCCCCTTCACCCGTAAGGGCTATGGTAGTGATGTACAGTTATTTATTTATTTAGTTGCATTTGTATCCCACATTTTCCCACCTATTTGCGGGCTCAGTGTGGCTTACAATACATTGTAAATGATGGGAATACAGTTTCTTACATTACATTACATTTCGATTATGGGTTACATTGTGAGCAGATTAAGGATGACAAGATCAGATCAGTCGCCTTAGGGGCGTGGAAACTAAAGGATGTGGTGTGGGGGAGTTACTACGCTGATCGAATAATAACAAGTGAGCGATGGGGTAGACAGTTTTTATCTGTGGGTAGATATTGAATGGGAGAGTACGGGGACGTGGAGTACGTGGGGTAATATCTTGAGGCATTGTTATGATGTATATGGGATTTATATGTTTTGCTCCTTGCGGTATGTTTTGTCAAAGAGATGGGTCTTCAATCGTTTGCGGAAGTCTGTCAACTCGTAGACCGCTCTCAGGCCGCGTGGTAGTGCGTTCCAGAGTTGCGTGCTCTTGTAGGAGAAGGTTGAAGCGTGTAGTCCTTTATACTTTATGCCTTTGCACTTAGGGAAGTGAAGGTTGAGGAAAGTTCTGGATGATTTTTTGGCGTTTCTGGGTGGCAGGTCTACCAAGTCGGACATGTATGCTGGGGCTTCACCGTGAATGATTTTATGCACTAATGTGCATATTTTAAAGGTGACACGTTCCTTAAGTGGGAGCCAGTGTAGTTTCTTGCTTAGTGGTGCTGCACTTTCGTATTTTGGTTTTCCGAAGATGAGTCTGGCCGTTGTATTCTGAGCTGTCTGAAGTTTTCTCATTATTTGTTCTTTGCAGCATGCGTATAATGAGTTGCAGTAATCCAGATGACTTAATACGAGTGATTGTACCAAGTTGCGGAAGACAAATCTTGGAAAGAATGGTTTTATTCTTTTCAGCTTCCACATGGAGAAGAACATCTTTTTTACTGTGTTGTTCACGTGAGTTTCAAGTGTAAGGTGGCGGTCGATTGTTACTCCGAGGATTTTTAAATTTTCTGAAATTGGCAAGTTTAGTTTAGGTGTGTTGATAGTAGTAAATTTTGTTGTATTGTATTGGGAGGTTAGTATGAGGCATTGAGTTTTTTCTGCGTTCAATTTCAGTCGGAATGCATCTGCCCAGGTGTTCATAATGTGTAGACTTTGGTTGATTTCATTAGAGATTTCGCTGATGTTTTGTTTAAAAGGGATAGATATCGTTACATCATCGGCATATATGTAAGGGTTAAGGTTGTGGTTTGATAGAAGTTTTGCTAGTGGGGTCATCAGTAGGTTGAAAATTGTTGGTGAGAGGGGAGATCCCTGCGGTACTCCGCACTCAGGTGTCCATGCAGCAGATGTGGTTGAGTTTGATGTGACTTGGTATGAGCGTGAAGTTAAGAATCCCTTGAACCAATTTAGGACATTGCCTCCGATGCCGAAATATTCAAGAATGTGTAATAGGATTCCGTGGTCAACCATGTCGAAGGCACTTGACATGTCAAATTGTAGGAGGAGTATATTGGAGCCAGTTGCTATCCATTGCTTAAATTTGGTCAGTAGGGTAGTTAGTACTGTCTCTGTGCTGTGATTCGAGCGGAATCCTGATTGGGCATCATGCAGTATTGAGAACTTGTCGAGATAACTTGTGAGTTGCTTGGTTACCACTCCTTCTGTTATTTTAGTTATTAGTGGTATGGATGCAACTGGTCTGTAGTTAGTTAATTCACTAGCGTTTTTCTTTGTGTCTTTGGGTATTGGGGTGAGTAAGATTTTTCCTTTTTCCTTTGGGAAAAGACCGTTTTCTAGCATGAAATTCAGGTGGTTCGTTAAGTCTAATATGAATTGATGAAGAGCTGATTTCATGAGGTTACTTGGGCAGATGTCTAGTTTGCATTGGGATTTGGCGAATCTTTTAATCGTTCTAACGATAAGGTCTTCTGACAGTACTTCGAATTCGGTCCAGATCCTGTCTGCTGGGTGTATTCCGTCTTCAGGGTCTAGACAGTTCAGGAGTGTTGAGTATTCGGTGGGGCTGGTGGGTATTCTAAGTCGTAGTTGTGTGATTTTCTCTTTGAAGTATTTCGCGAGGTCATCGACCCCTGGTATTGCTTTGTTATTGTTTGTGACAGGTGAAGTGTCTAGCAGCTTATTTACAAGGTGGAAGAGTTTGTGCGTGTCTTTGTAGTTTGGTCCAATCATAGTTTTGTAGTGTAGTCTTTTAGTCTGTTTTATGGTGTATTTGTATTTCCTCCTAAGTGATTTCCATGCATTCAGTGTGTGTTCATCTTTCTTTTTGTTCCATGCGCGTTCTAGTTTTCTGACTTGCGTTTTCAGTTCTTTCAGCTCTTCGGTGAACCATGGATTTGATTTTTTCCTGTGCGATGTTCTGGTTTGGATTGGGGCAATTGTGTCTAATGTTGTTTTACATATGTTATCCCATTCTAGGAGGAATTGTGCGGTGTCGGTGTTTAGTGGTCGTTCATTTTGGTAGACCTGTTGCCAGAATGATGTAGGGTCTATCTTTCCTCTCGTAGTGTATGTTGTTCGTTCGTTTTTGTTGACTGCGTTTCTGTGTGTTTTTTGCCAGAGGAGGGAGATATGTGCTTTATAGTGGTCTGTCCATGGTGTGGGTATCCATCTTGTGTCTGTGAGTCGGATAGTTGAATTTTGGTCGAATTTGTGTGTGATGATGTCCAGTGTGTGTCCTTTTTCGTGTGTTGGTTGGGTGTTTGGAGCGTGTAAGTCCCAGAGTTTCAGGAATTCTTTACATTCTAGCGTGTTTTTTGAAGTGTCGTCTTCAAGATGTAGGTTGATGTCTCCTATAATGAAGATATTGGAGGCCGAGACACATGTGTTCGAGATGAAGTCCATGAGTTGCGCTTGGGAGTCTTTCCATTTTCCTGGTGGTCTATAGAATAAAATTGTGTTGAGGTGTCCTTGTAGGTTCGGATGATTGATTCTTGTCGAGGCTATTTCGAGTTGTGGTGAGGTGGATTCCCCAGTAGTTGTGATGGTGAACTCGGATTTGTAAATTATGGCTATTCCGCCACCTCTTTTTCCATTTCTTGTCCAGTGGGTGATTTTGTAATCTGTTGGGCATATGTTTTTGATGGCGGGGTCTGTGGGGCCGTGAAACCATGTTTCTGTGATGAATAGAATGTCTAGTTTTTCTGTGGTGGTCCAGTCTAGTATGTCTATGGAATTACTTACCGCTGATCTTGCGTTGATGTATCCTATTCGGATTGAACGGTATGGTTCTGTGGGGAGGTTCGATGTGTTTATTTTTATTAATTGTCTGTTTCCTCGATTGTTGGATTTGTTGTTGTTTGTTAGTTGTGGGTTAGTGGGTTTTGGGGGGGGGGTCGAGGGGTTTGAGGGGCTCAGCACACAAGGTGAGCTATGTACTTGGGAGCAATTTATGAAGTCCACTGCAGTGCCCCCTAGGATGCCCGGTTGGTGTCCTGGCACTACAAATGCTGGCTTCCTCCCACGACCAAATAGCTTGCAATTGGTTGTTTCTGAGATGGACCATCCTTGGTTTCGAAAATTGCCGAAAATCAGAAATGTCCATGTCTAGGGACAACCAAATCAAGGGAAGACCAAATTTAAAGATTTGGACGTCCATGACGGTATTTTCAAAACGAAAGATGGACGTCCATCTTGTTTCAAAAATACGGGTTTCCCCGCCCCTGGATTGGGACGTTTTGCGAGGATGTCCCTTTCAAAAATGCCCCTTCACATCACCTCTACTAGGAGGCTGTTCCATGCATCTACCACCTTTTCCATTAAGGGAATGGGACTTGATATACTGCCTTTCTATGGTCTTTGCAACTACACTCAAAGCAGTTTTCATAATATATACAGGTACTTATATGTACCTGGGGCAATGGAGGGTTAAGAGCCTTGCCCAGAGTCACAAGATGTTGCAGTGGGAATCAAATCCAGTTTCCTAAGATCAAAGTTCACTGCACTAACCAACCACTAGGCTACTCCTCCACTCCGTAGTACTTTCTTAGATTACTCCTGAAGCTAACCCCTTTCACTTTCAACCTATGACCCCTTCCTTCCAGAACTTCCTTTCAGTTGGAAGAGTCCCAGCTCCCATGTGTTTATATCATAGAGCTATTTAAATATCTCTATCATTTCTTCTATCCTACCTTTCTTCCAAAGTTTGTCCCCATATGCTTTATAATAATAATAATAATAATAAAATGTATTTCTATCTTGCATTATCTTAAGATTCTAAGAGAGGAACAGGAATGCAAACACAATAAAATAAAACAATACAAACCATACATCACTGACCATTTTAGTAGCAATCCTCTTTGTCAACTCTATCCTGTTTGTATCCTTTTAAAGATGCAATCTACAGAATCCTACAGAGCACTCCAGTTATAGGACCATATCTTTGCTAATTGGGTCATGAAAATATTTACTAAGGGGTTGATATTCAAAAGGGTATTCAGAGGCTCCTGTCTTGTCAGGCCCCACTAAGCTAGCCAGCAGGTAGTGTCACTGAATAATAGTACAGCTAACTAGTCACCCCCTAACTGGCTAGGTTAGGTTCGGGCTGGGGGCAGAGTTAGGGCAAAGTGGCAACTTACCTGGTTAGTGGCGAAATTCAGTCCACTAACCAGCTAAGTAAGAACATAAACTAGGACAGCAAGACAGCTGTCCTAACTTTATGTGGCAAATTAATCAGGCACTGGTCTGAATATTAGCCAGTGCACAGTTAACATCCAGCTCAGCAGACATATCCAAATGCTCAATGCCAGGAGCAGCACATGGCCCATCACTGAATATCTGGGGTTAGGTCAGCCCACGGCTGGAAATGGCTTATAAGTTGCTTACCACCCCAGGCTGAATATTACTCCATAGGATTCTGGCAAGAAAATAGAAAATGTTATGCCAATGCACTGGATCCACGAATTACATACAAATGTTTGCACATTTGCCCCTGCTGATTTTTGGCAAAGTTGGGGTAAACCATATGATATCTTTTCAGTTATGGAATGCAGGTTGCATAGGAAAATTAGAGAGTTAGGAATGTTCTGCCCTCATATTCATGGAGGCAGGGTGTATTGTGATGTGTATTTAATAAGTGATGTGTATTTAATATGAGTATTACTTGTATTTAATTGAATTGTGTATAATAGATAGCACTGCTTTTTCTACAGTTTTCAGTTCCTATGATTGACTCCTTGTGAGCTTTCCTTAATGGTTGTTCTCTGAGCTAGGGTCAGCCCTCCCTCTCCGCCCCTATGGGCTGTGTGAGAGAGCCCAGTCTTTCTAGCATGCCTTTGTGATCAGCAGCTGTACTAGGGGCTGATCTCTCCTTAATCTACTATAATTCCATCAAGATTTTTCCATCATTCCCCACCGCATTTCCTCAAGTCATCTTCCAAAGACTTGCCCAAGTCATTCCCCATTTATTTTCTCCAAGTTCTTCCCCTTCCTTGAGTGTTACAGCTTTTCCTCTCAGCTGGGCTGAGGTTCTGGCCATCTCCTTACCTCTAGTGGCCAGATACAGACTCTATGTGCAGAAGGCCACAATTCTTTTACAAGCAACTGAACTGTAAGTTGGATTTTCTTTGTTTATTCTGAGTACTACAATAAAGAAGCATTTATAAACCTTGCCACCCCCAAGACCCTAATCAGAAATAGTGAACCATAACAAAAATAAAAAAAAAATAATAATCCCAAAACATTCCAGATGCTAGAGTTTAAAGTGCTAGCATAAGAAAAGACGGCCAAAATAGGATATGAAAATAGAGAGAGCATACAATTATGACAGGTTTAACTCACAAAACCTCTGTATTGGTTCCTAAATCATACTATGATCCAAAAGGCTTGGGTCTTTCTAGTCAATTAAATATCTAGCTATGAGGCAGAGTTCCACCAACAATTGAAATCAATCATATTATCTTGCTTCCAGTTCTAAATTATAGTTTTCAGCGCAGTAGCAATAAGTATATTAAATAGCTTTTCCATACATGACTGTAACTTCTAAAATAATAAACCCAAAAAGTAGAAAGACAGAATATAATCAAAATTTTTAGCATATTTAACTGGTACTGAATCTGATAAGCAATCATTTTTTAAAATTATGTTTATTAAATTTTGCAATTATACAATTAACAATTTCAAAACATCAAAGCAAGAATATGAGTATATTACACAATAATCAAAGCTGAATAATACAATAATCAAACTAAGTAGCAAATAAAAGAAAATGATCTAACGTTTTGTCAGGCTTCTTCCCTGGAAGCACTGGGTTTGTGAGCCCTTGGACCACTACCGTGGAGCGGCAGTGGCAGGCAAGGTCACCTTCAAAGCAGAGACGAGGCAAGGCTGGACTGGAACCCCGGACTGGAGTTCTGCACTGGAATACACAGGACTGGAACGCACCGGACGGGTGCGCACTGGACTGGAACCCACTGGACTGGTACACACTGGAGTGGAGCCCACTGGACTGGAACACACGGGACCGGAACCCGCTGGACAGGAACACACTGGACCTAGGCTTCACCTACGCTTAGCCACTGTTCCCCGAGGGTGAGCCCTCAGGTTTGGGCAGCCGGCAGGGCTTACAGGAAAACCGGAACTGGAACTAGCAAGCAGGAACAACAGGAATCAGGATACAGAAGTGCCCCCAGGCACCTAGGCGAAAGCAAGGCAGACAGGCAGGGAATGTCCGGGTTCCGGCAATAGTCAGGTCTGGCCACAGAAAGAGAATATCCGGGTTCAGGCAGTAGTCGGGTCAGGCAGCAGGCAGCAAGTATCGGGGTTCAGGCAGTAGTTGGGTCAGGCAGCAGGCAGCAAGTAGAGAATATCTGGGTACAGCCAGTAGTCAGGTCAGACAGCAGGCAGAGAGTAGTCAGATTCAGGCAATGGTCAGGTCAAGTAGCAAGAATATGGCTAGAGCTCCAGTAGCAAGGAGTACTGGCAGCGGACAGGACTAGGATTGAAGCTCCAGAAGCAAAGGAAAACACACACAGGAAAACCAGAAAGCTAAACACAAGAAAACTAGTAAAGCTATACACAAGCTAACAAGAAAACTATGCCCAAGCTAGCTAGTCACAAGCTAGAAACTCACACTAAGCAAAACACAGGAGAGCTAGTAAAGCTGTACACAAGCTAACAAGCAAAGCTATGCCCAAGCTAACTAGTCACACGCTAGGAACTCACACAACACACAGGAGAACTAGTAAAGCTGTACACAAGCCAACAAGAAAAGCTATGCCCAAACAACTAGTAACAAGCTAGAAACTCACACTGAACTGGACAAGGTAGCAGTGCACAGAGCACTCTAACATACCAGGGACCTTAGACGATGCAAAGGCAAAGGCTGCAGTCTCTATGTGAATAATAAAGCCCTTCAACACCTGAGGAGCAGCTGCAGCCATCAGTAAGCAACTACGGAGGCTGTCCAGGCACAAACAAGAGAGACAAGTCCGGCAGCCTGGAAGAACCGGACCGGACTGAGCTAAAGTCTGGAACGGGTAGGAACAGCAAGACAAACTATGGCAGCCACTGGCTCTGGCCAGCAGCAGGTGAGAGGAGCACAAACCAAGGAGCAGGCAGAGTGCACACAGAACATAGAGAGACTTAGAATACCTAGGTGCAGCACAGAGGAGCAAACAGAACCAGGCTGGAGACAGAGGTAGAGCTAACTCAGGCAGCACCCCCAGGTGCAGTACAGTGGAGTAATTAGAGCCATGCTGGAAGCAGCCAGCACACAGAAGAAAAACTACTCCAGAAAGGATAGGCAGAAGCCAGCTTAGAAGCTGACCCCCAGAAATAAGATAAGTCTGAGGGTGGTCACGGCCACAGATGTGACACGTTTTTCATTTTCTAAGACCAACAGGTGGTTCTAAAGAGGAATAAGAAATAATTTCTTGTACAGTAAAATCCAATTCCACCAAAGATATACATTAACTTGAGAACTGTCCTTCCAATGTGAGATTATTAATTTTAATGCAACTGATATTAAAAAGTCAAACAGTAGTTTATCCTCTCTTGAAAGAAAAAATGGAATACAAATAGACTTCCAAATAACAAACTTTGGTGAAAAAGATGCTTGAAAACCAAAATTTCAGTTAACATCCCAAACATCAGACCAAAACAAAAGTAAATTAGGACATTCAAGCAACAAATGAATAAGAGTTCCTTTATATTTTTTTGCATGATCAGCATAGGTCAAGATTTGAGGAGCCAGATAACTTACTTTTCCTAGGAGTCCAAAGAGCCTTATGATACATAAAGAAAAGAAATTGTGTTAAGGCAGCCGATAAAGAGGATCTAGGTCCATTCAACCATATTTGAGACCATTGAGTTTCTGATAATGAGTTATTGAGATCTAACTCCCATACTTGTTGAGTAGACCTACAAGAAATAGTAGTATAAGATTGTGTTCTTTTATAAAACATTAAGGCTCTATGATTTAACTTACAGAGATCTTCAACAAAACTTTGAAGATCTAAATTGTGATTAAGATAATTAAGATTCCACTTTTTAGATTTAATTACACTACGTAACTGGAACCATTTCAACAATTGAGTATTGGGAATATTAAACTCTGTTTGCAATTAAGCAAAAGTTTTAAGACTCCCATCAGAAACCAATTGCCCCCAAAACCAAATATTACAATTCTGCCAGACAGACCAATTTAATGCCTTGTTACAAATCTTCAAATATCTATTGTTCCAAAAAACAATAGGGGAAAGAAAATCTGAAGGGTTTGGAAAAGAATTATACAAAACTGAGAACGTTTTTATAGTTGTAGTTATAACAAGACTATTCCTAAGATTTGGAAACCAACATCTTTTGGGATCTGACTATGCCAATACATTCAAAGGAACAGGTTGCGATAATGACCTTTCTAAGTGCAACCATGCAGGAGTACATAAAGAGAAATCATCTATAACCCAATAATATCCCTTAGAAATAATAAAAGAATTATGATACAAATTAAAATCAGGAAAATTAACTCCACCTGTTTAGGTAATGTAAGTGTACGGATAGATATACGAGGAGGTTTGGAATTCCACAAAAATTGCGAAAGGATTCTATCAATTTTTTTTAAACTGACAGGAAATGGAATTGGAAGCATACTTAGCAAGTAATTTATTCTCAGTGCCAAAGTCATTTTAATGGTGTCCAGCCTACCCCACCAACTAATAGATAATGGAGACCACTTTAATATTGTCGCCTTGATTGAATTAGTAATTAGCTCAATGTTTTTAGTTATGGTATCTTGAAGAGATCTGCCTAAATATCTATATATATAAAACTCACCCTCAACGTTCTATTGGCTGCTGACGTCACTGAAGCCAAGGTTCGTATGTTCGAAGCTCTGAAGCCTCGAAAATCAGTCTCTAGGCCCCGCCCTCGCATCAAACGTTATGACGTTGAGGGCGGAGGCGGAGCAATTCACCGCCCTCGCGTCAAACGTTATGACGTTGAGGGTGGAGGCGGAGCAATTCACCCACATCGACGACGGGTGTGGGGGGGGGCACAGGAAAGCCTTGCTAGCGCCCGTTTCATTGGCTCCAGAAACGGGCCTTTTTTTACTAGTACTTTATAAATGAACTTTGTGTTTTAAAAGGAAATGAGATCAAATCCTGAGTTATGATATCATTATGCAATGGTAGGCATTCAGTTTTTCCACAATTTATCTTATATCCCGAAATAGGGGAGAAAGAAGATATCAGAGACAAAATAAATGGAATTGAAGGAATGTTAGTATATAGTAACAAATGGTCAGCATATAATGATAATTTAATAACACTGGTTCCAATTTGGAAACCTGTAATATTTGGATCTGCCCTAATGGCTAATGCTAGAGGTTCTATGGCTATGTTAAATAGTAATGGAGACAGTGGGCAACCCTGTCTAGTCCCTTTTGACACAGAAAAATATTATGTTAAGCTATTATTAACAAAAACTTGTTTTAGGATTTTGATATAGTAATTTCACCCTATTTATGAATAAACTTCCAAACCCAAAATACTCCATTGTTGGAAACAAATATCTCCATTCTACTCTATCAATTGCTTTTTCCACATCTAAAATAATGGCCACCAGTTTATCTAAGTGTTGATTAGCCACAGGTAAAATATTACAAAATAATCTTGCTTTATCATTTGTGGACTTATTGATCATAAAGCCACATTGATCCGAGTGAAAAATTTCTGGCAATACTTTTAAACCTAAGACCGTGTGTCAAAGGTTTCTGAGGGCTTTTCTCTTTATCAAAAAAATAGTTCATGAGCTACTGTGAATGCTTTAGAGCTAGAGCTAGTATCTTCTTGTATTAGTTTACATGTGCTCTAGCTATTACTGCAATTGTGAGTAGTTTTCCACTATAATATAGCAGTATGGCCACTCAACCTTGGAATACTGCCTTTAGCTTTACTACTCAGCAAGTTAACGATTTGTTAAGCACTCCTTCTGATTTCAGTCTGGATCAAGAAAATCCTAACACTATCATAGGATGGGAAGACATTACACAGAAATTTAAAAACATTGTTAAAATAGAACTTAACAGCAGTCTATTAATAGAATACTGTAAAAAAAAAGAACGTATCCCTAGAGGTCTACGTTTAAATAAAGCACCGCAGAACTTTAATACAGATAAGGAATTTATTGACAAATGGAATAAGATCTTAAATAAATGCTCATTAGATCTGATGCTGCTCATTATAGAAAGACGTCATCAAATCCAGATCAATCAATCTAAATAATCATTAGATCAAGAAATGATTAAAATCAAGAGTAATATCTCACAAGAGGAGTTTGACAAACAACATCAACTCTTGAAAGATAACATAGATAAATTCAGAGAGAATGTTAAAAACTCCAAACTAAAGAAATTTGCACGCGACGAAAAAGATTATGCCAACAATAAAGTATACCCATGGGTTTATAAGGAAGATGAAGAACACTATAAGTCAAGTGAACCCAATAAACAAGCAAAATTTAAAGACTCATCATCCTCTTCTAGCAGCAGTGATGGTTCCTCCGGTAGAGAGGACCATTTTTTAGAGCGCAGACCCCTGAGACGTGGCAGAGGCAACAAAAGGAACCGGGGAGGACAAACCAACAGACCGTGGACCAGATCCCAATGGCAAAACCAGTGGTAATTAATCTATCCAACAGAATCCTAACAGACTGTGAAACTCAAGTTCTCTCCAGAGGTTTATCCTTTGTGCCATCTCTGCAATTCAATAAATTCCAATCTGCAGTAGACTTTGAGAAATTTACCAGAAAATTACATCTAAGATTATTTTTCAATGATGCAGACAACGTTCCAGATAGGACTATTATTAAGCCTAAATCCAACTGGACTCCATCTACTCCAGTAGACCCAGCAATATTATTGTTCAAACAACTAGTATATAAAGACATCGATCAGTTTGAAACAGACAAGAGACTTAATTATAGAAAATACAACTTGTCTAAAGAAGAAACAGCAGCCCTTAAAAGCTTACAGAATGACACCAATATTATATTAAAGAAAGCTGACAAAGGAGGAGCAATAGTCATATTTAATAAGAATGACTACCTTGAAGAAGGATTTCGTCAGCTTAACGATATCACATCATATACCTTTAAATCCGACAAAGCATTTACAATCGATGATCTCACGGGCAATAACCCCAGCAGTTAAAGAAGGAATGATTACGATGAAAGACAAACAATTTCTCACACGTCACAATCCGAAAATACCTGTTATGTACTTTGTCCTAAAGATACATAAAACTTTGCTTAAACCATCAGGAAGGCCGATCCTATCAGGAAAAGAATCAGTACTTGAACCTTTGTCTACTTTTGTAGACATGTTTCTTAAACTGGAGGTTGCTAAAAGTGCATCATATATCAGAGACAGCACGCACTTCATGCAAAAATTAGAAGAGGTTACAATAGAAGGAGACATCCTGATGACAACACTGGATGTGAAATCCTTGTACACGTTTATACCCCAGGAAGAGGCCCTGTCAACTATTAAATCAACATTGGACTCGAGGGAAAGACCTCACCTGATCACCACAGATTTTTTTTGATGATGATAGCAAGGATTGCGCTCAAAGAGAATTACTTTATGTTTGAAGGCAAATTGTTTCTTCAAGTTAGCGGAGTAGCCATGGGAGCTACATTCGCTCCTTCTATTGCCAACCTGCTTATGACTAACTTTGAAAATGAATGGATTGTCAATTCACCTTTTCATGAATTAATAAAGTGCTGGTGGAGATTCATCGACGACATCTTTATGCTTTGGGAGGGCACAGAACAACAACTCTTTGGTTTTATGAGATGGATTAACAGTTGCCATCCCAATATACAATTCAGAGAGTAACATCCCCATACAATTATCAACTACCTGGATGTAGAAGTTACGTTACAGGACCAGCAATTTGTAACGAGTGTCTACAAGAAGGACACAGATAGGAACACTTTTTTGCACAACACCAGCTGTCATCCATACACATTGAAAAACAACTTGCCGTCTTCACAGATGCTAAGGTTGAGAAGAATATGCAAAAGAACTTCCAGCTTTAAAGCACAAGCAAAGATCCTGAAAATTGATCTCATGAACAGAGGCTATTCATTAAGAACCTTAGACAAAGCTTATAAACGTGCTAAATATAATAACAGGGATCTTCTTCTCTACCATCCAGTGGTGAGAGATAAGGACACTAACATCTTAACAAGGGTTATGAAATACAACGAAACTATAGCGCGCATAATTAAGAATAGATGGGAAATTCTGCAGATTAATCCGATTTTCCAAGAAAAATTTTTACTATAGCCTTTACTAGAGGTAATAATTTAAGGGATATAGTGAGCCCAGCAGAACAAAGAGACAACAGAAGAACAGCTAAAACCACAGGGCATTATAAATGTGGAAGGTAATCTGTTGCAGGAATGGATGCATGAATTTGTGATGCTTCAGGAGTCAGACAGCACACACCAGAATGAGAAAGTAATCTTCTTTATTTGCCAGCAAACAAAGCAAGACATCAGTTCTAGCTCTCTTCTCTTCTGTCACTCAGCTCTCTGGGTCTTTCTCTCAGCTCTCTGTGTCTTTGTCTCAGCTCTCTGTCTCAGCTCTCTTCTTATGCTGTCTTCTCCTCCTTCTGTCTGTTCCTTCTGTCCTTCTCTTTCTTCTGAGCTCCTTCTGACGTAAACTGCTTCTGCTCCTACTTAAATAGGGTCCTAAGCCCTCCTCCTAGCCTAGCCCCCTTTACTCCCAATTGGTTAAGAAATTGATTGGCTACCTTGCCTCAACCAATCATTACTTTTGAAATATCAGTTACATAGGTTCCAGACATCCTAAACTGACCTCTGACCTGGGGCCCCTTAAGCCAGACATTTGGTCTCCAGTCTCTTACATGTTATTATGATTGATTTCTCATATTCCTAGTACTAACTGCTAACTAAACTCTGGCATTCATTAAAGGGGTCAAAAGCCAATCTTACTTAATAGCATACATATCAGGTTATTACTTCCAGGAGGCCAGTCCTACACTTAGCTATAATTAATCAAGACTTTTCCTGACCTTCTTCACCTATCAGCTTATACATTGAACCAGCCAGAACTATGGCTAAGTCAAACCACATGTTGATCTCCTCAACTGCAGTCTTAAACAGCAGACAAAGAGTAATACAGAATTTAACAGACATTCTACATATTAACTACACAGAATACACATATTCTAAAATAAGCATTCTTATAAGACATATTCTAAACATCAGGAATATCTAGAATTATTTAGAATCTAACTAGCATTAAACTAATTCTTTTAAAACTACGGCATGTCTGGCTCAGGCTTTGTTCATTCATAATAGTTTACAGCTGTGCCAGCTAGCATTGGCAATTCACAAGGGACAGAGTTTCATTTCTCACTGACCTTTCCTAACCTTAGCTCGGCCAAGACTTTCAAATAATATGAACCATCTGGCATTCCTTTGCTCTGCTTGCAAGGTAAAAAGCTGATTTTGAAATAGGAATTCAAACACCACTTTTAAACCCCAGATTTTAACAGTTAATATCACTTCTTATATATATAATTTCTTTGTCCACTGCCTCATTCCCCCCTTTGAGACTAAAATCAGCTTATGCAGAGATAAGTCTCACTACTCAAACTCTGGAGATTAGTGATCCTAACTAGGAATAGACTTATGAATCACCATTACCCTACTTGTTAAGGTCCGACGGCATACTGCCGAAGCACATGAGGCCAGGAAACAAAACAAAAACCCTGCTAAAACTAAGACTATTAGGGAAATGAACAAGGGGCGTATCCAGGAGGTCAATGACCACCACCAGGAGGTAAGATCTAATCCTCCTCGGTAATCCTCCACATTAAGGCTAGCCAACTGTAGGACTTTATCCATAGCATGCCTAACTACATGCGTCCTATTTATGACAATAGTACAGCACTCTGAGGAATTTAGCACTGTGCAGAGACCACCCTGAGCTGCAAAGAGATAGTCAAGGCCCATACGATTATACCGAGAAACTATACTTAATTCATTAATTTGATCCTGCAATGCATTGACTACCACATTCAGCTCATGAACTAAAACATGGAGTAGGGACTGAAGTCTCCGGGTAGCCATACCTAGTTCAGTAATACCCGCTACCGGGCCTCCAATTGGAATCCAGGCCGTGGCAGAAAGGGCTACAAGTCTCTTTTTAGTCAGAGGATAAGTAGAATTAATATACTGGAGGGCTAATTCAATCGCCTCATCCTCTGTGGCAACGGAGGAGGGTAAGGACAAAGCCTCTCGCTTAGAGCGGTGCGGGGATAGTGGCTTAAGAGGAATAACTTTAGGAAAATAATTCAAGGTTACCAATACACAAAAATCATATGTGGGGGGAAGAATCATGTGGAGGACATTATCACAGAGCCAGTAATGACCAAGGAGAGGGTGAGGAAAGTTCCCAATAAATGTTGGCTCAGGCTGGACAGGGTACTTAGGGTGCCCATAATGCGAGCCCCTATCCCAGGGGGAACGAAGACGAAATGGAGACTTTGCACACCATAGGCGCCAATCCCCAATTGTGACAGGCTGCTCATTTGTTAATAACTCTTCATACCCCGGGGACTTATGAAAGTAGAAAATAAGCTTGGACACTATAGTCTTCTCAGTGGTACGCTTAGGAGCCAGATAATCACCTGGGTCATAATCTACAGGTATGGTAGCAGGGCACATAGGAGTACCTGGAGAAACTACCCACACAGGTTCCTCCTTCTCTGGGAGAACATTAGTATAGTTACAGGGAATGGGAAGAACAGTTGAGATGCTTCTTGTTAAACAAAACACTCCAGAAGCTGGATAGGGAGACGTAAAGACTGGCCTTAGAGAAGAGTCAGAGGGGGAAGTAGCATTATAAAAGGACCACCAAGTATAATCCTGGCTCCAAGGGCCTGAACTCGAAAAGTAGGGAGGTATAAGAGCTGGGAGCTGCACAGGGACAGGTACAGCTGGGACATCTGTGGTATAAGGAGAAAATCGGGAACACACAATACAAGGGGAAGTAATCTTTGCCTGGCTAATTAGTTCCTGGACAGAGTGTAACCAAAGGTTGGAGCGAGTTGGGGTATTAGGAACAAGGAGGCAAGGAGTAGAAAACAACAAAAGCATCCAAACTACTAACATTTTCTTTCTTCCTAATCTAAAACAAATACAGCAAACTAATTAAGCAATAATATTTCAACAGTCTGTGCTAATCACAGATTACTCTCATATAGTGTTCTCAGTCTTTGAGTTCTTATACCAGTTGGGATAAACCCTCAACTGATAAGGATCAAGCTTTCAAATTCCAAGAAAGCCAGAATCAGGCAAGAAAGAGTCTCAGTATGAAGCCGAAGTTCAGCCGCTCCTGCAGTATGCAGTTGACCCTTCTTTTCAGCTAGTAGATTCTTTGGTTCGGGTCAAGCGCAACTTCAATGGCTCCGCTGGATCTCTTTCTGCTCTCCACTGTCTAGGCTCCGTCTGATCCGTGCTGGGCTCAGTCTGGTCAGCAGACTTAATTCGAGACCAATGGACCCATGGAGTAATCCCTGCGACCTTCACAGCTGCAGGGGTAGAAAGCAAAACAGTAAAAGGTCCTTTCCATCGGGGCCCCAAAGGCTGGAGCTTCCAGTCTTTCACCCAAACTCTATCCCCTGGCAGGAAGGAATGTACCTGAGCCTGGAAGGGGACAGGGTTTATTTCTCTCACATAAGACTGAAGCTCAGAAATTATCTTGCCCAAGAGGGCTACCTGCTCCTGCACCTGGGCAGACCCTAAAATCCCTATGTCTCCCTTAATTCCCTGTAAAATGGCTGGGGGCTTCCCATACACAATTTCAAAGGGAGAGAGGGCTGTTCCTTTAGTTGGGGTGCATCGGAGGCGAAAGAGGGCTAGTGGCAATGCCTGTGGCCATTTCAATTGGGTTTCCTGACAAATCTTTGCTAGGCTATTTTTCAAGGTTCTGTTTGCTCGCTCAACCTGCCCTGAACTCTGGGGACGATAGGCACAATGCAATTTCCAGGTAATGCGCAATGCGCGGGACAGGGCCTGAAGTGTAGCTTCAACAAAGGCGGGACCATTATCTGAACCTATGGCAAGGGGCAGTCCATACCTGGGGATGACATCCCTAAGGAGGGCTCGGGCTACTTCTGTGGCTTTCTCAGTGACTGTAGGATATGCTTCCACCCACCCAGAAAAGGTACAGACCATAACTAAGAGGTATCGGAACCTACCACTCCTGGGCATTTCTGTGAAGTCTATAACTAGGGACTCAAAGGGTGTTAGTCCTCTAGACTGAACTCCTGGTGGAATACGGGGTCCCTGACGAGCATTATTCTGGGCACAGAGAGTACATCGGGCAGAGGCAGTGGCAACCAGACTATCCAATCCTTCCAGCACCACTACTCGATTGAGTAGGCGGGCTAGTGCTGTTTTCCCTAAGTGTGATAGGTCATGAGCTTGAGACACTACAGGCCAAGCTAGGTGGCGTGGCACCAGAACTCTGGTATCAGGGAGATGTAACCAGCCATCAGGTCTCCTTACTGCACCTTCTTCTTGAGCCCATTTCTCTTCCGTTTGGGTGTACATAGGCGTCCATTCTTGCAGTCGAATTTGGAACAGGGGGGTCACAGTACTTGCTGGGGGTCCTCGAGCAGCTTCCTTGGCCACCCGATCAGCATGGCGATTCCCTCGGGCCACTGGAGTATCTATTCTTTGGTGTCCCCTGCAGTGAATGACAGCTACCTTCTTGGGGGCCCAAACAGCCTCTAGCAGCTGAAGTATTTCAGGTCCATACTTAACAGGTTGGCCTGCAGCATTTATGAGTCCCTTTTCCTTATACAAAGCTCCATGAGCATGTAGAGTTGTGAAGGCATATTTGGAATCAGTATAAATGTTGGTTACCAGTCCTGCTGCTAACTCCAGAGCTCGTATGAGGGCCACAAGTTCTGCTTTCTGGGCTGAAGTTCCTTGGGGCAGGGCTCTTGCTTCTATCACCTTGTCTTCTGTCACCACAGCATAGCCTGCCAATCGCTTGGAGTTCTCCACATAACTGCTTCCATCTGTAAAATAAATTACATCTGGGTCCCTCCAAGGAACATCTTTAAGATCTGGTCGACTGGAGTACACTTCATCCATGGTTTGGATACAGTCATGATCTGGTGGTCCCTCAGATGCTGGCAAAAGAGTAGCAGGATTGAATGTAGCCACTGTTTCCAGGTGTATCCGTGGATTCTCACACAAACTAGCTTGGTACTTAACCATACGGTTATTTGTAAACCAGTGGTTGCCCTTATACTCCATGAGGGTAAGAACTGCATGGGGGACTTTAACAACCAGTTCTTGCCCCAAGGTCAACTTATCAGCTTCCTGGACCAGTAAGGCTGTTGCTGCAATGGCCCTCATGCAGGCTGGCCATCCTTTAGCCACTCCATCCAGCTGTTTAGACAGGTATGCAACAGGCCTCTGCCAGGATCCCATCATCTGGGTCAGCACACCCAGAGCAACCCCCTGTCGCTCATGGACATACAGTGAGAAAGGTTTCTCCACATCAGGAAGGCCTAACGCAGGGGCTTGGAGTAGGGCTTTCTTTATGGCAATGAAGGATTGTTGAGCAGTAGGTCCCCATTCAAATGGTTCCTTTTCACCCCCCTTTGTGGCTTGGTAAAGGGGTTTCGCCATCAATGCAAAATTTGGAATCCAAATTCTGCAGAATCCAGCTGCTCCCAGAAACTCCCTAACTTCTCTTCTGGACTTGGGTTGGGGAATTGCAGCTACCGCTTGCTTCCTACTAGCATCCAGTCTCCGACTTCCCTGGGAAATGCAAAAGCCCAGATACTTCACTTCTGACTGACAAAGTTGGGCCTTTGAGCGTGAGACCTTATAGCCTGCATCCAAGAGTAGCTCCAGCAATTCTCTAGTAGCCTCAAAACACTCTTCCTGGGTCACTGCTGCAATCAGGAGGTCATCTACATACTGGAGTAAAACTCGCCTGGAAGGCTCAGATTTAAAAGTCTTAAGGTCTTGCCCTAGGGCTGTCCCAAAAATGGTGGGGGAGTTCTTGAACCCCTGTGGCAGGCGGGTCCATGTATACTGAAGCTTCCTTCCTGTTACTGGGTTTTCCCATTGAAAGGCAAAAAGCAACTGACTGGCTGGGGCCACCCGAATACAAAAGAAGGCATCTTTTAGGTCTAGTGTTGTGAAATGGGTAGCTCCAGAAGGTATCAATCCTAACAGGACATATGGATTAGGCACTACAGGGTGTAATGAGATAGTGGATTTGTTAACCACTCGTAAGTCTTGGACTGGCCGGTAGTCCTCAGTCCCTGGCTTCTGAACTGGCAATAGTGGCGTATTCCATGGAGACTGGCAAGGACGAATAATTCCATAGGATAACAGACGATTCAGGTGTGCTTGGATCCCTTCCAGAGCCTTTCTGGGAATTGGGTATTGGCGAAGATGGATTGGCCGGGCACTTGGAAGTAAGTCTACATGTACAGGAGGAATATTTCGGGCCAACCCTGGGGGATTATCTTCTGCCCATACCCCACTGACCTGAAAGCTGTCTGCCAGGGGTAGGTCAACTTGGCTATGTGACTGATGCAGCCGCCATTCTTCTTCAAGAGGGCAGCAGAAACTCAATATACCCTTAGGGCTGGATATCGGGGGCCGAAAGGAGACTGAAGTCTGGCCATCAGAGTCAAAGGAAATTTGGGCCCTAAGCTTGGACAGCAGGTCTCGGCCTAACAAAGGGATTGGACAGTCTGGCATATACAGGAATTCATGAGTGACTATGTGTGAGCCTAATTGGCATCTACGGGTTGTCAGGAAAGGCCTCCGGTTCTGCACCCCCGTGGCACCCACCACTCGGACAGTTTTTCCAGACACAGGCGCTAATCGCTCCGTCACAACAGAATGTTCAGCTCCTGTATCAATCATGAATGGAATTGAGCGGCTCCCTATAGTTAGCTTGACCATAGGTTCCTGGGAGCCCAGTTTGTAGGAACCCGGTCTGTCCTATTCGTCCCATTCTGCCATCTCGGCTATCCCGATGATGTCAGATTCAGCAGGCTCATATCTTCCCTCTCGAACTCGGCCTCGGCTTCCCCGATCTCCTGGTCCCCTTCTCAGTCCCTGGCGCCTCTGGGGGCATTCATCTTTCCAGTGCCCTCTTTCCTTACAATAGGCACACTGGTCCCTCTCCAATCTTGGTCTGGGATTCTCCCCCCTTGGCCGGGATTGATTGAAGGAATCTCGGGGCCTGGCTGGTGGTCCGGGGTCCCACTTTGGCTTCCCATTAGCTAGAGGTCGACCTCGGTTAAGGGTGGAATTAGTAATGGCTGCCGCTAAAAGGTCGGCCTTCTTCTGCATCTTCCGGTCAGCCTCTCGGCGCACCTCCTGATCTCTATTAATGAAAACCTTGGTTGCGATCTCAATTAGCTGGGTGGTATTCATCCCTGCGAATCCCTCCTGACGCTGCAACTTCTTCCGAATATCTGGCATACTCTGGGCCACCAATGCGCTATTCACCATTCTCTGGTTTTCTTGGGCTTCAGGGTCAAATGGGGTGTATGTTCTGTAGGCTTCAATTAGTCGCTCTAGAAAGGCCCCAGGGGATTCAGTTGCCCCTTGGAGAATTTCAGAGACCTTTGCCAGATTAATGGGCCTCTTTATACCTTTCCTCATACCTTCCAGTAAGTCCCGGCAATAGCCAGACAACAGTTCATAGTGCTGCCCATCATTTGGATCCCAATCTGGAGCTGCGCGAGGAAACCGAGCTCTAACCCATCCCTCTGGGTCCTGTGTCCCCCCGGGGACACGCTCTCGCGTGATGGCCTCAGCATTTTGCAAAATCTTCCGCCTCTCCTCAGTTGTGAAGAGGGTCAGGAGAAGTTGTTGACAATCAGTCCAGGTTGGGTTATGGGTGGCCATAATGCTAGCCACTAGGTCCACCACTGCCTGAGGCTTTTCAGTATAAGAGGGGTAATGCGTCTTCCAATTCAGGAGATCGGTGGTTGTGAAGGGTACATACTGATAGGCCTGTGCCTGTATAACCTGACCCTGATTATTAGGATCTGGTCGAGTGGTAGTTACCTGACGGAGGGGCAGAACTCTCGAGGAGGTGGGAATGGAACCTGAGGTAGAGCTAGGAGCTACCCTCCTATCATGCTCAAAGGTGATTGCAGCAGGTCTAACCCATTCAGTGGAGGTATGTTGAACCCCTGAGGGATGGGGAGGGGTACTCATAGACTGAGAGGTGGTCACAGGTGAGTCAGTCCATTGAAAGGGATGCCGGGCCCCTGATGAGTGGGTAGGGGTATTAGAGGGAGAGGCTGGGCTGTCAGGAGTTGAGGAGTCAGGGAGTGGAACCCAAAACGGGTCTTCAGAGGTTAACAGGAGAGGATTTGGCACAGAAGGGTAGAGGCCAGGTGAAAAGTCCAACCTAGGATGTGGTGGGGTTCGCACAGAAGAGGAACTATCCGGAGAAGCCTGTACTGGAGAGGCTTGAGCTGGGCGGCGTGGATCTCTAGGGGCGGCACGGAACCCCAACAATGGGCCATAAGGTGGTGGCTCAAGGTCTGAGGGGTCATCAGAGAGTATGGGTTTCTCGGACAGGGTAGGGGCGGAAGCCACCGATTGGGTGGTAGGCTTCCTGGGGCTCTTTCCCTCTTCTAGTTTAGATTTTCTAATCTTTCTTTGAACACGGCCTAACATAAATTTTACTGGGGATCCCATATAAATTTTCAACCAGGAGGGAGGGTCAGTCACAAGGCTGTCCCAGGAATCTATATAGGGGAGTTGTTCAGAATATTCTGATTCTCTTACAACTATGCTGTAGACCTTCCGGATTACTTCAATATCTAAGCTGCCACTAGGGGGCCACCCCACTCCCATAGATGGCCACTCAACTTCACACAAGGTTCTTAAGGTACTTGAGCTTAAAGTCTGTCCATAGTCATTAATTAAAAATCCTTTTTTAAAGTTTTTAAGCATACAGTCTAGGGGGGTAGCAATTTGTCTAGACGATTTCCCACCCATAATGCTTACAGTTACAACACACAAAGAGGGAGGGAGTTTTTGAAAGTGCAGTAAGGGGTCTGCACTCTCGAGACACTAGGTAGACAGACAGCAATCGCTTCCTTCCGTTGCTGACCAATTGAACTCGCGTTAATTGGAAATGCAGCTATAAGAAGTCCGCACTCATTAACATTCAGGCATCACACATTCCATACAGAAAATCCCACCCAACAATTTCAGATTTCTCAGTACAGATAAGCTCAAGCGTTTTCGCTTCTAATCTCCTCTAGATTAGAAGGTACTAGGGCCTTCGCTGAGCGTTGATCAGGCTCTCCTTCCTCAATTTGTTTGAGGGGCTGATTTACAATTTTCTAGCTAGAATTACAATACAAAATACAGAATACATACCCGGCGAATGTTCTCCAGTCAGTTGGGTGCTGGGATTAATGCAGGATTCATCCCACCGCTGCCACCAAGAATTGTTGCAGGAATTAATACATGAATTTGTGATGCTTCAGGAGTCAGACAGCACACACCAGAATGAGAAAGTAATCTTCTTTATTTGCCAGCAAACAAAGCAAGACATCAGTTCTAGCTCTCTTCTCTTCTGTCACTCAGCTCTCTGGGTCTTTCTCTCAGCTCTCTGTGTCTTTGTCTCAGCTCTCTGTCTCAGCTCTCTTCTTATGCTGTCTTCTCCTCCTTCTGTCTGTTCCTTCTGTCCTTCTCTTTCTTCTGAGCTCCTTCTGACGTAAACTGCTTCTGCTCCTACTTAAATAGGGTCCTAAGCCCTCCTCCTAGCCTAGCCCCCTTTACTCCCAATTGGTTAAGAAATTGATTGGCTACCTTGCCTCAACCAATCATTACTTTTGAAATATCAGTTACATAGGTTCCAGACATCCTAAACTGACCTCTGACCTGGGGCCCCTTAAGCCAGACATTTGGTCTCCAGTCTCTTACATGTTATTATGATTGATTTCTCATATTCCTAGTACTAACTGCTAACTAAACTCTGGCATTCATTAAAGGGGTCAAAAGCCAATCTTACAAAATAGCATACATATCAGGTTATTACTTCCAGGAGGCCAGTCCTACACTTAGCTATAATTAATCAAGACTTTTCCTGACCTTCTTCACCTATCAGCTTATACATTGAACCAGCCAGAACTATGGCTAAGTCAAACCACATGTTGATCTCCTCAACTGCAGTCTTAAACAGCAGACAAAGAGTAATACAGAATTTAACAGACATTCTACATATTAACTACACAGAATACACATATTCTAAAATAAGCATTCTTATAAGACATATTCTAAACATCAGGAATATCTAGAATTATTTAGAATCTAACTAGCATTAAACTAATTCTTTTAAAACTACGGCATGTCTGGCTCAGGCTTTGTTCATTCATAATAGTTTACAGCTGTGCCAGCTAGCATTGGCAATTCACAAGGGACAGAGTTTCATTTCTCACTGACCTTTCCTAACCTTAGCTCGGCCAAGACTTTCAAATAATATGAACCATCTGGCATTCCTTTGCTCTGCTTGCAAGGTAAAAAGCTGATTTTGAAATAGGAATTCAAACACCACTTTTAAACCCCAGATTTTAACAGTTAATATCACTTCTTATATATATAATTTCTTTGTCCACTGCCTCAAATCGATCTGTTGTTACACTATTCAATCAAAAACTTTTTATAACAGGATTACAGATGAAGAGTTCAGGCTCACTAAATTTACAAACTGCCAATCTGATTATGTAATCTATTCAATAACGTGCTCCTGTCAGAAAGTGTATATTGGTATGACAACCAGAGCTTTGAAAATCAGGCTGTTGGAACATAAATCTAACATCAAAAGGAAAGCTATCAAGGAACCATTAGTAGAGCATTGTATATCAATGAAGCATTCATTTGAGGATTTAAAATGTTGTGCAATAGATAGAATAGAACCACTAAAGAGAGGTGGAAATAGAAAGCTCCTATTACAACAGAAGGAAGCACAATGGATATTTAGATTGAAATCAGTGGAGCCGTGTGGGTTGAATAGCTCAATAGACTGGCATGTGTTTTACTAGAATTCCCTTCTGGCAGGTAGTTTGCCTTTAAGATGACATAGAGGGGGAGTGTATTTAATCGTAGCTGAGAGCATCTGACGTTGTCGGCGTCATTTTGAAAACAGAGTTTCAAGATTAAAAGTAAGTGCACCAGGAGTTGTAGTTGTAGCCAGCAAGAAAAGGAAATGTTAATGGCAAGTGCTTGTGTAATTAACATAATGTTATCTTTCAGCCAGCACAAAGTATAGTTCCTGACGAAGCCGTTTGAGAGTGAAACGGAGGCTCCCTCGAACTTCAAAGACTACATGCTGGGTCCTGAATGCTTGACCATTAAAGCTAAGTGCTCCTTCAAATAAAGTTTCAAGCCCATTTAGACTAGTGCTTTGATTAAACATAAGCAGCGCGTTGCCAATAGAGTACATTAAAAGCAAAAGGAAAAGTTTTTTGCCCTATGATAGAAACTAAACACTGTATACAACGTTACAAACTAAGTAACAGTGTTTTAAACCTAAGACCGTGTGTCAAAGGTTTCTGAGGGCTTTTCTCTTTATCAAAAAAATAGTTCATGAGCTATTGTGAATGCTTTAGAGCTAGAGCTAGTATCTTCTTGTATTAGTTTACCTGTGCTCTAGCTATTACTGCAATTGTGAATACTTTTGATAATCTAAGTGCAAGTAATTTAGCATAAACATCCCATCTTGAAATCGTCTCAATTAGAATCCACCACACTACCCTGCTTGACCACCTAAACTGTCTCTTGTTCTTTAGACCACCAGGTAATTGGAATTAATGCCAATCACACTTCATGGACTTCATATCAAATACCTGTGTAACCAACCCCAATATACTTGTATTGGGTGACATCAACCTTCACCTAGAAGACCCAAACTCTGCCAACACACGCGAATGCAAGGAATTCCTCCATTTATGGGACCTTAAATGGCCACACATTCGAGCAACCCATATCAAAGGGCACACACTCGACCTTATCTCACACAAACTGTCCATGGACCAGAATCTAATTATATCAGATATTAAATGGACAAACACACCATGGTCAGACCACTACAAACTAAACTTATCCCTACTCTGGCGGAAAAAGGGTTCACACCGTATACAAGAACACACAACCTACAGCACACGAGACCAAATAGACTCAGAAAATTCTGGCAGCAAATGTACAGCAATGAATGGTCAGCACAAACAGATACTACATACTATCTCTCAGATTGGGATAAAAGATGCAAAAGCATATTAGACGAAATAGCACCCTTACAAACAATAACCTCACGTAGGCATAACCCAATACCATGGGTCAACGAAGAACTGAAAAAATTAAAAACACAATCAAGGAAACTCAAAAGGGCATGGAAAAAAATAAAAGATGCACAAACACTCAACGCATGGCAACAAACTCAAAGAAAATACAAATATGCAATGAGGCAAGCCAAAAGGCTTTACTACAAAACCAAAATAGGGCCTGAATACAAGGACACGAAAAAATTATACCAACTCGTAAACAAACTACTAGACACCACCACGGTCACCACAACTAACACAGACACCCCAGCGGCAGACGAACTTGCCAAATACTTCAAGGAAAAAATTGTAAATCTACGCAACACACTACCTCAGAACATCTTCAAAATCGAATACTTCATCGAATGTATGGACCCAAACCCCGATGAATCCCCAGCGGACAGACTTTGGACAAGATTTGCTCTCCTCACCACTGAAACAGTCAATCAAGCGACTAACAGGTTCTCCAAGACTAACTGTAAACTGGATAGCTGCCCAGTTACCTAATCTGCCCCCCACCGCTTCATAGCAAACCTCACATACCACATAAACCATATACTTCAACATTTTCTCTTGGCTAAGGACAACAGCAACATCCTCCTCACCCCAATACCAAAAGATACCAAGAAAAAAACAAACGATATCACGAACTACCGCCCAGTAGCATCTATCCCAATGGTAGTCTAACTGATGGAAAGCATGGTAACCAAACAACTTACTGATTACATTAACAAATTCTCAATACTACACGATTTACAATCAGGATTTTGCGCCAACCACAGCACCAAAACAGTACTAATTACTCTCTTAGCCAAATTCAAACAAGAAATTGCATTAGGCAATAACATACTTCTCCTACAATTCGACATGTCTAGTGCGTTCGACATAGTTAACCACAATATACTACTAAGCTTCCTAGGATTGGCGGAAGTGTACTTAGTTGGATCAAGGGTTTCCTAACTAATAGAACATATCAAATGAAATCAAATTCGAACATATCATCACCATGGAAAGCAGACTGTGGAGTACCCCAAGGATCACCACTATTGCCGCTCCTTTTCAACCTAATGATGACCCCACTAGCCAAGTCCTTATCCAATCAAGGCCTCAACCCCTTCATTTACGCAGACGATGTCACAATATATATCCCTTACAAACATGATCTAGCAGAAATCACCAATGAAATCAAGCTCAGCCTAAACATAATGAACTCATGGGCGAATGCATTTCAACTAAAACTTAACACAGAAAAAACACACTGTCTCATCCTCTTATCCCAATACAACATGAGCAAACCCACCAATATAATAACCCCAGATCACAACCTCCCTATCTCAGACAGCCTAAAAATTCTCTGAGTTACAATTGACCGCAATCTCACAATGGAGAGCCAAGTGAAAGCCACAACAAAGAAAAGGTTCCACTCAATGTGGAAGCTCAAATGAGTAAAACCTTTTTTCCCGATATTTTGCAACCTGGTACAAACCATGGTACTAAGTCATCTAGACTACTGCAATGGAATCTATGCGGGATGCAAAGAACAAATTCTAAAGAAACTCCAAACTGCGCAAAACACAGCAGCCAGGCTTATATATGGAAAAATGAGATTCGAAAGCGCCACACTCCTATGACAAAAACTGCACTGGCTGCCAATCAAAGAACGCATTACATTCAAAGTCTGCACCATGGTTCATAAAATCATCTACTGAGATGCCCCAGGATACATGACAGATCTCATTGACCTACCTACCAGAAACGCATCAAGATCAATACGAACATACCTAAATCTCCACCACCCAAGCTGCAAAGGAGTCAAATACAAATCAACCTACTCATCCAGCTTTTCCTGTATAACCACACAACTATGGAATGCACTACCAAGCACCGTGAAAACAACAAACAACCACCTAAAATTCCGGAATTTACTGACAACTTACCTGTTCAGAAAGGCATACCCTAACCATCCAACTTAAATGCCTTAACCCTGCAACACAACGAAACCAAAGCTCTTCCCCTTTACGATTCCCTAATGTGTCTGTAACACATGAACCATCTTCTACTACACCATCAGTCTGTATTTGTTCCTACCGATATTGGTGATCGCCTGTACGGTACTATAGGTAACCCACATTGAGCCTGCAAATAGATGGGGAAATGTGGGATACAAATGTAACAAATAAATTAAATAAAATCTCACTAAGTTAATTAATGAAATTGGTCTATAATTAGATACTAAGGTTGAATATCTATCTGGTTTAGGCAACGCAATTATTTTTGCCTCTGTAAATGTCCCATCAACCAACTGATTTTCTGATATAAAAAACTCTAATAATAAAGGAGAGAATTCTGAAGCAAAAAGTTATAGTACTCGGTAGGTAGTAAACTCATCTGGTCCAGGTGATTTGTTTAAGGGTAGAGATTTTATGGCTTTGCTCAATCTCTTTTTTTGAAAAAGGTAATTCTAAGGTTTGAACTTTATCCTGCGATAATTTAGGAAATGTCAAATTATTTTAAAAATCTTTAATACTCTTATCTGAAGCAGTTCTGAAGAGTACAACTTTTTATAAAATTCTTGAAATAACCTCACATCTGTGACTACAGAAACGTTATTTTGTTCTCTGATAGAAGTTACCTTGCTTCTACTCTTTTTTCTTTTTAATAGATTAACCAATAATCAGCCCATCTTATTATTTTCTGAATAATATTTAGCACCAAAAATGGCCATTTGATGATTAGAGATTTTACTTAATATTGAATTATATTCTGAATGCAGTTTACACAAAGCTTGAAAAATACTAAATTTTGAATTAGAAACATATTCAATCTCTAATGATCTAATTTTTGATTCTAATTTTACTAGGTCTGCTTTCTGTTCTTTATAACATGTTGGATACAGAAAGTGAAAGTGCCTTGGTGCTTTGTAGCTTTTACTATATGAGACGTGGGGTAAGGAATAATATATTGTAGAGGAATATATTCGAGTTATTCCCCAAGTTTTCCACATCATCACTGTGACCCATGACGCCGGTGCTAGTCACCGAAACACGGCCCGTGTCGGGTCTTTTTGTCAAGGCTCATTCATTAAAGAACTGTGTTCCATTTTTAAAGGCCCGTGGTGCTGTTTTTTTTGTCTGGACTTTAGTTTGTACTTCGTTCCCTCTCTTTTGTTATATCGCAGTAAAATTTATAATAATTCCTCTTATATAAGTCTTAAGAGTGTCCCACCAATTACACAGAGAAGTATCTTCCATTTTATTAAAGTAGCAGAACTCTTCAATACCTTTAACAATAGTTTCTTTAAATCCTTTTTCATTAATTAATTTTGCATTAAATCTCCATGCTAAGGCATATTTGACTGCACCCGGAATTTTTAATGATAAATGTATAGGTGCATGATCAGAAATAATCATCTGTAAGATTTCTGTTGAAGAAGTATCTGAAATTAACTCACTATACACCAAAAACATATCTATCCTTGAAAATAATTTATGTGGAATGGAATAAAATGTATAGTCTTTAGTTGTAGGATTTAATAATCTCCAAATATCAAGCAGACCTAAGTTTTCCATGATCTTCTCAAGTACCAGTCTGCCTTTTGGATAAAGGATCTGGACAAGCAGATTTCCTGTCCAATAGAGGATTGAGGGTTACATTAAAGTCACCTCCAATTAAAATGGGAATTTTAGAATAATTAACTAGAGTATCAGCAATATTTTAAAAAAATTGAGGATCATCATTAGTCGAAGCATAAATACATCCAAGAAAAACTTGTATTGAACCAAAGGTTGTTACAATATAGGTCCATCTACTTTCTGTATCTGAGTTAGAAGAGATAATATTTACAGCTAGAGAAGATTTCAAAAATATAGCAATTCCATTTTTTTCCATTCACAGGAGAACAGGAACCAAGAGTATATTTTAAATTTGAAAGCAGATTCCCAACGTTAGAAGTTAAATGAGTTTCTTGAATAAAAAGCACATCTGGTGACAATTTTGGAATATAGGTCCAAACTTTGTTTCTCTTGAAAAGGTTTTTTAGACCCTTTATATTTGTGGATAGTATATTAATATGACTGGCCATTAAAAAATTTTAAAAATGACTGACAATGGAAAATGTAAATACTAAATGGAAAATATTCTAAGTACTCCACCATATGTATAAAAATATATATCATAAAACTCAGCATTGCAAAAAGAGACAAAAACTGCATATAAACAATAACAGAAAAAATAACTGAATACCCAGTTATATAACTAGCATAAAACAACTGAGAAAGTGCCAGCACAAGCTGAATTCCAAGCAAAAAAGAGAACAGCTTCCCTAGGAGATAAAAAGTTATAGTCATACCAGTGCTTTTTTGTGCCGGTACGCACTTTTTTTTTGCGCCCCCCCCCCCCCCCCCCCCCCGGCGACCCTCCCGGCGAGTCCTGCACTTCCTCTCAGTCCCCTTACTTACTTTTTTTTTAAAGACTCAGCAGTGCGAACGGTGCAGACAGTGATTGAAAGAGGCTGTCATCATTGGAGCTTCCCTCTGCGAGTCCCGCCTACGTTGTTACAACTTCCTGTTTCTGTATAGGTGGGACTCACAGAGGGAAGCTCCAATGCTGACAGCCTCTTTCAATCGCTGCCTGCACCATTTGCGCTGCTGAGTCCGAGAATTGCTGGACATGGGAGAGGAGAGGGCAGGGAACGGAGAATTGCTGGACATCGCTGGGAGGGGAGGGAACAGAGAATTTCTGGACCTTGCTGGGAGGGGAGGGCAGGGAACGGAGAATTGCTGGACATTGCTGGGAGGGGAGGGAACAGAGAATTGCTGGACATTGCTGGGCGGGGAGGGCAGGGAACGGAGAATTGCTGGACATGGCTGGGAGGAGAGGGCAGGGAACAGAGAATTGCTGGGCAGGGAAGGGAACAGAGAATTGCTGGACATGAATGGGAAGGGAGGGAAGGGATGAGAAGAGAGAATTGCTGGACATGGATGGGAGGAGAGGGCAGGGATGAGAGAATCACTGGATGTGGATGGCAGGGGGAAGAGAAGAATCGTTGGACATGGATGGCAGGGGAGGACGGGACAGAGGAGAATCGTTGGACATGGGAGGGCAGGGGAGAGATGAGACATGCTGGACATGGATGGAGGGGAGGGAAGAGAGGAAGGAGATGCACATAGATGGGAGGGCAGGGAAGAGAGGAGAAATGCTGGAAGTGGATGGAGAGGGAGAGCAGGAGATAGAGAATTGCTGGACATGGATGGATGGATGGGTTGGCGGGGAGAGAGGAGAAATGCTGGACTTGGATAGAGGAGAGGGGAGAGAGAATTATTGCTTTATATGAATACAGTGGAGGGAAGAGAGAGGAGAAGTGCTGGACATGGATGGCGGGTAGGAAAGAAAAAAGAAGAAGATGCACATGGATGGAGATGAGGGAAAGGGAAGAGGAGAAAAACTGCACATGGATGGAGAAAATAGGCAAAAACTGGATCCACGTTGTATCTCCTCCAGTCAATTCCATGGAGGAGGATCCAGCTTTTACTTATGGATGCAGGGCAAGAAATGAAGAAGAAAGGAGGAAAGTAAAGAAATAAATGGAAAGGAAGCCCTGGAAACAGAGTTAAGAGAACAGATAGAGAGCAGCAGAATCAGAGACTGGGACCAATATGGATAGAAAAACAAAGTTACCAGACAACAAAGGTAGAAAAAATCATTTTATTTTCATTTTAGTGTTTGAAATATGTCCAATTTGAGAATTTACATCTGCTGTCTTATTTTGCACTGGGTATACTGGCGCTGTACAAGCTTACAGAAATTATTTATAATGAAAAAAATCATGTTATTTTTTTTCTTCTATACTAGTATAATATTTTCAATGATGTCTGTTTATATGCGCCATGGCTGGTATAAGGGGTGCGGCTATCATAGGGGTGGAGCCATATGTGGTGGCCCCACCCATAATGAGTACCGGCACCTTTTTTTCTACAAAAAAAGCACTGAGTAATACATCAAGAACACATTAAAATGAGAACAGCAAAATCGAAGAAGAATCATAAGGCAGACGCTATCTTCTCTATAGTGACATCCATTGGTGAAAAACCTTGCTGGTCCAGATAGTCCTGAGAGCATCTGGGTCATCAAAAGATTTGGTAATATTGTTAATGGTAATTTTCATTGTTGTAAGGAAAAAATAACCCATATCTTGAACTGATGCTTTTTAAATGAGCTCGCATTACAAGAAATCATTTTAATGGTGTTGAAATAGCCCCATAATGTCAGTGCTAAAGCTAATGATTGTAGGCACATTTTCTACACTTTAGTTGTTAAAGAGTCACTATTAACCACAATACTCTGGTTCAAAAAATTTGTAAACTAGACTCCTGAGGGGTCCTTTTACTAAGGTGCGCCGACATCTGTATTGGATGCACGCGGGTACATTTTTCAGCGTGCCTGCAAAAAAGGCCTTTTGGGGGGTTTTGGCCGAAAATGGAAGTGCGGCAAAATGAAAATTGGTGCGCATCCATTTTGGGCCTAAGATCTTAGCACCACCCATTCACTTAATGGTAAGGTCTCAAGCATTAACCAGGCGGTAATCATCAGTGCACGTACAATGCTGATTACCACCTGGTTAGCACCACGCGCCAGAAAATATATTTTCTGGCATGCATACTGGACATGTGTAAAAAATTAAATTACTGCCTGGGCCATGTGGTAACCGGGTGGTAGTTTTGAATTGGCTTGCGTTGGGCATGCGTAGGTGCCTACGCAGCTCAGTAAAAGGGCCCCTAAATATTTGAAAGCTTCTGGGCAACAATGAATGGGGACTAAGAACCTACTACTATCATTTATAGAATACTAGCCTAGCCTAAGCACCTAAATACATGCTTAACAGTTAGTACAGACATTTATCCCAGCCATAGAAATGGTATGTTTGCACCTAATCAGTGTTGTTCAAACTATTAGGTCAAAGTACTTAAGTGTTAAAATATACATTTATTTTTACTTAAGTGAAAGTAAAAAGTATAGTGAAAAACACATTAAAAAACTATATTTCTATGGGTGTTCTCTAGCATTAATGCATGCTAAAATGTGTGTGTACCTACAGTATGGTTTAATAAACAGGGCCCTTACACTTAAGTGAAAGTACAAAAGTTATTACCTAATATAATCATTTTTTAGTAAAAAGTAAAAGTAGCACAACTACAATGAATGCAACTATCTCAGGGGCATTACTGGTCTGCAGCAGACCTTTCGCCTCTGATCTGTCCCACCCTTCCGACAACAGGAAGTTGCATCAGAAGGGCAGGACATGTCAGAGGGGAAAAGCCTGCTGCATGCTGGAGGCAGCCAGTGAGCCAGCACCGAACAGGAAAGGTACCTGAACAAAGAGCAAGTGGGCAGGGCCAGGAGGGTGGGGAAAGACACCAGACCATGGAAAGGGGGGAGCAAAGAAAGGGGGGATAAGCCATGGGGGGGGGGCCTTAGGAACCTGGGAGAGGGGCTGGCTGAAAGGTAAATTTTAATAAAGATGTGAGGAATTCATCCCCACGGCTGATCGTCATTTGTTTCATCCTCTACTCCTTTTTGATCTCACTTATAGCCCTCATCATACTTTATCTGAAATTTGTTTCCCTTTTATAAAAAAAAACCATTTGATCTGAGTGTATTCAAAGAATTTCTATTTTCTTTTTCAGAATCTTAGTGAATATTTTAATGTCCCAATTAAGCAATGCTATAAGCCTATAACCCAGGACTCTCAAAGCTACATGGCATTTCAAGTAGTTTAACATTTGAAATATGCACATTTTGGGTACACTTTAAAAATTAAATAAATGCAATGATTATAAACAAGTGGACAATATAAGACCTTGACGATCTATGCTAGAGAGAGCTTTCTTCTCTCATTTAATTACTGGTGCAGGAGCCGACGAGAGAAGGAAAAATTCTAGGCTTGGTCCTTAGTGGAGCGCATGATCTGGTGAGGGACGTTATGGTACTGGGGCCGCTTGATAACAGTGACCATAATATGATCAGTTTTGACATCGACCTTGAAGTAACTGTACACAGAAAGTCAAATACGTTAGCGTTTAACTTTAAAAAAGGAGACTATGATAAAATGAGAAGAACGGTAAAAAAAAAAACTTAGGGGGGCAACTGAGAGAGTAAAAACTGTACAACAGGCGTGGACGCTGTTCAAAAATACCATCCTGGAGGCCCAGGCCATACATATTCCGCGAATTAGAAAAGAAAGACGGAAGTCCAAAAGACACCCGGCCTGGTTGAAAAGTGAGGTGAAGGAAGCTATTAGGGCTAAAAGAAACGCCTTCAGAAAATGGAAGAAGGAACCGTCTGAAAATAACAAGAAACAGCATAAGGATTGTCAAAGCAAATGCAAGGCGCAGATTAAGAAGGCCAAGAGGGAGTATGAAAAAAAGATAGCATTAGAGGCAAAAAAACATAGTAAAAATTTTTTTCGGTATATTAAAAGCAGGAAGCCGGCAAAAGAATCGGTTGGGCCGCTGGATGACCGAGGGGTAAAAGGGGCGATCAAGGAAGACAAAGACGTAGCGGAGAGACTGAATGAATTCTTTGCTTCGGTCTTCACCGAGGAAGATTTGGGTGGGATACCGGTGTCGGAAATGGTATTTCAAGCGGACGAGTCGGAGAAACTTACTGACTTCACAGTAAACCTGGAGGACGTAATGGGGCAGTTCGGCAAACTGAAGAGTAGCAAATCTCCTGGACCGGATGGTATTCATCCTAGAGTACTGATAGAACTGAAAAACGAGCTTGCGGAGCTACTGCTAGTGATATGCAACTTATCCTTAAAATCGAGCGTGGTACCGGAAGATTGGAAGGTGGCCAATGTAACGCCCATTTTTAAAAAAGGCTCCAGGGGAGATCCGGGAAATTATAGACTGGTGAGTCTGACGTCGGTGCCGGGGAAAATGGTAGAGGCTATTATTAAAAACAAAATTACAGAGCACATCCGAGGACATGGATTACTGAGACCGAGTCAGCATGGCTTTTGTGTGGGGAAATCTTGCCTGACCAATTTACTTCAATTCTTTGAAGGAGTGAACAAACATGTGGACAAAGGGGAGTCGGTTGATATTGTGTATCTGGATTTTCAAAAGGCGTTTGACAAGGTACCTCATGAAAGGCTACAGAGGAAATTGGAGGGTCATGGGATAGGAGGAAATGTCCTATTGTGGATTAAAAACTGGTTGAAGGATAGGAAACAGAGAGTGGGGTTAAATGGGCAGTATTCACAATGGAGAAGGGTAGTTAGTGGGGTTCCTCAGGGGGGTTCAAAGTCATTAAATTGCGACAGGATTGTGAAAAATTACAAGAGGACCTTACGAGACTGGGAGACTGGGCGGCTAAATGGCAGATGATGTTTAATGTGAGCAAGTGCAAGGTGATGCATGTGGGAAAAAAGAACCCGAATTATAGCTACGTCATGCAAGGTTCCACGTTAGGAGTTACGGACCAAGAAAGGGATCTGGGTGTCGTCGTCAATAACACACTGAAACCTTCTGCTCAGTGTGCTGCTGCGGCTAAGAAAGCGAATAGAATGTTGGGTATTATTAGGAAAGGTATGGAAAACAGGTGTGAGGATGTTATAATGCCGTTGTATCGCTCCATGGTGCGACCTCACCTTGAGTATTGTGTTCAATTCTGGTCGCCGCATCTCAAGAAAGATATAGTAGAACTGGAAAAGGTGCAGCGAAGGGCGACTAAAATGATAGCGGGGATGGGACGACTTCCCTATGAAGAAAGACTAAGGAGGCTAGGGCTATACAGCTTGGAGAAGAGACGGCTGAGGGGAGACATGATAGAGGTATATAAAATAATGAGTGGAGTGGAACAGGTGGATGTGAAGCGTCTGTTCACGCTTTCCAAAAATACTAGGACTAGGGGGCATGCGATGAAACTACAGTGTAGTAAATTTAAAACAAATCGGAGAAAATATTTCTTCACCCAACGTGTAATTAAACTCTGGAATTCGTTGCCGGAGAAAGTGGTGAAGGCGGTTAGCTTAGCAGAGTTTAAAAAGGGGTTGGACGGATTCCTAAAGGACAAGTCCATAAACCGCTACTAAACGGACTTGGAAAAATCCAAAATTCCAGGAATAACATGTATAGAATGTTTGTACGTTTGGGAAGCTTGCCAGGTGCCCTTGGCCTGGATTGGCCGCCGTCGTGGACAGGATGCTGGGCTCGATGGACCCTTGGTCTTTTCCCAGTATGGCATTACTTATGTACTTATGTATGTACTTATGTCTTCGTGAAAACTAATGAGCACATCAAAAAATGATTTTACAAAGTATTTAGTTCAAGAAAAAGTTTTTAAACACCCACCCACCCCTAGGACAACTCTTCATTTATAGTCAGTTATTGTAATTAGGGTAACAAGCAAGGTGTGCTCTTACAGAGTTTTAAATACATTTCATTACCATCTAAGAAGGAAACACTTAATAACTCACACAATATACTATCCTGCTTATAATCGAAAGAGAAAAACGCCTATATTGCGACCCAAATCGGAAGATGGGCGTCTTTCTCCAGTGGGCGCCCAAATCGGTATAATCGAAAGCAGATTTTGGGCGTTTCCAACTGCAATCCGTTGTGGAAACAGGTAAAGTTGACGGGGGCGTGGTGAAGGCGAAACTGGGGCGTGGTTATCAGCCGAGCAGAGATGGGCGTCTTTAGCTAATAATGGAAAAAAAAAAAGGCATTTTTACCGCGATTTTGGGTCACTTTTTTTGAACCCTTTTTCTTCACGAACAGGTCCCAAAAAAGTGCCCCAACTGACTAGATGACCACTGGAGGGAATCGGGGATGACCTCCCCAGACTCCCCCAGTGGTCACTAACCCCCTCCCACAAAAAAAAAACCCACTTTAAAAACTTTTTTCCAGCCTCTATGCCAGCCTCAAATGCCGTACCCACCTCCATGACAGCAAAATGTGTTCTATCCTGTGACAGCCTTTCCCTGGTTCTGATGTGGCTCTTGGGTGAGTGTGACACCCTTTTCTGTTATGCGCACTGCAGAGTCACATCAGCAATGCATTGTGGTGGGTGTAGGGTATTGGACTCCGTGATTCCACTGGCTTGTGGCAAATGCTCACTATGTTGGTAGTTGGTAGGCTCTTCTCCCATGGTGCTTTTCCCCCTGCTTACTGGGTCAGAGTGTGCCCTGTTTTGTTTCCAGTAGTCCATGAGGTAGTGGCCATTTTTGTAAGCCAGTTTTAGATCCCTTTCACGTGATAGCCACGTTACAGAACTTAGTTCTTACCTTGAATGTGCCTGAAAGAGGGCATTGTACAGCATTCTGCCAGCTCTGACCTACTGCTAATCTCAGTACCAGGGAGACTCGTTGCCAGTGGGGCACAACCTCTGATCTGCAGTTAACTGTGAGTAAGCGTGCTTATTCCAATAAAGGACATTTTCGGAGAGATTAGTCTTCAGGTGTCAACTGGTGTGCCAATGTTATATAGCAGCAACAAGTCCTAGAGGCCTGCGTGTATGCAGGTCCCTGGAGCACTTTTAGTGGGTACCGCAGTGCACTTCAGCCAGGTGGACCCAGGCCCATCCCCCCCTACCTGTAACACTTGTGCTGGTAAATGGGAGGTCTCCAAAACCCACTGTACCCACATGTAGGTGCCCCCTTCACCCCTAAGAGCTATGGTAGTGTTGTACATTTGTGGGTTTTGGGGGAGGGGGGTTGGGTGCTCAGCATCCGTGGTAAGGGAGCTATGCATGTGGGAGCGTTGTCTGAAGTCCACTGCACTGACCTCTAGGGTGCCCAGTTGGTGTCCTGGCATGTCAGGGGGGCGAGTGTACTACGAATCGTGGCCCCTCCCACGATCAAATGGCTCGGATTAGGACATTTTTGAGCTGGGCGTTTTTAGTTTCCATTATCGCTAAAAAAAACAAACGCCCAGCTGAAAAACGTCCATTTTTTCGAAAATACAGTCTGTCCCGCCTCTTCACGTACCCGTTTTCGGACATAGACGCCCATGGAGATAGGCGTTCGCGTTCGATTATGCCCCTCTATATAAACTAAAAGACACTTTTATATTAGGCTAATATTCTTAATACTGTAGCAAGTTTTAAATTATTGAAAAATTCAAAAACACTAAGATGGAGTCAGCAGTCCAGCAGCGAGAGGGGTGCTATCCAGTCTTTTGCATTGAGTGTCTCATGTATGATTATCTCCCAGTTGGTGAGATGTCATATGTTTGTGCCTGATGCAAAGAGCTCCTAGCTCTCAGAGAACATGTTCGTTCTCTTGAGGCTAGAGTAGCAGACTTTGTGGCGCTGAGGGAGAATGTGGTAAAGGTGGTTAGCTTAGCGGAGTTTAATAGAGGTTTGGACAGCTTCCTAAAGAAGAAGTCCATAGACCATTATTGAATGGACTTGGGGAAAATCCACTATTTCTGGGATAAGCAGTATAAAATGTTTTGTACTTTTTTAGGATCTTGCCAGGTATATTGTGACCTGGATTGGCCACTGTTGGAAACAGGATGCTGGGCTTGATGGACCTTTGGTCTTTCCCAGTATGGCAATACTTATGTACTATAGATGGAATTTGCATATGGTGATTTTGATATCCCATAATTTCATCATTGTTCCCTTTGATTTGTGACAAATTGTTACAAATGTCATACTTGGAAGTCTGAATTTTGATTATTGGAAACATATAATATGATGACACTCCCTTCAAAATCTTATAAACTAAGCAACAAATCTTATAAAAGACTAGCCTCAATTGGTAACCAATGGAGTCTTTTGTAACATGCAGAAACTCTGTCAAATCTACCTAAACCACATATAAGACAAATTGCCATGTTCTGAATAGTTCTGTCTTCTCATTAGATGTTTCGTAAAGCCAAGATATATGATATTACAATAGTCAAGCTTTGTAAGGATTAATGCTTGTATTAACAATTGAAATGACTCTAGAGTGAAGTATTTCCAAATCCACTTTAAATTATTCATCATCCAAAATTTTTTTTACATGACTGTTCACCTGGGATTCCCAAGACATTATGTTCAAACCAAACTCTTAAAATTTTCAAAGATTTTTCCAGTATATAAGTTAAACCAGGGGTAGGCAACTCCAGTCCTCGAGAGCCGCAGGCAGGTCAGGTTTTCAGGATATCCACAATGAATATGCAGGAGATAGATTTGCAAGCACTGCCTCAATGGTATGCAGATCTATCTCATGCATATTCATTGTGGATATCCTGAAAACCTGACCTGCCTGCGGCTCTCGAGGACCAGAGTTGCCTACCCCTGAGTTAAACCATTTAGTACTAGAAAAGATGGCTAACAAAATATATTGTGTCAATCAAAAGAAACTTAGTTTTCTCACTGTTTTTAAGATGATTGTTAAACATCCAAATGGACATCATTGACATACAATTTTCTATTTGTGGAATTACCTTCATTACATCTTTATCTATTGGAATCAAAATAGTAATATCATCTGCATAAATATAAGCTTTGTAACCAGCCTCTTCTAGTTATGGTTTCCATATGGCTCCAGAAAAAGGAGGACAGATTGCTTCCATTCAAAGCAATGGAAGTAAAACCCGGACTGGATCAATGTGTCCTCCTTTTTCTAGAGCCATATGGTAACCCTACTTCTAGTTGATAACCCAATGATGCCATAAGAACATTGAAGAGGACTGGGGGAAAAGAGGAACCCTGTGGGACCCCGCAGACCGCGTCCCATCTTTTTGAATATTCTTCCTCTAGCTTCACTGAGTAAGATCTTGCAGGTACAAAATCTCGAAACCAATTCAAAACATTTCCTGTTATACCTATATTGCTCAAAATATTTAAAAGTAAGGTATGGTCCACAAGATCAAACACACTTGATAGATCAAGCGTACATAAGCACACAGTTGTGGAATGCATTACCTACAGCCATGAAAACTATTGATGAAATAACTAACTTTCGCAAATCTCTGAAGACATATCTCTTCAACAAGGCCTACAAAGAGAACCTATAGCCTTATTAAACTACCTCGCCAAACCACCCAGTTACGAAAGATCACCTTCTATACTTACCCGCCTAACACTCTCCTTTTTCTCTTCCCATACTTAATCTCTGTGCATTACTAATTGTATCTGATATCTTGGAATGACAATGTCATAACAAAACTCTGTAAGCCACATTGAGCCTGCAAATAGGTGGGAAAATATGGGATACAAATGCAATAAATAAATAAATAAATTATAAGAGCTTTTTACCCTCACTCAACTTAGTATGTATATCAAAGGTACACAATAACATCTCTGTACTAAAGCTAGAACGAAAACCTGATTGCAAGTGGTGCAGAATATTGAATTTGTCCAAGTACAATGTTAATTAAGTGGTAACTATACCTTCCATAAGCTTAGGGGAAAAAAAGCACTCGAGTGGCCTGTAGTTATTGACCACTATTTGAGATTCTAATTTATTTTTAAGGATAGGAATTAAAATATTACTCAAATAAGAAGGGAAAGAACCTTGTGATAGCAAAATTGTCTACCAATCATAAATCTTGCGCTTAAATTGTAAGGAAGCTGATTTCACGTAATCCAAAGGATTACTTAAGGATTATGTAAGGAGAGTAAATAAAAGCAAGAGGAAAAGGAAACCGATATGGTTCTCCAAGCAAGTGGCTGAGAAAATAAAGGCTAAAGAGTTGGCGTTCCAGAAATATAGAAAATCTCAAGAAGAGCACGGGGAGGAATACCGGATGAAACTGAAAGAAGCCAAGAGAGAGGTACATCTGGCGAAGGCGCAAGCGGAAGAACAAATGGCTAGAAATGTAAGGAGGGGCGACAAAAGTTTCTTCAGGTATATTAGTGAAGGAAGAATGACTAAAAAGGGAATTGTGAGACTAAAAGATACAGCGAACCGCTATGTAGATAATGATGAAGAAAAAGCCAATTTGCTAAATAGATACTTTTGTTCTGTTTTCACTGAAGAAAATCCTGGAGAAGGACCGCGAGGGACTGGCAAAAGTACACCTGAGAATGGAATGGATATAGCACCGTTCACGGAAGAGAGTGTGTATCAACAACTTGAAAAGCTAAAGGTGGACAAAGCCATGGGACCGGACGGAATTCACCCCAGAATATTGAGGGAGCTCAGAGAGGTCCTGGCGGGTCCACTTAAAGATTTGTTTAATAAATCCTTGGAGACGGGAGAGGTTCCGAGGGACTGGAGAACGGCGGAGGTGGTACCTCTTCACAAAAGTGGTGATAGGGAAGAAGCTGGAAACTACAGGCCGGTAAGCCTCACTTCGGTTATTGGAAAAGTAATGGAAGCCATGCTGAAGGAAAGGATAGTGAATTTCCTAGAAGCCAACAAGCTGCAAGATCCGAGACAACATGGTTTTACCAGAGGGAAATCGTGCCAAACGAATCTCATTGAATTCTTTGATTGGGTAACTGGAGAATTGAATCATCGACGTGCTATAGACGTAATCTACTTAGATTTTAGCAAAGCTTTTGACACGGTTCCTCACAGGAGGCTCTTAAATAACCTAGATGGGCTGAAGATAGGTCCCGAAGTGGTGAACTGGATTAGGAACTGGTTGACGGACAGACGACAGAGGGTGGTGGTAAATGGAGTTCGCTCGGAGGAGGAAAAGGTGAGTAGTGGAGTGCCTCAGGGATCGGTGCTGGGGCCGATTCTGTTCAATATATTTGTGAGTGACATTGCCGAAGGGTTAGAAGGTAAAGTTTGCCTATTTGCGGATGATACTAAGATTTGCAACAGAGTGGACACCCGGGAGGGAGTGGAAAGCATGAAAAGGGATCTGAGGAAGCTAGAAGAATGATCTAAGCCAGTGATGGGCAACCTTTTGAGCTTGGTGTGTCAAAATTCACCAAAAAACCGAGCATAACTCGGGTGGTGTGTCACTTCAAGAAAAATCACTGCTACTAGGACCGCCCCCCCTCCACCCGCTACCGGGCCTGGAACTAACTTTAAAGCCTCCTTTCACGTTGCAGCAGCAGGGCAGACCTCGCCTCCTTCCTTCTGTGCTCCGCCCTCGCGGACGTTACGTCAGGCGAGGTCAGGACACGGAAGGAAGGAGTGGCCTGCCCTGCTGCTGCTTGCTGCGACGTGAAAGGAGGCTTTAAGGTTAGTTTCCAGGAGCGAGGAGGGAGGGCGGACCACACTGCAGCGGCGCCGCGTGTCATCAAAAATGGCTACGCGTGTCATAGGTTTGCCATCAGGGGTCTAAGCAATTAAAATTCAATGCGAAGAAATGCAAAGTGATGCATTTAGGGAGTAGAAACCCACGAGAGACTTATGTGTTAGGTGGTGAGAGGCTGATAGGTACTGAGGGGGAGAGGGATCTTGGGGTGATAGTATCCGAGGATCTGAAGGCAACGAAACAGTGTGACAAGGCGGTGGCCATAGCGAGAAGGTTGCTAGGCTGTATAGAGAGAGGTGTGATCAGCAGACGAAAGGAAGTGTTGATGCCCCTGTACAAGTCGTTGGTGAGGCCCCACCTGGCGTATTGTGTTCAGTTTTGGAGGCCGTACCTTGTGAAGGATGTTAAAAAAATGGAAGCAGTGCAAAGAAAAGCTACGAGAATGATATGGGATTTGCGTTCCAAGACGTATGAACAAAGACTTGCTGACCTGAACATGTATACCCTGGAGGAAAGGAGGAACAGGGGTGATATGATACAGACGTTCAAATACTTGAAAGGTATTAATCCACAAAAAAATCTTTTCCGGAGATGGGAAGGCAGTAGAACGAGAGGACATGAAATGAGATTGAAGGGGGGCAGACTCAAAAAAGATGTCAGGAAGTATTTTTTCATGGAGAGGGTGGTGGATGCTTGGAGATTTCTTTATTTACATCAACGAATAACAAAAATACAGAAATCATATAAATACCACTATTCACATGCCTAACACAAACCATTCTATCACCAAAACAATCCCTTCTTCCCCTATACGTATATACACCCCTCCCCCTCCCTTTCCCCCCCCTTATTCCCCCCCTACAATTAAAACCAACACAACATCACAGTAACTATAATCATAAGGCCTTTAACCTCACATGCTTCCACCACAAGGACACCATCGGTGAATCCCTCTCCACTCTTTCCCATTGCGCCACTTGCTGTACCGCCCGCACCACATCCCAACTGACCTGTTCAATGGATCTATCTTCTTGGTGCAAGGATACCCGGCAACGAGCCATCCAAAGACAGAACCGGAGAATGAGCGAAATCAAGAACCCTGTCCCCGGATCCAGCTGACCTCTCTTGAATCGATATCCATACACCCAGTCCGCATACGTATAGGAACGGAACGTGGGGATCTGGAGGAGAGCAGAAACCCTGTCACCCACCCCCCGGGAAAAGGGACAGTCCTTCAAAAAGTGGTCCATGGTTTCTAACTTCCCCACACATTCCCCCCTTGGACAGTTCCTGTCCTGGATCTTCCTATCTCTCAGATTCTCTCTGACATATAATTTGCCGTGTAGGGACAGCCAGGCAATGTCCCGATATTTAGCCGGAATCCTCTCCGAATTGATATTCCGTAGCCCCTGCCTCAGCACTTCCCTAGGAGCATCCCTAAGTACCAGAGGGGAAGAGAACATCTGGGAGCGCACTCTCTCCACCCAGATTCCTCTCTTCCCATCCCTAATCTCCCCCACTAGAATCCCCCAGACCCGTACTAATTTTACTAACGTTTTATAGTACCCTACCCTTTCCGGAGCCCCTTTCCGCAATACCCCTACCCTCTCCCCTCTCCTCCACCCCACCCAAACCCTCTCCCACCACCCCAGCACACTACTCGCCCACCCTGGAGGAGCCTGACCCACCGCTCTCCCTAGATTAAAGTGCACAAACAAAGAACTAAAAAACAAAACCGGATTGATCATCCCTACCCCCCCCTCCTTCCTAGATAGATATGTGGTGTTTCGTTTAACTGGATTCAACCGATTGCCCCACAGCAGCTGGAAGAAAATGCTATACAACGAGGCATAGCACTTTTCAGGTACCAAACAAATGTAGCTGATGAACAAAAAGAGGGGCACCAAATGGGTCTTGATGAGTTTCACCCGATCTTCCATGGACATTTTCCACCTCTTCCACCTGTCCACCCGCCCCTTTGCTTCCTGAAGACAACTGTCCCAGTTGAATTTAGCATAATCTCCTATCTCAAAGTAAATCCCCAAAACCCTCATTCTATCCACCACCCCCGGGAAACCCCCTCCTAATTCAAACTGCTCCCCTCCTGGCCCCAACCACAAACTGTTGCATTTGTGGATATTCACCCGTGACCCTGTAGCCCCTGCGAAATCGTGGATGAACTCCAAAAGTTTATCCCCTTCTGCTTTGTTCGCCATCCACACAGTAATATCGTCTGCGTATGCCACCACCCGCAACTGTTCTCCCGTGCTTACCTCCACCCCCCTCAATCCTCCCACCCCACCCTGCTCCAGACGCCTAATAAAAGGGTCTATAGAAAATGCATACAGCAAAGGGCTTAAAGGGCACCCTTGCCGAACCCCTGCCGTCAGCTCAAATTCCCCCCCTTTCCACCCATTGATCAATGGAAATGCATGTGCATGAGAATATAACAATCGTAATTGTGCCACCCAATCCCTAGGGAACCCGTAATACTCTAAAACCCGCCAGAGAAATTCCCATTGGACCCTGTCAAAGGCTTTCTCTTGGTCAAGCGCCACCATCAGCCACCCTGACCCCTCCTCCCGACTCCGCTCTAAACCTTCCCTCACCCATGCCGCAGCCTCCAGAACCCCTCTACCTGGCACCCCACAAGCCTGTGAGGCTGCCAACAAGTCCCCCGAGAATTGCCGCATACGCTTGAAGAGCATCTGCGCAAAGATCTTACGATCACAGTTTAGTAGCGCAATAGGCCTCCAGTTAGTTAACAGCTGCGGATCTTTGCCCTTACTTAACAAAATCAATGCAGACTCCAACAAGGATTTTGGAAGAGACCCCCTCTGACGTGCCTCTTCCCAGAGATCCAATAGAATCGGAGCCAGGCGCCTGCGAAACGTATGATAGAATTCTGCCGGCAGCCCGTCCGGCCCCGGAGATGTCCTCTTTCTCAGGGCCCCTATAGCCTCCTCAACCTCCTGCAGTGTCCAGGGGCACGAAAGGGCCTGGAGATGAGACCCCCAATTCCCCACCCCCGGAGTCCCTTCCACATACTGATCCATCCTCCCCCCATCCAAGTGCTGATCCGAAAAAAAACCCCTGAAGTGCTCTTCCACCACCTTCAATATTCCCTCTTTGGAATCCTGCATCACCCCCCTAGTATCCCTAAAACCCTCCACCACCCTATGCTCTCTTCTTTCCCTACAACAAACGAAGGGATCTGGGCTAATCAATTTACCAAAGTCCCTCTCATAAACTAAAGAGGAATACCGATCGTATTGAGTCTTCTCTAACAGACACTGTAATTCTTGGATATCCTCTTTCCTCCCTCCCTTGGAAATCAAATAATCCTTCCTTTGCTTCAAGGCCATCCCCAAACGTGTCCTTTCCCTTCCCCTCCTCCGTGCCTGTCCCATGAAAAGGAAACGCGTCCGTTTTTTCACCACCTCCCACCATTCTCCTCTGGAGGGAAAGATCCCCCGTAAGGATAACTGGTCTTCTAAAAAATTCAAATATTTCTTTTGAGCCTCCTCATCCTGGACCCATCTTAAATTCATCCTCCACAACCCCCTACCTATCCTATGAGCCGCCGACCCCCCTACTTCCACAAGAAGCAGTTTATGGTCGGAAAAATCCATGTCCAGCAGGCGAGGCCCCCGCTGGCATACCCCTCTTCGAACCAAAAACCGATCAATACGGCTCCTACATCTCCCCCTGCTAAACGTGAATCCATCCTCATCTGGGAAATGTTCTATGTGAACATCTATCAACCCCCCCTCTTTCATGATCCCGAGCAAGCGCACCCCATCATATGTCACCTGTACCTTAGTACCCCCACTATCCTGTTTCCTAAGAATTAAATTGAAATCTCCCCCCCAAATTACCTGGCATGCAGTAAACAAGTAAGGCCTGATCTTCCCTAATAACAAACTGCGCTCCTTCCTAGTCTGTGGCCCATAAAGATTAATAATTCGCAACGCCATACCCTGCCATAATACGTCTACCACTAAACACCTCCCCACCCCGAGTTCCATCACACGCTGAATTTCCACCTTATGTGACTTAAATAAAATCCCCACTCCCCCATATCTTTCCCCTGCCAGCCCCCACACCGAGGGTCCCCATCTCCAATCCCTGCGCGCCCTTCTCAGCTGCTCCAGGTTCTGCAAACGCGTTTCCTGAATCAGAAAACAATCGGCCTTAACCTGAGAAAAGCACTCATAGGCCAAACACTGAGCTCTCTGGGAAGCCACACTCGCCACATTTAGGGTGGCGAACGTCAGAAGAAGCCCTGCCATACCCCCCATTAGGACTCATGCAACTCCTCACTCTCCTCCTTCCTTTGCATACTATCTACTCTCTGTGGCAACCTGCTACCCAGAATGTAATCCTCCTCTCCATTATCCCCTATCTCTGCCGCCCAGTCCCTTATCCTTGTATCCTGATCCCCACCTTCCCCTCCCCCCTCCCTCATTCCTTTCTTCCTCCCTTTCTTCTTTTTAAACCCTACGGAATCCCTCCCTGCAACCTTCCCCTCTTGAACCTCTCCCCTCTGCACCCCCTCCCCCTCCTTTCCTACCTCTACACTACCGTCCCCTTGAGCCTGCTCCTGGCTAACCACCCCCTGCCCCATCCTCCTCTTACCCCCCCCACCCTTCCCTACCGGAACCCCCTCCTCCTCCCCAACCCCAGCATCTTCCACTTCCATCCCCCCCTCCTCGTCATGGGTACCCCTTCCCTTCCTACCTTGACTCCTTTCCCCCTTATCCTTTCCCCGACTCCTCTCCCCTCCTCCCTCTTCCTGAGGTCCCTTCTCCCCATCATCCCCCTCCCCCTGTATCTCTGCCCCCCCATCCTCTTCTTCCAAAATCTGAAATCGATTACCCCCCTGCCCCACCCCAGGCGACCCCTGTAATGTCAAACCCTTACCCTTTGAAACCTTCCGTTTCTTTAATTTTGACACTTGAACCCACTCTCCCTTTCCCTCCCCCTCCTGTCCCCCTCTATTCTCTAGACCCCCGCCCTCCTCTAACCGTAAACCCTCCTCTTCCCCCTGCAAACCACCCCTCCCCTGTACCCCCAAACCTCCCTCTCCTCCCCCTTCCTCCCAAGCCCTCCCAACCCCCAGACCCCCAGAACCCTGACCTAGATCCTGCCCCTCTCCCCGAATCATATTCCCCCTGCCCTCATCCCTCCTATTATGACGCGCCCTCGGGCAGTCTCTAAAGGCATGCCCCAGACCCCCGCACAAATTGCAACGGATAGAGGAACAATTTTCTGTATAGTGCTCCTTACTCCCGCACTTTACACACTGTTGTACTGGGCAAGACATACTATAATGGCGAAAGGATCTGCAACGGAAACACTGCCGTGGCTGTCCCTTGTAAAAACAGAGAATCCTGTCCCGGCCAATAAAAGCCGCAGAAGGAATGTGCTTGACCACTTGCCCTTCCTGTCTTAGCTTAACCCAAGCCCCCCACCCCCCTGCCCACACCCTACTTGGATCCGGGAGTTTGGATAACGGGGTTCTCAAATCCGCATGCCTCTGTAACCAGTAGGCCAGGTCTGCCCCTGAAATGGACTCGTTTCGTACCAATACAGTGACTTGCACCAAGTCAGGTCTACTAATAGGAATAACCACATAATTGCTCCAATCCCCCCTTCCTTTCACCCCCTCATACCTTTCCCAAAAGATTTCCATACCCCTCTGCGTTAGAAAACTAACATCGTACTCAGGCAAATTAACTGGGTGAATACAGGCATAGAAGTCCTCCGGCACAAACCCCAGACCCATGACCATCCTCAAAACCATCTCCCGAGAAGGCATAGCCCCCTTCCCCACCCATCTAATCTGCACAACATTCCTTCGTTTGGGGATTTGCCCCGCCCCTCTCCCTTCCCCCCCTTTCCCCCTTGATCCCTCCACAGGCACTGGCCGCCCCCCCATCTCCCCTCCCCCCTCACCACCGCCGCAAAGGAAAGAGCACCCTGCCCCTCCCCCGCCCCCCTCACTTCTCCCATACCCTTCTTCCCTTCCTCCGAATCTCGGCTCCCCACATCCCCCTCCCCCACCTGCCGACAAGAAAGCATACCCCTCTCTTGACCAAGACCCTCCCCCCGCCCCCCACCCTCCCCTCGCACACAGCCCCCCTCAACCAGTTCAAACCCAGACCTTCAACTGGGACATCAGGAGCTTTAGCAATTAGTGCACTTTCAGAGCTTACTCTGGTCTGAGCAATTGGTCCAATGTCCTGCTCCATTCCATGCAACTCCTGTTCCAGTTCCTCTTTCTCCTGCTGATTCTCTATGTCCTGGGCACCATACCCTAGCAGGTCCCCTGCAAACTTGGCTGCAGATTGAACAGAGATCTCTCCTGATTCTTCCTCCTGTCCGTCCTGACCTCGCGGGCAGACCTGCTCTGAGCCAAGCTGCACAGCTGATGATAATTGATCACCAGAAACTGCTGCCTCAATCAGAGCACCTTTGGAGTGCTCCTGCAGTTGGAAGCCTGCTGGTTTTTGCTTCTCTTGCAATCTCTCCACACAGGTAAGTTCAATACTTTTTTCCACACCCTGTTCTTCTTCCCCACTAGTGGGTACTGAAAAAGTGTCCTGGGTGGAAAACCTGTCTCCATCCGTTTCAATAATATGAAAGTGTTGTAACTTTGTGTCTTTTCCTTTCTGTTCTACCGGAATACCTGAGGCCAAACAATCCGCCCCTCCCCCTTCTCCTGGAGCTGTATCCAACCTGAGTACTCCCTCTTCCCTTGGGCTCATCAGGGCTTTCATAGTTTGCAATGTACTTTGACTGTTTGGACTTTGTACAATCTCTGTTACCTGTAGATAGAATGTATTTGGATACAGGCAGCAGATGATGTTTTGTATATTCCTGAGAATCTAGCATGTGATGTTTTTGTTCTTTCCTGAGAAAGTAGCAGAATAGCAGGTGATGTTTGTACATTCCTGAGCAGGTTCACGAGCTGTTCATGTAGAGTTGTTCTTGTAAGCAATGCATGATCATGGTTGTGTAAGCAAAATGTAACCAATAGTAATGATAATACATGTAATATCCATGAATATTCATAGAGTATATAAGAAGGGGATTGACTCCCAAATAAAGAGTTTTTTGCCCAGACACACGAGAGGAGAGTTATTTTGCAACATCTGGTGATCCCCGACGTGATCGGTGAAAACGTGACGTACTTACTACGACTGGAACAGTCAGCGCGCCATTCCTTCTACGGAACACTGTAAGTATGGGGGGAAATTTAACATCATCACATAAACAACATGCACAGGAGCTATATACTATAACGCAAAGATATGGTTCCTCCCGAAATCCAATAACTCTTAAAGATATAGAGCGTTTAATTGAGGAAATAGTTTGTCAATGTCCCTGGTATCCAGAGAAGGGATCATTCGATCCTCAAACATGGGAAAAGATAGGGCAGCAGTTTCGTTTAGAGCCTAGAGTTTCGACTCCTATATTATTGACTTGGAGAGAGATATATTCTACTATAGTAATTCTCTCTTCTGGATTGACAGGCATTACTAACGAAAATATATCCAACAAATTGCCAGGCAAGACCTGGTCTCTTTTACCTCCCGCGACTCTTGGACCTACACCTTCTCCTCCTTCTTGTCGGCTGGCCACCGATATGGGAAGGGAAGAGCAAAACAAAACTCCTGACTTTACTACTACTACCCCTAATAAACCAATTGAAAATATCCAAAACAACAACGCTAATGATAGCGTTATTATTACCAAAACACCAAAGAGCGTAGAACGACCTAGTTTAATTCAATTAGGTATACAGCAAGCACGAAAAAATGGTGAATTCATTTGGAACGATGATCTATGGGATAATTCGGAACCTAATCCTAATTTATACCCAGTTACTAGAACTACAACAATAGAGGCAGGGAACGAAACACATCATGCAGAATGGACTGCTCTACCTTATCAAGTTTTGAGAGAATTACGTAGAGCTATCGTAGAATCAGGTTTAAAAGTTCATTTGTTCAAGGCATGATAGAAGGGATTAGTAACGGTTACTTAATGACTCCAAAAGATTGGAAAGACCTTTTCCGTATGCTGTTAACTCCTGCGCAATATGTAGTGTGGGATAATGAATATAAGCAAGCAGCACAACTTATCACTGGGACTAATTTGGTGCCTGATCAAATTTATGGATCGGGACCATTTTCAACCCTTGATATGCAAATTCAACAAAACGATACCTGTTTTCAAGCCATAGGCACTTGTATCTTGCGAGCATTTAAAAGAACACCAGAAGGGAATAAACCAACAAAATCTTTTGCATCAATTAAACAGGGTGCAACCGAATCTTACCTTCAATTTGTTAATCGATTGCAGGAAGCTGTAACTAGGCAAATTGATAATCTTGATGCGCAAACAGAGTTATTGATTAAATTAGCCCAAGAAAATGCAAATTCAGATTGCAAAAAGGCATTGCAGACTGTAGCTCATCGCCCAGGAATTACTTTAGCAGATTTATTGAGCGCATGTGCAGATGTGGGGACTCATGGTTATTCTATGAATTTGTTAGCAGGAGCTATACAAAAAGGTAATAAGCCACAGGGGACGTGTTTTAATTGTAAGAAACCAGGACATTTTCGAGCTCAGTGTAGAGCCCCAGGAGGGGGTGCCAACTTTGCAAAAGGACCTTCTCGACCTTCTCGAAAATGTCCTCGATGTCAAAAAGGATATCATTGGGCCAATCAATGTCGCTCTAATCCAATTAATTCCACACCGCCACCCCCAAAAAACTTTGCTCCGGGTTAACTCCTAACCTCGGTCCAAAGGGAGTGCAAGGGTCTTTTGCTCATAGTACTACTGCTACACAAGGTAGTGCAGGAATTGACCTTATTGCAGCGGAATGTAAAACTGCCATCTTACCTCATGAAGTTCTGGTATATAATACTACCTTTAAAGGACCCATTCCAGCGGCTACTGTAGGTTTAGTATTACCTCGCTCCTCTGCATCGAAGGCAGGTATTCATGTTATCCCTGGAGTTATTGATGCTGATTACACAGGCATTGTTAAAATTCAAGTATGGTCCTCATCACCTTTAACAATTTCTCCCGGGGACTCGTGGGCACAATTAATTATTTTACCATATTTTACAGCACCTATTCCTTCTACTGTCTCTCGTACAGGGGGCTTTGGATCTACGCGACAGGTAAGTGCAGTTTTAAAACCGGTTTCTAATGCACGACCCACTGCTCAATTTTTATTGCAACAAAAGCCCTTTGTTGGTATATTAGATACCGGGGCGGATGTTTCTGTCATAGCTTATAAACAATGGCCTGTGGAATGGCCCATTGAAGATACTTCACATGTGACAGGAATAGGGGGAACTCAGTCAGCCTCCCAAAGTTCTCAATGGTTATCTATTACATATCCTAACGATACCAAGGTTCTAGGACATATTAAGCCCTGTATTTTACAAGTACCCTTTAATTTATGGGGTCGTGACCTTTTGGAACAATTAGATGCATCATTGATCCTACCTGATTAACAGTTCATAAATATGTCTTTTTCTCTTCCTTTGGAATGGAAAACTGACAAACCTGTTTGGGTAGAGCAGTGGCCGATTACCAGAGAAAAACTGTTGATTTTACATCAATTGGTGGAAGAACAATTACAATTAAATCACATTGAGCCTACCAATTCTCCATATAATACTCCGGTATTTGTGATCAAGAAAAAATCCGGAAAATGGAGATTTTTACATGACCTACGAGCTATTAATGCGATTTTAGAACCAATGGGCCCGTTACAATGTGGTATTCCAAATCCTAATTTGATTCCTTATGATTATCAATTAGCTATTATAGATCTGAAGGATTGTTTTTTTTCAATTCCTCTCCAGGAAAAAGATTATAAATACTTTGCTTTTACTGTACCTGTTTACAATAATGCACACCCTACTACTAGGTATTGTTGGAAAGTTTTGCCCCAGGGAATGTTAAATTCACCCACTATTTGTCAATACTATGTTCATCAAGCCTTGCAACCATTTCGTGCCTATTTCCCTCAACTTTTGGTATATCATTATATGGATGATATACTAATTGCAGGGATAACTCTTCCCCCTTCTTGGAAATCTACTTTAATTTCTATCTTGGCCTCCTCAGGATTAACAATTGCCTCAGAGAAGGTTCAAGAAAAGGAACCCTATTTATATCTAGGTTTCCGTATGACTAAAGCTGCAGCCCAACCTGTCGCTCCTCATCTCAATTTACAGTCTCCCACGACATTACATCAATTACAAGAGATTTTAGGAAATCTCAATTGGTTACGTCCCTACTTGAAACTTCCTACAGAATTTTTACAACCCCTGTTTCTCGCATTAAAAGGTCATAAAACACCTGCTGAATTAATTACACTCACTGCATCGCAACAAACAATTCTGTCACAATTGGATCAAATCTTACAAACAAAATGGACAGATAGACGAGATGCATTTGCCCTTTTTTGTTTTTGCGTTCTCAAAGACCCCACCCACCGACAACCGTTTGGTGTCTTATATCAAGATACAACTCCTCCGAAATTGATAGAATGGGTCTATTTACAGAATACTCTCCATTCTACTATTACACAATGGCCCCAGCAACTAGCCTTGCTGATTACTAAAGCTCGAGAGCGAGCAACATTCATGACTGGTTTCGACATTCTTAAACTCATCATTCCTCATTCTTTGTGGCAGTGGGAAAAAATGATTCAGTTCTCCGACGACTTGCAATTTATTTTAGCCACTTATGTTGGTATTATAGATTGCCACTATCCTAAAGACCCTCGCATACAGGGCACATCCATTTTGCCAATCACTCTTCATGATCCCATTTCTTTACGTCCACTCCCTACTGCTCTCACCGTCTTTACAGATGGTAGTCCCACTCGTGGGGTGGTTACTTGGTACAATCTGAACAAATGGCACGTCAAATTTACCTCTCCACAAACCTCTGCTCAACGTTCAGAGCTTGCTGCCATCATCCTGGCTCTTTCTTTATTTTCAGATCAACCACTGAATCTTATTGTTGACAGTCAATATTGTGCTAATCTTGTCCGTCGCATGCCCGACAGTTATGTATCATTCAAAATGGATGCCTCTTTTTATGCTTTACTGTTAACCCTCCAAGGTTACTTGGAGAATCGCCTTTCTTCTCTCTTTATAGGTCATATCCGCAGTCATCAACCTTTTCCTGGTGGTCTGTCTGAAGGGAATGCTCGAGCGGATCGCCATCTTCATTTTTTCTCCACAGCACACTGCAGTCATGAACTTCATCATCAAAATGCACCTAGCCTAGCTCGCCAGTTTCAAATTTCTTTAGAAGAAGCTAGAGCTATTATCAAAAATTGTCCACAATGTTCCTTTTCAGCTCCTACTACCTTTTTTCCTGGAGTTAATCCTCGTGGTCTGGAAGTTAATAGCCTCTGGCAAATGGACGTTACTCACTTTCCCCCTTTTGGTCAATGGTCTAAGCTTCATGTGGTTGTTGATACTCATTCTGGATTTTTGTGGGTCACTGCACAAAAAGGGGAAACTACATCTCATGTCCGCTCTCATCTTCTCCAAGCTTTTGCGGTCATGGGTGTTCCTAAAACTCTCAAGACAGACAATGCCCCTGCTTATACTTCCACCTCCTTACAGGAGTTCCTGACCCTCTGGCATATTGAGCACCTTTTTGGTATCCCCTATAACTCCACTGGTCAAGCTATTGTTGAACGTGCTAATCGCACACTGAAAACTGCTTTAAGTAATCTGACTACAAAAAAAGACGGTATTCTCCGTCATAGAGTAAGCATTGATGAATGCTTAGCACAAATCCTTTACACACTGAATCATCTCAATCTCATCAATAATCCTGCTACAAAAACTTTTTCTTCCAGATTTGAACAACATTTTCGTACTCCTGCCCCACCTTTATCTCGTCCTTTGGTCATATACCGACAACTACCTTCTGATCAGTGGAGTTCCCCTGTGCCTCTCCTTACCTGGGGTCGTGGTTACGCTGCTGTTCAAACAGATTCTGGCCCGGTGTGGATTCCAGCAAAGTGGGTGAAACCTCATGTCGTGGCATCAAGGTCTTCACAACCCAATTCCCAATTTCACACTCACCCTTCAAGGACCGCAGATGCAAACACGCAAACGGTCAGTGACTCGTCAACCTAATGCTCCTGTTACTTGGGGACAAATTAAAGCCTTGAGTCAACAAGCTACAGAGACTTTAGAAAAAGCTCATATTGAAAAGACTGATGATAACTTCGTAGTGGCTATTATTGCAGCGCTTAATGCTAATTCCATTACATTGCTTCTACTGTGTTGTTGTTTGTACATACCTTGTGGACAGTCACAATTACTTCCCACAAAAAATATTTGGGAAGCGTTTGCAATTTCACTGAACCAAACTGATTTCTGTCTTTCTCATCAAAAGGCAGTTGGAGAAGTTTTGGCAACTTGCCTGATTCCAGTATGTCATGATCCTAAAGATATGCAAAATGATACTTGGTTTTATTCACAGATTCCTGTTAATTCATCCTATCGAAATGCTTCTTATGAATACCATAATTGGGGAACACAAACCCTGTTGCCGCCTACTTTGGCAATGCATGTGAGAACCAATCAAATAGCTAGTATCAATATGACATGTGCTCGTATGGTTAATTGTACCCGATCAAATTGTGTTAATTTTGGACCAACTTTGTTAAATTGTAGCTCCTACGAAAATGTTTCATATATTTATAAATTTACTCATTTACCCCCTGGCTGGTTTTGGTCATGTGGAATGTATACCTTTAATTATATTCCAGCTAATATATCTGATGGTACTACATGCTGTCTAAGTCGACTCACTATGGTACTTCCCAGTAAACATATTTTATTTTCTAACTCCTCACATATGCGATCCAAGCGTATGACCCTTGCTGCCAATTGCAATGATAATGTTAAATTTCTGAGTCAAACTGAATATCTGGCACTTGCATTTTCATTAATAGGTGTCCCTGCATTGGCAGCGGCAAATGCAAAAAATATTCGTGAATTAGCCTGTTGGGCAATTAAATCAATCAATGCAACCTCCACTGCTATTAGTTTACTTAATGCTGAGCAACAGCAATTACGTCATGGAGTTTTACAAAATCGAGCAGCCATTGATTATCTTTTATTACTTAACCATCATGGTTGCGAAGAGTTTCAGGACATGTGCTGTTTTAATTTATCTGACAATTCAAAGGCCATTGACAAACAATTAGCTTTCCTACGGAATTTAACTACTCATATTACTATTCATAATAACCTACTCTCTGATGTATGGGATCAATTGTGGCAATGGATCCCTTGGACCTGGCTCCGCCCTATTATCCAGTATTTAGTCATTGGTATTTTTGTTTTCACTATTTTTTGCTGTTGTATACAATGCATTCCTAACCTTTTTTCTTTATGTTTTCCTCGTCCATTCGCTCCAACACGTCACTCTGCTCAATATGTTTATAAGCTATTACAAACATCTCCACCTCCATCTCCAGCTGGCACACCACGGAGATTTCATTAAAAAAAAAAAAAAAAAAAAAAAGGTGGAGATGTAGATAGAATGTATTTGGATACAGGCAGCAGATGATGTTTTGTATATTCCTGAGAATCTAGCATGTGATGTTTTTGTTCTTTCCTGAGAAAGTAGCAGAATAGCAGGTGATGTTTGTACATTCCTGAGCAGGTTCACGAGCTGTTCATGTAGAGTTGTTCTTGTAAGCAATGCATGATCATGGTTGTGTAAGCAAAATGTAACCAATAGTAATGATAATACATGTAATATCCATGAATATTCATAGAGTATATAAGAAGGGGATTGACTCCCAAATAAAGAGTTTTTTGCCCAGACACACGAGAGGAGAGTTATTTTGCAACAGTTACCAACTGCCTTTTGTGAAACAATGTTCCTGAGCTTAAACTGGTAGATTCCTGTGCTGGGGAAAAAACCTCCTGGCTCCTAGTTTTAGATGTACCAGCCTGCATCCTCTCTTGATTCTCATAAACCTCCCTCAAGGGATTTGCAGAGCCTGTTTTAAAACAAGCAATTCTTTTTTCCTTCTGTTTCAGCAACTTTGTTAAGCGCTTTTCTTCCGTCTTATACTTTTGACCATGCTCTGCTGGGGCAAGCCTACTCATGGCTTTAGTCATTTTCAACCGTTTCCCCAGCTCCTCTATTTCCTTCTCCAGAGACTTGATGTGCCTCACCCGCTCCACCGTTTCTCTGGCACACTGTCCTGGGTCCATCTTCTCCCACTCACCGGCCTCCTCCCCTTCTTCTGACCACTCTTCTTCACTGCCGGCTTCCTCAAATCCCAACTGGGCCTCCTGCCCCACCTCCATTCCTTCTTGTCCTTGCTCCTTCTGGGTCTGCACCTTTAGGGCCTCAACCTTCCTCCTTCCTCCCCCATGATCTTCAGGCTCCTTACCTGGACGCCGCTGGGTCATGGAGGAGGCGCCAGATCCACAATCCTCCCTGGCCCTGGAAGCTTTACGGTCCAGGGGACTACGCTCCCTTCGTGCTGGAGGAGGGGCTGGCTGAGAGCTACTCCGCCGGGCCTTCAGATCCTTCGGCCTTGTAGGCCCCATAGCCTGGGAGTTTCCTGGGCCTCTCTCCCCAGGACCCCTCCGCCTAGCTGGGGAAGGGACCAGGCCTGGCTCCCTTTCCTCAGAGCCTCTGACAGCACCTCCTTCCTGTCCTATGTCTGACAACAACTGACACTTGGAATGCCCTCCCGCGGGAGGTGGTGGAGATGAAAACGGTAACGGAATTCAAACACGCGTGGGATATGCATAAAGGAATCCTGTGCAGTAGGAATGGATCCTCAGAAGCTTAGCCGAAATTGGGTGGCGGAGCAGGTGGGGGAAGAGAGGTTGGTGGTTGGGAGGCGAGGATAGTGGAGGGCAGACTTATATGGTCCGTGCCAGAGCCGGTGATGGGAGGCGGGACTGGTGGTTGGGAGGCGGGAAATACTGCTGGGCAGACTTGTACGGTCTGTGCCCTGAAAAAGGCAGGTACAAATCAAGGTAAGGTATACACATATGAGTTTATCTTGTTGGGCAGACTGGATGGACCATGCAGGTCTTTTTCTGCTGTCATCTACTATGTTACTATGTATGTTACAAAGGACAAAAGTTCAATTGGCAATGTGATTTAGCAAATTTATTAATTGATTCATATCTTCCAACTAACCTTGCAAATCATGCCAGATCATATCTACCGGAATCCTGTCAGCACTAAATTTAAAATTTGGGAATTCCACCAACTGGCTACCATTAAATTGAGCTCTTACATTAAGTATCTTGTTCCTAAAAAACTGGGCCAATTGATCTACCAAAGGAACAGAAGATGTAATGGTCACTTGCTCAACATCAAACAGACTTTGAACTATTGTAACAAGCCATTTAGTGCTTAGATTATCATACCAACTAATTTAGAAAAATAAATGTTCTCTGCCTGAGTTAAAGCTCTTTGGTATGAATTTACTTCCTGTGACATGGATATGAATGTGAGTATATACCTTCCTGAAGTCCAGAGAGCATAGCCAATCCCCTTCTTGGATCAAGAGAATGATGGTGTCTAAGGAAACCATCCCCAACCTTTTATCTGGCTAGATATTTTTGAGGGCCTTCAAGCTCCAAGGCTCATGTAAGCAGTGTGTGTTGTTGCTGGCAATTACTGCATTTGAAAATTTGAGGGTGTGAGGAGGAAAGGGAGAGATAGATGCCAGAGTTGCACAGGGGGAGTGAGGGAGATGCCAGAGGGGAAAGGGGGGTAGTGCCATAGTTGCATGAGAGAGAGAAGGGGAGGGGGAGATCCCAGTCCTGCACACAACTAAGGGGAAGGGAGAGAGATGCTGGTCTAAGAGTTGCACAGGGGGAGAGGAAAGGGGAGGTGCCAGAGTTGCATGAGAGGGAGAAGGGGAGAGGGGGAGGAGGAGATCCAAGACCTGCACACAGCTCTGGGGGAGGGTAGAGGGATGCAGTATCCACAGGGGGAGAAAGCAGAGGGAAAAGAAACAGAGACCAGATGGGAGATGAGAGGAGAGATGCTGCATCGACGCAGGGAGGGAGATAGAAGCTGGACTGGGGAGGAGAGATGGACAGAGGACAAATTCTGGCTGCAGGTTGGGGGGGGGGGTGCAAGAGGAGGGGAAGAGAGAGGCGATAAGCTTGACTATGAATGAGATAGGGACACAGAGAAAGGATGTTATGCTTGGAGGGAGCATAGGAACACTTAGGGCAATGTTGGACAAAGGAGGAGAGATAAGTACACTGAGAAGGCATGCAGAATGGGGGTGGGGGTTGGAAAAGACAGGGACACAGAGGGAAGATGCTGGACAGAATTAAAAGGAGACACAGCAGGGAAGATGTATGGTGGGCATGGAATGAGAAATGTGAAATGGACAGGATACCCTGACAACAGAATTAGAAAGAAAACAGAGAAAAGCAGAAAAGGGACACTGGAACCAAAGCAGATGGAAAAATAAATGTTCAGACAATAAAGGCAGAAAAATATTTTATTTTGAATTTATCGATTAGAATATGTCAGCTTTGACAAATATGTATCTCTATCTTGCATTTCAATTTCTATTCCTCTACTATTGCTATATATGAAGACTCTGACTTAATGAGTTTTCCCACTGATGTGTGGTCCCTTGTTTCATATTTGTTGAGTGTCTGTTTGTATTTTGTGCATATGACCAAGGTATAATATTCTGCTAGCATGTAGTTTCTGTGAGGTATTCTGCTAACGTTTAGTTTCTATGTAGGGATCTGTAGCAGTTGGACTTGTTCTGGTTTATTTTTTTTTAGCAGGAAATTAGGGTGGTGCCCTTTCTATGGGTAGGGTTGTTGCTATTTGAGTCCTGGGCATTCTATCACTCTAGTCCCTGCTGCCTACAAGCAGCAAGCTGTGAAAGGCTTATAGAACTGCTGTAAGTGTGATGGTTTTGATGGCAGACCCTCAATTGGGTGAGGTTGCCAGTGCCACCCCTGGCCATTCCAAGGCAATGGAGGGTAAAGTGGCTTACCTAAGACCAGAAGAAGATGCTATGGTACTTAAACTTGGGCCCTTGAATTCCTAGCCTGCTGCTTTGACCATTTGGCTATTCCTCTGCCCTGTTCTGGACAATAGTGCTACTTTATTATAACAGTTTTTCTATAGCATGTAAGTCTGGAATGTGTTTGTTGTACAGTTTAGTTACTGGAGCTGCTGTTATGTAAATGTAATCTCCTGGTAAACTGGGGTTGGAAATTTCCTCAGGGGATTACTAGACTGCTGTAGAACTCTCCAGGTTCACTGGGTGGGGGAGGGAGAACAGTATGGTGGGTGGGAGTAGAGCCCAGCCCAAAGGAGGAGTGACAATGGATGTCATAACTGGAGTGGAGTTGGGAAGTTATAAAAGTAATAGAATTAGCAATCACATGGTCTTTGGTTGCCTTCACCCCCACCAGGACTCATGAGGAAAGGGGGCTGTCCTGGATAGGTGCAATAACCTAAGGCTGATTAAAGAGGAGGTTTTTGCCAACAGGAGCATTAATTGGTGAGAAGTGCTATGGATGGGTAGAAAGGGCAGTGGCATAGCTAGGTGGGGCGCAGGGGGAGCGGTCACTCCCCCAAATGGATTTCTAAAAATAAAGGCACCTATGCGCATGCACTGCTGCTGCCTTCCCGCTGCCAGATCGTGAGTGACACCTTTCTCGACGACGACCCGACTCCAACTTTCAGCAGCCAGCACTGTGGGGCAGAAGACTGCAGAGGCAGAGTCTTCCTCCTCAGGCCCAGAGCGGGCGGGGTCATCCGTCTCCCTCGGGCACAGTGCCGGTCGGTGCGGTGTTTGGCACCAGCGTACCAATGAATGCAGATTTCACTTACTCCTCTGAGCCCAGCTGTTCCACGTTCAGACGCATCGCGCGGAGCCTCTCTTGGCCTCAGCTTCAGCTGAGCTCTTCTTGACTCTGTGTGGAGTAAGGGACCGCGGTGCGCTGTGCTGGCTGGCTGACTGTGTGTGTGTGGGGGCTGGGGTGGACTCAGGGAGGGGAATTGATGGTGGCAGCAGGGAGAGAGAGGGGAGGGTGCTGGACTCAGGGAGGGGGGTCGAAGACAAGGAGGTTAGACAAAACAGGAGAATGGGTGAGGCTATCTAGCCTTTTGACCCAAAACAATAGCAAAAAATGATTAGAAGTAAGGGACTGCCTATGCATGGTCCATCCTAAAACGTTTAAGCTGTTCCAGTTGGATAGGCAGTGCCTGAAAAGGGGGAGGACAAAATATTTTTTATTTTAGTTTAACTTAGTTGAAAGCTTCCCATATGTAGATATAAATATCATGAAATGACAATTGAATATCACTAAAATAGCTTTACAAATTATTGTAGCTGGTAGAAACAGCACTAAAACTCTATTTTGTGCTAATTTTTCTACACTGTTCAATATAATACAGTTGACCAAATTTCAGTGAGGATATCCTGTTTCCTGATGGATTCAACTTTATGTTAACTATTGTAATCTGCTTTGGGAAGCCTGGTGTTATAAAGATGGAAAGCGGGAAGAGAAGTGGAAGATAGCAGACCATAGGAGAAGGGGAGAGATGCAGCTACACAAACCCTGATAGCTTGGTTCCTTCCTGGATTGTGTACACTCAGCAGGCTTTCATTTCTGGTGTGCAGTGTGCTGTCTATACAACCTGGAAGGCACATGGCATTGGGAATTTGTGTAGCCATGTCTCCTGGCACAATAAGGAGGAAAGGTGGAGAGAGGGGATAGGGAATTGCTGGACCATACGGGTGGAGGGAACAAATAGAGGGGATAGGGAACTGCTAGACCATAGGGGTGGAGGAGAGAGAAGGGTTGAGGGGTCAAGGAGATGCTGGGCTACAAGGGTACAAGAAGGGAGAGGGAGGGAGGGGAGATATTGGCATGGTGGAACAATGTGGGCAGAGACAATAAAGGTTCTCAAGGAGAGATGAGTGAGAGGAGGATGGTAAGTACAGAGGGTAAAATTGTATAATGGGGAGTGAGTGAGAAAAGAAGGTTAGGGAAGAAGTGAGACAGAAGAGGTAGGGGTGAGAGGAAAATATGGAAAGTTGATAGGTACTGGTAAGTTGATAGGTACTGGTAAGTGAAATATAGGTGGAGGACTGAAGAGTGAGAAGATAAAATCTGAGAGGAGAGACAGAAAACAGAGAAAGAAGAAATGTGTCAGAGACAGATATTGTGAGGGAATAGAAGAAGATAAGAAGGAAATGGAGAAAGGACAAATGGACCGTACCTACTGGAAAGGCAGCAGAAAACAGACAGAAAAACAGAAAAGAAACTGGGGCCAACATGCTTGAAAAAATAAAATACCTAGACAACAAAGGTAGAAAAAAGTGTTTTATTTTGAATGTATTTGGTGGAATATGTTAGCTTTGGGAAATGTGCATCACAGATGTCTTTTGTAATTTTTTTTTTCAGTACAAGAAAAAATACATTTGTGTTCTCATTTCTCCCATGTTATGCAACATGCCTAGTTTGATTTCTTGGGGTTCCCAATTCAATTTTTAGCTTTATATTTCTGAAGTGATCCCTTGTTCTATATTTGGTACGTGACCAAGGTGTGGTATTCTGTGGGCAAGTAGTTTCTGCGTAGAACTCTTTAGCAGTCTCACTTGTTCTGTTTTACCAGTAGTAAATGTGTTGGTGTTCTAGAGCTCCATATATAGTATTTGTAGTGCAGGTATATTGGTGCTCTAGGACCCAGTGTAATATTTATAGTACCAGCTTTTCATAGGTGAATATGGTGTGGTTCATTTTCTGTATAGGTTTTAGTGTCTTTAGTGTGTTGTTGGTGTTATTTCATAAACTGTCAGGCTGTATTTGAAAGTAGGCTGTAGGGCAAGGGCTGCCTTTGGTGACCCTTGTCACCAAAAATAAAAATGCTCAGGACTAATGGGCTCCACATCCTGTACAGTCACCACACAAACAAAACCCCATCTGATTTAAACAAAGTTTCTGCTAGTGGAACGAGTGTTCCTGAGGAGATGGTCCCAATTTGAATAATTTTACTTGTAGTTAAGAAGACAGGCTGCCTTCTCTGGCTGGTCTTGGGACCTCTGCTACCACCCGTCTCCTGATGTAACTTCCAGGTTCCTTGTAGGTGGGATGCAGCAGAAGCAGCCTGTGTTAATTATTGCCGGCCACAGTCACTGCACCTAAGCGACAATACCGGCACTGGCGCCTGTCCGACACTGACTAGCGCCTAATTTACAAAAGTTTGCACCCCCTGATGTCAAAACCTGGCTACGCCTCTGAGAAAGGGTTAACCCAGCCCGGGAGCAGAACAGGAAAGATCCTGTTCAGTGCCAGAGCAACAACTTGTGGAAGTGCATCTCTGGAGGAAGGACAGACAGGGAGATCTGGTTCTTAGTGGGTCCTGTGGCTGCGTAAAAGCCCAGCGGGACAGCTTGCTGTGGAAGCACAGCGTTGGATTGTTCTGCCAGAAGGATAGGTATTAGAGGTCTGGTGGTGCTGTAAATATGCAAATATCCTAGGATTTATAAAGAGACTATTAATTAAGTAGATAAGATTCAAATCAAGAGTCTTGGACTGGCCCCCCCAAAAACTGATTGGATACAAAAAACATTTTTTGATATTAAGAAAGTACGAAGTTTGGATCTTTGCCTGTTGCAGCATTCCAGTAAAGTTCTGTTTTGCATAAAATACAAATCCTGGAGTGGAGAGTTTCTTTGGAGTGAGAGTGAAGTTAATTTGCTTCCAGACTGATACTCAGCTGCCAAGGGGTCCCAATTTTTGAGAGGGAGATTTTACTAGATGCTTCCCAGCCCCGCCCCACTCTGCCTTGACTCCACCTACTCTACATGGATCCGCCCCTTGACACACCTCAATCCCACAGCCATTTCTGAAAATATTTTATTTAATAGCCTAATATCCGTTTCAATTAGCTTTCAGAGGCCAAAACCTCCTGCCTCAGGTCAGGTCAGGACAGTATAATGCTGTTACGGTATCCTCTCATGACCTGAGGAAGGAAGTGCTGGTCTCTGAAGGATAATCAAAAGTGTTTTAAAAATCAATGACGGTATCACCTTATTTTCTATTTTGTGTTTTATTTGCATTTATTATCCTTCCTTAAAACAGCTAACACATTGCTGTCTTCTCTTAACTCTCTTGCCAGGGTATCCCACGTTTTCCCACTTTTTTGCAGGCTCAATGTGGCTTACATTTTACCGTTAATGGCGTTAGCCAATCCCGGTCCGAACAAACACATGGCATGAATGAACACAAAGTGACACCATGGCAGAACGAGGTACATGTACGGTAGGTAATTGGGGGGAACTCAGAGAGGGAGAGGAGAGGAAGAGTCAGGCAACGTCCACTACGGTCCCCGGCCATATCGTGTCACAAGTGTTCAGGCATTCCACGTTGGGCCTTTGGGGCATGCTCCTCCGAACAGGTCCGTCCCCAGTGCCCTCCAGAAACCTAGGCGGTCGAGCGCAGCCCCCACTGCTTCTGGCAGTGTGCTCCAAATTACATTGGAAATCAGATCCAAGGCTATATAAAAAAAGACTAAAATAAACTACTATGGAAATCTAATCTCAACTGATCCTTTTGATACCAAATGTATTTTCAATATAGCCAACACCCTCTTAGATACTCAGACTATTAGCTATTACTAGCTCCAAAGAATCATTTGTCATTTTCTCTCCTTTTTCTTTGTTTCTTCAATTTATTTTTCTGCCTCGTTCTCTGTCCACATTTAATTCATTCTTACTATCCATTCTTTAATTTCCCTCTTTTTCATCTACCTATGGCTTTTCCTCACTTTTGTTCTCCCCATGCCCCTTCTTCTTATTCTCCAGTCTTTCACTAACTCTATCCTCTCCCCCTTTCCATCCAGCATCTCCCTTCTTTCTCTCCCCATCTTTCCAGTGTCTCTCTCTCTCTCTCTCTCTCTCTCTCTCTCTCTCTCTGCATCCTTCCATCCAGCGTCTCCTCTTTCTCTCCCTAACATTCATCCAGCACCTTCCCTCTTTCTCTCCTACCCTTCCATCCAGTGTCATCCCTCTTTCTCTCTCCATCCTTCCACCCATTACCCTCTCCCAATCCTTCCATCCATTGTCTCCCTCTCCTTCCATCCATTGTCTCCTTCTATCTTCCCCTTCCTTCTAGACAGTTTTCTCTCTTGACCCTTTTCCATTCAGCATGTCCTCTCTCTCCCTATCCTTCCAATGTCTTTCCTCTTTCCCTCCCTACCCTTCCATCCAGCGTTTTCCCTCTTTCTGCCCCCTCCTTCCAGCATTTTCCCTCTTTCTACCTCCTTTCATCCAGCATTTCTCCATTTGACAGCTAGGGTCTCTCCCAGTTTCTCCTCATCAGCTTCTCTCTCTCTCTCTCCTGCCCATGTCTCCTCTTTCTCTCTCCATCTTGCTATTCATCTCTCTCTCTTTCTCGCTCTCTCTCTCTCTCTCTCTCTGTATTCCTCTTCCATCCAGCATCTTCTCTCTGGCTCTCCCCTGCTCTTTTCCACTCTCTCCTCCAGCATCCTCACTCCCCTACCCTTTCCAGCCATGTTTCTCTCTCCCTCGCAGCGCTGACACAAGAACAAAAACAAGCGCGGTGCCACAGACGCCTTCAAGCATGCAATGTCGGCTCTGCCGGTCCTCTGCCCCCAGAACGAGAAATTGATGTCAGCGGGGGCAGAGGACAGCAGAGCTGACAGTGCATGCCTGAAGGCTGCTGCGACCCCGCGCTTATTTTTGTTATTATGCCGGCTGTGGAAAGAAGCAGCGTGGTGCTTGCCGCTGCTCAACAGAAGGTGCAGCAGCAAAATTCAGCGAGAGACTTTCCCGCTTTGGCGAGAGTGCAGGAGATGGCCCGCCAAAGCAGGTATGCTGATAAAAGAAGAAATAATAAAATGTGACTTAAAACCTTACGGCCTACCAGGATCAGGACACGCCCCAGCCTACGCCCAGCTCAGTGGAATAAAACCTTTGTTTGTGGCCCTGGTTAGGGTACTGACCTGAAAAGCTAGCTGGTGCCCAGAACTGTGTGGGGAGACAACAGTTACATAAAGTTTGTGAAATAATCATAAAATGTACATACATGTGGCAGCTTTTTCTTCTGAGATGACAACCCTAGTGTGGACAGTTGATTGTAGAGGGATGGGGCAGGGGAAAGATGCAACAGTAGGTAAAGCATGGGGGCAGAACATGGAGCAGGGCAAAATGTTGGCAACCCTAAATCTATGTGGGGTCTAGAATCCAACTTAATCCCCATTTCTTTCTGTTTCAGGCTGCCTCCCCCTCCCAAAAAAAGGCGGGGGGATTTGATACAATATATGCAGTTATAGCAACTTGATAGTTCTTGTTCAGAACCTATGTGCCCTGCCTTTTGTGGGCCTTGTTCTTCCCCATTTTTTGTTTAAGATAGCCTGGTAGCTAGGTATTCACACATGTATGAACATCTTATATTTCCTCAGAGAAAATAAAATTACTGAACTGTTGCATAAGCTCTCCAAGGACAGCCTCCCCTTGGAGTTGAATTCTATCAGCTATATCATGGTCCTGTTTGATGGTGGCAGGCAGAAATATGGATGCATGCTTGGGAAAATGCTTCCAAAACTTGAATTAAATAAGTTGAGCAGCACTCTCACATGAGCTTCTTCAGGATGATGTCACCCACATGTAAAAATAGTCATCTTGCTGTCCTTAGAGAACACCTACTACAGGTGATTAACTTTGTTTTCTCTGCCTATTAATACCCCAACATTAAAAAACACCTTAAAGCCCATAACAGTACCTTAATATAATGTATCTTTCCTCCTCTACCATCCCACAGCACCCTCATGCTCTCAGTACTGCCCCTTGTTGCATACTCAGTCTCATATACTTCTTGTAGGCACCAATTCTATGGAAAGAGTCAACAACTAGAACTAGCAGTATCTAGTGTTTCAACAATTTTATTGATGACAATTCAGAATAAACATATTCAAAAATATACATGTTTACGAAGATTCATATACATAACTGTGCCCAGTAAAGACCAAACGAAATAATCTGTCATCAAGCTTTTCACAAGCTTTATTACCCACCCTTCCCCTATATGTACTGTACGTGCAAAACATGGTAGACAAGTACTCCCAGATGCAGTTCAAAACTATAAGACCCTCACCCATTCTTCTCTACCCATCCCCCCCCCCCAAAAAAAAACGGGGATAACAGTACTCTTATTGGGAATTTAGAATAAAGCTACGAGCCCTTGGGGATAAAGATTGTATGTACGGGTCCCAAGTTATCAGAAAAGCCCTTCTTCGGGGGGGAGGATCCAACCATTCTGCACTCCATTAGCAAGAGATCATGTAATTTATTTCGCCAATGCCAAAACTCTGGTGGAGAATTACTCTTCCATGCACTCAGAATGAGACGTTTGCCCAATATACAAGCCTTGCACACCAATAATTGAGCCCCTCTACTTGCTACAGCAAATAATTTGTACTTCTCTAGGATTATTCTGAGAGGAGAAAATGAGATTTTCATCCCCAACAGCGCCTCCAAAAAGCTGATCAACCCAGTCCAGAAAGCCTGGATCATCGGACATTCCCAGAGAGAGTGAAAAAAGGATCCCGCCTGCCTTCCACATTTTGAACACAGGGGGTCTGCCTCCCCTCCCATCCTAAAGACTTGAAAGCCTTAGTCAAATATGCTCTGTGCAAAATACGATATTGGCATTCAAGGATATCTGCATTTATTGACAGTGAAGGTATACAGGCCAATAACTGATCAAAATCTAGAACAAGATCTGGCCTCTCTAAGTCTTGAGCCCAACGGTTTCTGATACTATCCTTATTCTTACGAGGAGCTAACCTCGTGAGTGCCTTATACAACCCTGAGACCGAAAGATGATCCCCCAGGACCAGACCAAAGAAATCTCTCGCATGCTTGCTATGTCTAGCTCCCAAAATCTCACCTCCTATTGTACATACATAATGAGCTAATTGGTTGTGCGCATAAATGTTACTAAAGTCAATTCCCACAACCAATGCACCAAGATTCAACATCAAACCTCTCACATTCAGAACATGTTCCAGTCTAGTAATGCCCATGGCCTCCCATCTTCGAAACACTGGGTTATCTGAGCCCGGGGAAAACAATGCTCCTCTGAATGGGCAGCAGGTCAGAGGCTTCCGAAGCTATTCCCCAATATCTAGTCAGGTATCTCCAGACCTCCCTCAAGGGCCGTAACAGTACATTCGCTCTAAAAGGGGCCAGCAACTCCTGGCTCGGGACTTGCAGCAAAAAAATACAAGTGGCATGGTCAAAAGTGATTCTTTTCTAGTTCCAAGGAATTTTAATCCTGTCTATCTAGTAGCCAAGTGCCCAAATGACGGAGTAAACAAGCTTGATTATAACAACGTAAATTTGGAATGCCTATGCCCCCCTCTCGCCAAAACCCTAACATGAACTGTATGGACAGTTTGGGCTTAGCTCCTCCCCAAATGAATTTTCTGTCTATGCAATAAGACCAGATCCTTTGCCAAAATACGTAATGGCAGCATCTGAAAAGCATAAAGCCATCTCGGATGTTCAATCATGCGAAATAAATGTATTCTGCCATGGAGGGAAAAAGGGAGGGTCCTCCAGTTTTTCAAATGTTCTACAGTATTCTCCAACAAGCGAGAAACATTTAAATGCTATAAAGTCCCTACCTTCATTATAAGCTTGATTCTCAGGTAGGTAAAAGATTTGTGAGCCCACTTAAAAGGAAATGCCTCTCCCCATTCCTGTCTCAATTGCTCCATCGACACCAATGCTAGAGATTTGGAGAAATTTAATTTAAAACCTACAAAATCTCTGAACTCATAAAACAAGGACAAAACAGCTTCCAGAGACCCATGGGGTCTAGTAAGATGCACTAAGAGATCATCAGCAAAAGCTGATATCTTGAAGGTGGAATGCCCAATGGGTACTCAAAAAATCTCTGGATGAGAAATGATTTCTCTAATGAGGGGATCCAGAGAAAGCACAAAAAGCAATGGGGATAACGGGCAACCCTGTCTTGTGCCACAACATATGGGGAATACCGAAGACCTCTTCCCATTGACCCACATAAAAGCCTTTGGGTCGGAATATAACACTCCTACTGCCGCCCCAAAAACCTCAATACCAACCTTTTTCAAGACTGCAAAAAGAAACTGCTATACCACTCGATCGAAGGCCTTCTCTGCATCAAAGCTTATCAGCAAAGATTGCCTTCAAGACCATTCCACTGCCTCCAAGGAAGCCAAAATAGATCTGATATTCCTAGCCACCGTCCTTCCCTTCACAAATCCCACTTGCGGAGGAGAAATCAAGTCCAGGGAGCACATGAGATAATCTATTCGCCAAACTTTTTGCATAGAGTTTCACATCACAATTGAGAAGAGAGATGGGTCTATATGATCCCGGATCCTCCGGAGTCCTCCCTGGTTTCAAAAGTACTATCATTTTAGCAACTTTAAAGGACTCCAGCATGGTCCCAGATACTGCCATTGAATTAAAAAGGTTTAGCAAGGGGGATTTCATCTGATCATAAAGTAACTTATAGAATTCCATACTATACCCATCTCGGCCTGGTGCCTTGTGGAACTTGCTCTGTTGTATTGCCAGCAGCAGGTCTCCCTCTGTAATGGGGACATTGAGAAATTCCCGCTGCAAGGATGAGAGTTTGGGCAGTGATAAAGTATCTAAATATAAGTCACTATCTAGAATAGCGTCTGCAGGCTCCTGATATAATCGTTCATAATATTTCCTGAAATACGTCGCTATCTCTGCGACTGATCTAATCCAACCACCTCTGGGGTCTCGCAATTGCATTATCCTAGAAGGTCCTTTTCTTTTTTTTGAGTATTCGTGCCAACAGGGCCCCCGCCTTGTTCCCATGAAGGTACAGCTTATACCGGTAATACAGTTGGGACTTTCTTGCCCGCTGGTGGAGTAACTCATTCAACTCTCTCTGGGAAGTCAAAAGGGCTTCTCTAGCAGCCACTGACTGGGTGGCCCCATAATGGAGGCCCTGCTTTCAGACTACCTTCTCCAAACAGAGAATTTCTTTATCTCTCATTTTCCGGGCATGGGCTCTATAGGAAATTATCTCCCCTCGCAGCACTGCTTTAGCTGTTTCCCAAAAAAGACAATGTTGGTGGGTATGAGCTCCATTATGGAACACAAAGTCCTCCCCTCTCTCCCGGAGAAAAGCACCAAAACCCGCATCCCAATAAAGGTCTAATGGGAACCTCTAGTTTTCTCTCTGCTTAATACCCGCCCCTTTTTCCCAGTGAAACCATATGATGGCATGATCTGAAACCTCACAAGGGCCAATTTCTTCTGTAGTAATTTTAGAGAAGGGGACTTGATATCAAAAAATAATCAATGCGTGACTACATCAAATGCGCTCATGAGAGATGTGTATAATTTCTAAGTGTGGGGTGCAGGACCCACCAAACATCTATCAAATCTAAAGCACTGCAGAGGAAAGGCAGGCCCCTAGAGTACAGACTTAAGCTCTGGGACCTGGAAGAGGATTTATCCATCTGAGGGTCAAAAACCGTATTAAAATCCCTCCCAAAATAATTAAGCTATGAAAAAACTTCTTGTTAAAAACATTAGGAGTGTAAACATTACAAAGTACTAATCGTTAACCCTCCAACACTATCTACCCTCTGGGCAGCATTTGACTGACTTAATCTGTACATCTAGTCCTCTGCAAAAAAGAAGCAGTACGCCTGCCCTCCTCTGCACTGCCGGGGCCTCTACCAAATGACCCACCCACCCTTTCAGAAATTTAGCATGCTCTACTGAGGAAAGATGGGTCTCCTGCAGGAACGCCACATCTGTTTTATGATGTTTCAGAGCCTGTAGCACCTTCATTTGTTTAATCGGTGAGGAGATCCCCCCCCAAATTCCAGGATATAAACTTGTGACCCCAGGGCCCTCAAAGATTATATTCTTATTACCATAGACAGTACCAAATTGAAGAGAGAAAGGGTGCCCCCCAGCCCTTAGGCAACCCCCCCCCCCCACACACACACACACAGCCAAAAACACAAGCACTCGATATTCCCCAATCCTACCCAAAGGGATTGACTTATATCATGGACTTTCATCCCCATCAAACCAAACACTAACAAAACAAATCCCCCTCCCAAAACACAGCCACTCCTCCCCTCCTCCCTCCCTCACCATTCTTCCCCTTTCCCTACCCCTCCTAAACAAGAAATTCTAACTTAGAATCAGATCTTGAGTTCTTTCCATTTCCCCTCCCCCCTCGCATCATTATTACTCTGAAATATTATAACCCTTATTAAACTTAGCAAGAACAGTATATTGGTGCATATCATTGCAAATATTTTTCCTTCCAGAAAGAAAAGAAAAAAAAATTGGTCTGAAGAGCCACTCTGTTTAGAACTGTTTCTTGTTCTCCACTTGATACGCACAGTTCCAGATACAAGCTGCACTCAATGTTCCTTTCTGCTCTTGAGGCTCCTATACCAGTTATCCAGAGGAATGTTCTGTGTGGTATTTCGTCCTGCACCTTTCATTTCAGGTCAAAAAAACAAAACAAAACATGACACTTCCAAACATAACGTTAAAACAATGCTCCTTGCTACTTTTGAGCCCATTACATCCATAATCCAAAGTATTAGTCTGTGCAGAGATTCATTCTCCTGTCTTCATGCCTGAATTCAGTGGCTAAGCTACTGAAAGAGCCCAGCTCCCGCCTCAGGTGGCACCCGGCTCAACGACCATCACCTGATCCGAGGTCAATTGAATAGAATATTTTGAGGCCTCCTCGGCGGAAATGAAAAACCTGGTCTTACTATTGTGGGAAATTCTGAGCCGCGCTGGGTACAGTAAAGCAAAAGGTATTTTCCTTGCATACAGCAACTTACAGGTCTCGGAAAATAAACGTTGTTGTGCAGCTAGCGCCGCTGAAAAGTCCTGAAAGCAAGAGACTTGGTTGTTTTCATAAGTTAGTGTTCGCATCATCCGCATAGCCTGTATGATTTCCATCTTTTGCACATAATGAAGAAGCTTGAGAATCAAAATCCTCGGGCACAGATCTTCTGGGTGAGCCGGCCCCAATCGGTGCACTCGCTCAATTTTCAATGGGCCCTCCGCCAATTTTAAGTTTAAAACCTTTGGCAGCCAGGTCTCCAAGAAAACCTGCAGGTCGATGTCTTTAATAGACTCCGGTAGCCCAACTAGCCTGAGGTTATTGTGGCGAGTTTGATTTTCCAAATCCTCTAGTTTCGATTCTAGCCACTCTACCTTATTTTGCAGAATCTGCTGGTGGTTTTCCTACTGCAGGCATTTGTCTTCCACATCAGAGAGTCTCTGTTGGTACCCTGTTAGATCCGTACATAAACTTTCTAGTTTCTCATCCATTACCTCCAGTTTATCTGATATCTTCTGTAATTTCCGATCTACTGAGGCCTCCAACAATGCAGACACTTCCACAGCTATTTCAGCTGCCCATGCCGAACCAACTGATGACAATCCCGAGGAGCCACCATCCGCCATCTTGCTTGCTCCCATGCGGCCTCGTGTTCCTTCCTTTCTCTGCGATTTTGCCGACATAGTCTGTAGAGCAAGCACTCACCACTTCTCCTCTCCCTTGCCGGATACTTCCACCACTGGAATCTGTCGCTGAATGGTTCTTTGCACAAGTTTATGAGATGCTTGGGGTTAGATGTTTATCGAGGGGACCTGGAGCTTCTCTCTGCGGCTTCCTCTCCCTAGCCTAGTATCACGTGATCCTCCTGAGACTCAAACTAGCAGTATCTAAACACATTCTTTTCATGACAGCCATCACAGTTTTATGTTTTAGATTTCACAAGCTATAGTACTCACTTTAAAAAAAAAAAACCCTTTGCATCCACTATCACTTCCCCAGATCTTTTCATTTTCCTATGTTCCCTCCTCCTCTCATTCACCTAAATGTTGACCCCTCTTCCTCTGACCAATGTCACCACTCCCCAGCAGCCCCAAGTGGCAACCTTCAATTAAAACTTTAGCTACCATATTCACCAGACAGTACAGTACCCAAAGTACTTAAGATAAAACACTTTGCTCTCTGCTCATGCTCCACTGCTATATATCCTTCCTTCTCTCTACTACTCTCTCTGGCAGGCTGTGGAGGACTTTACCTCCTCTATTGCTGCTGCTGCTGCTGCCCTGAAGTGAGCATCTATGTCATTTCTCCTGAGCCTTGCCCACATCCACCATCTTAAGTAAAGTCAAAAACGTCTCCACTGCCTTCAGGGCAGGGCCAATCTTAGGCAGGGGCGACAGGAGCGGTCGCACAGGGCCTCGCACCTCCAGGGGCCCCGCGGCGCTTCCTGTCACTCCCTGCCATATCATCGCTCAGCTGCTTTCCTTCCAGCCGCCCTGTGTTTAAAAAGTCGCAGCAGCAGTGAAAAAGCAGGCTCGCCTCTAGCCTTTAAGCCTTCCACTTCTCTCTCAGCGTGCACTATGCAATTTCCTGTTTCCAGTTTCCGCGAAGTTGGCAAGGTGTGCAGGCTAAGAAAGAAGGGGAAGGCTTAAAGGCTAGAAGCGAGCCTGCTTTTTCGCCGCCGCTAAGACTTTTAAATGCTGAGCGGCTGGAAGGAAAGCAGCTGAGGAAAACTGAGGGCACAGATGGGGTTGGGGTAAAACAGGTTGGGACCTGAAACTCGGGAGCTGAAAAGGGGGGTAAGTTAAGGGGGGCTGGGGCGGGAGAGTAACTGGACATGGAGGGGAGGGCAGAGGAGAATCACTGGATATGGATGGGATGGGAGGGCATGGGACAGAGGAGAATCACTGGATGTGGATTAGAGGGGAGGACAGGGGGCAAAGGAGAATTGCTGGGCATGGATGGATGGAGGGGAGGGAAGAGAGAAAGGCGATGTACATGGATGGATGGAGGGGAGGAGGAGGGCAGGGGACAGAGGAAAATCACTGGATGTGAATGAGAGGGGAGGACAGGGGGCAAAGGAGAATCGCTAGGCATGGATGGGTGGGGAGGGCAGGGGAGAGAGTTGCTGGACATGGATGGATGGAGGGAAGGGCAGGAGAAATGCTGGACATGGATGGAGGTGAGGGAAGACAGGAAGGAGATGCACATGGATGGAGGGGAGGGAAGAGAGGAGAGGGCAGGGGACAGAGGAAAAATCACTGGATGTGAATGAGAGGTGGAGGACGGGGGCAAAGGAGAATCACTGGACATAGATGGGAGGGGAGGGCAGAGGAGAATTGCTGGACAAGGATGGATAGGGAGGGCAGGGGAGAGAGAAGAGTTGCTATGGAGGGGAGGGCAGGAGAAATGCTGGACATGGATGGAAGTGAGGGAAGACAGGAAGGAGATGCACATGGATGGAGGGGAGAGGAGAGATTCTGGATAAGGATGGAGGAGAGAGGAGAGTTGAAATGCTGGATATGGATGAGGGGAGGGAGGAGAGGAAGTGAGATGAACATGGATGGAGGGGAGGAGAGAGAGGAGAAATGCTGGACTTGGATGGAGGAGAAGGAAGAGAGAGGAAGGAGATGCATACTGACGGAGATGAGGGAAAGGGAAAAGAGGAGAAAAACTGCACATGGTTGGAGAAAATAGGCAAAAGCTGGATCCACTCTATAACTCCTCTAGTCAAGTCCGCAGAGGACCCAGCTTTTACCTATGGATGTAGGACAAGAAATGAAGGAGAAAGGAGGAAAGTAAAGAAATAAATGGAAAGGAAGCCCTTAAGTGGATTTAAGGGAGCAGATAGAGAGCAGCAGAATCAGAGACTGGGACCAACATGATCAGAAAAACAAAGTCACAAGACAACAAAGGTAGAAAAAAATCATTTTATTTTCATTTTAGTGTTTGGAATATGTCCAATTTGAGAATTTATATCTGCTGTCTTATTTTGCAATGTATAGCAATGTTCTGTTTTTCTGGTATTGTGCTGCATGCAGACTCTGTATGCTAATTTGGTTTGTGTCATTTTGGGTATACTGGAGCTGTAACAGCTTACAGAAATTATTTATAATGAAAAAAAAAGTTATTTTTCTTCTCCTGTACTGGTGTAATATTTTCAATGATTACTGTTTATATGCGCCATGGCTGATAAATGGGTGTGGCTAAAATGTGCCAACATTGTCTAGTTCAGCACACTATTAGCAGCCAAGTTCATACAAAGTTAATTATGTTCAGAGGAAAATAAATTTGTTGGCTCAGGCTGCTTGCTATCTGAATATTCAATCACTGTTTCATTATTGCTACCAAGTATTACATATTAAGGGAATTCATTTTAATTCATTTATCTAGTCCTTACGTGCACATGGTTTTGCTTTTTTAACCCAAAGGTTTCCTAGTATAGCATTTTTCATGTTTGAATTAGTTTTTGTGTACAAGCTTTGTTTGATTTGTCTTTATTTGAAATGGGGGCGGGGCTGGGGCCTGGGGGTTGCCCAGCGAACTGGTGGTCTGCACAGGGCCCCGCAGTTGCTAAGACCAGCCCTGCTTCAGGGAATGTAGATATGGTTCCTTTCCATTGCCTAAATCAATCAGAGAGACTAGATTCTATATGCTTGCACTGTATCCCTAGTCATATAAACCATTTCAGCACAGAGGTCCATAAATACAAAACTTTCCAATTTTTGTAAAATACATGACAAATTACTTACTCTGTCTTGAAACCACAGAAAGTGTACGATAGTAGCTTGGGAGTCCCTGTTTCAGCATTTTCCTTTATAAAATTACCAATCTTTTGGAGTTTCTACACCACCTCTTGCTCCTATGCTCTGTCACTGTTGCTTGCACCTTCTAACTTTTCTTCAAATTTCTCTACTACTTTTGCCATGATTTCATACTTTGACTCATACATTTTTCTTGGAGCAATAAACTTATCCTTGCATCAGTGCATAGCTTGCCTTCCTCTGAAAGATTGCCCTCTGGGGAACCAGACTCCAGTTTCAGGTTTGAAAAGCAAGGCCAAATAAATGGGTTTTGAGAGCAGCCTTGAAGTTTCCACAAATCAGTTCAGCACAAAAGTGTGCGAGTAGTGAATTCCACAGTGTGACTGCTAAGAAGAAAAATGCAGGATATCACGTCTATCATAGCATACCTGCAACAATGGGGGACGGGAAAGAAACGAGTCATTTGAAGAACCGAGGTAACAGGTTGGTTTATAAGGGACTAGTAGAGAGAACAGATACAGTGGAAGGCTTTTGAAAACAGCATCATGTGCAAACATAAAAATCTTGAACTGGATACAGAAGAAAATTGGTAAAAAGTGGTGTTCACAAAGTGACGTGATCATATTTCTGTGTGTTAGAGGACCCTTATCTCTTCATTCTCTATTATCTATAACCTTTTTAGTGCATATTGAGGGAGACTAGTGAGGACCACTTTAGCATTTTCTAGATGAGAAGTAGCCAAACCATGAAGAACTATTTGTTGATAGAGAACAGTAGTACCAAACAAAATTGATGAAGAGCCATGAAGCTTTGCTAAGCAACGGAGGAGATATGTTGATCAAATAGTAATGAGTCTTGACCTCAAGATAATGGAACTATATTAAACCAATTGAATTGGTAACCCAGAAAGATGAGTTGTGAGAACATGTTGTAAAGATCTGTCGGTGAACCAGGTAGTCACTCTTTCTGAAGGATTTTCTGAAGGAGTTCAGAGAGATGAGGACATCTCTCTGGGTAAGTGAACATTATTTTTCTCTGTGCTTTGGTGACTTAAAAGATTGAGATAGAAGAGAATTTGTAGCTTTATTGATAAAAACAGTTTGGATTTAATTTTTAAAAAGCATACAGTATATAACATTTAAATAGTGTACAACTCTTTTCCTCATAGTTTCAAACTTAAAAACTATCTGCCAGAAGCTTAAAACTTAACTGTTCTAGCCTAGACCTTTAACAGATAACCTATAAAAAATTAGACCAAGGCTTAGTTTGCATTTCATAAAAAAAAAAAGCAAAATTATTTTATTAACTTGTTTAAATAAGGTAAAATTCCTTTCCCCATAGTTTTAAACCTAAAACTTTCTGCCAGAGGCTTAAACTTAAAATGGAAAAAGGATCCAAATCATGAAAACAAGAAGCAATGCAAATAAATGATAAAGAAGGGTAAAAGAGAATAAGAAGAGAAACTTGCCACAGAGACAAAAACCCTTAGTAATAACTTTTTCAAGTATATCAGAAACAGAAAGCCTGTGAGGGAATCCATGGGACCATTTGGATCATCAAGGAGGCACTCATGGAGGACAAGGCCATAGTAGAGAGACTGAATGAGTTCTATCCTTTGGTCTTTACTGAAGAAGATGTAAGAGATCTACTTTCAAGGGTGATGACGCAGAGGAACATTTCCTGTCACAAAGTGTTGCTTGCTGATCGGTTGGCTGTTTCTTTGTTCTCTCTGTGGATTAACTTGTTTTTATAACCACATGTATACATAAAGGATTTATTCAAGCCAATCAGCTTCTTCTCAGAGAGAGTTGTTTGTGACCCCTGAGGCAGGCGCTTTGGCACTGAAACACGGACCGTGTCGGGTCCTTGATATGAATATTCTGAATAAACTGCTTCTTGATATTATCTCCCTATTGGTTTGCACATTTGTCAGCCTCTAGTTTTACTGTTTTGCAAAGGAACTGAGGCCATGATGCTCAGTAGCAAATGCCATTAGCGTCAGACTAGCACCCGCATTTGCTAGTACCAAATGCTCAGAGTCGACAAGCGCAAGAACCAACGAACTCAACTGGATCTGAGCGCATTGAGCATACAAATGCATGCTGATGTGGTGATTTGCTTTTCCTGCTACAAACCCTACACCAGCTCGGACTCGCTTGGTGCAGAAGAGGCAGGAGAAGGCCACCATCATGAGAAAAATCTCTTACCTTCAGTATCACTGGTTGTTAAATGTCATTCTCTGGACCAGGTTGCCTTTGGCATCTGTAATTCTGGAGCTTGCTGGTTTATAAAGAGTCCTCGGACGGAGCCCTGGGTGCCTGTTTTTACTGTTAGCTTACAGAGACAGGTTAGAGATGGATGCCCCCTCTCCAGTCTGCCAGCCTTTGTATATACAGTATACCTGAACAAGCAAGGAGAGTGTGCATGCAGAGAGGCCTATTTAAAGTGCAGGAAATATGGTACTGTGTGCCGGCCACACTGCCTCTTCCCCCATTGGAAACCAGCACCTCTTTCTCCTCCTTCTCTCCTCCCCCTCTGGTGTTCTAGGCATGTGCTTAAGAGCTGTGCTTAATGTAAAACTCTTGAGTGCAAGTGCCAGACACTATCCTTCTGAATTCCCTAATGCTCAATGCTATAAGCATGCCTAAATTTGCATCTCATTAGCATTGAGCATAAGGGAGTTCCTTCACTGCACTGTTTGGATGTTGTTTTTCTGGCACTGTTCCATACAGCTCCGGAGTTCTGACCATCAAGGCCTGAAAGATATCTTGGTGAACCTGAAAAAGGTACTGAGCCAAATCAGCAAATTAAAGAGTAGTAAATCATCTTGACCAGATGGTATACACCCTAGAGTACTGAAGGAACTCAAGCATGAAATGGCTGATTTGCTGTTAGTGATCTGTAACCTTAAACTTTTCCTCAGTATCTGAAGATTGGAAAGTTGCTAATGTAATGCCGATTTTTTTAAAGGGTTCTAGGAAATTACAGACTGATAAGCTCGACATTCATAGACGGTCGGTGGCCCAACTGTTTGGGGAGGCTAAAGGGGGCGGTGTTAGGGGTGGGGCCAGGGGCGGGGCTTACATCCATAATTGTCTGACGACAAAGAAAAAAAATAAGTAAAAAATAAGTCACAATTAATACCTTATTAAATTTAGATATTAAATATGTATCATATGTCAAAGAATAAAGTGGTTGCTCAAAGTATGTACTAACCACAATTGCTCAACTGCAAAACACTATGCACAAATTTCTGCAAAAACACACTCATAAACCTTACTGTACCATAACACTGGGCAGACCCTAATAAACCAATATACCACCCATACGGAAAATGCAGACAGTCAACAATATGAAACAAGGGATCATAATATCACAATTCTCATGTAGAGCCACAAAACACCTTTTTAGGGTGGAAAGTGTTCACAATGAGCTCCTTTTATGTAGATCCTTCAAGAGGAAGTGTGTCATGATTTCGGCTCTAAAACCCTTTCTGATGATTTGGTGCCACTTCAGTAAGGCCAATACACAATCTCTCCACTGCAAAACACTATACACAAACTTGTGCAAAAACACACTCATAACCTTACCAAACCATAACAGTACTAATTCCAAGGACAGGACAAGCTACAACCTTATGCATGGAAAGGCAGCACTGTAATTACACCAGGCTCTAAAACACCAGTGCACAACCTAGTGAAAAAAAAAAAAAAGGGCTGAAAATACTACACGCTAGCAGAATACTGCACCTTGATCACATGAAAAACACATGACACAACAGATATGAAGGCAAAATACTGAACTGGAAAGTTACCTCAAGAAGTCAGACTCAGCATGCAGCAATACTAGAAACATTGAAACTTACATGCAAAACATCACAGATGCACATTTCCAAAAGCTGACATATTCCAGTTAATAAATTCTGAATAAAATACTTCTTTCTACCTTTGTTGTCTGATCATTTAGTTTTTCTATTCGCTTTGGTCCCAGTGTCTTCTGTTTTATGCAGGGTCTTCTTTCTATTTGATATTTTTTCTCTCACCATGTCCACCATCCTCCTGTGTCCTTATGCGTCCTGTCTACCATCTGTAGCCCTGTCCCTATCCTTCAGTATCCCGATCCAGCTCTTAAATTCAACAGTTTCCCCTCCATCCAGTGGTGTGCTGGAGCCGGCTCGCACCGGCTCTGCAGAGCCTGTTGTTAATTTTTTAACAATTTAGGGAGCCGGTTGTTCTGCTCTCAGCTGCGACTTGAATGTTTTTTTTTTTTTTTACAAATTGCAACAGGAGGCTGGAGGCAGGCATGCCCAAACACACCAGCTGTCACCTGATATTGGTGCATGTGTGGTGTGTGGCAACCCTGCCTCCTCGTGCTGCACTGCAGGCAAGAGGTTCCTCGGAGTTCCTGATTCTCTCTTCCCTGCTGCTGCCCTTCACACTGCCCCATGCATTGAACTTTGTTTCTTCCCTCCCGTATCCGCTCCCTCTCCCTGCCTCCCTCCTTCAACCTCTCCCCCACCCCTACCCCCGCCGCAGTTCAGACTGGATCGTTACTTACTTGTAGACAGTAGGCAGCATGATACCAAACAATACCACCGACTACACAAAAATCCTTGACTGCTTAGATCCAAAACCTGGGGAATACCCAGCTGATCGTTCGTGGACCAACTTCGACGAATTCTCAGTAGATGAACTCTCACAATGGCTTAAAAAATATAGCAAGTCTCAATGCAAATTAGACATCTGCCCTGTTAGCCTAATAAGAGCTGCTCCAAAACAATTCAAGAAAGACCTTACGGACCAAATCAACCACAGACTCCAAAATGGCCTATTCCCCACGAATAAAGGAAACATCCTACTCACACCTCTGCCAAAAGACGCTAAAAAAAGCACAATGGACTTAACTAACTATCGACCAGTTGCATCTATACCGCTCATTACTAAAATAATGGAGGGCATAGTAACGAAACAACTCACTGAATACCTAAATAAACACTCGATTCTACATGAGTCACAATCAGGATTTCGATCAAATCACAGCACCGAAACTTTACTAGTGGCGGCAATGAACTCATTCAAAAAAACAATTACAACCGGCAAGAACATACTAGTACTGCAATTTGACATGTCAAGCGCCTTCGACATGGTTGATCATGGAATACTACTTCATATTCTAGAATACTTCGGAGTCGGAGGCCCGGTCCTCAAGTGGTTCGAAGGATTCCTCACCACCAGATCCTACCAAGTAATAACAGATGCCGAAAGATCACCTCCATGGACGCCGGAATGCAGAGTTTCTCAAGGATCCCCCTTATCACCTACCATCTTCAACTTCATGATGATAACACTAGCTAAACTATTAGCCAATCACAACCTTAACCCTTTCATATATGCAGACGATGTCACAATCTACATCCCGTTCAAACACAATATAACCGAAATCACCAACGAGATCAACCAAGGCCTCAGAATTATGCACACCTGGGCAGACTCATTCCGTCTAAAACTCAACGCTGGAAAAACTCAATGCCTAGTACTCACTTCTCAATATAACACAAACAACTACTCCACTATTACCACACCATACTGCACCCTTCCTATTTCAGAAAACCTGAAGATTCTCTGAGTTACCATAGACCGAAACCTCACTCTCGATACCCACGTGAAGAACACGACAAAAAAGTTGTTCTACTCGATGTGGAAACTCAAGAGTCAAGCCTTACTTCCCGAGAAGCATTTTCCGTACCCTGGTACAGTCTATGGTACTAAGTCACTTGGACTACTGTAATGCTCTGTACGCCGGCTGCAAAGAACAGACTATCAAGAAACTCCAGACAGCCCAAAATACCGCAGCCAGACTCATATTTGGTAAAACCAAATACGAAAGTGCGACACCCTTAAAAGAGAACCTTCACTGGCTACCACTCAAAGAACGCATCGAATTCAAGATATGCACGATCGTACACAAGATCATTCGCGCAGATGCCCCTCTTTACATGTCTAACCTAGTGGACCTACCGCCCAGAAATGCCAAGAGATCAGCCCGCAAATTCCTCAACCTGAACTTCCCCAGCTGTAAAGGGCTTAAATACAAGCAAGCATAGGCCACCACCTTCTCGAATAGAAGCACACAGCTATGGAATGCGCAACCCCCAACCTTAAAAACCATGGACAATCTAAGTAACTTTCGCAAATCCTTGAAGATACATCTCCAACAGAGCCTACAAAAAGACCCTCTAAAAACACAAATCACTACACAACCCACCCACACAACCAATTACACCTCCTACGTCACCCTACTTAACACCCTCTTCTCTTTCTCTAAATATCTTTGTCCTACCACCGACTATATCTACTATTCCTTCATGAATACATCATAATAACACTCTGTAAGCCACATTGAGCCTGCAAATAGGTGGGATAATGTGGGGTACAAATGTAATAAATAAATAATTCAAAGTGGTTAAATCGCAGAAGGATTGTGAAAAATTACAAGAGGACCTTACGAGACTGGGAAACTGGGCGTCTAAATGGCAGATGACGTTTAATGTGAGCAAGTGCAAAGTGATACATGTGGGAAAGAGGAACCTGAATTATAGCTACATCATGCAAGGTTCCACGTTAGGAGTCACAGACCAAGAAAGGGATCTAGATGTCGTCGTTGATGATACGTTTAAACCTTCTGCTCAGTGTGCGGCGGAAGCTAAGAAATCAAACAGAATGTTAGGTATTAGGAAAGGAATGGAAAACAAAAATGAGAACGTTATAATGCCTTTGTATCGCTCCATGGTGCGACCGCACCTCAAATATTGTGTTCAATTCTGGTCGCTGCATCTCAAAAAAGATATAGTGAAATTAGAAAAGGTGCAGAGAAGGGCGACGAAAATGATAAAGGGGATGGGATGACTTCCTTATGAGGAAAGGCTAAAGCGGCTGGGGCTCTTCAGCTTGGAGAAAAGGTGGCTGAGGGGAGATATGATAGAGGTCTATAAAATAATGAGTGGAGTTGAACGGGTAGATGTGAAGCGTCTGTTTACACTTTCCAAAAATACTAGGACTAGGGGGCATGCGAATGATGCGATGAAGCTACAATATAGTAAATTTAAAATGAATTGGAGAAAATTTTTCTTCACTCAAGATGTAATTAAACTCTGGAATTCATTGCCAGAGAATGTGGTAAAGGCGGTTAGCTTAGCGGAGTTTAAAAAAGGTTTGGACAGCTTCCTAAAGGAAAAGTCCAGAGACCATTATTGAATGGACTTAGGGAAAAATCCACTGTTTCTGGGATAAGCAGTATAAAATGTTTTGTACTTTTTTGGGATCTTGCCAGGTATTTGTGACCTGGATTGGCCACTGTTGGAAACAGGATGCTGGGCTTGATGGACCTTTGGTCTGTCCCAGTATGGCAATACTTATGTACTTATGTTCTTGTGTGTTCAGTGGCAGCCAAAAAAGCAAAGATTATAGATAATCTGATGGACAAGATGACGACGATAAACCATACTATGCAATCAGTGAACTAAGCTATGCTCCTGTAATAATTAATCTTTTTATGTATTCTTTTGATCCTTTTGTATTCATGATGCTAAATTCCCTATATAAGGAACTGGCCTTACTCCAGAATTTAGAACATACCTTGTCTGCCATTAAGACTTGTATGTTCTCATATATCAATAAACAATCAATAAAGACATTTTCCAGTGTGGGTCATTAAAAAAATCCATCTCCAAATCATCTATGCGGTCCTGCCCTAGATATTCCTGGGGTCATATTTAAAAGTTAATCTCAGGATTTTCAACTTTTCACACACCATATTGAGTGTGGCACCCAGCCACAAAGGAAATTTCACTGATGGTAAAATTGAACTTCTGGCAAAGGAGATAGCCAAAAGACACTCCAATCTATTTGTCCCCAAGGGCCAGAGGCTAGCAGCCACCACAAAGGGAAGAGAGTGGAAGGCTGTGAGAGACCGCATCAGTACAGTGTATCACTTATGACATTCTCCTCTTATAACAAGAGATGGTATCTTGAGTTCTTCCTGACAACAATACTTCCCACATCCAGGAAGTATAGCATAAACTCCAATGAGCTTCTCCTTTCCAACAGGAGATGACCATGTAGCATTCTCTTGCAAGTGCTTTATTTCTCTTTCAAAGTTAACCTTGAAGGCTCCTTTTTGGCTCAGGGTGAGCAATCATAAGACAGTATTTCCTCCCGCTCTGGTTCAAAAGATAATCCCCCTTGTCAGAGGCCAGATGCCTCTTACTTGCTCAGTTCACCCCTCCTCCCCATGCTTTGTTTGGAAAGAGAAAAAAAATGAAGGACCAGGAGGAACTTTATGCAAATCAGTTAATTTAACCACTGGTTTAATCAAAGCAGTCTGTTTCCTTTTCTTGTTTAAGTTGGTCCTAACACAGTCTTTCAGAGTTGGAGAGCTCTCAGGTGCTTTACTTTTGAATAAGCAATCTCCCCCATCCCCCTCTTAAGAAGGAAACATATCAAATATAAAATGCTTAAGTCCAAAATTCTCTTCAGTTCCTAGTATCACAGATTACCTCTAAAATTGTAGAGTTTGAGAACCTTCTAAACAAGCCTAGGGCTCAAACTCCTGGCAAACCTAAAACCCTCATTAATCACAACAAAGCAGGCTTGAACATTGTGTTCCCCTCCTCACCTCTGCCAGCCAAAAGGTAAAGATTATCTGCCCTTGTTGTTACTCACAGGTCTTTTGCTGAGGCCCTGTTTATCACTACTTTAGGTGCTGCCAGGAACATCTCCTCCTCATAGCTCATAGTTTCTTCATTAGTTTCCTCACCTCCATGGGTTGGCTGGTCTCCTCCTCTCCACCACCTTCTGGTTCAATCAGAGATTTTAGATAGCCCTGCTTTTTCCCAGGAAACCTCCCCCTCACTGGGCGGTACCACCAGTGCTTTTCTGGACCTGCCCTTCCCCATCTGGAATCGTCCCCTTTCCTTGGCTGAACTGAGTGTCAGTGCCCTCTACTGGGGAAATCTTTAGTAGCATCAGCTTTCCTCCACATCTCTTTTCTCTGCTGGAATAAAAGGGAAAGGTGTCGGGACCAGCTGGGTTCCCCCTTTAGCTCCCGTTTCCCTCTTACGCACTGTAACCATGAAGTGGAAGACTGCAAGTGGAAGTGGTGGCAGTTAAAGCAGGAGGTGAGGCACAAGGCTGGTGCAAACTGCCCAGAGCAGGACACCATCAGCGTCATCCCTCTGGAGTGGATGGTGCATAGCCTCCTGCCCGGGATCCATGGGATTGGGATCCAGGATACCTTAGCACAGCCTGAGGGGTCAAGTAAGTTTTGGCCTAGGAAGCTGTGCTGTCTGTTGTGTTTCACTCTCTCTTCTACAAGAGGGGACAGTGTGGGGTTTCTCAGTGAATATCGCTCCCATGTGTGGGCCAGTTTTACAGATAAGTAGGGGAGGGGGTAAGAGGGTACACTAGAAGTCATGCTGAAAGGCTGGTTATCAGGGGCCATAACCCAAAATATCAACAGGGTGTAGCAGGTTGTCAGCAGGTGGGGGAGGGGGACTCAGCTAGGTGGGAGGAGAGCCCCAGTATTTGTCATATTTTGGTGTCTTCTTACCACCCCCCCCCCCCAACCTTGATCCATCACCAACCAGTGCTTGGATATACACCCACCCCTGAAGCCTTTGCTGATGTGCCCTATGAGGGTGAAATGCCACAAGAGGAGGCACAGTGGACCCATCACAGACCCTCCAGGCTGAGATGGCAGCTGCTGCACCTCACTAATTAGCTCTTTGGCCCAGTGCCGTAGCGAGGGCGGCTGACACCCGGAGCGGGTCGCTGCTGCGCACCCCCCCCAGGTGCAGCACGGCGCACCCCCTCCCCTCAGCGCGCGACCCCCCCCCCCCCCCCCCGGAGTGCACTGTTACCACTCACGTAGGAAAGGGGATGGGCAGGAGGGCCGCTCCGCCACGAGTGCACGTTGCTGGGAGCTGCGTCAGCTCCGCTGGTTCCCTGCTCTCTCTGCCCCGGAATAAGAAGTAACCTGTTCCTGGGCAGAGAGAGCAGGGAAACCAGTGGAGCCGACACCCCCCCAGCGGCGTGCACCCGGGGTAGACCGCCCCACCGCCCCCCCCCCCCTCCTTCCTACGCCACTGCTTTGGCCACAATGTGCAGCTTGGTGATTTTATTGCTGCTAGAAGTTGCAGCTGCTCTGGGAGAGGGTGGTGGCACAAACAGAATGTGGGTAGCTGCTCAGAAGGATAGAGGAGGGAATCCTGGGCCTACAATGGGATCTCCAAGCATATACCACAGCCCAACCTCCAGAGAAAGCATACAGTAGCCTCACCTGCTACTGCTAGGCCATCAGACAGCCCCTGCCACCTCCATCTTCCACCAGTACTGGTGATCCCAAACCAGCTGCCAAGCAGAGAAGGATGGCACTCTCAGTCCCCAGGCCAGTGGTCCAGCAAGACATCAGCCTCCGTCGGCCACTGTACAGGCTCCTATTCTGGGTCCTGTGCCCAGATTACAGTCCAACACCCAGCCAACTAAGTGGCCTGACTTTGAGTGTACAGCCAAGGCAGCAGGCTGCCATGTAGAGAGTGATGAAACTTGGAGCCCAACAGGAGAAGATTCAGACAATATTTCAGCAGCAGACCTGGGCTGCCACCAGCTGCTTGGGGACAGGGTGGGAGAGGTACAGGCCAGTGAGGCCGGGAGGGGGAAGGGAGCAGAGAAAGGGGAAGTATGGATCCTAAGGAGCTTAGCCGAGATTGGGTGGCAGAGCCAGCCGGTGGTGGGAGGCGAGGATAGTGCTGGGCAGACTTATACGGTCTGTGCCAGAGCCAGTGGTGGGAGGCGGGGCTGGTGGTTGGGATGCGGGGATAGTGCTGGACAGACTTATACGGTCTGTGCCCTGAAGAGGACAGGTACAAATCAAAGTAGGGTATACACAAAAAGTAGCACATATGAGTTTGTCTTGTCGGGCAGACTGGATGGACCATGCAGGTCTTTTTCTGCCGTCATTTACTATGTTACTATGTAAGTAGACAATTTCTGTGATATACTGCCTTTCTGTGGTGGGCTTTGCTAGGGGAGGAGATGTGAGGGTATGAGGGAGGGATGTGATAAGGTGTGGGAGGCTCAAAGTGGCTTACAATACATCGTGAATACTGGAAATAAGAAGAGGATATACATTTGGTTTTACAGAAGGATTTTGGTTTACATGGTCATGAAATATAAGATAGTGGTATTGCAGAACACGTTAACATACATTAGGAATACAAGATAGTAGTACAGCAGAAGACATTATAAGACATTAGGCGCGTTACGACGTTTCTGGGCATCAGGGTTGGAATTTTGGTATCGTATATAGGCATCATGGGTGGAACTTGGGTATCAGGCACAAATGTCCATAATCTGCACCTGAGAGTCACACACAACCTGCATATTCATAGAGTGGAATGGTTTCCTATTCCTATAGGTGACCTCTCATGTCCGGGGAGGTCTGAGTGCAACATGTCAGTCAATGATGCCTATGACTGAGGGGAAGTGAGCTATGCCATAGAACTGAGCCATGTTGTTCTGCAGGGCCTGGGGGTAGTGGGGAAGGTAATGTGGGTAAGGAAGGCATCAAGGAACTGGGTGAGGCAATTGGAAATGATGGGCTGGGTCAGGCCCGCAATCACAGCTAGGACAGACTGGAAGCTACCAGTGCCCAGAAAAGTGAGGGATATGATGGCCTTCAGGTGGACAGGGATGGGATTGTTCCTATGGGTCCTGGGCTGCAGGAGGGGTTGGAGTTGGTCACACAGGTGCTGGATGGCAGGCCTATCAAAACCTATTGAGACATTGCTGGTCAGTAAGGGCCAGGAAACAGGTACAGGGCTGGAAAACTCTGGGATGTGGGTATCTCCTGCGGGGCCTCCCCTACAAACTCTCCTCCTTCCCCAACATGTGAGCCACCAGTGTATTCAGTGCATCCACCACGGATGCAACCTACTAGCCCCAGATACACCACTGTGCACACCTCTACCTACATACCTAGTGAAAACCACCACCAAAGAACACCACCTGGCACTCACTCTCCCACCACCAGCACACAGTCCCCACAACAGCACACATAGCAGCAACAGCAATCACTCACTCTCCCACTGACATACAATGCAGTCATACACAACAGCAGCATACAGCAATCACTCTCTCAGCAACACCAAACACTCGTGCCACACTCTCTAAGCACACACTCTCCCAGCAGCAAGAAAACAGTCTTCATATACACAGCAGCAGCACACAGGACAAACAGAGCAATAAGAATAGACAAGCCAAACAGGTAAGGAGGTATAATAGAAGGTGTATGGGCTAGGGGACGAGTACTTGGGGGGGGGTGAGTTATAGAGGAAGGGGTAGTTGTGGCTGGGGGGGCCAGCAGGGGTAGGCAAGGAGTTGAGACGGTCAGACACAAAGGAAGCAAGTCAGAGAATGTAAAGATCACTGGCGTAGAAAGGGGGGGCGGTCCGCCCCGGGTGCACGCCGCTGGGGGGGTGTCGGCTTCGCTGCTTCCCTGCTCTCTCTGCCCCGGAAGAGGTTACTGTTCCGGGGCAGAGAGAGCAGGGAACCAGCGGAGCCGACACAGCTCCCAGCGACATGCACTCGGGGCGGTTCGGCCCTCCCGCCCCTCTTTCGAAGTAAGTACGTGCTCCAGAAGGGGGGAGTGCATTCCAGAGGGGGGTGCGTTCTGCAGGGGGGAGGGTGTGCTCCGGAGGGGGGAGGATGCGCTCCGGAGGGGGAGGGTGTGTCGTGCTGCACCCGGGGGGGGGGGGGGTGCGCATCGATGACCCGCCCCGGGTGTCAGCTGCCCTCCCTACACCACTGGTAAAGGTGACAAGGTTCAGACTAGGGCAAACAGACAAACGTTAACACAGCACTCAGCAACTCTAAACTTTCTCTCAAACTAGAAATTCCTCCACTCTCCAGCTCCACAAATGGGTCTAAAGTCAGCTTTCCTCTTACCCTAGGCGCTTTTATATCAGGTCTAATTCCATATGTTTTTCTTCCCGCCACTGGGAAAACATTTTGCTATCCTTTATGGGCTGGATACATTCATTCCATAACACCGCCCATGTCACGCCTCCGAAATGCCCCCTCTGGAGACAACCTGAACTAGACATACTAGCAGTTTAGACCAGTTTTATTCTTTTCATTACGTCTATCCGCCTTTTAAGCCATTTTTTAGATGTTTCTCTCTTTCAAAAATGAGCCCCAAGGAGGGGCATAATCGAACGGCGTCAGCATCTCCGTGGCTGGCCATCTCTGGGGCTGGCTCCGTAAATGGGCGGAGCCAACCATATTTTCAAAAAAGATGGCCGGCCGGTTAAATCTCAACATTTAGGTCAAATGTTGAGATCACCGGATTTAGAGATAGCCGGCTTCGGTTTTCGGCCATAATGGAAACCGGGCCCAGCCATATCAAACCTGGCAAAATGCAAGGTATTTGTAGTGCACTGGTCCCCCTCACATGCCAGGACACCAACCGGGCACCCTACGGGGCAATTCTAAAAAAAAATTTTAAAAATAAAAATTGCTCCCAGGTGCATAGCTCCCTTCCCTTGGGTGCTGAGCCCCCCAAATCCCCCCAAAACCCACTCCCCACAGCTCTAGACCACTACCATAGCCCTAAGGGGTGAAGGGGCACCTACATGTGGGTACAGTGGGTTTTGGGGGGGGTTTGGAGGGCTCCCATTTACCACCACAAGTGTAACAGGTGGGGGGGATGGGCCTGGGTCCACCTGCCTGAAGTGCACTGCACCCACAAAAAACTGCTCCAGGTACCTGCATACTGCTGTCAGGGAGCTGGGTATGACATTTGAGGCTGGCATAGAGGCTGGTAAAAAAAAATGTGTAAAAAATTTTTTTGAGGGGGTGGGAAGGGGTTGGTGACCACTGGGAGAGTAAGGGGAAGGTGATCCCCAATTCCCTCCTGTGGTCATCTGGTCAATTGGGGCACTTTTTTGAGGCTTGGTCGTAAAAATAAATGGACCAAGTGAAGCCGGCGAAATGCTCATCAGAGCCGGCCATATTTTTTCCATTATTGGGCAAAGCCGGCCATCTCGTAACCACGCCCCTGTCCCGCCCTGTCCTGCCTTCTGTACCCTGCCGAAACACCCCCTTGAAGTTTCGCTGGCTCCGCGATGGAAAGCAGTTGGCGCCGGCCAAAATCGGCTTTCAATTATACCGATTTGGCCAGGTTCAGGAGATGGCCGGCCATCTCCCGATTTGTCGGAAGATCGCCGGCGATCTCTTTCAAAAATGAGCTGGATGGTGTCTCTAGATTTTCAAAAAGTTTTTGACAAAGTCCCTCATGAGAGACTTCTGAGAAAGTTAATAAGCCATAGGAGAGGAAGCAATATTCTGTTGTGGATTGGGAACTGGTTAATTAATAGAAAACAGAGGGTAGGATTAAATGGCCATTTCTCTCAATGGAGGAAGGTAGAAAATAGAGTGCTCCATGGATCTGTACTGGGACCGGTGCTATTTAACATGTTTAGAAATGTTCTGTAACTGGGAACAAGATGACACAAAACTATTCAGTTGTTAAAAACACATGTGAACTATGTAAAATTGCAGGAAGAACTGGCTTAGGAAATGTGAAATAAGACTCGGCATCCAAATGGCAGATAAAATTTAATGTGGACAAGTGCAAAGTGATGCACATTGGGAAAAGCTATCCAAATCATAGTTACCTGATGCTAGGTTCCACACTAGGAGTCAGCACCCAAGAAATAGTTCTAGGTGTCATCATGGAAAATACTTCAAAATGTTCTGCTCAGTGTGCAGAAGATGCCAAAAAAACAAACAGAATGCTAGGAATTATTAGGAAAAGAATCTGTACTATAATAAAAAGCACCTCCAACGTTCTGAAGCTGACTCCTTGGCTTCACTCAAGTGAAGGGATCGTAAGGTTCGTTACCTCCGTAAAACTGTCACCATCTCTCTTGGCCCCGCCCCCGCAACTCTGATAGGTCCGCCGCCCTCGACATCAACACGTTTTGACGAACGCAATATCATCACGTTATGACGTCGAGGGCAGTGGACCTATCAGAGGCGCGAGGGCGGGGCCGAGAGATGGTTACAGATTTCGGAAGGTAACGAAACTTACTAACCCTTCACTTCAATGAAGCCACAGAGTCAGCTTCACAACGTTACAGGTGCGATCGCAGGGTGAGCAGAGGGGGGGAACAGAGGGGGGCAACTACCCTGGAACTGGGAGGGAGGAAGACACGGGGGCCAACGACCCAGGAACAGGATGGAAGGATGGATGGATGGATGGATGGATGGATGGATGGGTGGGTGGGAGGGAGGGCCGACCCTGGAACTTGGAAGGGGGGACAGGTGGATCGTGAAACTGGGAGGGAGGGGGAGAGGGGGGCAACGACCCAGGAACTGGATGGATGGGTGGGTGGACTCTGGAACTTGGAAGGGGGGCCAGGCAGACCAGGAAACTGGGAGGGAGGCGGAGAGGGGGGGCAACGACCCAGGAACTGGATGGGTGGGTGGGAGGGAGGGCGGACTTGAAAGGGGGGCCAGGCGGACCATGAAACTGGGAGGGAGGGGGAGAGGGGGGCAACGACCCAGGAACTGGATGGGTGGGTAGGAGGGAGGGCGGACTCTGTTTAGCCTCAGGCCCACCCGCCCAGAAGCAGATCCTTATCGTGACCGTCTCCCGCCCCTGCCGCAGCGCTTCATTTAATGTTGTCGGCGCTGCTGTTACAGTTTCCCACCCCCGCGGCGGCGCTGTACACTTTACCTAACAGCCAACGCTACAGATGTAGTGCTGACGTCCGAGTCTGACGTCCTGCTCTGGGGCCTTCCACGCTGATGTAACTTCCTGTTACGGAGGCGGGACACGGAAGGCCCCGGAGCAGGACATCGGACTCGGACGTCAGCGCTGCATCTGTAGCGTTGCTGCTAGATAAAGTGTAAAGCGCCGCCGCAGGGGTGGGAAACTGTAACAGCAGCGCCGACAACATTAAATGAAGCGCTGCGGCAGGGGTGGGAGAGGGTGAGGAAGTCAGTGGGGTGCTGCGTGCTGGCCCAGTAAGGGGAGGCAGGGAGGGGAGGGAACAGAAGGGTGCTGGACTTGCCAGGGGCAGAGGGTTGGAAGGAAGGGAGAGAGGTTTTGGGATTTGCAGAGGGGAGGTTGGAGGGAAGGGGTGAGGTTTTGGATTTGCAGAGGGGAGGTTGGAAGGAAGGGGAGAGGTTTTGGAATTTGCAGAGGGGAGGTTGGAAGGAAGGGGAGAGGTTTTGGCAGTGGCGTACCTAGGGTAGTTGACACCCGGGGCCTGTCATTTTTTAACACCCCCCCCCCCCAAATCCAGTACTAGGCATGCCGAGAATACAAAACACTCAGGACCTATAGAGCAATTCTACCATACCATAAGCAGTCATTTCTACGAGTCACACAAGGAAAAGGAAAGCATCTTAAACACTACAGTGAGCACTAGAACATCAATTCACCTATTGTAAAACGAAACCAGACAGAATAGTACAGATCGTAGATCCTGCACAGTCAATGCCAACTGAAAGCCATGTCTTTTTCACAAACACAGATACACCCTAATCCACTATAGAATAAGTAATCATAAACTTTCTATTTAGACAAAAATTAAACTGAACCCCCAATGCCAGACTCTGCATACAATGCAACACCACAGAAACAGAAACTGTCCCCTAGTACTGTACAAAATATAAAGACAGCAGATGTAAATTTGAAAAAAAACTAACAAGTACCAATCACCACTTTACAAATTAACAAATAGAAATAAAACAAATATAGAAAGTAAAATACCATTTTATTGGACTAATACATTTAGCTTTCAGAGGCCAAAACCTCCGTCCTCGGGTCAGTACAGTATAGTGCTGTTACAGTATCCTATTCTGACCTGAGGAAGGGGGTTTTGTTCTCCGAACGTTAGTCAAAATGTATTAAAATTAGTCCAATAAAAAGATTACCTTATTTACATGTTCTATTATAAACATTTAACACATCTACAATACTTTATCCTAAAGCAAAAAAAATAAAAAATATATATTTTATTTACAGTTTGTTGTCTCTGGTTTCTGCTTTCCTCATCTTCTTTTCACCGTCTTCCTTCCATCCAGCATCTGTCTTCTCTCTCTCTCTCTCTCTCTCTCTCTCTCTCTCTCTCTCTCTCTGCCATCCAGTGTCTGCCCTCTCTGCCGTCCCTTCCATCCAATGTCTGCCCTCTCTCCCTGCTCCTTCCAGCCACATCTGCCCTCTATCTCTGCCCCTTCCATTCACTGTCTGCCCTTTCCCTTCCATCCACTCCACTGTCTGCCTTCTCTCTGCCCCTTCAATCCACCATTTGCCCTCCCTCTCCCATCCATCCAGGGTCTGCCGTCCCTCTCGCTCCCCCTTCCATCTAGGATCTGTCCCCTCTCTGCCCCTTTTTTCAGCCCCCAGTTCCAGCCCCCTTCTCCCCTCTGAACACCCCCACCCCAGTCCCCTTCTCCTGTCTGAGACCCCCACCCCAGTCCCCTTCTCCCCTCCCCTTCCCTTCTCCCCTCTGAGACCCCCACCTCAGTCCCCTTCTCCCCTCCCCTTCTCCCCTCTGAGATCCCCACCCCAGTCCCCTTCTCCCCTCCCCTGTCTGAGACCCCCACCCCAGTCCCCTTCTCCCCTCTGAACACCCCCACCCCAGTCCCTTTCGCCCCTCTCCTTCCCCACCTCAGTCCCGTTAAAACCGGCGAAGCAATGTCGCAGGCAGCGCCCCTCATGCCCTGCTTGTAAAAAAAATCAAATCTTCCTTCTCCTCGTCTTGACGTCGACTCGGGCCTTCCAATCAAATTGATTGGAAGGCCCGAGTCGACGTCAAGACGAGGAGGAGAAGGAAGGAGATTTGATTTTTTTTTTTTTTTTACAAGCAGGGCACGAGGGGCGCTGCCTGCGACGCTGCTTCGCCGGTTTTTTTTAATGTGCGGCGCCGCGGGAACGGCCATGGGAGGCGGCGGGAGCGGAGCACCCCCCACCCACTGGCACCCGGGGTGGACTGCCCCCCCCTTGGTACGCCACTGGGTTTTGGAATTTGCAGAGGGGAGGTTGGAAGGAAGGGGAGAGGTTTTGGATTTGCAGAGGGGAGGTTGGAGGGAAGGGAGAGGTTTTGGATATATAGGGGGGTGGAAGGAAGGGGAGAGGTGCTGGATATGCAGGGGGGGTGGAGGGAAAGGGGAGAAGTGCTGGATATGCAGAGGGTTGAAGTGAAGGGGAGAGGTGCTGGACATGTATGGGGGCTGGATGAAAGGGAAAGAGGTGCTGAATAGGGGGGCTGGATGAAAGGGAGAGAGATGCTGGACGTGTGGTGGGGGGGGGGGGCTGAAGGAGAGGTGCTGGATATGCAAAGGGAAGGGAGAGAGATGCAGGGAGAAAGAGCCAGATGCATAAGGGGAAGGGAAGAGAAGCTGGTTGGGGGGTGGGATCAGAGAGGAGAGGGACACATTGGTGTGGAGGAGGGAGAAAGGGGACATAGGGAAGTATACAGATACAGAAGGGAGATGATAGGCATTAGGTGGGAGCATGGGGACAGGGACACAAATGTGAGATGCTGTATGGGGATAGCACATGGGCACAGAAGGGTAATGCCTGACCAAGGGGGGGGGGACGGGGATATGGAATAGAGATAAAATGCTGGACACTGGAGAGGGGGGTATATGGACACGGGGGGGGGGAGATACCAGACAAGGGAGAGAATAGGAATGCAGAAGGGATATGCTTGGCATGGGGTGCATAGGTGCACAGAGGAATGATGATGGATGAGGGGATATGAACACAGGGGAGATAATGAACAAGGAAATATAGGAAAACAGAGATGGGAGATGGATGATGGACATGAAGAAAGAAGAAATGTCAAATAGGAGACCCTGGCAAGTGAGTTAAGAGAAGACAGAGGGAAGCAGAAACCAGAGACTGGGACCAATATGATTTGAGAAAAAATGACCAGACAACAAAAAGGTATAAAAAAATATTTTATTTTCAATGTTGTGAATATAATATGTTAGATTTGGAATGTACATCTTGCCAAAGTTGATGGTAAACACGGCTGGGGTCCAGGAAAGAAATCTAGGAAAGGACCCCAAAGTCCATTACCAGGCTGCGCCTTCAGCTTCCAGCATGCAGGCTTTCTCTGGCCAAGGAACCAAGCACAATTGCCCTAGTTGCATCCCCTAACACCATCCCTGGCATGTGCCATCTTTATATTTTGCACAGGAGCAAATGCCTTTCTTTCTTGTTTCTCTGGTGTTGTACTACATGCAAGGTCTAGTTTCTTGGGGTTTCCATTTAATTTATATTTCTAGAGTTTGTGGTCACTTATTCTGTATTTGGCATTTGTGTCTTGTGTGTGTGACTGAGGTATTCTGTTAGCATGAAGTTTCCATGTAGCATTCTGTAGTAATTTGGCTTGTTCAGCTTTCCTGATAAATGTATTTGTATTTTAGGGCCCTACTATAATATTTAAGGCACTTCTTTTTCATAGGTAGGATCTTTGTTTTTGGAAGTTAGTGTTGGCATGGTAAATTTGCTCAAGGTTCTGAGTGACTTTTGTTTTATAGATTTTTTTAAAGTTAATTTATAATATGTCTGTAATTGAGATTACACTAGAAAACAAAATTTCTTTATATGATGAGTTTTATGGAGAATTGTCCTTGCTGTGCTCTGTATCCATTGTTGGTGGAGGGCCAGGAGGTTCTCTGGATGCAGAATGTGTTTGGCTTCAATACCATATATGTGTTGGAGGACCATGGCTCAGTGGGGCTGAGTAGTGCAGTCTATTGTACTTCCCTTAGCTCTAAATTGGCCTGCAGCCACTGAAGCCTGCACTGCAACCCTCATTGAAGTTATGGGGAGTGGGGTAGGGACAGAGCATGGGTGCATCAGGTTTGCTGTTTTTTTCTTTTTCAAAAAAGTTGGCAACTCTAGTGCCCACCCATCCAACCTGTTGGCCCACCCAAAAATTGCCTTCTGGCTACGCCACTGCTCCATGGTGTGACCTGACCTTGAGAATTGTGTGCAATTCTGGTCACCTTATCAGATATAGTGGAATTAGAAAAGATTCAAAAAAAGGGCAACCAAAATGATTAAGAGAAATGGAACTCCACTCATACGAACAAAGGCTTAAGAGGTTAGAACTCTTCCGTTTAGAGAAAAGACAGCTGAGGGGGGATATAATAGAGGTCTAGTAGAATAGGTAAATGTAAATTGCTTATCTTTCAAAAAGTACAAAGCTTAAGGGAAGCTCTATGAGATTACATGGTAATACTTTTATAACAAATAAAAGAAAATATTTTTTACCACAATGAATAATTAAGCTGTGGTAATTACAGTTACTGTTTGTGGGTTTAAAAAAGATAGACATGGGGGAAAGCATTACTTATCTCTGGAACTGGTAGAATGGAAACTTGGGATTCTGCCAGGTAATTGTGACCTGGATCAACCACTATTGGAAACATAATATTGGACTAGATGAACCACTGGTCTGACCCAGTAAGGCTATTCTTATGTTCTTTTATGTATGTTATCCTGTAACAATTTATCAAATTGAGACACTTTTGCAGATGTTCCAAATTGGGCTTTGAGAGGTCTGTGTTTTATAAAAGAATATCAGCATAAAAATGTACATTAATACTGGTAGTCTGAATGATTACAGCAAGAGGGGCCAAGAACAAAATAAGCAATAGAGGGGAAAGCATAGAGCCTTGAGAGACCTATCATGATAGATCATGCCACATGGAAGTAGAGTTTTGAAAAAAATTATGGTTCTGGAAGAATGATAAAAACCAGTCTAGGACACTATCGGATAATCCAATTGCTGATAACCTCGTCAGAAGAATTTCATGGTTTACCAGGTAAAATGCAGCTGTGAGTTCAAGAGACACCACTAAAGCCACATTGCCCTGTTCGAATGCATTTGGATTTAATTAACTGAAGGTTAGAACTGTTTCTGTGCTATTAATAGCTCAGAAGCTCGACTGTATTGGATGTAGTACATGGTCTTTTCTGCAAATTGAGATAGCTGTTCTAGAATTTTAGATAGATCAGATTTGAGACAGGCCTATAACTTGAACTTGTTACAGGGTCTCATTTGGGATTTTTTTTTTGAACAGGAAACAAACCAGATTTAGGACTACAGTTAAAAAATCTGAACAAATAAGTGTAGGAGGCCAAGAGTGTTAACACACAGCCAAGAACACCAGGTACTACTGGAAAGGAAGGTTTCTCCAGAGTCCAGTCAATCTGATAACTCTGTGCACTGTAAAGCAGTATTACAGTTAGGAAAAGGTGATAGAGAAAAATGGAAGAGCAAAGTGCACGAGTATTATTAGTAAAAGATTGTGCCAGGTCTTCAACAGTAAGATTTATTTATTTATTGCATTTGTATCCCACATTTTCCCACCTCTTTGCAGGCTCAATGTGGCTTACAATACATCATGAATAGTGGAAAATGAGAAGAGTATAGACATTTGGTGTTACAGAAGGATTTTGGGTTGCATGGTAATGGAATACCTGATAGTAATATAATAGAAGGCATTATTGACATTTCTGGATATACAGTGGGGGAAATAAGTATTTGATCCCTTGCTGATTTTGTAAGTTTGCCCACTGACAAAGACATGAGCAGCCCATAATTGAAGGGTAGGTTATTGGTAACAGTGAGAGATAGCACATCACAAATTAAATCCGGAAAATCACATTGTGGAAAGTATATGAATTTATTTGCATTCTGCAGAGGGAAATAAGTATTTGATCCCCCACCAACCAGTAAGAGATCTGGCCCCTACAGACCAGGTAGATGCTCCAAATCAACTCGTTACCTGCATGACAGACAGCTGTCGGCAATGGTCACCTGTATGAAAGACACCTGTCCACAGACTCAGTGAATCAGTCAGACTCTAACCTCTACAAAATGGCCAAGAGCAAGGAGCTGTCTAAGGATGTCAGGGACAAGATCATACACCTGCACAAGGCTGGAATGGGCTACAAAACCATCAGTAAGACGCTGGGCGAGAAGGAGACAACTGTTGGTGCCATAGTAAGAAAATGGAAGAAGTACAAAATGACTGTCAATCGACAAAGATCTGGGGCTCCACGCAAAATCTCACCTCGTGGGGTATCCTTGATCATGAGGAAGGTTAGAAATCAGCCTACAACTACAAGGGGGGAACTTGTCAATGATCTCAAGGCAGCTGGGACCACTGTCACCACGAAAACCATTGGTAACACATTACGACATAACGGATTGCAATCCTGCAGTGCCCGCAAGGTCCTCCTGCTCCGGAAGGCACATGTGACGGCCCGTCTGAAGTTTGCCAGTGAACACCTGGATGATGCCGAGAGTGATTGGGAGAAGGTGCTGTGGTCAGATGAGACAAAAATTGAGCTCTTTGGCATGAACTCAAATGCTGCCTATGACCCAAAGAACACCGTCCCCACTGTCAAGCATGGAGGTGGAAATGTTATGTTTTGGGGGTGTTTCTCTGCTAAGGGCACAGGACTACTTCACCGCATCAATGGGAGAATGGATGGGGCCATGTACCGTACAATTCTGAGTGACAACCTCCTTCCCTCCGCCAGGGCCTTAAAAATGGGTCGTGGCTGGGTCTTCCAGCACGACAATGACCCAAAACATACAGCCAAGGCAACAAAGGAGTGGCTCAGGAAGAAGCACATTAGGGTCATGGAGTGGCCTAGCCAGTCACCAGACCTTAATCCCATTGAAAACTTATGGAGGGAGCTGAAGATGCGAGTTGCCAAGCGACAGCCCAGAACTCTTAATGATTTAGAGATGATCTGCAAAGAGGAGTGGACCAAAATTCCTCCTGACATGTGTGCAAACCTCATCATCAACTACAGAAGACGTCTGACCGCTGTGCTTGCCAACAAGGGTTTTGCCACCAAGTATTAGGTCTTGTTTGCCAGAGGGATCAAATACTTATTTCCCTCTGCAGAATGCAAATAAATTCATATACTTTCCACAATGTGATTTTCTGGATTTAATTTGTGATGTGCTATCTCTCACTGTTACCAATAACCTACCCTTCAATTATGGGCTGCTCATGTCTTTGTCAGTGGGCAAACTTACAAAATCAGCAAGGGATCAAATACTTATTTCCCCCACTGTATGTGGGAGACTTGGCTGTCTTGATACAATTGGGTACAAATGACATAGGAAAGTACAGACAGAAAGTTGAAATCCAGAACCTCTAGAGCAGTGATTTTCAACCTTTTTCAATTTGCAGCACACTTACAAGGCACAAAAATTGTCAAAGCACACCACTGGAATCTAACCTGTACCCGCCCATCCTGCTAAGATCCATTCCATCCCCACAAGTAATCTTCTCCATCCCCACCCATACCTGTAACCTTCAGAAGTAGTTATTTCATTTAATTATGCTACTGAAATACATTAGAGCACCAATATATCTGCCACTGGGAAACTGGAGCAAGACGGTCTTATTACAGATCCCTACACAGACACCACATGCCAGCAGAATCCTTCACCTCAGTTGCAGATGCAGAACATGACTCTCGCCTGATACAAAATAGGAAACCGCAAAAAACATGCAGACAAAACCAAAAGCAGAGATTCCAGACTCTGCATGTCGTGCAACACCAGAAAAATGGAAAGAAATGCATATCCTCCTTTATAGTGCAAAATAAAGCCGACAGATATACATTCTCAACACCACAGCCATAATTCAACCACTAAACTGAAAATTAAATCATTTTTCCTACCTTTCTGGTCTGGTGATTTTATTATTCCAATCATCTTGTTCCCAATTTGTGGTTCTACTATCCTCTGTCTGTGCTCTTAACTCTCCAAGGCCTCCTTTCCATTTGCAATTTCTTTTCTCACCTCCTGCACTATGTCTGTTTGGCACTGATCTGTCACATTCAGCTTTCATCAATTTCTCTGTCACCTTCTCAAATTTATTTTGTTTTCCTTTCCCGTCCCTTCATGTTCAGCCTGTCTCCCCTCTTCCCTTCCCTTTATGTACAGCATCTCACCTCTTCCCTTTTCTTTATGTGCAGCATATCTCACCTCTTCCCTTATCTTTATGTGCAGCCTGTCTCCCCCCCCCCCCCCCCCCCCCCCCACCTTCCCTTCCCTGTATGTGCAATATTTCACTCATTTTCCTCTGTGGTATTGTCTCTCCTCCTCCTTCTTTCCCTGCGGGTCCTGGAACCTCTCTCCTTCCCCCCCCCCCCCCCCCCCAAGTCCAGCAACTCTTTCCCTTTCCACATCCCATATCTTCATCCACCTCGTTGGATCCCTCTCCTTCCTAACTGACCTCCCTGTCCAGCATATGTCTCCCTCCTTGCCCCTCATTCAGAACCTCTCTCCTTCCTTGACCCCTTGTGTCAGTCTTCAAAATTATTTCCATTTCTTCTCTCTTCTTTTCTCTCTCTACATTTGTTTGCCACTGATCTACATTTCTTTTCCATTTTTCTCTTCTCTGCTTTTATTTACCTATTTGATTTTACCCTAATTCTTTTTCTCTCTCACTCTTTTTAGACTCCTCCTTTTCGCCTCTCATCTGCCTACTGGCTTTTTCTATCTCCTTCTCATCCCAGAACTCCCCTTGCTCCCTTTGTCTCTCTCCCTAGTCCTCTATTTCATAGTAACTCCCCTTGCTCCCTTTGTCTCTCTCCCTAGTCCTCTATTTCATAGTAACATAGTGGATGATGGCAGATAAGGACATGAACAGTCCATCCAGTACGCTCTATATCCTCTGCACACTCCCTCTCAGCCCTCACCTACCCTGTACTAGATCTCATTCCCTTACCAGTCCTAGCTCCATCCCTGTTGCTCCGTTCTCCTATGCTTTTAATCTCTTACTCTCTACCCCCCCCCCCAGCCCTGAGTCCCATCAGAAGATGGTCTTTCCAGGGTTTCCAGTCCATTTGACATTTTTTTTCACCATGTCCACCATCATTCCCTCTGTGTTCTGTTTAGCACCTGCCCCCTGTGTCCCTGCCCATTCTAGTGTCCAGCTTTTCCCTCTCACCCAGAGGCAGGCCATCTCTCTCAATTTTTCTTTTTTCATTTTTGGGTCCAGTGTCTTTCCTACTCTTCCCTCTGCTCACCTGCCTTCTCCCCTCAGCATATCTCTCTCTCCTTCCCTCCATTACTCCAGCCTCTCTCTCACTACCTTATCCAAACTCTCTTCTCTCCAGGTCACCTCCCCCTCCCTCTCTCTCCATCCCTGTTTGCCCCGTGGTCAGGCATCTTTGTATTCCTGCCCACCCAGCTTTTAAACTAGTGCCATGGGGAAAGCTGACAGTTGCTAAAGAGCTTATGGTTCTGAACAAGGTATCTTTGAAGGACATCATTAAAATAGGGAAACCAGGGTAACCTGGTTGCAATATGAAAGACTACAAATTCTCAGCCAACTGCTGAGCAAGTTATTAGTAACAGAAACAGCAAATATTGTTTAAAGTGTCTGTAAACAAATGCTAAAAACCCAAAAAATAAGATGGGAGAGACTAGATTTAGAATACATAGTGCTAAATTAAAAGGTACATAAAATAGGCATCTGTAAGACCTAGTGGAAGGAGAATAACCAATGCGACTCTGTCATACTAGAGTACAAATTATATCATAGTGACAGGGTGGATCAAGTTGGTGGAGGGGTAGAGCTATGTTAAAGAGAGTCAGGAAACAAAATACACTTTAGAATACTTATGGATAGAAATTTCATACCTGAAGAGGAAAAGAACAGAACAAGGGGGACACCACCACATGCCTGGCCAGAATGAACAGACAGATGTTGAAATGTTAGCAGAAATTAGGGAAGCTAACAAATTAGGAAACACAATAACAGTGGGTGAAAACTTGAAAAAGTGGAGAACAAATAAGAAAAAATTAAGAGAAAAAGATCTCAAATGTAGTACCCTCTTACTTCCTATTATTTATTTATTTGGATTTTGCTCAGTAGTAGCTCAAGGTGAGTTACATTCTGGTACACTGGATAGTTCTCTGTCCCAGGAGGGCTCATACACAGTGTGCTATGGATTAGAGCTATCCCAGCCATCGGTCATTAAAAATAACTTCGCATTATGTCCAGAATTTATCCCCCCAATATTCAATGCTATTTAACCAGCCAAAAATGGCTCTTGGCTAGTTAAATAGCATTTAACTGGCTATCCACAAATATTCAGTGGGAGAGAGCTGGTTTTCTCCTACTGAACATAGGAGCTGACTCTGTGGGTACTTGAGCACCCCCAATATTGAGAAAATTCCTTGTATGTGTCCAAGGTAGGGTTATTTCCACTGGGCTTAGCACCCCTAATAATTCTGAAAAGTTGGCTCCTATGCTACTGAATATTTGCAGTCAGCACTTAGTGGCTAACCAGTTATATTATTATTAATTTAGATTTTGCTCACACCTTTTTCAATAGTAGCTCAAGGTGAGTTACATTCAGGAACTCTAGATATTTCTCTGTCCTAGGAGGGCTCATAATCTAAGTTTGTACCTGAGGCAATGGAGGGTTAAATGACTTGCCCAAGATCACAAGGAGCAGCAGTGGGATTTGAACTAGCTACCTCTGGATTGCAAGACCAGTGCTCTAACCACTAGTCCACTCCTCCACTCCATGTATTGTATGATATAACTGGTTATCCGCTAATATTCAGCTCAGCGCCAGCTAAGTTTGGCAGCCAAATTGGGCCACTGAAATAGCAGGCCTATCTTTGGCCGCTATAAATTTAACCAGCCAGTGCTGAATATTGGCTTGGCCGGTTAAGTTTAAACCGTCCAAAAATAAACCAGATATTCAATATCTCCAACTTTCAATAATATCTATCATAGTACTAGTGATTTTTATGCAAAGGCTAGAAAACAGGTTACTTATGAGAGGATAACACCCTCAATGATGTCATTCATTCACTAGAATAAACACTGCTATAGTTGGATCCTCGAATCACAATAATTTCTAAATACCACTCAGTTTTTCACATGTCCCACAGCACTTCATACACAGTCACAGGAGAGAGGGTAAAACAGCATACAAGCATAAACAGAAACAGAAAAAAGCAACACTGGGCCTTCAGGATAGAGATTTAAAGGACGACATTTATCTCTATCCTGAAGGCCCAGTGTTGCTTTTTTCTGTTTCCACAGCAGTTCATAAGCAGCGTGAGTACATAGGATTATCAAACTTCTCAACAAAGGCCCTGTTTTGCTAAAAGTTGCTTCAGGAGAAATTCATCTTCTCACATCAATGATCCGTGCTTCCAAAATGGCCGTAGTAAGGTCAGATGCCAACATATACACGTTATGACACCATGCACAACTCCATCTTTAAAACGTCATATCAACATCATCTGAAAACTCACTCAGATAGGTGCAAATTGGAAAAAAACACATTTCATTCAAAATTAGCATTTAATCCATGCAGTTCTACTGTATTCGCTCAAAAAATCCAACGCTGCTCCCACTGCCATAGACAGCGGCAAATTGTTACCACAATGTTTAGAACTTGAAAGCTGCTCCAAAACAATGCAGGTAAAGGAGTTTAAAATCTATGACCCGCCATCAAGCACTGAGCCACCAAGGGTTCCATCATTTTCTAGGCAGAAATGCAATGCATGTTCAATCAGGCACATTTTTAAACACCTAGAAGTCTGTCCCACATACAGAAACTTCCAAGTGCGTTCCAAAATGTAAATCACATTTTGCGACTGACATGTAGTCCACTCTGAGTCCTCTGGGTGGATAAAAAATTAAACAATCAGTTTACATGGAGGAGCATTTTAGAAAGGGCATCCAACTCAAAATGCAGATATACCAATCAGTACATCATAATTTGCATAGATACATATATTAAAATGTTATTATCAACAGATTTCCTTTTAAATTCTAACAATGTCTCCCTAGGATTATAAAGGGCTCATTTTCTAGCTTGTTGATCAATTTATGTGGATACTCACATTCATAAAATTTGTTACATAACCCTTAAGAGGTTTTCCAATATCAAATTTGATTATCAGTTTCATAGTTAAGAAATAACATTTCTTGATGCAAGACTCAAATGAGATCAGGAGAGTCCTCATACCATGATTTATAACTACGCAACAGACCATAATATTTTATTATACTATCAAAGTCTGCATCTTGTTCATGTTAAATCCAGCCTGCCTTTTTCTCTATGATATCATAGAATTTGTGCTTCAAATAGAGAATATTTGAATCTCTAAATATAATCCCTTCTCTATGCAAATTGATAGAAATATTAAGAGACATCTCCTTGTGTTACAAACTTATCCTTGTATTAAAGATGTAGAATGTATTTTTGATTATGAAAAAAATAATCTGAATGATGTTTTGTATAAGACAGATATAGTATCTGCTAGTACTAATTCGATGGTACAAGTTGTTCAGTTTGTCATATCATGCAAGACACTACAGAGTTTATCCACCCCATAGACTCAGAGTATACAAACTGACAGTGCATACCATATATGTCAGTTGCAAAATATGATTTATGTTTTGTGATTTATTTGTAAACTTCTATATATGAGACAGACTTTTAGATGTTTAAAAATGTGCCTGATTGCACCTAGGCATTGCATTTTTGCCCATGAAATGATGGAACCCTTGGTGGCTCAGCACTTGACGGCAAGTCATAGTTTTAACTCCTTTACCTGCATTTGTCTTGGAGCAGCTTTCAACTTCTAAACACTGCTGTACTATTCACCACTGTCTACGGAGATTTTTAGACTAAATACAGTAGAACTGCATGGGTTAAATGATAAACATTGAATGGATTGTGTTTTTTCCAATATGGACCAATCCATATGATTTGATGAAAGAAGTAACAATGCTTGGGCCACTTGACAACAGTGATCATAACATTATCAATTTTAGTAATTTGAGTAATACACAGAAAATCCAGTTCATTAGCATTTAACTGTCAAAAAGGAGATATAAGTGAGGAAAGTGGTAAAAGAAAAATCATAAGATCAGTTGCAAAGGTCAAAAGTTTACATCAGGTATGGATGTTGTTTAAAAATACCATCCTGGAGGTCCAGATCAGACATATTTCACATATTTTAAAAAAGGCAGAAGGAAGGCCAAATGGCAGCCAGCATGGTTAAAAAGTGAGGTGAAGGAGGATATTAGAGCTAAAAGAATATACTTCAGAAAATGGAAAAAGGATCCAAATGAAGATAATAAGAAACAACATAAGGAATGGCAAGTCAAATGAAAAGCACTGATAAGGAAGACAAAGAGAGACTGAGGCAAAAACACTAAATAAAAACTTTTAGGGTACATTTGAAACAAAGAACTAGTAAGAGAATTAGTTGGACCACTAGATGATTGAGGGGTAAAATGGGCACTCAGGAAGGAAAAGGACATAGCAGAGACACTAAGGCGTGCTTTTACTAAGGTGCACTAATGGATTTAGTACTAAGGGGTCCTTTTACAAAAACATGCTAGCATTTTTAGCACATGCATTAAATATGCATACGCCCTATGGGCATCTCTAATGTTTAGCGCATGCTAATCATTATCATTTATTTACTAAACCATTACTTATTGCATCAGCAAAACAGAACGGTTTATATTGTAAAAAAATATACATTTAAAACACAAAACACAAACTAAGAAATCCATTAGCACGTGCTAAAAATGCTAGCGCGTCTTTGTAAAAGGACCCATCAATGATAAGAAGCCCTATATCAAGTGCTACAAATAAACATTATATTCCTATGGGTGTCTTATCATTTAGCGTGTGCTAATCATTAGTGTGCACTAAATCTGTTAGCACGCCTTAGTAAAGACCCTAAATGAATTCTTTGCTTTGGTCTTCACAGAGAAAGGTGTGAGAGAGAAAGAAACCAGAACTGGGATTTAATGGTGATGAGTTGGAATAACTGAAACAAATGTCTATAAACCTGGAAGATATAATAGAGCTAATTGACAAACTAAAAAGTAGCAATTCAACTGTCCAAGATGGCATATGTGGTACTCAATTATATTATAACTTATTTGGAACTTATCCTTTAACATCAAGTGTGGTACCTGAAGATTAGAGGGTAGCCAATGAAACGCTAATTTTTAAAAATGGTTCCAGAGTTGACTCAGGACATTATAGATCAGTGAACTTCATGTCACTGCCAGGCAAAATGGTAGAAACTATTATAAAGATCAAAATTACTGAGCATATACATAAGATTGGATTAATGGCACAAAGTCAACATGAATAAAACCAAAAGTCTTGGCTCATCAATCTGCTACATTTTGGGTGAAAAAAGCTGAGCCGGTTAATACCGTATTGTGTATTTGGATTTTTAGAACGCATTTGACAAAGTACCTCATGAAGGACTCCTGAGGAAAATAAAAAGTCATAGGTAGGAGACAGTGAGGGGCATAATCGAACGTGAACGCCTATCACAATGGGCATCTATGTCCGAAAACGGGTACATGAAGAGGCGGGACAGACCGTATTTTCGAAAAAATGGACGTTTTTGAGCTGGGCGCTTTTTTTTTTTAGCAATAATGGAAACTAAAAATGCCCAGCTCAAAAACGTCCTAATCCAATCCATTTGGTCGTGGGAGGGGCCACGATTCGTAGTACACTCGTCCCCCTGACATGCCAGGACACCAAATGGGCACCCTAGAGGTCAGTGCGGTGGACTTCAGACAACGCTCCCACATGCATAGCTCCCTTACCACGGGTGATGAGCCCCCAACCCCCTTCCCCAAAACCCACTACCCACAAATGTACAACTCTACCATAGCTCTTAGGGGTGAAGGGGGCACCTACATGTGGGTACAGTAGGTTTTGCAGGCCTCCCATTTACCAGCACAAGTGTTACAGGTAGGGGGGGGGGTGGGCTTTGGTCCGCCTGGCTGAAGTGCACTGCGGTACCCACTAAAAGTGCTCCAGGGACCTGCATACACGCAGGCCTCTAGGACTGGTTGCTGCTATATAACATTGGCACAGCAGTTGACACCCGAAGACTAATCTCTCCGAAAACGTCCTTTATTGGAATAAGCACGCTTACTCACAGTTAACTGCAGATCAGAGGTTGTGCCCCACTGGCAACGAGTCTCCCTGGTACTGAGATGAGCAGTAGGTCAGAGCTGGCAGAATGCTGTACAATGCCCTCTTTCAGCCACATTCAAGGGAAGAACTAAGTTCTGTAACATGGCTAACACGTGAAAGGGATCTAAAACTGGCTTACAAAAATGGCCACTACCTCATGGACTACCGGAAACAAAACAGGGCACACTCTGTCCCAGTAAGCAGGGGGGAAAGCACCATGGGAGTAGAGCCTACCAACTACCAACATCGTGAGCATTTGCCACAAGCTAGTGGAATCATGGAGCCCAATACCCTACACCCACCACAATGCATTGCTGATGTGACTCTGCAGTGCACATAACAGAAAAGGTGTCACACTCACCCGAGAGCCACATCAGAACCAGGGAAAGGCTGTCACAGGATAGAACACATTCTGCTGTCATGGAGGTGGGTACGGCATTTGAGGCTGGCATAGAGGCGGCTGGAAAAAAAGTTTTTTTAAAGTGGGGTTTTTTGGTGGGAGGGGGTTAGTGACCACGGGGGGAATCCGGGGAGGTCATCCCCGATTCCCTCCAGTGGTCATCTGGTCAGTTGGGGCACTTTTTTGGGACCTGTTCGTGAAAAAAAGGGTCCAAAAAAAGTGACCCAAAATCGCGGTAAAAATGCCTTTTTTTTTTCGATTATCAACTAAAGACGCCCATCTCTCCTCAGCCGATAACCACGCCCCAGTTCCGCCTTCACCATGCCTCCAACATGCCCCCGTCAACTTTACCCATTTCCGCGACAGATTGCAGTTGGAAACGCCCAAAATCGGCTTTCAATTATACCGATTTGGGCGCCCACGGGAGAAAGACGCCCATCTCCCGATTTGGGTTGCAATATAGGCATTTTTCTCTTTCGATTATAAGCTGGAGTGTCCTATTGTAGAGTAACAACTGGTTAAAAGAAAACAGATAGTAGGGTTAAATGGTCAATATTCTCAATGAAGAAAGGTGAATTGTAGGGTTTCCCAGGGATCTGTACTGGGACCACTGCTTTTTAACATATTTATAAATGAATGAGCAAGAGGAATAATGAGTGACGTTCACTGCTTCTTAGCATATTTACAAATGAACTGGAAACAGGAATAAGCGAGGTGATCAAATTTGATGATAAAGTTATTCAAAGTTGTTAAATCAAAAGAGGATTCTGAGAAATTTAAAAAGGACCTTACAAGACTGGGTAACTGGGTATCCAAATGGTAGATAAATTTAATGTGAGCAGTGCAGAGATGCACGTGAGGAAGAAGAACCTTAACTATAGCTGCATAAAGCAAGATTCCATATTAGGAGTCACCGCCCAGGAAAAGGATTTAGGTGTCATAATTGATAATATGTTCACATCCTCTACTCAGTGTGCAGTGGTGGATAAGGAAGCTGACAATGTTAGAAACTAGAAAGTATTAAAAGAGGAATGGAGAATAAAACAGAGAATGTTATAATGCCTTTGTATTGCTCTATGGTGCAACTGCACCTTTAATATTGTGTGCAGTTCTGGTCACCGCATCCCGAATAAGATATAGCAGAATTAGAAAAGGTATGAAGAAGGACAACCAAAATGATAAAGCAGATGGGATGACTCCCCTTTGAAGTAAGATTAAAGAGGCTAGGGCTTATAAGCTTAGAGAAAAATGGCTAAACGGAGATATGATAGAGGTCAATGAAATCATTATGGATAGGCCTTGTCAATCCTGGCTTTACCCTATTAATATCTATGAATATTGTCTAAGAGGAGATCATTTCTATATCCATGTATTCAGAGGGGTAATACATGGTAATTGAGTTGGACTATACTTGATAATGGAGTGTCTTGGTAACTCTAGGTTAGATGAGTTATGACTCTGAACAAGTTCAGTTTTGCAACCACCATTTCTGTTACTCATCCTTACCTATTTAAGATGAAAATTTCTCAGAAAACGCTTTCTACCAGCCTAAATTGCCAGACTTAATTGGGCAGACTTAAACGGTCTGTGCCAGAGCCAGTGGTGGGAGGTGGGACTGGTGGTTGGGAGGTGGGGATGGTGCTGGGCAGACTTATACGGTCTGTGCCAGAGCCGGTGGTGGGAGGCGGGGATAGTGCTAGGTAGACTTATACGGTCTGTGTCCTGAAAAGGACAGGTACAAATCAAGGTAAGGTATACACAAAAAGTAGCACATATGAGTTTATCTTGTTGGGCAGACTGGATGGACCTTGCAGGTCTTTTTCTGCCGTCATCTACTATGTTACTATGTTATAATAGAACTTGCCGTCTGTGCTGGTTTTCTCTTCTTTTACTCTTTCTTGTCCTTATATGAGTATTGCAATTGTTCCTTTTGGGAGGATACATTTTAGTTGTTCTTTTCGGGAGAATACATTTTAGCCCCTGAAGCAGCCCTCTGTGGGCGAAACACGGCCTGTGCCGGGCAACTTTCTTATATATGATATCTCTACTAAAAACCTTTGGATGTCACTTTGATCTGCTCGTTTATTGTCCATGTTGGATCTTGCAGATCGCTTGCCTTGTTGTTTTTTGGGACCCTAATAATAATACTGTACATGGGCTATGGCTAAAATTATGCACATATTTATTTTAAAACAAAAGGGTCACAAAGCAAATAAAAATCAGGGATAAGACTACAAAATGTAGATCAGAACCAAAGAACAGAAAATATGATTATTTGAGATCAGCAGTACTTTGGCAGATTATCTAATGTTTCTTTGTTCAGTGGAATCTGGATTCCATGCCATATGTGTTCAGTCAGACTTACCCAGGGATATGATAAGGATCAGGTGTGAAAAGGTGGTTCTTCTGAGCTCGTATCATTCCAGCATCCTGAGGTGTAACATAGCTAGAAAGAGCTAGTTGCAGTGGGGGTGGCAGGAGTAAAGCAGCAGTTACCAAGCAACCATTATGAACAAGGGATAGGGCACAACATCAGCAGCAATCATACATTAATCCTTGTGCTTCACTGTATTACTGTGAAGCTAGTTAAAAAAAAAATCATTTTCTATCCCAGTAGGAGACTATTTATGGACCCTATAGTACTTAAACTGTGAGGAAGACAATATGATTAGATTAGATTAGACACCCCCTCCAACTGCACCACCACTACCACCATGATGACCATACCACTAATTAGAGTAGGTGGCTGAGAACACTCTAGCTTACTTAGGCAAACAATTTTTTGACTCTGCCTGTTTCTTCCTCTCCAATACTTTTGGTTCAAGTGTAATTGGTCCCTGCTGGGCCTACAATGCTATGAGTTTTCAGATGATCAGAGCATGGCATGGCATGGCACCCATATGCTGGAATGAAGGGTGGCACACAGTGGAGGATTCTCCCCAGAGATCATACAGCAAAGTCCTAAGGCAAGCAGAATCAGCTCCTGTTTAGTTCAGGTGTTTGATGCTTTCAAAATTTGGCACCCAACCAGTTTTCTATCCTAAATCCATTTCTGGTTCAGAGGTTCCCCCCCCCCCCCCCCACCCCCCAATTTGATCTGACTGAGCTGGAATGTTTTTGCTAATAGTTGCACTTATTTATTCTTTTTTTTTAGGGTGGGTAAGGAAAAAGGGGAGGCATTGCATAACTCAGAAGAAATACTACTACTACTACTTGACATTTCTAAAGCGCTACTAGGGTTACGCAGCACTGTACAATTTAACATAGAAGGACTGTCCCTGCTCAAGGAGCTTACAATCTAAAGGACAAATGTACAGTCAGTCAAATAGGGGCAGTCAAATTGGGGCAGTCTAGATTTCCTGAAAGGTCTAAAGGTTAGGTGCCGAAAGCAACATTGAAGAGGTGGGCTTTGAGCAAAGATTTGAAGATGGGTAGGGAGGGGGCTTGGCATAAGGGCTCAGGAAGTTGATTCCAAGCATAGGGTGAGGCGAGGCAGAATGAGCGGAGCCTGGAGTTGGCGGTGGTAGAGAAGGGTACTGAGAGGAGGGATTTGTCCTGTGAGCAGAGGTTACGGGTGGGAACGTAAGGGGAAATGAGGGTAGAGAGGTAATGAGGGGCTGCAGACTGAGTGCATTTGTAGGTAAGAAGGAGAAGCTTGAACTGTATGTGGTATCTGATCGGAAGCCAGTGAAGTGACCTGAGGAGAGGGGTGATATGAGTATATCGGTTCAGGCGGAATATAAGACGTGCAGCAGAGTTCTGAACGGATTGAAGGGGGGATAGATGGTTAAGTGGGAGGCCAGTGAGGAGTAGGTTGCAGTAGTCAAGGCTTGTCAAAAGTGGTAAATCTGAGCCGTCTCATTTAAATTATGTGGACCTAGATAAGCCAGTTAAAGTTTGCCATTATTATAGAAACAGCTATTAAATGGGCCCAACAAGGTGGCCAGAGCCCCACCTGCCACTCTGTGCAGGTTACACTCCTTCATTGAACATAAGTATTGCAAACAGGGCAGTTGGCAATTTGTCATCATACCAACTACTTATATGAAGCAATCATCAAACACAATACCACAGCAACATGCCAATAGTCCAAAAAGTTATTATTATGGCTGCAGCATAGTCACATTCATTATCAATGTATTATTGAACCAACAATCCAACAATATTGCTAACTAACATTTAATCACTAAGCCTTAAGATGTCTTCTCCTCTAGGGCTCCCAATTTTTTTGACAAAGAAAAATCTAAAACCTGCCCTGTTCTATGTTCCTCCCTTGACATAACCATGCCTCTTTTTTGCCATGCCCCATGACCCTTCCCAAGTCCCTTGCCACACCTACTCTTGCCCCTTTCCTGCCCCTCTGCCACCAACTGCACACACTAGGCATGCCATCTCAGAAGAGAAAACTGCCACATGTACCTATGTTCTGATTATTTCACAAATTTTACATAACAGAAACAGGCAAAAATCTTTTATGAATATGTAATCCAGATAAACCAAGTACTCTATGGCAAGTATATTTTTCAAACTTTTTATTAATTTTTAAAACACCACAGGGTGGAGCCATGCAGCAAGATGGCCATGGCTCTCTGAGCTTCATCTGTTCCTGTGCTGCCTGTGATATGTGAACTGGTCACCCTTCCAGGACCTGGCCAGGGCTGATCCTGCTTAGCTTCCTTCACAAATGTTCACCAACACCAGGCTTCTTATCCTATATAATAAAATGCACCTCCAACGTTCTGAGGCTGGCAGCGTGGACAAAACCTTGAAGCATTCGTGCTCACTGCTTCTGTATGGTGCATCACCCAAGCCCCTCCCCTGCCAATCTGCGAGCCAAGCAGGGGGAGGAGTAGGGAAACACGCTCCGCGTGACGTCTCTGCAGCCACTCCTCCTCTCCCCTCTACGTCACTGCCCCTGGAGGAAGACCCCGGAGGAGCGCAGCGACGTAAGAGGGGAGAGGAGGAGCGGCTGCAGAGACATCAGCCAATCTGAGATGGCTGTCTATGGAGGTGCGTTTTAGTTTTAAAAACTTTGTATTGTTTTCTTCTTTTGATACCAGCTGCTGCTGCTCAACAGGAGAAGCAGCAGCGCCAGACACCATTAGTATTAGCGGTTGCGAGTGGCAAGGGGGTTGATGTGGGCGGGGGGAGGGGCTTGGTGATATGCCGGGCGGCGGGGTTGGGTGATGCGCCAAGGGGGGAGGGGCTTGGTGATGCACCATTACAGAGGGCCTTGGGTGATGCGCCGGGAGGGGAGGGGAGTGTCGCTGGACATGGGTGGCTGGAAGGGGGCAGGGCATAGGCGCCCTGTATAAGAGGCTTGGGGAGCCCAACCGTGACCTTCCCCACCTGCCTCCTCCTCGAATTTAGCCCCGGATCAGCCATTAACAAAATTGTATCTTCTGCTGGTGCCTACCCCCCACTGAGCCCGCTCACTTCCTTTCTTACCAGCTCTGCCGGAACCCCCCCCCCCCCCCCCCCCCCCCCCCCCGTAACTTCCTGCATGGTATGTTCCGACAGCAGAGCCTGGGGCTGTGACTGTGAGCCTGAGTGTTGCAGCATGCAGCTCTTTTCAGTCAGTCACCAACCGAACCAGGGAGGGAGGTAGAGGATCGAGCAAGCTGGCAAGTGTTGGAAGGGGGAGGAGCAGGAGGAGTATTTGGGTCTCGTTTTGCTTTGCTTTGCTGAACAAGAGAGGGTGGTTATAATCAAGAGTCCTAGGAGGAGATTTAGCAGTGCATTAACACATGGTACTGCCTGGTCACCTGATTATGAAAATATATAGGTGCTTCATTGAGCAATTCTTAAGACTTGTTTTTGTGAAATAGGAAATGATGGTGACTGGTGAGGGAGGAGAAACAGAGGGGTGATGATGCAGTGGATGATGAAGGGAGGAGAGAAAGATGGGGAGAGATGGTGGTGTGGGCAAGACAGTGGGGCAGTGTTGGATTGGGGCAGAGAGAGAGGTTTTAAAAGTTAAAATAAAAGTAAATATTTTATTTCATGCAGATCTCTTTTGTTTGAACATAACTAAATGGGCTATAAGCCCCTAATGCAGTCCATTGGTTTTCTTATATTTTGTCCTTGTGATGACTTATACTGTGCCAAAATTGAAAACTCTAACTGGTCATTAATAAAAGGAGCTCATTGTGAACACTATCCACCCTAAAAGGTTGTTTTGTGGCTGTACATGAGGAATTGTGATATTATGATCCCTTGTTTCAAATTGTTAACGGTCTGTATTTTCCATATGGGTGGTATATTAAGGTCTGCCCAGTGTAATATTTACAGTGCTGCCTTTTCATGCATAATGGTTTTGCTTTTTGAGTCCTCAGAGTTAGTGCTGTTATGGTACAGTAAGGTTCTGAGTGTGTTTTTGCACGTTTGTGCATAATGTTTGTGGTTGAGGGATTGTGTGTTGGCCTTACTGAAATGGATGGAAATAGCAGTGTTTAGTAATTGATAACATTTTTGAATAGTATACATTGGTTAATATATGCTTTGAGCAACCACTTTATTCTTTGACATGTGATACATATCTAATATCTAAATTTAATAAAAGATATTAATTGTGACTGTTTTACTTTTTTTCTGTGTGTTGTCTAATTATGGATGTAAGCCGCATCCCTGGCACCACCCCTAACCCCGCCCCCTTTAGCCTCCCCAAACAGTTGGGCCATCGACCGCCTATGGGGCAGGGGGAGGGGAAGGTTGCTGCACATGGGTGGCTGCAGGGGGGCAGGGAAGAGGGAGATGGGGAGGGGGTCCTGAGACCACATGGGTGGCTGCAGGGGGGGGACAGGGGACACAGGAGGGACACTGCAGGGGGGCAGGGGGAGATGAGGGTTGCTGCACATGGGTGGCTGCAGGAGGGACGGGGATAGGTGGGTCGCTGGACATGGGTGGCTACAGGGAGGGCCAGGGGAAAGGAGAGGAAGGTCATTGGACATGGGTGGCTGCAGGGGAAAGGAGGGTCGCTGGACATGGGTAGCTGCAGGGGGACAGGAGGGTTGCTGGACATGGGTGGCTGCAGGGGGGGCAGGGACAGAGGAGGGTCGCTGGACATGGGTGGCTGCAGGGGTGAGAGAGGAGGGACGCTGCACATGCGTGCCTGCAGGGGGAGAAGAGGATTGGTGGGGAGGGGGTCCTGAGACCACATGGGTGGCTGCAGGCGGGGCAGGGGAGACAGGAGGGACGCAGCAGGGGGAGAGGAGGGTTGATGGACATGGGTGTCTGCAGGGGGGCAGACGAGAGGAGGGTCGCTACACATGGGTGGCTGCAGGGGGATGCTGGACATGGGTGGCTGCAGGGGGGCAGGGGGAGAGGAGGGTCGCTGCACATAGGTGGCTGCAGGGGGGCAGGGGAGAGGGAGGGGGTGAGGCGGTTCCTCAGACCACACACTCACTCACTCTCTGTCTCTCACATACACTCTCTCTGACACACTCACTGTCTATCACACTGTCTCTGTCACACACACACTCTCTATCTCTTTGTCCCTCTCTCTCACACACAGTCTCACACACACAGACACTCTGTCTATCACACAATCTCTTTCACACACAAACACACACACACTCTGTCTCTCTCTCACATTCTCTCTCTGACACACACGCTCCATCTCTCACACACACTTTCTGAAACATACACTCCGACGAGGAAAACCTTGCTAGCGCCCGTTTCATTTGTTTCGGAAACGGGCCTTTTTTACTAGTAACCACATAATCTTCATGGCTTATTTCTTCTTCAACTTAAACATAGCAAAAAAGCACTTTACTCAGAGTCTTCTAATTAAACCCTTTTCATACTTAAAGCAGTTCCTCAAACTTTCCCAGTTCAAACAGCCCAACAAAAGCATTTACTTTTCTTTCTCAGAGGGCTGTCACCTTTGCAGCAGAGAGCTCCTCCAGCGCTTCCATCTCCTTTCAAAACCCAGGTAGGTATAAGGTGGTTGATTAGCTTATCTACTACTACTACTACTACTACTACTATTTAGCATTTCTATAGCGCTACAAGGCGTACGCAGCGCTGCACAAACATAGAAGAAAGACAGTCCCTGCTCAAAGAGCTTACAATCTAATAGACAAAATAAAGTAAGCAAATCAAATCAATTAATGTGAACAGGAAGGAGGAGAGGAGGGTAGGTGGAGGCGAGTGGTTACAAGTGGTTACGAGTCAAAAGCAATGTTAAAGAGGTGGGCTTTCAGTCTAGATTTAAAGGTGGCCAAGGATGGGGCAAGATGTAGGGGCTCAGGAAATTTATTCCAGGCCTAGGGTGCAGCGAGACAGAAGGCGCGAAGTCTGGAGTTGGCAGTAGTGGAGAAGGGAACAGATAAGAAGGATTTATCCATGGAGCGGAGTGCACTGGAAGGGGTGTAGGGAAGGACGAGTGTGGAGAGATACTGGGGAGCAGCAGAGTGAGTACATTTAAAGGTTAGTAGAAGAAGTTTGAACAGGATACGAAAACGGATAGGGAGCCAGTGAAATGACTTGAGGAGAAGGGTAGTATTAGTAAAGCGACCTTGGCGGAAGACGAGACGGGCAGCAGAGTTTTGAACCGATTGGAGAGGGGAGAGGTGACTAAGTGGGAGGCCAGCAAGAAGCAGATTGCAGTAGTCTAAATGAGAGGTGACAAGGGTGTGGATGAGGGTTTTGGTAGAGTGCTCGGAAAGAAAGGGGCGGATTTTACGGATGTTGTAAAGAAAGAAACGACAGGTCTTGGCGATCTGCTGGATATGAGCAGAGAAGGAGAGAGAAGAGTCAAAGATGACCCCAAGGTTTCGAGCTGAGGAGACAGGGAGAATGAGAGAGTCATCAACAGAAATAGAAAACGGGGGGAGTGGGGAGGTGGGTTTGGGGGGAAAAATGGGAAGCTCGGTTTTGATCATGTTTAATTTCAGGTGGCATTGAGACATCCAGACAGCAATGTCAGATAAGCACGCTGAAACTTTGGTTTGGATGTAAGGTGAGATATCAGGGGTAGAAAGGTAGATTTGGGAGTCATCAGTATAGAGATGGTAGGAAAAGCCATGGGATGAGATTAATGAACTAAGGGAAGAAGTGTAGATAGAAAAGAGAAGGGGACCAAGAACAGAACCCTGAGGTACCAGGCAGGACCCAGCCCATAACCACCTACACCTGTTTCCAGCCCATGACTCTCCCTGGTCCTAGCAACCTCCACCTGACCATTCCCCTACTGGCTCCCTCTAGTGACTCATCCTGGGCATTTCCCCCCATTTCTATGGAAACAGCGCCCTCTAGTGGCCTACCCAGGACAGGACAGCCCCATACTCTTCACAGATAATATGATGCCCAAGGGGGAGGTGAGCACTCTGTGAAGGGGAACAATTTACCGACTCTAGGAAGAGTGGACCATGTGAGCCTCTAGCACTTTCACTCATCCAGAATTGATGATACTATTCTTGATGCCTAGTATTGTCTAGGGGGGAGCTAGATACACTTCTCAGTTACATGCTGCTTATTTTGAGGACACTATCACAGATTGATCCTCCCGAGATTTAAGAATTTAATTGAATTCTTACTTGAGTTGTCGGGGAAGGGGAGAATGATTTGGGGGTGGGGGTGACATGGGTCTGCCAGGGAAGTATTCACACGGAAATGGGGTTATTCTTGTGGGGATGGGTTAGGGTTTGCATCTTAGGGGTGGGAAGGTTCAGGGGGTGTTGGGGCTAGGGTATGCACATGGGACTTTAGGGCCTGCAAAGGTTTTGGGGTCATCGGTTAGCTTTATAGGTTGAGGTTGAAGCCTGGCCCTGGTTCATATTTTGCAAGTGGGGGGAGCTGGAAGCTGGGACAGCCCTCCCTATTGTAGGCATTCTAGAGTTCTTGCTCTTATTGAGGTCTCAATTTTCCGCTCATTTATAGATGCCTCTTAAAATAGTATCCTGGAATGTGAGACCCCACCTGGAGTACTGTGTTCAGTTTTGGAGGCCATGTCTTGCTAAGGATGCAAAACGACTTGAAGCAGTGAAAAGAAAAGTTACAAAATGATATGGGATTTGCGTTACAAGACATATGAGGAGAGACTTACTGATCTGAACATGTATACCCTGGAGCAAAGGAGAAACGGGTGATATGATACAGATGTTCAAATATTTGAAAGGTTTTAATCTACAATCAAACCTTTTCTGGAGATGGCAAGAGAGTAGAACTAGAGGACATGAATCAAGGTTGAAGGGGGCCAGACTCAGGAAAAATGTCACGAAGTATTTTTTTACGGAGAGGGTGATGCATATTTGGAATGCCCTCCTGTGGGAGCTGGTGGAGTAATGAAATTCAAAAAAGAGTGAGATTAGCACAAAGCAATCCTTTCAGAAGGAATGGATCCACAGAAACTTAGCGAAGATTGGGTGGCAACACCAGTAATTGAAACAAAGCTAGTGCTGGGCAGACTTCTATGGTCTGTGCCCTGAAAATGGCAAGAACAAATCAAGGTCAGGTATACATATAAAGTAGCACATACAATGAGCTTATCTTTGGCAGACTGGATGGACTGTACAGGTCTTTATCTGCCGTCATCTATTATGTCACTAACCAGCTTATTTTTGAAGGAGATCGCCGGCGATCTTCCGATACAAATCGGGAAATGGCCGGCCATCTCCTGAAGCCGGCAAACTCAGTATAATCGAAAGTCGATTTTCACCGGCTTCAACTGCTTTCTGTCGCAGAGCCAGCCAAAGTTAAAGGGGGCGTTTCGGCAGGCTATGGAAGGCGGGACAGGGGCGTGGTTACGAGATGGCCGGCTTCGGCCAATAATGGAAAAAAGAAGGCTGGCTCTGACGAGCAGTTCGCCAGCTTCACTTGGTCCATTTATTTTTAGGACCAAGCCTCAAAAAAGTACCCCAACTGAGCAGATGACCACCTGAGGGAATCGAGGATCACCTCCCCTTACTCCCCCAGTGGTCACCAAACCCCTCCCACCCCAAAAAAGTTAAAAATCATTTTTTGCCAGTCTCAAATGTCATACCCAGCTCCATGACAGCAGTATTGTAGGAATATATGAAAGACAAGTGCTGCATGCATTAACTGTCAACAATTCTATGAGCTATGATGTCATTGGATATAGTGTAATGTCTTGTGGGTGTGTCTGAGTCACTCTAGTTGCTCTAAGAGTGAGTCAGTCTGTGTCAGCATAAGATGGTGTTAGCAATCTCTCTTCAAGCTGTATGATAACCAACTGACAGAATTTTGTATTCAGTAGTTTTACCATGTCTACTGCAAGTATGATGTAAATAGTTATCTGAAGAAACTGTAAGTAAACATCATTTTTGTTTGGAAGTTAAAGAAGAGAGAGTAATTGAATCTTTTATTCAAGAGTCTGTGAGAGAGAGAGAGAGAATTTAAATTTAAAAAAAATGGGAGTTAACACTTCTAAAGCTCTGCTGCGTATGGGCTAAATCTGCTGAAGTAAAAGTCAATTTTTTCATTTCTCCCCATCATATTGGGTTATGGGCCCAGACCACTAAAATAAAAAAAAAAGAAAACATTAAGACATTTTTTTTATCTCTCCACACAAAAAAAAATAAAAAAACAAAACAAGATGGCAGCTGCACCATTACTATGTTCTCTCAAAGTGCCCCAACTGAATGAATATAACTATATTCAGTGGGAGATGAGATTTAAATGTATTATTGAAGCAAAGAAGCTAAATATATGTTTGGATCAAGTAAGAAATGCTGACAATTTTGAAGAATGGAATACTGCAGACTGTTATGTCAAATGTATACTATATGAAGCTCTGACAGAGAAACAGGCAATATTGATTGATGGAACAGACACCTCAAAAGAAATATTGCAAAAATTGAAAACCATGTATGGTACTTCATATACAAAACAACAGCCTATATGGTTATCAGAAATAATTCAATTGAAGTTGAATGACAAGAAAAAATGTAATGATCATATAACACATTTAATGTCATTATTTAAGAAGCTAGAATTATCGGGTATACCTATCTGCGATGCTTTAAAGAGAGCTTTTATGTTTACATCTGTGTCTAAAAGTTTTGAAGTATTCAGGACAGTGAATGAAGCAATTGAAGGACAATCTTTTGAACAGGCTGTCTCTAAGCTTAGACAAGAATGTATTATAACAGAGGAGATCTGTTCACCAAGAGAAATTAACCAGAATGAAACATTTTTCTCAGCGATGCATAGTAGGAGGCGGAGCTATAATGAAAAAAGCCTGCCCAGAAACAAGCTGATTTGCTATTCATGTGGTAAAGAGGGACATGTATCAAAATACTGTAACAAGAAAAACCACACCCTTTCTAGCTCATTTAAGCCAATGGAGAATAAGCATGGTCAAAGAAGAAATTATGACCATGACAACAGTAAGAATAAGAGCTGTATAATGACAGAAAAATCTTTTAATATAATGAAGAACACTTCAGATAAAAATAGTTGGATATTAGATTCTGGCAGCACAAAACATATAACCAATAATAAAGAATTTTTCACAGATATGAGACCAGAAGATGGTAGTCTTCACACAGCAAATGCTGGCTCAACAATGATCAAAGCAAAAGGAAATGGACATTTAAAATGCATAGTATCAGATGGAGTCAAAAAAACTCTTGTAAAAGATGTCTTATATGTTCCACGAGCAGTTTGTAATATGCTCAGTGTATCAGCATTAGACAAGAGGTTTTTCAATTCATTTTGAAAATAGTAAATGTACAATTTCTGATGGTAATGAAATTTATGCTGAAGGTTATATGAATAACAATGTCTATAAGTTAAACATTACAGGTGAATCATCACATCTTATAAAAACAAAGAAGAATACAGAATGTAATCTTGAGACCTGGCATCGTCGAATGAGACACAGAGATCCAAAGGTGATCTTGGAGCTGCAAAGTAAGCAACTTGCAACAGGCATAAAAATAAGTGCCAGTAATGGTAAGATGGAAAAATGCATAGATTGTATTACTCAAAAGGGGGTAAGACCCTCATTTCCATCATATAAAGGAAAAAGAAGTAGTAAAATACTGGACTTGATACATAGTGACTTATGTGGACCATTTAATATTCCATCACTAGGGAATAACAAATATGCATTAATATTTGTGGATGATTTCTCTAGATACTGTATGGCCTATCTATTAAAAGAAAAGAATCAAGTTGCTGATATGTTAAAGAAGTTTGTAGCCTTGGTAAACAATAAATTTGATAAAAAACCAAAGATTCTACAGACTGACAACGGTGGTGAGTTTACTTCACATACCATACAAACATTTCTAGAACAAGAAGGTATTCAGCATATAAAGACAGTTGCATATACACCAGAACAAAATTCTGTAGCTGAAAGAAAGTTCAGATCGCTTGTAGAAATGACAAGATGTATGCTATCTGATAGTAATCTTCCAAAGAGATTATGGGGAGAAGCAGTTCTCACAGCAGTATACCTACAGAACAGACTACCTACAAAAGGGACTGATCGCACCCCACATGAAATGTGGCATAGTAAAAAGCCAAATCTGTCACATATAAGAATATTTGGAAGTACAGCATATGCTCATGTGCCGAAACAGAAGAGACATAAGCTGGATTCCACAACAGAAAAAGGAATTCTAGTGGGCTATGATTCAGGTCACAAAGGTTATAGAATTCTGAATCTAAACACTGGATTTGTTGGTGTAAAACACATCACATATTTTGATGAAAATAAAAAAATTGATAAAGACTGGAAAATTCCAAATGAACCTTATCATCCAGAATATGAAAAGAAACCAATAATCAATATCCCGGTGATTATAAACACTAACATACCAGAATTGTCTGATAATAATTTTTCTGATTCTAATGAGGAACAGGAAAATGAAATAGATACAGAAAGTGTTTATACTGAAGACAGTACCACTGATGAAGGGGAAATGATTGGAGATAGAATCTCGATCTCAGATGACAAGGAGAGGTCAGACCAACAAAATGTCAGACGCTCATCCAGAGAAAATCAAGGTAATCCACCCCAAAGACTATCTTATTTAACAACTTCTGATGATGCACAAGAACCTTTAACTTGGGATGAAATTGATCAAATGTCTGAAAAAGAAGCAGAAGAATGGAAAAAAGCTGCACAAGATGAAATCGACGCGTTGCATAAAAACAAAACGTGGAACTTAACTGAATTACCCCATGGCAAAAAGGCCATAGGATGCAAGTGGGTATTTAAGTTGAAAAGAAATGCACAAGGACAAGTAGAAAGATATAAAGCCAGACTGGTAGCAAAAGGTTATCTTCAAAAATATGGTGAAGATTATGATGAAGTATTTGCACCAGTAGTGAAACACACAACAATCAGAACTCTCCTAAGCATAGCTGCATCAAAGAAAATGCAAGTGAAACACATAGATGTTAAAACAGCATTTCTTCATGGAGCTATATCTGAAGACTTGTATATGAAACAACCAGAAGGTTTCATAGATACAAATAACAGTCATTTAGTGTGTAAACTGAACAAAGGTTTATATGGTTTAAAGCAAAGTGCAAAATGCTGGAATGAGAAAATGCATGAAATGTTAACTGATTTAGATTTTAAGCAAGGAGAAGCAGATAAATGCTTGTATACTAGACAAAAGGAAGGTCATTGTGTGTACATTTTAGCATTTGTAGATGATTTGCTTATAGCAAGTGAAAGTGAAAAAGAGTATAAAGACATTGTAAAGTGTTTAAATCAGAATGTTGAAATAACTGAACTTGGAAATGTGTCATACTATTTAGGTATGAATATTGAAAAACAGAAAGATGGTTCTTATTTAATAAGTCAGAAACAAAAGATTAATAATCTTATTGAAAGTATGGGTATGCAGGAAGCACACTCAGTAGGTTCACCTATGACCACAGATTTTCAGAGGGATGAAACTGAAAGGGAACCATTACCAGATAACATTCTATACAGATCTGCAATAGGAAAACTTTTGTATCTAACTACCACTTACAGAGTTGATATAGCGAATGCTGTAGGAATTTTAAGTAGAAGAGTGAACAAGCCTACTAAGACTGACTGGACTGCTGTAAAAAGAGTGGTAAGATATTTGAAAGGTACAATTGACTGTAAATTGGTGATTCCGGTAAATAGTAATCAGAAATTGATTTGTTACTGTGATTCTGATTGGGCTGGAGATCATTCAGATTACAAATCCACAAGTGGGTATGTGTTTATGTATGGAAAAACATCTATTTCATGGGCAAGTCATAAACAAACCATTGTAAGTTTATCATCCACAGAAGCAGAATATGTTGCTGTGTCTGAAGCATGTCGTGAACTAATGTGGATAGAAAAACTGTGTACAGATTTTGGTATAGAACAGCAGAGACCGATACAGATTTTTGAAGACAATCAAAGCTGTATAAGGTTGTCAATAAATGACAGGGTACAGTCTAGAACAAAACATATTGCAACAAAATTCCATAATGTCAGAGAATTGTCAAGGCAAGGAGTAATAAGTTTGCAATATAAACAAACTGACCAAATGATTGCTGATATCTTGACGAAACCGCTAGCTGTAAGAAATTTTGAAAATCTACGAGAAAAGCTAGGACTGTATGTATATAAATAAATATATAAGAATTAAATTGTTGGACAATAATGCATGTGAAGGGGTATGTAGGAATATGTGAAAGACAAGTGCTGCATGCATTAACTGTCAACAATTCTATGAGCTATGATGTCATTGGATATAGTGTAATGTCTTGTGGGTGTGTCTCTCTAGTTGCTCAAAGAGTGAGTCAGTCTGTGTCAGCATAAGATGGTGTTAGCAATCTCTCTTCAAGCTGTATGATAACCAACTGACAGAATTTTTGTATTCAGTAGTTTTACTATGAGGGGCATAATGGAAAGATCGTCCAAGTACGAATTAGGACGTTCTTACGAAAACGTCCAAAAATAGACCTGTATAATGGAAAAATAGTGTGGGCGTTTTTCGATAATCGATTATCCCTGTAAGAAAACAATCAAATGACGAGTGCATAAGCGTGACTAAATTGGGCGCCCTAAGATGGTCGATTATTGCAGGTGCAAACGACCAAATCACGTGGTGTGTAAAATAATGTACATAGATGTATCGCAAGTACAGTACATGTTGTTCAGGCCATCCAGGTACGGAAATATATGAGGAACGCATATATGTGTCAACTACAGACATATCATGCTGCTCCACCCATACTTTCATCATATGTGCCCATCTGAATGTCCGGAT